>NC_090922.1:1027301291-1027926291 GCF_040938575.1 Ambystoma mexicanum | reverse complement strand
CACAACGGGAAGTGATTTTGAAATTTTGATGCAAAAAAAGAAATTAATAAGGACTGAATCTCATGGCCAAATAATGTTGGCATATTTAAAGGCCGGGATCATTCCGGAAGGATTACAAGAAAGAAATATCCCCTGTGTCTTTATAGACAATGCAAAATTTAAAGGTAAATTTATTGGAGTTGGCAACAAATGCTTGCGCGACTGGCTCATCTTGATAATAGACATTGCAGAAGAAGAAGCTAAAAACAACAAGCCGAGATCAACATATTGGAAGAAAAAATAAAATCCGATCTTGTAATAACAGACATCAAACAAAAACTGGAAAAAAATTGACGAAGAAATGAATAAGTTAAGAAAAAATGACCATTGACAAAAAAATCTGGAAACTAAAAAAAGACATCAACTTGTACAAAGGAACTAAGACATACCCATATCTTGTGGAATCCTACTATGACAATCAAAACAAGTCAGGCCCACAAAGAGGCAGGAACGGATACAAGAAGAAACAATATGTAACCTTGTCCAACACCACCAATAGTACCACCAGTAGTGACTCTGACAATAGTTCCACCGCAAGTACCTCTCGTGGAGGCAAAAATCAAAAACAGTTTTTTCAAGGGAGGGGTCGAGGAAGCCGCAATCGACCACAGGGCCCACCGCATATGCACACGCGCAACTGGAACGGCCCGGTCCAGAATAGGTGATACCGATTTTCAACCTTTCAACACATGTCCTCACAGAAGGGGAAACTTCAGTATTAAGCCGAGGACTCCGTTTTGTACCTGTCACAAAAGCAGAAAATTTCAAGACAGAAATCGAACTCCAAAAATTCTTTAGAAGCATCGGTTTGAAATATTTGTCACCTTCCATCAGAGAATACAAAAGAAAAAGAAAGAAGCACCACAGGACTAAAACCCGCCTCAACTCTTTGTCCTACCACAGCTATGGTAAGCCCTGCAATTGTGGCTTTTGAGAATAAGATCATCGAAGAGACCACCAAGAAGGCCTCCAGAGACAACCTGTCCAAAGCTGAGCGCCATGCTTTGAAAAACCTTCAAAAGAACGACACGTTTGTCATAAAACCTGCCGATAAAGGCGGGGGTATAGTGCTGTCGGATAAGGATGCATACAATAAAGAAGTAATTTCACAATTGACAAACAACAAATTTTACCGACAGCTGTATGTAGATCCAACATCTCGATTGAAGGAAGAAATGTCGAGCCTGATGACTTACGAAGAAGGGTGGATCGACCATGATGAAAAATTGTTCTTGACTAAAACCAACCCCACTATACCGGCATTTTATGTGTTGCCAAAAGTACACAAAAACATTATGACTCCACCTGGCCAGGCCAATAGTCTCTGCCATAGACTCGGTGCTAGAACCCTTGTCCATCTACGTCGATTGGTTCTTGAGACCATTTGTTCTAAAAATGAAATCATATGTCAAAGATACCACCAGCATGATCAAAATTGTTAAAACGATCCACACCCAATCCAATGACATCTTGGTAACCCTCAATGTAGTATCTCTATACACCAGCATTCCCCAATCAGAATGCCTAAAGTGCTGGAATATTACCTTAATCAACGCAACATCAGCAATACAACAGTTCCAACTGCCTTCATTTTGGAGTGTGCGAGACTGGCTCTGACAGAAAATTACTTCCTGTATGAGGGTTTTTTTTACAACCAAAAACATGGAACCAGCATGGGCGCCACCTTCGCCCCAGATATTGCTAATTTATATATGGACCATGTAGAAAGAAATTCTATCTACAACAGCAACAATCCATATCAGGCCAACATTGGATCATGGCATCATTATATAGATGACTGTTTTCTAGTCTGGAGAGGCTCACTATTGCCTCTCCTAGAATTCCATAAATGGCTCAAATGACAAAATGGTAACATCAGTTTTACTCTGAACTATAACACCAAATCCATGCCATTCCTGGACCTAGAAATAGTAAACCAAGAAGATGGACGACTAACCACCCAACTTCTTAGAAAACCAATAGACAAAAACACCCTACTAGAGTGCCAAAGTTACCATCCGGCCAGTCTAAAAAGCAACATCCCAATACGATAATTCCTAAGAGTTCAACGTAACTGCACTATGCTAGAGGACAAAAAAAACCCACGGCAAACATTTGAAACAACGGCTACAAGCAAGAGGTTATCCTAAAAAACAAATAAATGTAGCCTATAAACGAGCTAAAAATACAAACCGAGACACATGCCTTAACCCAATAGGCAAAACAATGACAGACAAACTAACATGCGTCATGACTTTCAGCCCTATTAGCCATGGACTCCGAAAGCTGGTGATAAAAAACTGGCAAATAATCACAACGGATGATTTTAGCCCACCTGTACCTAGGTTCACCTTCAAAAGGCAAAGAAATCTTAAAGATACACTAGTGCACACCTATCCAAAAGAAATACGCATTAGAGACTCCCAAAGAACATTATGGGAATTTCCACCAGTAATAGGGCATTTCAGATGCGGCAAATGTTCGGTGTGTCCACTTACAAAGAACCTGAAAACTCTCAACCTTAAAGGCAGAAACTGGCAGCCGAAAACATTCACCAAACGTTCCTCACAATGGGTCGTGTATGCAATAGAATGCCCCTGCCACCTTTTATACATTGGGAAAACAAAAAGGTCAATTAAACAGAGAATTGGCGAACATAGGTCGAGCATCAGAAATCTAATTCCCAACAAACCACTTGTGGCACATTATGCACGCCTAAAATACAAACCCAGTGAAATGTTCTGGTTCATCATCCAGACGGTGCAGATCTCGAAAAGAGCCGGCGATAGGGATCTGGCACTACGCAAATGCGAGCAAAAATGGATTTTCGATTTAGACACTGTAAAAAATGGCCTAAACACGGCAGTCGAACGGGGAATCTTTTTTTGAACAATCTTTATACTCCCATAAAATTTTCTGTAAGACAATCGGCTGATCCGCTAATAAGATTTCTTCTCCAGATCCAATAATAATCCTGAAAAACCAACAACATGCGTTTGGCATCTTCTTTGAGCATGAATAACACTGTCACATCGAGATAAACCACGGTGCCCAGAATCCAATGAGTTCAACACTCAAAAACAAATCGTCACGTGCAACAGCTATACCACTTGATGGGTACACCTAAAATATTCCACTTTTCTGTAAGAGGGGACAAAATCACACGAACAGAGAGTAAGATCCCTCTTTAAAATATAGAAGAAAATACGAGCGAATGATATTAACAACACGTGACATGTGTCAAGCACACAAATCATTCCCCCAATATGGCGGATGAATCAGCAGCAAGAGGAATCCAGTCTAGTCTCTCAACGTAATGCTTACACACACAGCACTCGAAAAGAAACGAGCAAGGAAGCGAATGGACCCCGGTACGCGAGCTACGCCGCGCCAGGCAACAGAAGAAAAACATCACGAAGACGCCATGCACTGTAAGTCTGCTTTCTAAAACCCGAGACGGTGCAGAGTCGCTTTTGAAAAAATCAAACATTGAATTAGAAATTCAAACTTGTCCTCATAACGACAACACTCTGTAACACACCGCGGTTATGTTCTATCTTTCTCTGGATAGTTATGCCAAACAAACCCGTGGGACTCGAATAAAACAAAAAGGCATCCATTTGCTGAGACGACCTCAGATTCGGCGAAAAAATCCCGGATCAATCAGGTCAGTGTGTGTTCTTCAAACAACAAATGTCAATACTTTGGAAAATAAAAAAGCTGTTTTGGAAATAGAGAAGTAGCAATTATATTTATATGGCCATTTGCAGACAGTGTCTACCGTTGAAATGAGATATATAATAACTGTGCAATTTTGCAATAACAAAAGAAGGAAGAGAGCTCCGATTTGCAACTATTCCAACTCCTCAAAAGTGGAAGGTAAAATAATTTCCTAAGAAGGAAGAAAATCCATCTTATACAAAATCATTTTTCCAGTACAACACTAGATACCGACAAGGTCAGTGGGATGTACAAACAGGAGTAACAAATATGACTATGTATGATCTATGCCACCACGTTTTTTAAATATTTTATTAACACACACCTTTCCACACTTTGTCATTCATTTCACAGCTTCCAGAAAAATCTGAATTTTTGGGGAATAAGTGAACATTGAATCACTCTATAAAGAAATCCATTGTCCTGAAGAGGGCTAAATTAAGAAGAACAAGACACCAGGGATGGTGTCAATGCAGTATCTAAGCCGAAACATATATAGACATCCCTAAAACACTAAGAATTGTGTGTATTTCTGAAAACGGACTACAATAATGTTCCCTGTACAACTCCCCTATAACAAAATGTTATGAATATTCGTTATGAATCAATTTATGTCACATACTAACCACAGTCACTGACATTGTTGTTTTCTGAAAAAGTGTATTTTTCTTTTGATTTTGGTGTACATTGTGCCTTGTGGAAAGCACTTAGGACCGATATCTCTGTTTTTATAATTTTGCTTGAATACATTTTGTTTTAATTATGTGCAACAATATGGCAGGTGTTTCATATGTAACTGAGGGTGTATTCAATAGTTAAGACTCTCACATCCTCCTGTCTAGCTATCAAAGTGGACTGAGAAAGAGGTAATTGGGCTGTTGCTGCTTCTGTTGTACTGCATACTTGGTCCCCATACAGCCCAATCCCCCTGTAACAAAAAATTGGGACATACCCATTATATGTCCTGTATTGCTTAGGTTTAGGGTTTCTCTTCCTCTCCTGTTTTCCTGTTTCTCTTTTAACATAGCACCAATAAATAGTAGAGCATCCCAGATTAAATGTGTGTGTTCTGAATAACTGAACATTTAGTAGTCATTTTGATAAGCCAAATGTTATGTCAACTCTGTTACATTTGAATGTTACTTGCATCTTAAATGCATATCTCTGATACCTACTCATTAACTCACCTATCAACAGGATTTGAAATAACAGATTTCACAATAATCTCTGCAGTAGGGTTATTGACAACTGGCTGTTGACACTAAAAGGCACACAGGGTTAGGGTACTTCCATTGAAGGCTTGCCTGACAAATGGCTTGTTTGGACCATCCTACATTAGACAGGAGATTCATAATGAGGCTTTGAAATGTGCTATATTTTTGGCAGTGGGACTCAGTAATCAGACATGGGAGAAGCAAAGGTTTTGAAAAGTGCAAGACCGAGTAGAAGGGATTAAAGTATATGACAGCAATGCCATCTTCTCATATTGTCGGAGGTTGGTGGGAAGAGCTCAGACACTGTTCTTGCTCAGTACTTTAGCTCACTGCAGAAAACGCCAACATATGTTTGTGCTTTCTTAACAGCACCTCTGTTAAGAAATTCAGGTATTGTCCCAAAACATGACAGTCCTGCTAAGAAATGCGGGCAAAAATGCATCTTCATAGAGAACACCAACAAAGTTTTTCCCTCTCACACAAGCCAAACAACTGCTTGCTGGGAGGCTCTCCTAAAATCTTCAAGACATCAATAACCCCAAGCCATTGAATGTAATTGATAAACTTCTGTGATGGAAAGAACACAAAGTATGAAATGTCCATGCTGCTGAAACTGCACTGCCTCTATTAAAGCGGATTAAGACAGAGGAAACTGAAGCAGAAATGCAGCCCTTGTTTAAGACAATTTTCATTTTACACAATACTACCTGTGTCCTAAAGCAAAGTGAAAAGCATGTTCATGATTCAAGAAGCTTTAATAACACTGTAACCTACAAAATGTAGGCAGTTGAACAAAGTGAACAAAACACAAATTCCCTTTTACATTACCTATAAAGTATTATCTTGATAGAAACATTAACAGAGGAAAGTATTAAAAAAAATAAAACAGACCAGGATTCATCCCATTTGCTTCTTTCAAGGAACTGTGTAGATTGCTAAAGTAAAGAGTGGATTTGCAGGCTGTCACCAGCAAGCTCCATGATCTCTGGGGGTGCTGCCATAAATAACCTGTCTAAGTGGTACGCAAGGAAGAATTAAACGGGCCGTATTGAAATGATTTCTGTGCGTCAAAAGGCCTAATACGCACCTTATTTGGAGGTCTGCTTCCACCTGCTACAGTGGCAACTGTAGTGGGAGTCGGCATCCTGAGGTAAGAGTCTACCAGCAATGTTGCGCAACCTTGCCACAGTTCTGCCTCTTCATGACATTCAACAATTCTTTATTGATATTGATATTTTATTTGTATCGCACTCATACAAAAGTGTTTCAGAGCATGACGAGGAAAGCGAGGGGAACAAGGGAGAACAAAACAACGATCTTACGAGGCCCAGTGACATTGAAAAAGCGCAAGTGCATGGGAGAGGGGAAGGGGAAAGTTCATGGGAGGGGGGAGAAGTGGAAAGTGCTGAGCAAAGGAATAAAAATGAATAATAAATAAATAATAAAAAGCAACAAACAGTGGTAGTGCAGCCAGCAGGTGGGAAGTGCTAGGATTAAGGCAACAGACAGGGTGTGTCTGATAAGTGCAGAAAACAAAGGGGGGGTGTAGGGTTACAGATACAGACCCCAGTGTAAGGGATTGTCAGAAGGCAGTGCGGGTGGGTGGCAGGGTGAACAGGTACCTGGGCGCGAAAGTCAGAGGGTAACCAGGTGCACAATGCCGAGACAGAAAAGATCAGCTGGGTCATTAGATCATTTTCACGCAGTGGGATGTGACAGCCACATTACTCACATTAGTCCAAATAGCCTTTCACCATTACTAGCTCCTTCTCCGAGCTCTTCATCTGGCCTCTTCTACCTAACATGGACCTGGTGTGCCCAATGTAGTGGGGTTGTGAAGAGGTGTGTGGAGGCACCACAAGGAGTGAAAAACTACCATTTAACTACACAAGTTGAGATCTCTTGGAGGCATTAAGTCCAAGCAGTTGTGACTGCATTTGTCACAAAAGGTCAAAGATGGGTTAAAGAGTGGGCAACCAAATTTAGGGTGGAATAATCAAGGGTAGAGCATGCTAAACATTACCCGTATTAGGGTGCTGTCCAGGTTAGCAATAGAAACAGATGAGGATGATTTTCACTGACACACAATAAGGACTCTCTAGCCTAGCTGGGTCTATGAGGTGTGTTAGGCAGAAACCTGTGCAGTTCCCTTAGGGACCGCTGCAAAAGATTTAAGACTACAGGTGTTGGCAGTAAACCCACTTGGTAGCAGTCTGTACCACCCAGATTTACCTGGTAGCTGTGGCTGAGCAGTCAGACTTCCCTCAAGAAGAGTTAGGCAGTATGCAAAGTATACACAATAGGCACTCAGATACAACAATACAAGCAAACACTGACCAGAGCTTTGGTATCAAAGTATATAATTATTTATTTAAAAACACACTGTTGAAAACACTCCAGCACTCTTATTGTAAAATATTCTAAACCCAGTTACTATTATAATATATACACCCCTTTTTCCTTATCAGATAAGTCACTGTAAAACACCACTTATTTTCATACAGAGGTGAGCGCTTAACTAGATGGCACTCCAATAAGTTTGTGAGAAAGGGAGGGAAAAAGACAGAATATGGAAAGGTACACCACTCTAAGATTCAGGAACACTGTTAGCAAGGCAGAAGAGCAAAAGTCACTGGTGAGCCAAAGTCCAAAGGCTGGGCCCACTCTTAGAGAGAGCAGAGCACAAATGCGCCCAAGATCACACAGTTACACTAGGCTTAGAAAGTCTTGCAGAGGGTTCAAAAAGAGTTTAGAGAGGCTTATGAAAGTTTAGCCAGAGTGTCCCAGGCTAACCCAGGTTCGAAAGCCAGGGGCTAAATCTACCCCGTACAGTCGGTCGCAAGGGAAGCCAGGCGGGACACGGTACCTTAAGTGGGAAGGATCCTCCAGCGGTGGCAGTTGTTCCTGGTAGTGGGTGCAAGTTGGTCGTCGTCCAGGGGAAGAGAAGATCTCGACTTGGAGGAAAGATGAAGGTCGTTGCACTACCAGGGAAGAAACCAGCCATGGAGTTTTCCGGTTAAAGGTGGTACCTTTGTTTCGCGGTCGTGGTAAAACGTGGTGTCCCGGTTGCCGGGGTGCTTGGCACAGGCAAGGCAGCCGCGAGGTATGTCGGGAAGGTGAAAAGACGGTGAAACTGGTTATCCCTACCAGTCAAAGGAAGAAGACTCTCCGGCGGGAGATCTCCTCTGTCGTTGGGAAAAAGTGGTGAGACGGTCCAGCAGGGCTCCACCGGTAGTGGTGTCGTGGCAGGTCAGCTCAGCTTCTCCCTTGTCGGATTCTTAGGTCCTGTGGCGACTTCTGAAGTTCCAGTCCCCAAAGCCCTGCTTTTATGCAGCAAACCCCCATTCACTCAGCCTAGCTGTCACTCAAACATGCTAAGTGGTGAGCCGGCCGGCTCACCACTTGGGCCAATCAGGATGGAGTGCGACTTGAGTTGCCTATCAACTCAGTCCAGGGTGCCTAAATTGCCCTCCACCCCTCCTAAGTACCCCAGACAGAGTGGCACCACTTTGGAGGGCTTCTGTGGAGAAGCCTGCCAAAAAGTGGAACAAAGGGCTCAACTTGGGTTGGAGTCACAGAAGAGAACACAAACGCCATTTTAGAATCAAGTTTTGGCAAAAAATACCAACCAGAGAATTAATATTAATTAAATAAACCGGCGGTGTTTGAGGCTACCGTAAATAATTAAATAAAGATAGAAGCCTAAAACAATGGGAAATCCCATAGGAAAATATTTGCGGTTGAATATAAAAAGTAGTATCCACTGCCACCAGCCAAAACTCGATCAGGGGGGACGGAGACGTGCCCCCTCGACTAACAGACCCTGGGGCAATCGAATTGCCCCAGCCAGTACGTCCACAATATGATGGTTTGTACTGGTTCTGTTCAGAATTTAAGACTACTAAAGTCAATGGTGACTTTACATGCCCTGGGAGACAGTAGTCAGTCCCAGGGTATGGAGTCTATACTGGGGGGTCACTATGACACCCCTGTGTCACTGCACTGAGGGTGCTGTGTAACACAGATCACAAAATCACATGAAGCCCTATGGGGTAAAAGACCCCATAGCCCATTAAACACATCTAGATCCAAAGAAACACACTCAAATCATGTCCACGAGTGAGGGTAAAAGAGTCTCACTCTTGGCAGGAGAAAAAAATAAACCCCAAAAATCCAGCAAAGCTGCTGGGGGACTCACTAGGTTAGGAAATTCAGCCTAAACAGAGAATTCTCACTAACAAGGTGGCCTACAGCAGTCTGAGAAAGTTGGGATAAGCTATATGTAAAAATAAATACGAAACATTTCTGGATTCATGAGAGCAGGAGAATGGATTGTGATGACGCAGATGAATATGTGATTACCACCTTCTACCTGGCCCCATTACGACAAGGGCGAGAGACGTTACAGACAGTCAGCCTTACCACCCCAAGAACCTTGGGGTGGTTGACAATAAGAGTTACACTGAGTTCCATGAAACAATATGCTTAACCAAAGTGAATGCACATGCAATCTGCCATAAAGGATTAATTAGGTTGTGCGACACAAGTAAGGACTAACAGCCGTTGGTAGAATGCACAAATAGTGTTCAGTATAAATAGTGCAACACAGTATAAAAGACAGGAGGTACCTGTGTGCCACAATTAAGTGACTCACTTCACTGATAGGGCACATGGATTATAGGTAGATAAGATACTGAATACACAGGCAGGGACACAATCGCAGGGCAGAAATACAAAATGAATAGACTGCGTCTCCAGGTCGCCAATATGGAAACAGGAAGACAGAAGTGCAGCCATTTTCCTAACTCAGAGGCTGCAGCAGGTCTCAGAATTATCAAGGCCTCAGAGCTCAAGATGCTGAATTTAGAAAAACACTTGAATTCTAACAACTAGAGCAGAGCCCAGAGAGTAGCTCAGGGCCAGAGCCAACGTCAGGCACAAGGAAGTGAGTAATGAATGAACGGAACGCAGGCAAATAATAACGGTTCCCAGAACAGAAAGTGGTAGACTCCCAAGTTAATACATTTTAATAAGAGCTCAAGCACCCATTGATGTCCAGGTGCACGAGATCATTAAAGTCAAGAGACTTTATAGGCAGTAACTGACTAGCCCCCCAACTGGCCACAAAGACTACAACATGCATGTCAGAATTAGCTGAAACATTAATAAATAGTAGGAAATCCATGCTCAAACATGTTACCCTAAAACGTGATCCAGACATGAAGAAAACTGGCTATTCATCACAAGCCAAACACAGATAAGACACCTGCAGAACTCCCTCAGTACACACAGACACCAGGCGGCACACAAGGCCAAGTACAAAAGAAAGGGAAGGCCTCATCGCCTCGGGATGACCAGGAGTAGTCTTTAATTGGATTGGTGGCAGACTACGAAATTCTCTTCCCCCACTTATGTCCCTCTCAAATCTTTACATCTCATCAAAGTATCCAAGGTTGGTGGGCTAAATGCCAACCAATAAATTGTCCCTGTGCCACACCGCCTATGATAGACAATGCCAACCAATCTGCAATCACTTTAATGATGTATTAGAAATATATCTATAGGGGGTGCTGTTGTGCGCCAACTAAGATGGCCGCATAACTGCCAAGCTCCGCACTACTGTAAACTCCGTATGATTAGATCCTGTGACTGGAGGACCCAGAATCAATAAATGTGAGCAACACTTGATGTTGGAACATCCCCTCTCCACAATACGCTCTTCCGAGAGCACTTGCGTCCCTCCGGAGATCTGTAAAGACTGCAGTGTAGTGGGCCTGCTGGTCTCCTACGCAGCGACTGTGTTTCGCTGCACGATTGGCAGCTTCATTTGAGCCCGCTCGGCAATGGTGTAGTGAGCCACGCTACTGCTGGGGGACGGCCACCGGAAACCTCCTGACAGAGGCGTGACTCTCCTGGGCTCTCCCTAGGTCTTTGGAATGCTCCCAGGACAGAGCTCCTGACCCTGCCCTCAACCTCCACCGACGGGGGATTGGACGTGCACAACAACATCCGTTACCGTATGCAGGCGCCCACAAAGGTATGTGCGCTCCCCCCCGACAATAACTAAATTGAAGCCTGTCTGCCCTGCGCCTCCCGGCTGGAGACCATAGGGGGGCATCCGGAACACTGAGGAGCACATGGTGTGACATCTGGCTTGGCTCCCCGTGCACCGGCTTTATAACACGCCATACATTTGCTGACACCACCCAGACCTAGGCGGTGGTGATGTGCGTTGCCAACCCACAGCCATATATTTGAGGGAAATGAACGACTCCATAGTGGGAGCATCAATCCATTAGTAATACTGTGATCGGTGAGGCGCCCGGGAGAGAGGCGGCCTGATCCTCCCCGTCACCCTGCTTACATCTGCATCCGACGGACAAGTGGAGACACATAGGAGCATCCATAGACGTATAAGACTGGGCAACAGCAGAGAGGTGCGGACACCCCCCCCCTTGAAACATTCATAGCGTGAGTCCCAGGAGGCACCCGCCTGGAGCTGCACTCAGACCATAGACTGAGCCCCAATAAGCTACACAGCAGCAGGGGTCGCTGTCCAAATGAAAGAAGAAAAATCAAAAAGAACAGACCCCTACAATCCAGCACTTACCACCGCAAAATGACCCGAGGGGGCTCCAAAGGTGGGAAGAAAGGTCCCATGGATGCCTTTGCTAACATGAGCCGCCCCGATGAGGACCCATTGTGCTCACAAGTCCTCCCACCGAGTGTGACACATTCCACCAGAACCAACATGGATCCGTACATGATGGCAATGCAAGCAGGATTTGCCGCAGTAAATACTAAACGAGACGATATTGGAACCAGCATTTCCTCGCTGGGAACGGACCTACAGAAAGAAAGTGCCGGGATCACTGTAGCCAAATCCCGAGTGGGGGACCTCTAAGATATCACCACGGCTCATGGTAAAGACATTGAGAACATCAAGAAGGACCTGAAGGCAGTCAGAGTAAAGTGCGAGGACCTGGAGTCGCGATCTCGCCGTAACAACATCAGGCAGAGAAGACCCTTAACGTCTCCATGGAAACCTTTATGGAAGAAGCCTTGCGCAATATGTTCCCTGAAGCACAATTCTCGGCCCAGTTCCTGGTTGAGCAAGCACACAGATCCTTGGCCCCGCCATGCAAACCGGGGCCCTCTGTGCACAATTATCGCCCGGTTGCTCAAACTACCAGGACCGAGATCAGATCCTTCGATTGGCACGCGAAAAGAACACCTTACAATACGACTCAGCCAGGACTCATCTATATCCATACTTCTCCTCGCAAGTCTAGACCACCAGATGTAATTTTGATTAGGTGAAGCATGCCCTAAGGGAACAAAAGATTGCATATTCCATGATGTTCCCAGCCAGGCTCAGAATTCAACATGCAGGCAGGGCCCACTTCTTTGAGACTCCAGAGGATGCTGCAACCTACATTGAGCAGAACACTCCGCTCCCGCCTGGCAACGGTTGATGTGGACGCTGCTATTCAGAGCATCATTTGACCCACTTGCCATTACCGTTACAGAGCATATGACCGCGTGGTCCTCCATGCATGAAATGTTCTTGTAGTGCAAAGCAGCACTCCACTGCTCAAATATTCTTGGTTGGATGTGCACGTTGCCGTTGCCTCCCACTGCTTAAGGAAGGGTTACTGAAAAAAGGGTTTACACTGTCAAGTTTGGGAGATGGTGAGGGTGGGGGCATCAGGGGAGTTGGGAGTTTGAAAAATTGAAAAATCCACGACGAGCACAGTTGAGAGACTATACTATTTGAACACTTGCATGGTACGACTGAGAGTGAGAAGAACTATAGAGTATGATGGCTAGGTCGGACGGCCCAATCAGATTACTAACTTGGAATGTCCGAGGTCTGAGCAAGGCAAGGAAAATATTAGCCTATGTCAAAAGACATAATTTACAAATCCTAATGCTGCAAGAGACCCATGCCACAGCCAAAGTGATGGACTCATTCGAACACTGTTGAGGCCCGCAAAAGTTTGGTACAGACTACTCATCACAATCTAGGGGAGTCATTACTGTGATACACCATTCCCTAGCCTTCTAGATGACTAAATCACTAATTGACTCTATGGACAGGCATGTTATAGTTTGGGGGATTGTGAGGGGACACTGCACTGCCCTTGTCTATACTTATGGCCCAAATATAGACGACCCAGAATTTTACCTCAAAATAGTTGAGCTACTATCCCCACTTGACAATATTAAGATACTTTGGGGTGGGGACTTTAACACTATACTGAATCTGCTGATCGACAGGACAGCTAAGACCTCCCTGACCGATCACAAAGGCAGCACATACCATCCTCCAATCCATGAACCATATATCCCTTATGGACGCCTGGAGAGAATTGCACCCCTTGGACAGGGAATTTACTTTCTACTCCTCGGTCCATGACTTTGGGTCACGCATAGACTACTGGCTATACTCCCCAGACTATGTCCCATTTACAATAGGCTGTTTCATTCTCCCTCGCACCATCTCAGACCATTCCCCAGTGCTGCTGGAAATCCAGGTGGCTCGCCAAGACCCCGGCCTCAGATTATGGTGTATGCCCCTCGCCCTACTACATGACACCACAGAAATTGCCCCACTGAGAACAAAGATGCTGGAATTCTTCGACCATAACGAGAGCTCAGTGGCCTCCCATTCAGTGGTGTGGGAAAACTTTAAGGTCTGGCTAAGAGGCCATGCAGTGTCCATGACACACGGGTCCCTACGCCTTATACGACAAGAACTAGACCGGACTGAGCTGCAGCTACGTTCATTGGAAAACACATGCTCTTACGCCGGGGGAGGCGACACTTGCCCGACTTCGTACCCAGATGGATGAATCCCATAGATTAGCAGACCGCGAGGTCCTCTAAATCATTGCTGCTGCCAGAGCAAGAAGATACGGAGAGGGGGACAAGGCTAGTAGGTCCCTAGCAATACTGATTAAAGCTGAGAACAATGTCCAGACTATCACAAGTGTCTGTGGACGGGAAGGGAAGGCATGCCTGGGGGAAAAGGCAATTAATAAGGCGTTCACAGAATTTTATTAATCTCTGTATGCTAACACCGATTCAGTATCGAAAAGAGACCTTACCAGATATATAGACGCAGGGCCTCATTACGACCCTGGCGCTAGGGGGTTAACGGGGCCGGTAGAGCTGCCGGTCCTGTTAACCCCCTACCGCCTCATTACGAGGTTGGCTGGCGGGACTCGGTAAGGACACCTGGTTAAATCAGGCGTCCTTAGCGGTTCCCGCGAGCAGACCAGGATGCAAACAACAAGCCTGTTGTTAACGGGCCAGTTGTTTGCATCCTCCCCATTGAGCCCTATGGGGTCTCGAATGGGGATGTACCGGGTTCGGGTTCCCTGAATAGGGAAATACCGCGCCCTCCAAGGTCGGAATGGCCCGGTATTTCCCCATTCAGGGAACCCGGACCCGGTACCCGGAATGGCGGTAGCCATGCCGCAAAAAGCAGCATGGCTACCTCCAATGTCGTAATGAGGCCCTCAATCCCAGTTCCCAAAATATCTACGGAGTTCTGTGCAGCACTGGAATCCCCTCTGACCATAGAGGAAATAGGACAAGCAATTACTCCGGGCCCGGATGACCTTCCTATAGACCGCTATAAAACCTATCTACCAGAACTTGCCCCTAAACTCATGACATTATGGGATGAGGCTGTCACTGCAGGTACCCTCCCCCATCACTGAAAGAGGCAGTTATATCAGTCATACTTAAACCTAATAAGCCCCCACAGGAACCCTCATCCTACCGCCCACTATCCTTAATCAAAAATGTACACTGAGGCCATAGCAAACCGTTTAATGCCCCATATGAATTATCTGATACAACCTGAGCAATCAGGGTTTGTCCCCTGTAGATCCACTTCATTGAACCTACGCAGATTATTTCCCATTGTTTCCCAACTAGACCCTAAAGCCAAACTAATAGCTGCCTCACTAGATGCTGAGAAAGCTTTTAATTCAGTTTCCTGTAAATATATGTTTGTGGTCCTTTGGCGATTTGGATTCGGAACCCAATTAATTAGCCACATTTGGTTATTATATACCACACCATGCGCCATGGTCATAACGAATCATTCCTTTCACCCACGTTTCCCCTGAGCATGGGGACACGTCAGGGATGCCCTCTCTCTCCCCTTATATTCGCCCTCACTATTGAATTACTGGCGACACTGATCCGACAAAAACACTCCGAAAACGGTATACGGATAAGAGGATCTCCCCAACTCATATCACTATACGCAGATGATACCCTATTATATATTAGAGACCCCAGACCAATCTCGCCCCTGTTATGAACGACATTAACACATTTTCCAAGTACTCAGGTTACAAGATTAATGCATCCAAGTCAGATATTATAAAACTCTCCCATGGAGCGGCACAAATGGGGGCAATAGTGGGCTTCCGCTGGTCCCCCACCTAAGCTCGATATCTTGGGATAGTAATAGCTACCGAAAGACAAACCCTATATTCAACCAACTACGAACCATTTATACTACAGCTGGAAACCAAGCTCAGACTCTGGAATAACCTTCCTATATCAATTTATGGACGTATAGCATTGCTAAAAAGGATTGTACTACCTAAAGAGCTATACTTTTTCTTTTTTTTTTAAATAGTTTATTAATTTTATTCAAACCAAACAACAATACAAACAAACCCAACACACAGTGTAATTTACAACAATTCCAGTAAACACCATTTGTATTTCCAGTTTGCCACTGCTCCCCAAATCCCACCCTCCATTATGAGCCTATTTATACATCTCGTTCAGTATCTGCTACATGTGGCTGGGTCTATCTTCGGATTCAGTCGGGTCAGATATAGATCCAAACAGTTCCGCTATTAATAGTTTCCATGCCATCAGGGTACCCACTTCTTCCTCCCCACTCATGCCGCTCGCCTCCTGCCATACTACTGTTTCAGCCTCCGCCCATTTCTGTAACTCTCTCCACCATACCTCCACCCGTGGCTTGTGGCACTTCTTCCATCCCATGGCGATCCTCCGTTTTGCTAACACATATGCCAAATTTCTCAGTTTCTCGACATGTTTAAGTTTACGTGGTCTGGGGAACCCTCCCAGCAAGCAGGCCCAAGCCGTGTCTATGACAAGCGTGACCCTTTTTGTCGCTAATTTTTGTGTCACTTCACCCCAGAAACCTTCGATTACTGGGCATGACCAAAACATGTGTGTCATGTCAGCGTTTTCGATGTCGCACTTAGGGCACGCCTTTCGCCCTGCATTCCGGAACTTGGATATCTTCAGAGGGGTCATGTATGCTCTATGCGTTATGTACAGCTGTATTTGTTTAAGTCTGGCGTTTCTTGACACTTTTTTGTGTTATCCCAGGGCGCGTTCCCACATCCCATCTCCCATCGGGGCCCCCAACTCCTCCTCCCAATCAAGTCTCAAATGTGTCAATTCCTTCCCCACCTTGGACATCACCATCTCATACAATCTAGAAATCTCATGCCCCCCTTCCGATATGTCATATATTACTCCCACAGTAGCATCTGGTTCCTCTGCTAACACTGTTTCGGGCCACGTTTTCTGAATTTTATGGACCATCCTATGGTATGTGACATATTGGCCAGTGTGTAATCCCACCTCCTCCCCAAGTTCTTCGAAATCTCTAATGGTCCCCTCTTGCCAGATGTCCCCCAACGTTACCAGTCCCGCCGATTCCCAGTAGGTCCTGATAATCACCCTCAGCTGCTTGTCCCCTCCTGCTAATGCGACCAGCGGTACTTGCGGGGAGCACGGGAATGGGTCCCCCATCATCCGACACGCTCGACGCCACATTTTCCACCCCAACATCATCATTTTGGGGCACTCTTTCATATCTGTTTCAGGCAACCATATCATTTCCCTTAAGTAAAATGGGGTACAAACCCGCCCAAACAACCTATGTTCAGGGGTCACTTCGTCGGAGAGCCAATTGGCCACATATTGTAATTGACTTGCTATGTAGTAGACCTCAAAATTGGGCAGCCTGATACCTCCCTTTTCGTAGAAGTTCTGCAACTTCCATAGCGCTACTCTATTCCGGGTACCATGCCATAGGAAGTCCCTGCACACACTATTCAGTTTAGCGAAGAACTCCTTGGGTATCATATGTGGGATATTGTTAAAATAATGTAAAAGCCTAGGTAGGACCACCATCTTAAGCATTGCCCCCCGTCCCATCATAGCTAGGGGCAACTTCTCCCAAAACTTCATGCATTTCTAGATTTTCTCAACAGCTACCATGGTGTTGTGCTTATGTTCCTCTTCTACGGTGTGATACACATCTATGCCAAGGTAACGGAAAGAACCAGTCACCCATGGTATCTGTAACACCGGCAACCTTTCTTCAGGGGTCCCTTTATAGCTACCTAGGGGGAATATACTGGATTTTTGAGGATTTACCGCTATGCCGGATAACCCCGCGTATTGCTCCATCACTTCAAGGATATATTGAAGATTCTCCTCTGGGTATTTCAAGTATAATAATAAATCATCCGCATATAAGGATATTAGATGCCGCTCCTCCCAAAACTCAATACCTATCATATCGTATTGCTGCCTGAGGTATATTGCTAGGGGCTCCAGGGCTAGGATGTAAAGCATCGGGGACCATGGACACCCCTGTATAGTGGTGGAGTGAGTGCACACCCAAATAGAGGAGATGTTTGAAAATATTATTTTGAAAACCACAAGGAGTGGTGTCGATACTTTTATGAGGTGCAGAGGAGGAAAAGAGGGTTTTGGCACAAAAACCCTATAGCAAATAAGAGCAAGGGAAGAGGACCCAAAGTTCGAGTCCTCCCGTCCCCTGCACACTCTTGGACTACGCGACAAGGGCGTAGATTCTTAAGGATATAGTTAGCAATATTCGTTTTTAAGCACTCTTTAGAGAATTGATTCGACAAAATTTATAACATCAAACAGAGGAACAATGGTTTCTGTATTTTAAGTGTACAGGGATGAAGTGAGCACCTATTTATTTATACATAAAAATGTAGTGAAGACAGGAGAAATTGCATAACAACATTATAATGTCAACATAATCAAACGTTGATGGAAATTCCACTCTCAATGGCTTGACGCGTTTCGAGGTGATACCTCTTCTTCAGAAGCCTCTGTGGATCTACTGTCTAGACAAAATGCATTTAAGGAAAAAAATCAACAGAAGGTATACTTGTAAGTTCGTCAACCAAATAAACAACAAGCAGCATTACTTCATTCAAACTAAGTATCTACATGTAGTGTGCTAAACAGTGCAAACATTCAATTTAGTTTGACCAGAGTAACTATCTGGCCATGTTTTTTAAAAATTCAAAACACTGTCTAGTATAATCCCGTGCACCTCTAATGGGAATCCAACCAAATAGAATATCAATAGTAATCTAAAAATGGAAGCTATAATGAAGGCTTCTAAAATTCAATTCAACAAATGAAACATATTCGATTTTAAGGGCATATTCAACCAGTGTAGGTTTACTGTTAAGCATGGTAAATACAAACTACACACCAAAGAAGGGTTTTTTTTCACAAAGAGGATATTTTACATAAAAAAGTACTAACCTATTGAGGTTTAATGTTGTAGCAGAAAAACCATCTATGGCGAAAAATAAGTCCAAGTGGACATGCTTGCAGTGCCAAGACCTCGATTTAGGTGTTTTCTTGGTACAGAAAGGTACTTCAATACTTCCGGTAATCTCTGTGGATAGCAATGTTAATGTACGGGTCACTGTGTGTGACTAAATATCTATTCACAAGTACAATAATGCATTCGTTAGTGAGGAAATGACCATATACCTGCTATAATTCGTGCGGTAGAGCACGTGGGTATGTTGCGGCAGGGTTCAATGTACGGCGGACGTCCAGGATTCCTCTGTGTTGCATCTAACGCTGCAGGAAGAACAGGTGCAGATAGATCTGGGAGCTCGTAAGTGCAAATGCTTTCTGTGGAGGACAGTGTGGCGCTAGTGAGTATTCAAGATCATATGGATCATTGATCACACAGTCAAAAACATGTACAGTATTCTATACATAGCGCGTACCTGTACAGCCTCTATGTACATCCAGTTGTGCTTCTCTCTGCTCTTTGTTTGCACGGTGCCCATGGAAACGAGGGACCGTGTTCAAACAGCCTAGTATTTGGCGGGCTAGATTCTGGGGGTAGAAATCAACAACGGACTAACCCGATGTTCGAGAAATGTGGCGGCCATCTTTAGCTATGTAAAAGGACCCTGTCCTCACTAACGAACGCATTATTGTACTTGTGAATAGATATTTAGTCACACACAGTGACCCGTACATTAACATTGCTATCCACAGAGATTACCGGAAGTATTGAAGTACCTTTCTGTACCAAGAAAACACCTAAATCGAGGTCTTGGCACTGCAAGCATGTCCACTTGGACTTATTTTTCGCCATAGATGGCTTTTCTGCTACAACATTAAACCTCAATAGGTTAGTACTTTTTTATGTAAAATATCCTCTTTGTGAAAAAAACCCTTCTTTGGTGTGTAGTTTGTATTTACCATGCTTAACAATAAAACTACCCTGGTTGAATATGCCCTTAAAATCGAATATGTTTCATTTGTTGAATTGAATTTTAGAAGCCTTCATTATAGCTTCCATTTTTAGATTACTATTGATATTCTATTTGGTTGGATTCCCATTAGAGGTGCACGGGATTATACTAGACAGTGTTTTGAATTTTTAAAAAACATGGCCAGATAGTTACTCTGGTCAAACTAAATTGAATGTTTGCACTGTTTAGCACACTACATGTAGATACTTAATTTGAATGAAGTAATGCTGCTTGTTGTTTATTTGGTTGACAAACTTACAAGTATACCTTCTGTTGATTTTTTCCCTAAATGCATTTTGACTAGACAGTAGATCCACAGAGGCTTCTGAAGAAGAGGTATCACCTCGAAACGCGTCAAGCCATTGAGAGTGGAATTTCCATCAACTTTTGATTATGTTGACATTATAATGTTGTTATGCAATTTCTCCTGTCTTCACTACATTTTTATGTATAAATAAATAGGTGCTCACTTCATCCCTGTACACCTAAAATACAGAAATCATTGTTCCTCTGTTTGATGTTATACATTTTGTCGAATCAATTCTCTAAAGAGTGCTTAAAAACGAATATTGCTAACTATATCCTTAAGAATCTACGCCCTTGTTGCGTAGTCCAAGAGTGTGCAGGGGACGGGAGGACTCGAACTTTGGGTCCTCTTCCTTTGCTCTTATTTACCATGGGCACCCCTGCCTGGTACCTCTGCTAAGCTGCCATCTCTTGGATATCACCGATCCCGTTCGAACTCTGGCCAAAGGCTCACTGTAAAGCATTTTCGCCCACCTGATATAATCCGGCCCTACTCCGTAACCTCCCAGGGCTACCAGCAGCCATGGCCACTTAACGGAGTTGAAAGCTTTAACTGCATCTAGGGATACAATCGCCATTTCGCCTTCATTTCTATCTGCCCATTCGATCACACTGTGAAGTCTCCTATGATTATGGGTTATATTCCTGTTTGGGACATAGCCCGCTGGTCCGGGTGGATTAATTTACTAATTACTCTTCGCAATTAGTTTGCCAGGACAGCCGTCAGTATCTTGCTGTCCTGGTTCAGCATCGACAAAGGCCTGTAAGAGCTACAGCTATACCCGGTTTGTTGGGCTTAGGAAGCAGCATTATGATCGCCTCTCTGAGTGGCTCCGGCAACCTTCCTATCTCAAACGCTTCGTTAAGCATATCTAGCAAAGGGGGTAGCACTTCTCCTCTATATACCTTGTAAAATTCACTAGGGAACCCGTCTGCTCCTGGGGTCTTACTGGTGGGCAACTGCTTCACGACCTCCCTCAGCTCCTCCAGGGTAATTGGTGCATCAACCTCTTCTCTCTCCTCCTCACTTATCTTAGGTAATCCTATATCTTCTAGTGTTTCGGTTATCTCCTCTTGACTACTCCGCTCCTTGTCTCCGTATAGCACCCTATAATAATCTGCAAATTCCCTGTTAACTCCTTCTTGAGTGTCCACTACCTCGCCATCCTCTCTAATTATTGTCCTAATCGGGGGTCTAGGGGACTCACTCTTGTACAGCCACGCTAAAAGCCTACCCGTTTTATCTCCTCCCGCGTGCTGCCTTTCAACATACTTTTTATAATTGAGGTCATAGAGCCTTTCCCAATGTTCCGCACATTGCTGTTGTAGTTTAAGTACTAGCTCAGTGTCCACACTGTCACATTCTAATGTCCTTTCTAGTTCATCTTCAACTCTTTGTAGGTCAACCAGGACCCCACCTTGCAGGCCCTTTGACTTAGCTATTGCTGCCCCCCGCATCACCACCTTAAAAGCTTCCAATAGTGTACCCGCCTAAAGAGGTATACTTATTCAGTAATATCCCGATATGGCCAGGCAGAACTTTTTTTACCAGACTGAGATCAATGGTGATGACATTTGTATGGAATAAAGGTCCGAACAGGATGAGCTGGAAGAAAATGACTGAGCATTACGACATGTGTGGCCTTGTGGCACCAGATTTCTAACTCTATGACAATGCGGCTCAAGCCCACTTTGCACGATACTGTTCGCAGACACCGAGAACCACCCGCACCTCTGTGTCGAATGATACACGGCATCCCATACTGATCTCAGATCAATATTATCTGCACAGTCCTACACTGATCCCATGGCCATATAGCCGGTGGGAAGCACAGTAAAAGACTGGGCCATAATTTTCCAAAGGATAGGCGTCACCACCCCATGTTGTAATACGTCCCCCTTATGGTACTATCCAGATATCTCCCCCATGCATGACCCAGCATTACAGAGAATGTGGGAACCTCTAGGACAGCTAATACTAGGATATATGCTCCTGTATGGAACATTTGTGTCGCTTGCTGACTTTCAGGCTAAGATAGGGCTAGGAATTGCTAAGGCAGTGCAATATCATCGGATGAGAGCAGCATTTCGGCAGAGATGGCCCTCCTTCCCAATGGAACCACCAGTTCACCCATTTATACAATCTATAATGACACCAAATGGGGTCGGCTAGGGCGTGGCCACACTATACAGAGAGATACAGACACATACCACCACGTACAATAAAATGAAGAGTCTATGGGAGAGAGACCTGGGCACAGTGTTGGATGATACGCAATGGTCCCGATATTGTCAGTTCACCAAAACCGTGTCCCTTAAAGCGAACCTTAGGCTAATAGAATTCAAAATGCAAAATCACCTACACTTTACCCCCAAAAAATGGCAAAGTTCTCCCCAGGACAACCCTCTAGATGCCCCAAGTGCCATATGAGCGAGGCTGATTCGTTCCACATGTTCTGGTCATGCCCGTTTATTCTCGAATGCTGGGAAGGGATTGCAAGAACCCTAACAAACATACTAGACACCCCTAGCCCGATTGCCCAACTAAGTACTTACTTGGTGATATAGGAAAGGTACCCACTAGGTTACAACGATTATTCAATCTTGCCTGAGCTGTGGCGAAAAGAAGCATCCTTAAATGTTGGAAATCCAGGACAGCCCCCACAGTACAATCATGGTTTCGAGACTTGACTTATATTAATGAATATGAAGAGGGCTTTTTCCTTCTCGTTTCTCCCACAAGCAGACCCAAAGACATATGGGCCCCCTATCGATCTTACCTGGCCAGACACCATGATAAACATACAATGCAGGTGGACGACCGTTCTACAAGATCCATATAAGATGTAAATGGGAAGACATGTGTCTATAGAAATGGAATGTTATCATATGTGGCATGCAAATGTGATTTACTGTTGTGACCGTCATATAAATAAAGTTTAAAAAAAAGAAATAATATCTATAATGGGATGGGTCCAGGCAGAGCCATCAGTTAGGTATAGACCAATAGACTAACCCCTATGCATCCTATATGTAGTTTGAGCTATTAACCAACCCCAATTCCCCGTAGGGTTTGTAGACTGATCGTGTAATACGACATCACTGTTACGTAGTTTTGGTCCAGAATACACTTGCTATCACTGAAATGTTGAGATCTATGAGAAGGAGGTGCTTGTATGCTGTCCCAGCTAGGATTCATTGTTTGAATGAAGCTGGGTTTTGATGTGCACCTCAGTCCTCCATCATTGTGATCACTGTGTATTATTTTGATTAATTGTGTGATCTTGGGCGCACCTTTACTAGGTTTTCTGCAGTCGAGTGTAGTGTGTGTGAGTGTGTAGATTTCCTCTACAGATACTCATCCATAGGGATTGGTGTGTAACGGGGGTCACTGAGTGGGATCGTTTATTTATTCATTTCATTTTCCATTTTTTAGAAAGCACACACCTAGCTGAAAAGCACTGAAGCGCTGTACCAATTCAAACAAACATTAAAATCAAAAAATCATTATCAATATAAAGGAAAGAAGATTCAGCAGATTTCCAGCTAATCACAGATACTCTTAGGAGATTGTGTCAGTAGGTGCCCACTATAACAAACTAAGGGAATCCTTCCATTCTCCCCCAGGGGGAGTCCCCTCTGTGAGGCTAGGGAGGGGAGCTTGCTCCACAACACCCTCCCCAGGGGTCTAGGCAAGTGGGACTTCACCTTGAGAGACTTCTCCTTGGGGGACAAGGACTCCCATTCCTATGAGGAACTCCCAAAGCCGATTCACTTGATGCATACATGGCACTATCCAACATATTAAATACTTGCAAGTACAGAGACATGACTGAAGAGAAAGATAAAATGTGCTATTGTCAGGAAGAAAGAGAAGTTGTCTCTTTGAATAGAAATCACCAATCTACTGCAACAAGTAGGTTAAAGAAGGAGTACTTGTCAAATGAGGGTGAGAAGAGAGGAACGCATACTGAAGCAGCGTAGGTCCCCTGGTAGCGTAACACTTGCAGGAGTCGGAGCCGCAGGAGAATGCAGAGCCCGCCAAATTCAGAGTTGCCTGGGACTAGCAAAGCAAAGGCTGGAAGCCAGGGGTGCATGAGAGTCAGAAAGCAGATACGACTGGAGTCAGAGATTCGGTGGTAGTGCGACCACAAGATCATCGTAGTGGGCAGCGTACCCTTGCAACGATGCAGACACCAGCCTGGGGAAGCCGCAGCAAGCGGCACGGCTCCTCGTCAAGATACAGAGAAGCCGGAAGAAAGAACAAGAGTCGTACGCTGTGCATGCCGCCGAGAACAAACCAAACATGAGATGGAGTATAGGAGAAGATCCCAGGCCCATGAGAATCACATAGACTTTCCCAAACAGTACGGAAGGTATCGGGGACCCGGGAGCCACGGGAGGCAAAAAGGGACTCATTATATGCTCCAGGAAACTCATCCCAGTAAAATATGAAAAGCTTGGAATCAAAGTCAAGAAACTTGAACTGTCTTAATGAAAGAAAGGGAATAATAAAGATCTCTTAGGTGGAGATCAATAGGATGAGGATACCACTACCCTGGGAAGTTAACCTTGTGTCAAGAGTCAGAATGGAATTTAACAAAGAAAACATATGACGAACTGTAGGCCAAAGAAGCCTCTAGTGTTAAATAAACCATAAGAGAGACTAGGCCATGAAATGGTGAACTATGAATGTCAAGGAAACACAAATCATACAGGAGCTTAGACAGCTCATGCAAAGCCAATTAAGATTGATCCAAGGATTCGACAAGAGTCAAGGAAAGCCATTTCCAAAGAGGAATCTAAAGTCCATAATCTCTTTAGAGAGCTAAACAACCTGATAAGAAAAGTCATGAAAGACTATTTAAAAATTGCATATTAGCAAGAAGCCTAAAGACTAAGAAAAGAAGTGTGTGAAGCACACATCAGGAGAAGGGAGGCTTTCTCCTGACCTTAGTTTAAGTTAGTGGTAAGGTCAGTTAGCATTAGCTTTTGGACAGAAGACATAGAGCCTCATCACGAGTTGGGTGGTAACGCCGCGGTTAGCCCTACCGCCAAACCCCCCGGCGCTATAAGCACCAGATCACAGGTTTGGCGGAACTGTTAGTGCCCATTCCCCATTGGGCCCATTCGGAAATTCCTTATTCCTCATTGGGCCCAATGGTGAAAATTGGTGCTATTACCGCCGGCGGATTTCCCGCCGGCGATAAAAGTGCCAAAAATCAGCAATGTTGCCATGCATTTCTCCCCAGCTCAGAGCTGGGGGGAAATCCGCCAAGGCCATGATCTGGCGAACCCTTAAATGTGGCGGTAATAGCGCTACCGCCGCATTTAAGGGTTACCGCCAGACTCGTGATGAGGCCCATAGTCTTTTTGGACATTCACAGAAAACTCATGAGTACCTTGCTTATTCATAGAGGTAGGGAATACCCCATAGCAATAGGGATTGATAGGCCTTCTAATTATTATTTAATAGATACACCTTGCAAATTTCCTTCGAGAGTCTGTGTCTTTCTTCTGATTCGCCACACCATGCTTAAACATCCTGCTTCTGGGTCATCTTCTTGCACCTCAGAACTTCCAACTGGGCTACATATGCACTTATGTGGATATTAAGCCTTATGAAATCTGCAGCTTGTTTGCTAACTACTCTGGCCTTTGTAGCTCAACAGGCACGTAGAACAAATTAAAAGTTGTGAGCATTTTATGGTCATTCATTACAAGCCAATGCAGAGAGAAACAAATGGGGTAATATGACTGCACTCATTCACCTGTCAAGCTGATGCTGTTACACACAATTTAATTAAAAATATTCCCTGCAGGCCGTTTTTACTGAACCACGGCCTGTCAGGGAACAACATATGCACTTAATGCACAGAGGTTAATGGAACCGGAAGTGGAGGCCGGTGAGTTAAGGGTGGGGATTGGGGAGTGGGGCGTGCGCGCGTATGTTTGTATGTATGTGTTGTGTGTATGTTTCATGTGTGGGAAAGAGGGGCAGAACGGGAGTTCGGGGTTGGCAGAGGTATCCCACGTTGAATACAAGACCGGGCATGGGGGGGAGAAAGTATCAGAGAGAAAAGGGGTAAAGGGGGAGCCCCCAGCATTGGGAGAGGGCATGGAAGAGGGTGCTCAGAGGAAATGATTCCCCACAGCACAGAAACCAAGCTCAGGAAACCAGGCCTCAGTGAAATGGGCATTGGGGGAAACATCATAGATCCACTGATGCATGCATTGCTGATTTCAGGGGTTGAAGAGAAGATTTTAGCAAATGTCGTTACCATGAGGAAGCATCTACAGAGTACACTGAATACATCCTGCTCCAGAATAATTCTGACATCCTTTTTAGTAATTGGAACTGGAATACAGGAGAACCTATCCAAAGTCATGGCTGATAACCAAGGCTGTACTCCCACAGCACCTCTACCATTGCTTAATAATACAGACTGCAGTTGTCTCTTATTGTAGTCCAGGTCTCTGTCTGTTCTTGCAGACATGCATAAAGGATTTAGTTGTGATGGGCAGGGGAGTTGCTAGGTCTGGAAAAGACCCGGGGCTAAGCTGATATCCGAACTGTTGGGACTGGGGGCTAGCTAGTCTTTTGGCTGTAGCTCCTGAGATTGTATCTGGGGCTACAAAAGATCAGGGGCTATAGCCCCTTAGCCCCCCCTCCCCTAGCAACGCCCCTGGTAATGGGAGTTCAATCAGCCATGTAGAGGCCTCAAACTATCAAAAGAGGTTTGGAGAATGCTGGGATTTTTTTGTTGCAGAGAGAGAGATAGAACATACAGGCCACACATTATTGCTATTAGAGAGGTTTTGGTGTGTTATGAAGAGTTGGCTTGTGTGAAGCGCCAGGAATGAGACGTGGACTCATGGGGCCTGATTCATAAAATGCTTCTGTGAATTAGGCCCATAGCGTTTGCCATACAATATTAAATAATAAAGGGGTTGGAAAATGCCTCACTGTCCCTAACCTAAGAGGTATTTCCCTACCTCAACCAAAACTAAGGACCTGTCACTCGTCAAGATGTCCAAAGCAAACATGTCCAGTGTCCGAAATCCTATCCTAGCACTCACACTCTAAAAGTAACTCTAAGGTGCATAGGGTAATGTCTCTGACTTGCAAAGTGCACACATTTTCAAGTTCAATGAAAAGGCATAAATCCAACAAATGTTCCAAATGAATAATGTTCACAGTTCCAGGGAATGACTTGCTTCCCCAGGTTTCTCTCCACCAAAACAAAAGTTTAAAAGAATAACCAGGTTCTTTGTAGCTCAAGAGGACAACTCCCTTCCTCTTGACCTTGCAACTTATTCCAGGGGACATGCCTCCCTTCCACAATTCCTTCTCACATTCAACATAATCCCAAAACCCTAAGGGCATGCATCTTCCTTGGGATTCTCTGACTCACACAACAACACCTGATATACTTCCATGCCAGGTTCTTTCATGTAGTTCCCAGACTCGCAAAACACCCAATATACTCTCCTGCCAGGTTCTCTTTACCCATTCACTGCAGTTCAGAATCCTTAGGGCATGGGTCTTCCTGGTGATTCTTTAACTCACAAAACACCTGTTGTACTCTCCTGCCAAGTTCCTTTTTGCATTCACTGTAGTTCACTTCACCCACTGGGCTTTGCCTGGTATAGTCTCCTTCCAGGTATTTCTTTATGTAGTTCACTTTATACACAATTGGCTTCACCTGGTATACTCCCCTGCCAGGTCATTTAACATTCATTGCATTTCAGTCTTTTCTGTCACACTGTTTTCCCCACGTGTATTTTCTAATGTGGCTACAGGCCCCAGACCCTTTCTCGTGGAATTCCTACTTGTAATCAAATGTTGCAGTGGTCATATTATCCTGTTCAGGCTTTCCCCAGCTCTCACACAGAGTCTCCTTTAGTACACGGTAAACCCTCCAAAGCATCCCGGAGGCTGCGTCCCTCTCAGTGGGCTCACCGGTTCTCAGCAGCAACTTCAGAGTCCCTTGCATCTCCTATGTCAGTCTGTGGCTCGTCGTCGGGTCTGTGGAGTGCTTTGTTTGCTCGTTAGCTCCGGATCGCCCTGGCAGCTTCTTCACTTCTTGGGCGTCTCAGTGACCATGCTTCGACCAGTGAGTTTCTCTGAATGACGTTCCCAAGCCTCCCACGACTTGACAAGCTTGTCTGCTTCTTCTGGCTGATCCGACTGGCATCTGAAGCAGTGAATCTCCTGTGCCACCAGTCGCCATACTCCCAGGCTCTGTCCTTGGCTTTTCTCACCACAGCTGGGTAAGAAGACAAACTCTATGCTTATTTTCTCTGCATGGTTTTAAATCATGTCAGGATAATCTCATTCTTCCAGCTACTAGACTGCTGACGCTGCTTCACATTAGGAGTAATCATCATTGCTTCATGCCTTTTCCTCGTCTCCATTTTTGCTCCTTTATTTGCTATCTGATATTGTGGCATACTGGTTTTTCTGTTTGTCAACATGTTGTTTTACCTGGAGACTGAGGGCGAAGATTAGGAGCTGGACTACTCTGTCATCAGACAAGGCAATCAGTCATGTCTGTGAGGATAGGGAAGGTAAGTCTGAGGAGGGAGATATAAAAGAGTCCGGCTTAT
This sequence comes from Ambystoma mexicanum, assembly GCF_040938575.1. NCBI lineage: Eukaryota > Metazoa > Chordata > Amphibia > Caudata > Ambystomatidae > Ambystoma > Ambystoma mexicanum. The sequence goes on along the minus strand of NC_090922.1, from coordinate 1,027,897,775 downwards.
CAGAGGGGTCCATGCTGTAGGAGGGGAGGTGACAGAGTCAGGACTGTCAGAGGGGGCCATATTGGAGCAGAGAGTATGCCTTAGGTCAAAGGTGGTGGAAGGAGGTGATGGTCCGATGCATAGGCATGTTGTGGCTACCATTGCAAACCAGAAGGAGAAAAAGTGGGTAGATACACATACACACACTCCCTAAGAGTTGTTCCTGCAGAATTTGCAACTGTAATAAGCTTGGCGTCAAAGAGGAAGTGGAGTCGAAGAGGAAGTGGTGGTATCTGTAAGGAAGACATGGTATCACAAGTATGACACTGACAAACGAAATACAATTTCAAAACCGTCATTAGATTCGTGGGGCTTGGAAAAACTCCTACTTTGCCCTATAGCTATGATGGTAATAGCCTCTACCATCAAATAATTAAGAAAACACTGTCCTAGTCAGTCTCTGACAAATCAAAATGGCCTATACTAACAAAACCTAATGCCTGCCCTATCTCTTATACAAGAAGTGTGTAAAGGGGAATATGTATGCAAAGAAAAGTCTGTGTTATAACACAAACAATCAAGATGGCTGAGTTAGCTCTCCTTTCCACGTTGGACAGCACAGAATAGGGTGGCCTCACCTTGGCAGGATGACACCCTCTGGCTCAGGTTATCAAGACACAGGTCAAAACGTAGGTCGAGGCCGGCTTGGCTTTCCACGTTAAAGTCACTGGTTTTCCAGTTCACCCAAGTTCTCCCCTCCTTTAGCTTCACACACAGGTTTCCCTCAGCCGGGTTCAGACCCTCTCGCTTTGCACAAAAGTTCAATAAAAAAATAATCTCTGGACTTAAAGGTCCACAATGCATCAGTCTCTATTTCACTCCCACTTCGCCATCTCTCCAAAACGGCATTCTGCAGGTTCTTGGAGTTGTGGGGTTTCCTACCAGTCTCCAATGGTCCTTTTCTTAGGTGATCCTCCCTCGCTTGTCCGCCCCCAAGGTAGAGATCCAAGGGGGATGGTCCACCCCTGGCCACCTGAGACAGGGATACCTGGGAATTGCATGGGAGAAATGCCTCCGGTTTCTCACATATCCCAGCCAGCAGCAGGATGAGGAGAAGAGGGAAAAGTTGGTGGTGTTGCTGCAGGAGACTCAAGAGCACCAGGTGAAAGAGCCACAGATGGTCCTTCAGAAAATAGCTATGGAGGAGTCTGGGGTCACTGCACTACTGCCTTACAAAGTTTCAGCATTGTCAGGAATCACGCCCACCTATGAGAGTGCTTACATGGTCATATGTCTGGGCCTACTTCAGATTTCCAGAGGGAAAGGCAGTCATGGGGTGGTATGTATAATAGTATGTGACTTCCAACAAAGACAGTCAAGATGGGTACGAGCCTTGGGCACCATAGCAATGCTCAAGCACTTTAAAGAATGGTTCAGAGATGTGCACAGCTCTTGCCTCTGACCCTGAAACTGCAGTGTCCTTCAGTGGCAATGGTGGCATGGAAGTGTCAGATAATGCACCAGTTCATCATCATGCATTCTGATACAAGTGACCCTCACACCCCAAAAACTCTTGCCCCTCCATGTAAGGCAAAGCTGTACCCGCTTCAGTGACACCATCCTCTAGCATGGCCACTTCGCCACCACTAGAACTGCAGCATCTGATTGATGGTGGGGCAATTGTTGGTATGCCCCCACTTGGGCAGAGGGGGAGAGACAGTGTGATGAGGCATACAGGGACATACTGACTGTGTTGCCTGTCAGCTGTCAGTCTTGGGAGATGGATCCCTTGGCTGTGGAGAATGCCATGGAAAGGCATCCACTCCACTACCATCCTCCCCTACTCTAGGTAACTAGGAAACACAGATAGCTGGGAGAGTCACACAAAAATCCAGGAGTGGCTCCGCAGGGTGGTGGAGCCAAAAAGAAATGAGGCTGAATCAAAAGCTAAACTTTTACTTTTGCTATGCTCTCAACCACTGCCATCAGAGTCAAAGCCACGACTAGCTTTCCCATGACCCCATCATCCGCGTGATTGTAGCTGGTGTGACGTATCGTGGGATTCTGTAACTTCTCCCTAGTGGGGAGCCTTTGCCTGTGATGCTAGGGAAGTGAGCCCACTATGCAATACACTCCCTATAAGTAGAGACAAGCAGGACCTCACCAGGAGCGACTCCCCCCTCTGGGGACAAGGAATGCCTTTCTTGTGAGGAACTCCCTAAATCACATACCATTAACCCACCTTCATTGGCATCTAATGAAACCAGACATGAAGAACAGATTAGAATCTGTTATTGTCAACCAAACAGTCTGATGATTTCTATGGAGAAACATCCATATAGTACTGATATGAAGAAAACCACTAGAAGAATAAAGAATGTAAGTCAGACAGAACAGAACGACTTGGACACTATGCCAGTGAAATCCCACAGCATTGTCATAAATATGAGAGGTGCATACCTGAAGAGTGAGAGAGCCCAGGAGTTACAAACCAGGTGGGAGTTGAATGCTGAAGGGAACTTGTTCACGCTCTGCAACTTACAACGTGGGGAGGTGGAAATGGGAGAAGATGCAAGAAATGAAGCTGGATACAAAGCATCCTGAATCGAAGCAATGGAAGGGTGGGGGCGTAACATTACGCAAGTAACAGTGGACCAGGAGGTCCCTGAATAATGCAGAAACCACTTCTGTAAAAGTATCACGGAACGAGCTCATCAAATGAAGAATGGGCAAAAGAGATGCATACCTGACAACAGAAGGAGAAGGTAAAATTGTTGTGAGTGAGAATCATTACTGGCATGCTCATACTCATTTCAGTGAAGAAACACTTGTGTAGAAGCGCATTATAAATGACATATCATATTATATCAAGTATTAAGATTGTCTGAAGAGAATGAGAATCGTTGCTTGCACGCTGATACTCATCCAGTCAAAATCAAGAGTTAAGATTGTCCGAAGAGATTGAGAATCTTTATATCTTTATTGGAAAGCTTCTACTATTCCCAGTCATAATAAGGCATCAAGATTGCATGAGGAAAGTAAGAATCATAACTGGAATGCTCCTACTCGTCCCAGTCAAACCCAAGGATTAAGAGCATGTGAAGAGAGTAACAATTATTATTGGAATGCTAAAACTCGTCCCAACCAAGATAAAGAAGAGACATTAAGAAAATGATAAATCTTGAATCAATATAAAGAGATAGACTGTAATTTATACAGAGACGGAAGAGAAGAGGCAAACCCTAATAAAGTGAAAGGACAAGACAGTAAAAAGGAAAGAAGAAGAAAACGAATAAAAGACACTGTTGAGATCCTGAAGAATCCAGTATCTGAACTGTATGATCTGATAAGAACAGTTGCCAAGACTTATCTGAGGATATGCTATTGAACTAAACGTGGTGGAAGACAGCCTTGCAGGACAAGGGAGTCAGTCTCCTGTGCTTTAGTTCTTATAACAGTAGTAGGATCAGAATAGGTTAGTTTGGACAGTGGACTGAACTGGTTTGGACTCTCACTGACGACCGACAAGCCCATTAATTAATTTTGTTAGGTAGGGAATACCCATAGTTTAGGGAAAGCTAGTTTTCACCTTTCATTTAATAAATAACTGACGTGAGACGGAAAACCCGAGTCTGTGTTCTCCTTCTGACCCGCCACACTGGTTTGCCCACATATCTTCGTTATTTGACTCTGTTGTGTGGTCTTCCAAGAAGTGAGCCTGTGGTTTTCTCCTGCCGTAATCTTTGAAGATATGATGCTTGTTAATGTTTATGGAAGTAAGATCACTCTTGTGTGTTTGTGGCAATTTCTGTCACCCGAGTCAATAGCCCCCAGCAATACTAAATACCCATTCACACTGTACACTATCTAGGGGGCAGTTTAGGGTTTCTATGGCTAATTGAATAAGTACAGATTGTCACACAGACTACTTGCTAAGCCAGATATCCGGTAGACTGTCATCATTAACCAGGTGGCATGCGTCAAGAACATAGGCATTAACCATCTTGTCTGCCATGGGCCCAATTAATTCCTGTGGGGAGCCTTGATGCATACAGCAAGTCAAACTTGGGGAGGAGTCCGTCCTATAGCCCCATAAAAATTGTCCACTATACGAAAGCTCATTGTGGTGTTCCTAAATAAGTGTCGGAAGTTGAGGAGAATGCATGTTCAGTGCCCAATAAATTACTTTCCCACACTGGCTAGAAAATATTAGAACTTTGTCTCTCTCTCTCTCTTTTTGGTCTTTCCAGGCCGTTAAACCTCTCTTTGGTCTATTCTTGCACAGGATAGCATGCGCTTTTGCAAACTGCAGGGCCATTGCTTTTGGATCCCGACTCTGGAGGTGGACAAGAAAGGGAGGATCACCTGAGTAGAGGGCCACAGGGTATTGGGAGGAGAATACCTGAGGGCGAGACATGGTATATCCCCAGTCCTGAAAACACCTTAATCTACTCTTCCTCAGCTTTTGTGGGGTGTTTACAATCTCACCCCTTCACACCCTCCCCATTTCCAACAACTACTGAGGTGAGGAGAAGCAACTAAGATCAATAAAGATTACCCATAGGAATAACATGGGGAAAGAAAGGGAAACCTACTACAGAAATAACTCAGGTTGTCCCACTAATAGAGTCATGCAAGGGCAGGTTCTCTATAGTAACTACTGTGGGAAACCAAAGGGTGTCTCACCCGCTAGTCCTTAGGGACTTGTCATCCAGGTGGCCACGACACGGCCATCGCTTTTGGATTCAATTCCTGGGGGTGGAGCAGTGCGGGAGGATCACCTGGGTGAGGGGTCTTCGGGGAGTGGGGGTGAGACAGCCATGGAAAGACGTGGTATTCCCCCCTTTTTTGTTCATCTACCCCATCCTATTTTGTAGGACTTTACGAAGTCCCAACCCCCCCCCCAGTGACTGACAGTAACCAGACTAACTCTCTCACATTGTACTGGACATGTCCCATTAATAGGGTCAGGCAAAGTCAGGAACTTTACACTAAGTGCATACACTTGATATTAGTTAGCTCTCCTCACACGAATAAACGGCAAAACCTAAAGACACACTCTGAGCAAGGCAGAACACGAGTACGTGCAGAACCTCTGGGACGAAGGCACTCCTACTGGAGCCATTTTTCTTTTTAAAGGAAGGACTCCTCTATAGAGGGGATGTTACTTCTGAAGGGATGCCAGGAATACAGCTAGTGGTTCCCCGAAGTCACAAACAAAGAATGCTTGAGATCGCACACTCCCATCTCACAGGAGGGCATTTAGGATTAGGCAAGACTCAGACTCACTTGGCCAACAAGTTCTAATGGCCAGTGATACATGTCGACACAAAACATTGTATTCAAACCTGTGAGGTATGTCAATGCATCAGTACTCATTTACCACAATCAGCCCCTTTAAATCCATTACCGATCATTGAAATGCCATTCTCGAGGGTTGGAATGGACATCATTGGGTCCCTCAAAAAATCTAAGCTAAGGAACAGATATTTATTTGTGATTCTTGACTATGCTACCCGATACCCAGAGGCATTTCCCTTACGCAATAACACAACCCAGCAAATACTCAAACAGTTACTTACCTTCTTTTCTCGAGTAGGTTTCCCTAAGGAAATTCTAACAGACCAGGGCACCACCTTTATGAGTAAGCTCATGGGGGAAGTAAAAGAGCTACTCCATAAAACCACCTTGAGAACGTCTGTTTATCACCTGCAGACAAACAGATTAGTTGAACAGTTTGATAAGACTCTTTAAGACCATTCTTAAAAAGCTTGTTGACAAGGATGGTACCAATTGTGACCAAATTATTCTATTGGCTCTCTTTGCCATAAGGAAAACACCTCAAGCCTCCATTGGTTTCTCACCCTTCAAACTATTGTATGGGCGAGAAACCGAGATGTTTTTGATATGCTTCAAGAAACATGGGAGGAGATGTAAGAGGCTCCAATACCATTGTCTCAGACCGCCTCTCGGTTGAAAGAGCATATGTCAACTGTTCGGTCTTTGGCTCGAGATCACCTTGATAAAGCTCAAAGTCAACAGAAAGCGTCTTATGATAAGAAAGTGTCCCTTAGGTCCTTTTCCATTGGGCAAAAAGTCTTTGTGTTTGTCCCTAACTCAGAAAACAAGCTAATTTCTAAATGGCATGGGCCATATGAGGTATTGGGCAAGACATGACCTTGTAATTACAAGATCACCCAACCAGACCGTTTCCACAAGATGCTAATTTACCATATTAACTTACTGAGGAGAGGGGAGGAGAACACCTGTGAGTCTAATGCCACAATAAGTTCTTGTGTAATACCAGAAGAGGTGAACAACAATACACAAATTCCGTCTGAGATCACTGAAACACAACAAAAAGATCTATTTGAATTGCGAGAGCAATTCCCTGATGTGTTTCGTGAGGAGTTGGGCAGAATAAAAGGGATGTACCATCATATTTGCACCCCTGCAGACAAGGTAGTACATCTCACACCGTATCGACTCTCCGAGGCCCGCCGAGATATTGGGCCTCATTACAAGTTTGCTGGTCTGGTAACAACGGTACCGGTAAGCTTGCCAGTACAGTTGTTGCCGGACCAGCAAACTACGGGGTCTGCGAGCATGTGCCTTTCAGCCCGCCAGGTCTGACCTGGAGGACGAAACGGCACCCGCACACAGACCTCGAACGATGCACTGGCACCATTCATGAATGGTACCGATGCATCCGTCCTCCCCATTCCCATTGAGACCAATGGGACTGAAATAGGAATGGGGACTAATATTTTCCGGCGTCCGGCAATGGGCAATTACCGGGACCACCAGTGCTGTAATGCCCTGGTAATTGTCCATTGCCGGGTGCTGGAAAATTCATGACTGCGGCAGCATGACATGGCGGCAGCCGTGCCGAGTCATAATGAGGCCCATTGTCATCAAAGAAGTAGAGAAAATGCTCCAAGCCAACTTAATTGAGTCATCTATCAATCCCTGGTCTTGCCCCATTGTGTTTGTAAAAAAGCCAGACAGGAGTTGGAGGTTCTGTATACGGTTCTGTATACACTTCCGAAAGGTAAATAAATTATAAGTTACTCACCGTAGTGACTAACGTACTGTTAGTCCATAGTCCCCTTTCCTCCATACTGTATGGGCGTCCCTTCCAAGGGACGGCAGACGGAACCTTTTTCACCAGAAAAAAACATCTTCCCCTTTAAATTTAGAGGCGACAGGGGTGCGGCCCAGGGAGCATGCGCTGCCCTGACGCCGCGCTCCGCCGCCGCACAGTCCACATTGACGCGTCTACAATACATTTAACATTGCCTAATGACACCAGTATTATTAGGAGGGAGGTTGGTGGGACGTATGAAGGAAAGGGGACTATGGATTAAAAGTATATTAGTCACTACGGTGAGTAACTTATAATTACTCTTACGTCCCGTCCCCTTTCTGCCATACTGTATGGGCGATTACAATTGATTGTAGCCCCAGGGTGGAGAGGAGACCCTCCTTAAGCAAATAGGTTCCTGAGAACTGCCTGTCCGAAAGCCACATCAGATCTAGAACCGGCATCCAAACAGTAATGCTTGCAGAAAGCCAAGGGAGAGGCTCAAGTGGCCGCCCTGTTTATGACTTGCCAAGGGACATGGCACTGGAATGAGATGGGCGTTGCCTTGGCTCTAACTGCGTGGGCGTGCATGTTGGGTGGGAGCGGCTTGTGCTGGCCCTCATACGCTTCTTTGATGGCCGAGACTATCAAGCGGGATATGGAAGCCTTAGAGGCCTGATTGTCACTTTCAGAGGCTCAAGACCAGGCTTAACAGGGCGTCTGATTTGCGGAAGCCCTTGGTCCTGTCCAAGTAGAATTTCAGGGCACGCCTGACATCCAGGCAGTGCAGCACTCTCTGTGCTTCGTCCTTGGGATCGGGAAAAAACATAGGAAGGACTATTTCCTCGTTCAAATGGAAAGCACACGGAACCTTGGCCAGAAATGCTGGGAGTGTCCACAGGACTACCTTGTCCTTGTGAAAGGTGGTATATGGTTCAGAGGCGACCAGCGCCTGGATTTCGCTGACTCTACGAGCCAAGGTGAGGGTGACTAGTAAGGCCGTCTTGATGGTGACCAGCCTGATGTCCACGGACTACATTGGCTCGAACGGTTTGTTCGCCAGGGTCTCTTGACGGGCGGTTAGAACTTTGCGAGTCCCGTCAGATGTTTCTTGACGATAGGGTTGGAGGAGGAGAAAAAGCCCTCCTCCGAGTTCCTGTAAGCCCCAATAGTTGCGAGGTATGTGCGGCAGGTGTCAAACTGCACTCCTGAATGGGCGAGGTGTGCCGAAAAGGAGAGCACGTCGTCCAAGGTGCACGCCAGGGGGTCGATTCCCTTGGAGTCTGCCCAGTGGCAGAATCTGGTCCATTTGCTTTTGTACTGGGCCCTGGTAGCTTTGCTCCTGGCACCTTGAATGATCTCCAGATTGTCCTGGCTGTGAGGGCTAGTTTCCCTGGCGCAGGGTGGATGACTCTACCCCCCTGCTGTGCCAGAAGATGTGCTGGGCCCGTCGGGAGGTGAATCGGGGAACTTCCAGGAACTGAGCAGCTCCAAAAACCATGGCCTGGCCGGCCACCATGGAGCTATTAGAATGATGAGGAGTTGGCGGGAATCCTTGATTTTGCAAATTACCCTGTGAATCAGGGGAGTGGGCAGAAAGGCATAGGCTTTCATGCCGGTCCACTGGAGGTGAATTGCGTCTCCCAGAGAGCCGGGGCCCTGACCTCGCCAGGATGCAAACTGGGGACACCGCTTGTTATTCCAGGTGGCAAAGAGATCCACCTGGGGGTGACCCCACCTGTTGAAAATCTCCTGAATAACGAGGTTGTTTAGCTGCCACTCGTAAGTGTCCGCTCCCAGCCTGCTGAGCCTGTCCGCTTCCAGGTTGGATTCCCCCGGGAGGTGGACTGCTGTGAGGTAAATGTTGTTTTCCAGGGCCCACTACCACATGCTGATCGCCAGTCTGCACAGAGGGGCGGATCTGGTGCCTCCCTGCTTGTTGTCGTAGTACATGCTGGTTGAGTTGTCCATCTGGATGAGGACAACCTTGCCCCTGAGAAGTGGTAGGAATGCCCTTGAGCGCCAGTCAGATAGCGTTCAGCTCTAGCCAATTGATGTGGTATTCCTGCTCCTATAGAGTCCAGGTGCCAGATCGTACACTGTGTTCATAAGGGCATGGAAGAGTGGAGAACCGCTTCTGTACATGTAGCGGTGACGAGCCAGTCGTCGAAGGTATGGGTAGATGTGGAGGCCCTGTGCTCTGAGGAGGGCTGCCACCGCATTCGAGAGCCTGGTAAAGACCCTGGGGGCCGCGTTGAGGCCAAAAGGAAGGACCTTGTATTGAAAATGGAAGCCCATGATCCAGAACCGTAGGAAAGAACGATGGGGCTGCAAATCGGGACGTGTAGGTACATGTCATTCAGATCCAGGGAGCACATCCAGTCTCCCTTCCCCAGTCCAGAAGGTTCACTGTCATTTCATCACCTGCAATTTCATCCTCTGTCATTTTAATGTATACATTCCAACGAAAATGCTCATCATTTTTTGGGGGTGTTCCCCCCCATCTCCGCTCCCACACTTATTTTTGGCTATTTCCTACCCACCCAAACCCTTATCTGCCCTTTCCCACTCCCCCTAAAAAAAAAATTATGAGCATATTTGTTGTAATATGCATGTTAAAATGCCATGGGATGACAATGCATGCGATGAAAGGACGTTGCACCGTCCACAAAACACCTTAACCTAACCTTCCTCTGCTTTTATGGGGTGTTTACAATCTCACCTCATCACCCCCTCTCCATTTCTAACTGAGACGAGGAGGAGGCAACTAAGCTCAATAAAGATTACCCATAGGAATAACATGGGGAAAGCAAGGAAAACCTAATCTAGAAGCAACTTGTGTTGTCCCACTAATAGAGACAGGCAGGGTCAGGGACTCTATCGTAACTATTCACACCTGACTCTACTTGACAGGTTGGATCCCTATGAAAGGTGTGGTCATGCACACAAGAATGAGTGAGCTGGGGATGCAGTCCGTACCGGTGGAGCTCAGAAGCGGAGAGAAGCAGGAGCTGCAGGCAGGAGGAAGACAGCGCACAGAGAAGCTGGCCCAGTGTGTGTGGGCTGCTGTGTGGCGAGGGAGCCGTGCCTCCAGGGAGCCAAATAAGCACTGCCTGCATAACGCAAGGCTCGGTCCTGCAAAGTGTTTGTTCCCTTGAGGCCAATGGCAACTCCAAGGATGTATGAGGAGCAGGTGGTGAGACCCTGCCATCAACCGAAATAGAGCCGCCTCTCAACGCAACGCTGTCCAGTGAAATTCATGGGTGAATGCGAGAGAAACTCGGGAGCGTGCATTTGAATGAGAGCAGAGCGGGTGAAAGGCACAGACAGTAAACGGCACTGAGTTGCAAAAAAAGAAAAGCATTAAAAGCAGGAAGTGCAGCTGAAGGGCAGAGAAAAGCAAAAAGCGGAAAGGCTAAGAGCAAAGCAAAGAGCCAGAGCAAAGCAGAAAGCTTAGCTGAAAGTAAAAGCATAAAAGTAGTAGTTGGTCAATCACCAGGACCTGACGAGGAGGTGGTGATACCTGAAGTATTTGACCCCAATGACCATCCTGAACTAAAAGACTAATTAGTAGAAGGTGGTCCTGACAGGGAAAAACTCAGTAAGGGCCAACGTTAGTGCCCATCTCTGGAAGGCCTAAGGAGACAGGCATGCTCCCAGCTTGAGGGTGAACCTCCTGTGAAGCACAGGATTTATTGGGAAGGTGGGCTCCTGTATAGTGAGCCTACAGAGTCTACAGAAGGAGACCATAGGAGGTTGGTGGTTCCCCTTGCTTTAAGACCCTTCCTCCTGCAGCTGGCTCATGAAGTGCCCCTTGCTGGTCACCTTGGAATCAAGAGAACCAAGCAAAGGTTATCCATGCACTTCTACTGGCCCAAGATGGGGGTGCAAGTAGAAAGTCACTGCAGGAGTTGTGCCTCCTGACAGTTCTCTGGTAAGAGTGGCTCAACAATCCAAGCTCCATTGCTACGACTGCCAGTTGTAGGGGTACCATTTGGGAGGGTAGGGATCAACATTGTTGGTCCCCTTAACCCCCAAACATCCTCAGGCAATAGGTTTATCCTTGTACTGGTCGACCATGCCACCAGATATCCTGAGGCCATCCCATTGAAGACTGACTGCCAAGTCAGTTGCAAAAGCTTTGCTTGGCATATTTACTAGGGTTGGCTTCCCTAAAGAAGTTGTGTCTGATAGGGGCAGCAACTTTATGTCAAAGTATATGCAGGCCATGTGGAAGGAATGTGGTGTCACCTATAAGTTTTCATCCGCATACCACCCACAGACCAATGGTCTGGTTGAAAGGTTTAACAGGACCCTGAAAATCATGATTGGGGCTCTGAAAGAACCTCAAAGAAGAAAATGGGATCTTCTATTACCATGCTTACTGTTTGCCTACAGAGAAGTACCACAAGAGGGTGTTGGCTTCAGCCCCTTTGAACTTCTGTTTGGTCACCCTGTAAGGGGACACTTAGCCATAGCCAATGAGGGATGGGAGATGCCCACCCCCCCATCACTACCAACGTAGTGGACTATGTGCTAGGGCTCAGAAAAAGGATGGTACTCCGGATGGATCTGGCTAGTGAAAAATTGAAGGCTGGGCAAGCTCTGGTGAAACATTGGTATGACCAGAAGGCTTCGCTCATCAATTTCACCCCTGGTCAGCAAGTCCTGATCATGAATCCTATAAGGCCTCGAGCTCTATAGGACAAATGATCAGTCCCTTACACAGTGGTGGAGTCACTGGGTGAGGTCAACTATTTAGTGGACCTTGGAAGGCCTGGATAGGCTCCAAAAGTGTTCCACGTAAACAGGCTGAAGGCTTTCATCCCAAGAGTTGAAATCGATGCACTGCTACTGGCTTCAGATGTTGAAGAGGAGGAGTCCGAACCTTTCCCTGACTTGTTCCAAAGCAGTCCTTCAGATAGCTCCATTGAGGGTGTCCGAGTGGCCCCTCACCTGACTTCTGATCAACAGGCTGAGGTGAAAAGTTTGCTTAGGCAATTTTCCCCCTTGTTTTCACAGTGCCCTGGTTTGACCCCTTGGTGCAAACATAACACAGACACAGGAAACAGTGTACCTACCAAAAGTAGGGGATACAGAATGTCAGACAAAGTAAGGTCTTACATTACGACAGAGGTCAACAAAATATTGGATCTTGGGGTGATTGAACCCTCCAGTAGTTCTTGGTCCAGCCCAGTGGTTTTGGTTCCAAAGGCACGTACCTCTGAATTGAGGTTCTGTGTGGATTACAGGGCTATGAATGCTGTCACCAAGACAGATGCACACCCCTTGCCTAGAACAGATGAACTGGTGGATACTTTGGGAGCCTCCAAGTACCTCAGCACGTTTGACCTCACTGCAGGCTATTGGCAAATAGCCCTTTCAGAACATGCCAAGGAGAAGACAGCTTTCTCAACACCAGAGGGCCTTTACCAGTTTAGAGTAATGCCTTTTGGGTTGAAGAATGCTCCTGCCACTTTCCAGAGGCTTTCAAACATGTGTTAAATGGGTTGGATGAATTCTGTCTTGCATATCTGGATGATCTAGCAGTTTTCAGTGCCACCTGGGAAGACCATGTGAAACACCTTGGGATTGTGTTACAGGCTCTTCAGAAGGCCCACTTGACCATAATGGCCAGTAAGTGCCAGATTGGACAAGGATCAGTGGTCTACCTCGGACATGAAGTGGGTGGAGGGCGGATACAGCCTCTACCCAGTAAAGTACAAGCAGTACAAGACTGGCCTATCCCCACTACACAGACCCGAGTGAGAGCCTTTTTAGGACTCACTGGGTACTACAGAAATTTCATGGCAGACTATGGTACCATAGCTACCCCTCTGACTGCTCTCACTACTCCAAAGAAACCCAAGAAGGTAACTTGGACTGAAGAGTGTGAGTGTTAGGACCCAAGGACTAAATCCAGTAGTGGTGGCTTGACACATCGTGATGCAATTGATTCTGACAATATACCTCTCAAGAGTACAAAAGGACAGATTGAGGTGAGTATTGCCCGAAAATATTGGTACGCCCTGGTACTCAGACAGCTGGCTGCAAGAAAAATTAACCAAGTATTAACATTTGGCTAAAGGCAATGTAATCTCAAAACAAGGTGAAGAACTGATACTCACAAGCAAGAAAATCAGAATGGGATTAAATAGTTCCAAGCTAGATTGGTGAGTATCCTGAAACAAGAAAGGTAACTATTACCAGGAGGACAGAAGAGTAAGAAAAAGGAGGAACCAAAATGTATGTGCTTACCAAGTGAGTGTTCTGGTTAGAAACAGCAGATGTAGTTTTGGGAAGGAAGTGGTAGTCCTGGAAACACAATGTCCTGTTTCCCATTCCCGCCGGCACGAGGATGCCTAAGGAGTCTATTGATCCTTGCGCCGTTGCCCTAATGTCCTTTGATCCTTGCGGCGTTGCGCTAATGTCTTTTGATCCTTGCGCCGATGCGCGAAAGTCCTTTCTGTGGGCGGTAAGAGAATGAAGACGTAGCACTGATTGTAGTTGGAGCAATCTAAGAGACTTAGGTCTTGGCAACAGGTAAAACGTGAGGAATGAGACAAGGCAGTCCGTGGACGTTCCGAGGTAGGCAATAATCAGGTAAGACGTGAGGAATGAGGCGAATGCAGTCCGAGGCCGTTCTGGGTCTAGCAATGAGCAGTTAATACTTGTGGTACGAGGCGAATGCAGTCTGTGGCCGTTCCGGGTCTAGCAATGAGCAGGTAAGACTTGTGGGATGAGGCGAATGTAGTCTGTGGCCGTTCCGGGTCTGGCAATGAGCAGGTTAGACTTGGGGGATTAGGCGAATGCAGTCCATGGCCGTTCCGGGTCTAGCAATGAGCAGGTAAGACTTGAGGGATGAGGCGAATGCAGTCCGTGGCCGTTCCGGGTCTGGCAATGAGCAGGTAAAACGAAGGCAATGACAAGAACAAGGCAGGAAAAGTCACAAAGAAAACCAGGGATTCAAGGAGCCAGAAGACAAGGTAACAGGATGCATAGTTTAGGAAGTTTACAAATTCAGAAGCACAGCTGTGCGTGGGGCGGGGCTTAAATACCGGTCCGCTGACCGCACGCATCACATGGCATCGTAAGCCTGAACACCTACGTGAATACAAAGGGCGACAGCGTCTCCAAGGCAACCAATAGTGTTTCCTGAAAGGGAGCGGGGAAAGAGATGAACCATGATTCCGAGGAGCTAAAGAGAGTCACGCTTTAGAGTGAAAACTGTTCGCTCTACTGTGGATTCTGGAATGTTTAATCTTATGCAGGACCGATCGATAATCAGACAAAGAGACATCTAATGGAACCCTGACAGTGAGAAGGCCTTCAATGGCTTAAATGACTCCTTCTGCCAGGCCTCTGTTCTCAGGGCCATTGATTACCAAAGACCTTTCATTGTGCAGACAGATGCCTCTGACACTGGGATAGGAGCTGTACTATCACAAGTAGATGAGAAGGGTAAGGAACACCCTATTGGCTTCATTAGTCGCCAGCTTAAGGACAGAGAGCTCAGATGGTACACAGCAGAGAAAGAATGTTTCTCTGTTGTGTGGGCCCTAAGGAAGCTGAGGCCCTACATCTACGGGACACACTTCACTGTGCAAACTGACCATAAGCCCTTAAAGTGGCTAATGAACATGAAGGGAGAGAATACAAAGTTGCTTAGGTGGTCCATACATCTGCAAGGCTTTGACTTCACTATTGAGCATATGCTGATGGGTTGTCCAGAATGTTTAACCGACCTGAACAAGAAACTCATCCAGGGGTGGATTAGTTCCCCCTATCCTTAGTCTGCGAGGGGCGAGTGTTAGGAAAGATTCCATAATTATATGTAATTTTCCCTCCATGTGTCAACCCCCAAACTTGTTGCTGCTGTTTAGAAACCATTGACTGACTTTGCCAGAGAAGCACAGCCTTCAGCTGCACTCCTCTGGGTTATGGGGAAACTGACATGCCCTTAAAGGCATGGTCTAGTAAAAATGTTTATTGTCCCTACGGGTCGGCCATGTTTTTTAAGCCTAAGTGGCTCGATTTTAGAAAACTTTCCTATCGACCTTACCCGAGTTTTCGTCCATTAAACGCACGCGAAAACAAGCATCAGGGAGCCGCCATTTTCTGATAATCCTATCTTTTCCCCGATCGCCCTGGCTGACCTGCTTTTGCGGCACTAAATCAATTCCCCCGCCCCTGAGCCTGTCATCAGCACACTCGTACCGCCCATTTCCCAACGCCAAAGCACGTCTCATGTCAACATTCGCTGTGCTTCAGCTAATGACGTGTCGCCATGGAAATGGCAGGACGCCTCTTTCCTCAATAAGTATAAAGAGACCGTTTCACAACACACAGCAGCCGATTTTCGATTCCATTCCTCTCTCTGTGTTACTTTGAGTATTCTGCGACTCGTTTCAGTGCTCTGGTCAGCTACCTTCGCCGCTTGTAGCCCGTGTGAACAGATACCAGTACCACCGCTATAAATTATTTTAGTTTGTTTAACACACAATGGCTACAATAATGCCCTACATGTACGAGCCCGAGTATACCGAGGAGGAACTATTGGAAAGGGAAGCACGCGAAAACGATGGGGATTCGGACGGCAGTTGGCAGGACGAATCAACAGATGAAGAGCCTGGGCCTAGTCGAATGGACGGCGTCTCCACCTGGTGCACATGCAATCGATGCGAGCTAATGCCAACTGAGAACGAGAACTGCTGCTGCCAAGAAAACTCGGGATGCCTGGCCTACATTTCGGAAGGCGAGCCATGACCGCAATGCATCACCGAGCTGCCAGACTTCAGGGCAGCCTGCCTCACACGGGCCGTGTTGAGAATAATGATGGTGCTTATGCACGAACTTCGAGCAACTGTTCGTCCTCGTAATCCGAGTAACGAGTAAGTATACTCTGCTTGACATGCCACTCCTATTTCATGGTCTTCTACTATATCCAAAATGACATCTACATATCATTGTAACGCATGTAAGTCGTTGAATAGTGTGCATTGTCTAGATAGCATTTGTCCGTGTAAAATGCCATTAGTTACAAGAATTGTCATTGACAACAAACGTTTATTAAACCTATCTTGGTAATTTAAAAACAGTTTGTTTCATTCCTTTTCACAGGTGGTACAGGCTGGTGGCCTATCGTTCCTTTACATGGTGGCTTCACGGGAGGCTTGGACACCGCGTTCGAAGAGTGATACCCGCCTGTGCCGTTCGTGCCATTAGAGAAACGTTCCCGAGTGACAGCGGTCAGTACAGTGGATTTTCTCTCGCTGTGCTGCAACCTGACCTGTATAATCTTTAAAGTCTGGTATTTTTGTGTCATGAAAATAAGATACAAAATAAAACACCACATATATTTTAACAACGGTTGTCTCGATTTTTTAAATGAATCAAGTGTCTCTCCATTCAAGGATGGACGTCAGACATCTGTGCTCCGAATGGGTGAAGGTCTGGTTGCTGAGAAGCAGGGTGGTCACTATCTATCTAAGCTAACATAACATATTCTCGATAATGCATGCACTAAAACACACTTGTTCAAAGTCTTTCAGTAGGTTATGTCTCTATAAAAGTCACACATATATCTATACTAACATTTACCATTGGATTATACAGTCTTGACCACTATAATACACCGGTTGAAGTGTGGGTCTGTGCTCACAAGAATCTCCGGTATGTGGCATTTGTTATTGATAAGCAACAATATACTATCATTGATATAAAGGCGATATACTGTATATTGATATAAAGGCGGTTCGCGCCGGTGGATGCGCGCTGGCATGGGGGGCTGTCAGGGGCGCGAAAGACCAAGGTGCCAAACTACATGTACACTTCAAAAGGTGTCCCACGCCAAGGGGCCATCGGTCACATGGCCTCCTCAGACCCTGTGTCTCCAGCCAGGCCTCCCCTTGAAGCAGGCCGCCCCCCTGCTATCCACATAAGTGTGTCTCCATTCAGCAGTCTTCCTGTGCCTTATCTGCACGCCCCAGGGCCATCCATCCCACCCCCCTGTATCAAAGGCTGTTCGCGCCGGTGGATGCGCGCTGGCATGGGGGGCTGTGACGGGCGCAAAAGGCCAAGGTGCCAAACTACATGTACACTTCAAAAGGTGTCCCACGCCAAGGGGCCATCGGTCACATGGCCTCCTCAGACCCCGTGTCTCCAGCCAGGCCTCCCCTTGAAGCAGGCCGCACCCCTGCTATCCACATAAGTGTGTCTCCATTCAGCAGTCTTCCTGTGCCTTATCTGCACGCCCCAGGCCCATCCATCCCACCCCGCTCTATCAAAGGCGGTTCACACCCGGGGATGAGCGCTGGCATGGGGGGCTGTCAGGGGCGCGAAAGGCCAAGGTGCCAAACTGCATGTACACTTCAAAAGGTGTCCCACGCCAAGGGGCCATCGGTCACATGGCCTCCTCAGACCCTGTGTCTCCAGGCAGGCCTCCCCTTCAAGCAAGCCGCCCCCCTAATACCACGACATACACACGTCATTCATTCACAAACACACCCCAGTTTCTAATACTTTAAAAACCACTCGATATGTCTCATGAGAACATCTTTGTGCTTTGCAAGTCAACTCCTGAACGTGCTACCTGGGAACCACTGAGATCTATGCTAATCTGCTCGTTGTCATGCTATCCGTGAACTTCTGTGACCGCTTCAAGCATACCCATCAGTGCGCTACCTGTGGCCATCCACCTATTCCCCCGCAACATACTGCTCTGCTTGCTGAATCCAACTGTTTGTTGGTCAAGGTAAGGCCATGTATCCTGGTCATATTTCGCAGATTTTTAAATTTCTATCTATTTTCGAGTAGAGTACACAATAGTGCTATGTTCATTGGTCTCATTGGTATTGACTTGAGTTTCCATTGCTATGCTATCAATAGATCTATTTATTTTCATCTGTGTCTATTGTCATTGAATTGCATCCTTCGGGGGTCCAGTCTATAATGTAAGCATGTTTCCTTCTCGTGCAAGACAGAACATCCAAGGGACGAGTCACATGTTCAGATTTCAATCACATCAATTATACATTTCTGCAATTTATGCAAATACTAAGCAGCACATAATGAACTGGTATAGTTCCTGCGACCAAAACAAACCTTGCATTGATCATTGTATGATTCATTTACTTTTGTATCAAATCTTTACTCTTGAAGATTGTATAATAATGTTGATATTTACTTTTCAGATTTATCAACAATGCCTGCCTGTTCGATTAGCGGTTGCCCTTCGAAGACCCATGCGAAATCTGAAGGAACTACAATGCATGTATTCCCGAAAACTGTTGATCGAATAAGAGAATGGGTCAGACATTGCGGATATCCACTGGATGAGCTGGAAAGTAGAGTCCAACAAATCTTAGAGGACAAGAGGGGTGATCGATACCGCATCTGCAGCCGGCACTTTTCCTTGGACATGTACACAACTTCTTGGGTAACAAAGAAGAATAAACGGCGAACGACACGGAAATTGCGCGAAAACGCTATTCCCACTCTATTCGTCCACATTCCGCCACCGGTGAGTCAAGTGTCCGGATTTAGCTTTAGGCCTTGCGGTAGTGTGTAGGTAGCCGAATGGATTAATTGATATTGTAGGTGTTCTATCCCTTGTAATAATTTCGATATTGATATGAGTGTATAGTTTTTTGAATAATGACATTTATCAATATATTCTTTTTCGATTTCACAACCCACAAACGCAATGTATATATATATGGGGACAGGGAACTGTGCTGTATTGAGCATTTTTCAAGTATTCTGTCGGCTTACATGGCTATTTTTAATATTGGCATTTCATTATCAATCATTAATTGACCTTTACAACTTCTTGACTATCCCTTGAATCTGAAGCAAGAACATTCTACATCCTTGACGTGGTCGCAGTTATCAACCACTTCTAGCGCGTATCAGGTAATCTTACTAGGCTAATCCGCTACATACTTGTTTTATGCATGTCAAGTAATGGTTTTATTCTATTGTGTAATTATTTTACCGAATGTTTGGTTACTGCTTTCCAATTGATATACACCTTAGTTATCGTCCACTGGTGTTTGTTTTCAGTTATAATTAGTGTTATCCATACTAATGCAAGTACTGTCTTTCAGGGAGATGCTGAAGCGTCCGCCACATCTACAACATTTCTAGATGTTTTTCAACATCAGGAGGTATGGATACTGACAGCTCCATCGAGCATCATCATCATAGCTGGAATTCTTGTCGTTTGATTGTTCTACACAATGTTTCATTCGTGGTTAGCCCTTGATATGTACCTGTGCTGTCGACCCCAGGTGTGTGTTATGTTTTCACAATTGTAATCCTCACTAATGCAAGTACTATGTTTCAGGCAGTTGATGGAGCGTCAACCCCTGCACTTGATGCAGAGCCTAACATTCAAGTATACGAATCGGCGCAACAGCTTTCGGAAGTGCGCACTACATTTGCAACATCCATAGATATTCTTCAGCAGCACGAGGTATGGATAATGACAGCTCCATCATGCGTGGTCATATAACGTGATTCCATTTGCTATACTTTCTTCCCTATTAACGCAAGTACTGTGTTTCAGGGAGACGACGAAGCTTCCACCACAATCACAACATCTCATTTAGATGATGCAGATGTAAAGGAATCGTTGAAATAAGTCGATGAAATGTGATCATATTTGGATTTTCCTTGATTCTTTTGGACAATGCATCATTTGCGGTTATCTCTTTATATGTACCTGTGCCGTCGACCCCAAGTGTGTGTTGTGTTTCCAATATTGTAAAGCATACTAATGCAAGTACTGTGTTTCAGGGAGATGCCTCCTCTCCAATACAACCATTCATGGCAGTCCATGCAGAGCCAGAGGTATGGATACTGACAGTTCGATCGAAATAGATTATCACTGGTCGAATACTTGTCGTTTGATTGTTGCACACAATGTTTAAATCGTATTTGGCTATTGAGATGTACCTGTGTGTTCGTCCTCACGTGTTTTCTGCTAACAATATTTTGATACATAGTAATGAAAGTACTATGTTTCAGGGAGACGATGGAGCCTCATTCCGTGCTGTCTATGCGGATACAGAAAATATAGTCGTTGCAGCGCAAGAGGAAGGGAGGACATGCGGAAACGAATCGGAGCTACAGCGTGCAGATGTTGAAGGTCGAGTCAAAAAAGTTGCAAAGAAAAAAAAACAAAAAAACGTTAGTTACAAACAGTTCATAACTTTAAAAAAATGTTTGTGCTGGGGACTATTTTATGTTTTTTTTCCAGTCAATTCTACTACACTCCATCTTGTGTTTAAACTGAACATCCCTTTTCCAATCTCTCCTCCAGTTACCCGTGGGTTTCAGAACTATACACACACAGACAGTGAAGCGAATGAGAGATGTGGCTTGCCAGACCGTGTACACTATGGAGGAACTATTAATTGACGCGAGGCGTGTTCAGGCTCGAGATGCTCATGTCCAATGGCCAAAACATGAATTAACTGTGTTTGGAGACTACAGCAAAGTTGTATTGGACCATAGCTACAGTGCGACCGCACCACCACAAGAAGATGTTATTGAATGTATTGAAGATAGCTCTGAAGTAGTTGCAGATCAATTTACACAATCTACACCCGCCAAAAATTTGCCACCAAAAAACCTGTCGACATTGTTGTGTTCTCCCATCAATGTTGAAGTAATAGATGTTGAAATGACAGAGAATGAACCAGCCGCAGCATCCATAGACGCAACAGAACTTGATATCAGCGATATTACTTTCCAATGTGTTGAAATCTCCACAACGTCAAAGGCCAAAACAACGTTGACGCAGGACGACAGTCTAATGAAAGAGAGCAAATACATTGTATTCGACAGTTGTTTGATGGAAATTATAAGTATGCTGAAATGTGTGCATTCCATTAGAGGGAAAGTATGTGGGAAGCCATTGATTAATGTGACTCGTCAAATAAAAGGCAATAATGTCAAAATAAATGCCGCCTGTAGATTAAATCATAGGTTCTCATGGTCTGCACAACCGATGCTGGGGAAACTGCCAGCAGGCAATCTACTGTGTGCAGCTGCATCACTTTTTAGTGGCTCCAGTTTTAGAAAGTTAGAGGCTTTCTTTCAGTTTGTGGGACTCCATTTCATTTCTAAAGCGCTGTACTACACATACCAACGTGATTATCTGTTTCCGGCCATTAGTGATGCTTGGAAAATTGAACAATTGTCTCTAGCAAGTACATTCGAAGGCAAAGGTTTCAGGCTAGCCGGCGATGGACAGTGCGACAGCCCTGGATTTTCTGCCAAGTACTGCACCTACCACTTTCAGGACATGGATAGTAAGAAAATTGTGAGTTCGGTGGTCGTGCAGGTAACACAATGTACATCCTCAGTAGCCATGGAGAAACTAGGTTTTATAAAATCAGTGGAATATCGAGGGGAATGCACATCGACCTCATAGCCACGTTTCAATTGCCAAGAAAATGAGAGAGCAGTTCCCACATATTAAACATCAGTTTGACGTATGGCATCTTGCTAAATCAATCAATAAGAAAATCTCAGCTGCAGGGAAAAAAAAAGGTTTTGAAAGTATTTTGCAGTGGTCACATTCTATCACCAACCATCTTTGGTGGAGCTCAAAAACTTGTGAGGGGTCAGTGGAAATACTACTTGAAAAATGGCGGGCACTGATGCACCACTGTACCAACGTTCACCGCTGGACAGCAAATGAACATTTCTACCAATATGAACATGGCCCTTTGTCCCCAGAGGAGGCACGGAAGAAGAAGTGGTTGATTCCATCTTCACCGACACACAAAGCCATTGAGAAGATTGTTTTCGACAAAACTCTATCAAGAGATTTGAGAGGACTGACAGAATTCTGTCACACAGGAGATTTGGAGGTGTTCCACAATATTTGCCTAAAGTACAGGCCAAAGCGCTTGCATTTTAGCTTTCGGGGCATGATACATCGCACTCTACTAGCGGTCTTGGCCCATAACAGCAATGTCGGACGTGAACAATCTAGGACTAGGGGTAAAGTAAGGATGCCTCGCTACACTAAGGTGTTTTCAAAACGAAGTAAGCAATGGGTGATCAAGCCAGTCTATGATGAAATGCAGTTCGACTTTGTGAAAGGCCTTATTGTTGCTGTGTTAGAGAAGCACAGATATGGAATTTTTGACGTTTCTGTGCAGAGCAGTGATCCATTGCCACCGAACATTGCGACTGTGCCATGCCCACCCGAAGCACAGCTGATTGTGAAGTACAAATCCTGGTTTAAATAATTGCAATACAATTGTCTTTTTGTAAATAAATGTTATTGTACAGTGTACCTGTAAACCTAACCCCTACCTTCACCATCATGGGTGGCGAACATGCTGGGTGTCATCTTTGAATTCTCTCTATTCACCTCACATATGTGTATGTATATATTTTTCTCATGTCTCATCTCATGTAAATGTAAATGCTGTGCACTGTTAACGGAGGGGAGGCTTGCGTATTGCAAATAATAAAACAAACAAACAAACAAACAATAAATCTCACTTTTAACTCAACTCCTGTGGTACTTTATACTTTCCCTGACCTTCTGCCAAAAATTAAATGTCTCAATTTGGGCTGCAAAGCTCGCAGACAACGGGGACAAAATTGGGGCACTTAGAACGCGCCAGCCAAGCGGGCCGTGGCATTTGGGAGAGAAGCCAGTTCGCATTTGCACATTGAGGCGCACTACATAGACGGATTCTAAACTTCAAGTTCTCACGGATGCCTATACTACGTGATGTTGCAAATAAAGATTGCGAAGGACAGCGCCCAGATGAGGCCCACAAGTCGCACTGAAAGTATAAGGGTATATTGTTTTTTGACCTTGAGACAGGGACCATGCCGAAAGAACTACATTTGAAGGGAGTGCGCAATAACGTAAGAGACGATAAGGCAGAAAATTCAGAAACTAGACCGAGTTTCATTTTAGGTCAGTTTACGAAAAATCGTTGTCAAGAGCACGGTCCGTTTTACAGACTGCATTACGAAGAGACACAATGGAAATTTCAAATATAATGTAAGTAAATCTTTACACGCTTTTATACCGGAATGAAGATTTAATGAATGGATGCATGAATAAATGAATGAATGAAGAGCTAGGAAAAGCAAGTAAAACTGTTCGTAGTGGGCACATGGGCATGCAGGTCCACTGGTCTAACCGATCTCGGTCCTTGGCCCAGCCACTTTTCCCTGCACTGCCTACCTGCACTACGGGACTGTCTCTGTATCCTTCAGCCCCTTCTCCCGGCATTTACCTTGCACTTGCCACCAGCTGGCCCTATTATTTAATTTGTATTCAACTAACCATGTACAGCCCTTCCCCATGCACGATCAGAAAGACACCTGGCCTAGTAGGATCGCTGTCTGTCTGCCCTTGTTCCCCACCTGCCTCATCACGCCTAGAAACACTTGAGTATAGGCGCGTTACACATGCCATATCATATATCATATAATCCTCACGCATGTAGACTGTCGTTTATCATTGTGTGTTGGCCTCTATTTATCTCGTTACTTTTCGCATTGATTTTAGAGACGAACATACTCAATTGAACTATCCCTGCAAGCAAATAGTTTCTGATCGGCCCTAATAATAAATAAAATGAGTAATATTAATGAAGTTCGGCTAGCGAGACTAATTATCATTTTTTTGTTTTCATAACAGGTATTTGATCCCTTTCTGCCACTGCCATCTGTTTGAGACACCGGCGGATGGATTCTTCAGCAGACACCTGCAGCTTCGTGTCAACAACTGGAGCATGATCACCATATTATGGGACGATCGCCAAGGGCCCACATGCCCTTACGCTGTACTAGTGGCTAGAAGCAACATGTCAACCTTTTGGCTGGACTAGTGCCTAGTTGATGGAACAGCCTTGCGGTTCACCGTGCTTCCAAAGTGATTCTTTTTACGAAAGGAACATAAAGGAACAGCGCGTGACTCAAGATGAAATGGAACAGTTATTGCGGATACAGATAAAAGAAAATAAATGGCTTCCGGAGTTCATATGTCAATTGCTGAATATTCTCTAAACATTTAATGTCAAATAAATGTACTTTACCAAATGTACGGTGTTGCTGTTTCATTTTAAAGTACAGTTTCATATTCCGAATTGTGGCGCGCTGTGTTGTGAGTTGATCTGTGTTGGTTTCCGGGTTCTGTGTGGAGTCGCGTAGAAGACGACTGGGCGCGTTTGCCTACGCAGCACAGTAACATCACCGGGAGAGGCGGGGAATATGAATGTTTTGATAATGTCAGGCTCAGGGGCGGGGGAATTGATTTAGTGCCGCAAAAGCAGGTCAGCCAGGGCGATCGGGGAAAAGATAGGATTATCAGAAAATGGCAGCTCCCTAGTGCTTGTTTTCGCGTGCGTTTAATGGACGAAAACTCGGGTAAGGTCCATAGGAAAGTTGTCTAAAATCGAGCCACTTAGGCTTAAAAAAACATGGCCGACCCGTAGGGACAATAACATTTTTTACTAGACTATGCCTTTAAGACATTAAGACAGTCAGTACTGGGAGACTTTTCCCTTAGTCCTTTCCTCATGTTGCGGCTTTTGTGCAACATGTAACAAGTGTGCAATGTATCTAACCATACAGCACACTTGGGTCTATAGTCATTTCCAAAGGCCCTATATACTCTCGCTCAACTTTTTATGAACTGTGCAGGTGTGGCATGGACAGGACTGGTGGCAGATATCGTTTCGCATTATTTTTAACCCTTTCCTGCCATATTAACCGCATTTGGCACGAATAGGTGGCCTGGCTACAAAATGGCCATGCCACAAGATTCTTTGTCCTGTCCTTTGGCCATCTTGCCCCTTCACCTTCCCCAGGTAGAGTCGACCCGGGCCAGTCCTCATTTGGTCATGCCCTATCCCGCGAAATGCAAAGCTTGCACAGGATTCTGCATGCCTTGTGTGTGTGCCTCCAGGATGTGGGCTGGGATGTCTGATCCCAATACACATCCTGGGTGCCAGAGTGTCTGGAGTGCCCTGAAGGCCTGGGACCACCCTGCTCCGTGATTGGTCCACGTATGGAGTGTGTGTTTGTGAGGAGATCTCCTATTGGGTCCCCTCCGTTTTGGGGCGAAGGGAACTTTAGATAAGAGGAGGCTGAAAGCACCACTACCATGTCGATCTCCTGAGTTCTCACTGAACAAAGGATAGGAGCCAAGTATCCTGCTACTACGAAGCTGAGTCGAGGAACCGCTGGTGACCCGCTGGAAGGTTTGGCACCCTGAGCCCGCTGTCGTCCCGTGGGACCCCTCTGCATCTGGTCGTCCCAGAAGGTCTTCGAAGACACTTCGACATATTGGAATAGTTGGACCCACTATTTTCTGCACCTTCATCAAACCCTGCACGTAACCTCTCTCGGAAGTGTCTCTGGGCCAACCAGTGAACTGACCAGCTTAACCAGTACCTTTGAATTTCATACACTTGGCATTGCCAGGTCTCAAGTGAGACAAGTGCACCAGGACCGGAGTAAACGCGGTTACCCAGTTGCCCTGCCGCAGCAACGTCCTTTGCAATTCCACTGCATTTGTGACCCTTTTGCCCCCGAAGCCTGCTGCAGTGAAACTGGGTTGATTCATCCACCCGGAGCGGAGAAATCGCCACTGTCCCGTTTGGGAATAATCGCTGTATCTCAGGAACTAAAAGGTGCTGAGACGTCCTTTTTGCCGCATTCGAAACTGCAAGCGAAGTGGACTGACCTGCTGAAGTTTGGGTCCGCTTGTGTTGGGGACCAGTGAGTACACAATACCCCGACTGGTGGCCCCTAGCATAAGCACATGTGGCCCCTGAGGGCCCCTCTCCTTTCCACTGCTATTGCAAAATAGCAACTCCATCCCGAACTCTCAAACTGCCTTTGCCTTCAAGTGGAGGTCCTTGACTAGTGGGAACTTGTTCTGCATCGCCTCACCCACTTTCCCGAGCTGCTAGATACCCCAGAAGAGACCCCATTCTGCCCTTTGGCACAACCGCATGCACTTGCATTGCATGTACTATTGAGAACAATGCTCCTCTCTTCTTAGGGCTTGGACTGCCTCTTAGTTAGGTGTATTCTCGATGGTGAACTGGGCCTAAGGATTACCTGCACTGCCCGTTTGCTTCCCCTCTAGGTTATCGACATATTTTGTGCAGTTAACCCTTTGGACCCCAATGGTCTTGTACATATAATGTATGGATTGTGATGTGTTGGTTTACTTGGTGTTACTGTGATTCTTTTGCTATGGTCGATGTTACAAAGGCCTTGTAATAAATGTGTCAATATTTTTGATATAACACCAATCTGGAGTAATTTGTAAGCGTCCTTGCTCTGTGTGCTCATTGAGGTCTTTCAGTCACCCTCACCCCTCCTGAGACATAGTCTTGACCGCCTGCCAAAGCTACCTTGATTGGTCTGGCTTGTCCAGAGGTTACCCTGTTCCAAGAAACTAGGCTGGCCTTCTGAACTTCTGCCCACCAGGTCAGAGTTGAGAAATCCATCTTAACAAGCACCTCGCTGAGTGTCTCTTCAAAACGCTGCACTAAAAAACAATCATTGCTCAACATTTTCTAATGTGTAGGTGTTAAGCAGATATCCTCCACTTGCCAACTATGAATATTGGAGTAGTTGGCCAGTACTTTGCTCTGTTTTCGCAAATGCAGCATATATACGGTTGAATTCCAGTTACTGTGCAGCTAACCTGGGTGCAGATCCTCCGATTCACACTCATCAAGTGGCAGGTACTGACTAATGAAGTGGGTTGCCACAAGATGGAGAACAAAGGCAAAGCATGCCATGTGCATGGTTTTTCCAATCCCCAGGGCAATTACAACATTAGGCCCATTATCAGCTTACGAAAATCTCACTTGTAAACTGGGTGGAGTGAGCCAATGTGTTACAAAATCCTTTACCTCCTCCCAGTGAAATTCCCCTGTGAGGCTTACTTTTCAAACCCTTCCATACACAAGGTGGCCTGCTGGAGAATGCCATTCTGCAGGTGATAGAGCAAAACACCTGAGCAGGACATTTAAACTCAGGAATGAGTTGCAGCTGAGAAGAGACGCTGAAGGAGTATTTGAAGTAGAGGCAGTCCAACGTGCTGGGTTTGCAGCAGAAATAGAAGGTTGAACACCAGCTGATGCTGACGTGAAAAGGTAAGGCATGCGACATTGCAGAGTGCACACAGCAGGGAGCGTCGTCTGGAAGAGAAGCACAGCCGAGGGGGAGATGTACTCCCAAGCTGACGTGTGGCGGTTTGGTTTGCTAGAGGACACAGAGGACCAACAGAGCTGGCACAGCTCTGGGCTAAAGCGGTGCAGACCGATGAAGTTACACGGGATCTGGCAATAGAGCGGACAGAACACAGAAGGTCTGCTGCAGCACCAGCAAGTGAAGCAGAGACGCCAAAGAAGACCAATGAGTTAGCCTTAAACTAAAGGTGACCCCGGCCCGCTCCGAGCAGGACATTTAGCAGAAAACAATACTTTTGAATACCAAACCAAAAAGAAACTGTACAAAGGTGACAAGGGTGCAATTTCCTTGTTATGGGATACCAACTGGTGGAAACCTGTACCCCGCATTGCCAATAGCCAAGAGTCTGCAAAGGAGTAGTACGGAGGCGACAAGGGCGCAGCTCCCCTTTTATGGGATACCAACTTGGGGAAACCGATTACCTAGATTACCAAGAGTCAAGGGACTACAAAAAGATGCAGCCATTGTTCAGCCATCCTCGCATATGATACTGGTGTGGAGAATCTTTAAACAAATATTGTCAATAAGCACAATTGTAGTTGTAGTTTTTTTTTTTTATCCTGGCAGGTGAGTAAACCAGGAAAGGGATCAATAGTGGTTAGTCCTGACAGGCAAGTAGAACAGTAAAGAAGAAGATGTTTCGAAGCAGTGCGATTGTAGCAAAAAGGTGTGGTGGAAAGAACTTTATTATCATTTTGACAAACCGTTGTATCACCAGAGATAGTTGTGGTGATATCCTGACAAAAGTATTTCATTGAAAGAAGAAGTGTGATATGCTGGCTATTACTTTACATCCAGAGATCTTGGTTGATGAACTTGTGTTTTGTGAGAAAGACATTTGCCTTAACAAGACGAATGTTGTGGGGGACAACAACTGCTTTGATTCTTGAAAAAGTGTTGATGAAAGAGACATTTAATTTAACATGTGGAAGATCGCATTCAAGGAGAGGATCTTTTGTGTTGAACTGAACAGAACTTTGCTGTATCAGAACTTTTCCAAGTTTATTCCTGCATTGATCCAGGGGAAGGAAACCCAACCCTGGTCAAAAGGAGTACTTTCTAAAACATATATGTTTGAACTTTTACACTGTGGTGTTGAATCGAAATATTCCTTGTGTTATTTTGTTGTATGTATTAGTGGGAAGGTCAGAGACCTTTGGACACTAGGTCATCTTTCTTTAGATTGCTAGGTAGGGACATCCTTGTTAGTATAGGGAAAGATAGAAGTTTATCTCACCTTTTTTCATTTAATAAATGGCAAACATTGAGAAAATTATACATTTGTGTCTCGCATTTCTGACCCCCTCACATTTCACAGATTAGTTGTAAAGGTGTGCTATTGAAGATTATGGGAATTTCCCGGTGGGGAACAATGAGGTTAAGTAACCATCTCAATCCATTGTTTTCAACAATACATCTATAGAATAAAATGTCCCAACATCATTATCAACGCATGTGTACCTTTTTTGATCTTACCCTCCATGCCCACACAAGATATTTACAGGTTGCATAGATTGCTAGCACATCGCGAGAATTAGTGCAAATGTGCACTGCCTCATCAATGGTCTGACAGGCCCGGGCCAGGAATAATGGCCTTAAATAGTGTTTTCTCAATAACAATGTGGCTGAGCATGTCAATAAAAAAATGGATCACAGTTTCAATCACTTAGCCACACAACCGACACACAGAGCACACACATTGATATTCCACTTGTGCAGTCGGTATAATCAAAGAGAGATATACAGCACTCTTTCGTATTTTGGGTTCACATAGTCTAAATAACCCTCGCAACCCTCATTAATTTTCAAGCTCCAGTAGCATGTCAGGACCAACGATCCAGCTACCTTAGAGCGAGTGTCCCAGTTGGTCTTTACAAGCGCTGCCGCCTTGATCATAGCCTTGGCAGAATTGGTTATGTTGCTTGGATTGATCCAATATTCACCAAGCCGCAGCGCAACTAGCGACTCCTTTACATGGGCAAACCAGGGTAGAGAGGAACCCCTTGCCTGAGTGATGACGTCCATCACGGTTTCCTCATATTTGAGCACGGAATCATTCGACCATAAACAATCCCAATACTGGACAGGCCGCAATCAGCAGATAGATTCAATACAGTTAAGTTAGGCTTAGCTGTGGACAGTCCCAGGATATTGTTTAGGTACTTGTTTTCTACAATTGATAATCTACTAGTACTTGCCTGTCCCCATAGTTCTGCCGACATAAATTGTAGCCTGCTTAGCTTGGGCTTTGTAGACCTCGAGAGAGTTGCAAACTGCACCATCCCCCTTGCTAATGTAACTCTTGCTTTGTCCAGTTGCATGCTCGAGTTGCAGGACATTATTCTTAACCCCAATTAATCATAAAACTCAATCTGCTCAATCAGGCCCTCGTCCAGCTCTAACCTTAGCACTTTGGGCTTGCTCCTGGTTTTTGCACTAAATACCATTGAATTTGATTTGAAGACATTTAGAGCCAGGTCACTGCGCTTGCAGAAATCCACAATACCCCTAACTGCTTGCGTGTGACAGATGGTGTTAGTGACAATAAAACAGAGTCATCAGCAAATAGTAGGGCCGGGATCGTCTCTCCTGCTAGCGTGGGAGCATCTGACTGGGTCCCAACAGCTCGTCAACAACTCCATTAATGAAGATACAAACTATCTTGGGTGTCAGGGCGCACCTCTGTTGGACCCCCTTCTCAATCGTGATGGTTCCTGAGGTGCTGCTATCAGTTCTCCAACGGACAATGGCTAAGTTGCCCAAATACAAGTTCTGAATGGCATCTAGAAGGTGAAGTAGAACATTTAGTCCCAGGAGGATCCCCCACAAGTGGGCCCTCAGCACTGTGTCTATTGCTGTTCGCAGGTCCACGAATATGGGTTAGACAGACATTTTTCTGAGGACAGTATACTTGTCACATACCAGTCTAAGCCGGAGGCTTTGACCGACTGTGCTCAGCCCCCTACAGGACCCGGCTTGACAGTGATTGATTATGTGATTGTCAGTGATCCAAGATTCCAAGTGAGATATAATTACTCTAGCATATATTTTCCCTCATGTCCAGTAACAAGCTTGGATGGTAATTTGTGGGCAGGTCTCTATTTCACTTTTTTTTAAATTGGGATTATC
This sequence comes from Ambystoma mexicanum, assembly GCF_040938575.1. Lineage (NCBI taxonomy): Eukaryota > Metazoa > Chordata > Amphibia > Caudata > Ambystomatidae > Ambystoma > Ambystoma mexicanum. The sequence goes on along the minus strand of NC_090922.1, from coordinate 1,027,867,324 downwards.
TAGGCAAGGGTCCAGGATGTGGGAACAGCATCACGTTTTAGCACTCCATTAAAAATCTTGGTCAGATAGGGAATCCAAATACCTGGCTCTGTGGCTTATAGGTCTACTGGGACCTTATCTGGGCCCAGAGCCTTTCCCAGTTTTTGGCTACGTAGGGCTCTCCCCACTTCCTCGCAAGTGAGGACGAACGCTGGATACTTGCACACACCCACCCTCAATCCATGATCACCATCCCTGTTACCTTGGGAGGGGGATCTATCTTCCCTATATAACCCTGCAAAATATTCAACCCAGGTCGATTCAGTAATGCAGCTCTGCTGTACATTACACCCATTTGTACGCCCATCCCCCATTATGCTCCAGAAGCACCTAGAGTAACCTTTTTCTATCACAGTCAGCAACTCACCCCGGTATTCTCTCACCAAACCTTTTTCTTATTCTTCAAGATTCTTTGTATACTTACTTCTGGCTTCCCACAAGTCTACGGGACCCGTTGCACGCTTTGATCTAGCCTCACTGACCAACAGTCCTTTGGCCTGCCTACACTCTGCCTCATACCGGTGCTAGGGGGGTTCTAGACTCTGTATGTTTCCGCACCACTTTCAGGGGCTTCGAGAACGTGGGCCCCAACTTTTCAGATTCTCGTGGAGATTAACTAGTGCTTCACTGTTCTGCAGGTCTATGGTGGCAAATTCCTCCAAAGATATCATGGTATGCCATCGGCAAGTCGAGTTTATCCAGGTCGAGTTTTCCCCACTTGATGTTAAGTCTAGCATGGCCGGTTATAGCTAATGGGACCCTGGTCCTGGGTGCCTCAGTAACTCCTGCCTCACTCAGTTTCATAAAGGACTCATTCACCTATAGCACCAATGGATGGTGATTGCTTTTTACCCTGCGCTGACTGCCGAAGCTATTCACAAGGAGCCATGCTTCAACATTTGCAAATATGTAAACTATTCTGCTTTGGGCCATCCCATTGTCAAAGGTCACAATCGTGGGGGCATCCCCCGTGAACTGACAAATGCAAGCCGTGAGGTTGGCTGAGAGCAGTAAGATAGGAACTTGTTTGGCATTCCTGTAGTTCCTATATGCTTTTATAGAATTCAGACTTCCTATGCTCCAGTGACTGTCTTTCTCGTCCATCATTTCGGCCATATTATTCAAGGGCTCGAACTGGAGATTACGTTCCCCCATGATCATCGCCCTCAAGAAGTTGAGCGGGCTCGTTCTCCAGCTGTTAATGCACTCAACCACCTTCAGTATGAGGACCACACCTACGCCGGGTAGGCCCCTGATATAAAAATGTATAAGGATAATCTTGGAATCATCTTTAAGATACAGGTGTAGCTCAAGTATATTGGGGGATCCACAGTCCTGCACCTGTATGAACTTATACCAAGATACATCTACCCATGGAACCAACCCCCTGTTTGGGCGACCCTTATTCCCTTTGCCTGCTGGAATTGCAAAGGGTGCATACTGTAAGAAAGGCATGGTATCAAAGTAAGACAGACACAAGTGATCACAGTTCAAGGGTGTGTATTAAACGTTTATCAGGGGTGTGAAAAACACCTATCAAACCCTAAATCTACGATGGGAGCAAGCTACGACCATCAAATAATAATAATACAGTCCTTGTGGAGTCTAGTCAAATAAAAGGGGCCTATACCAAAAAACCTATTGCCAATCCTTATCACTATGCTACAATAAATTGTGGGATAATGTTCACAAAATAAAAGAAGTGTTCACAAAATGATAAATCAGGACGTGTAGGCCGGGGCTTACCTTCCCCACGTTTTTAACAGGGGACAAGGCAGGGCATGAGAATAGCACACTCTTGGTATTCTTCGGCACTAGGTCACAGTTCCTTTCTTCTCCATCAAGGCCTTTCGTTTCCCCAGTCTCTTCGGTGCAAGGTTTCTTGCCTCAGAGGGCCTCATGTTCCATAAACAATAAAGAGAGAAAGTTCCTTCCTTGATATTCATGTCGGGCGATTTACTTTTCACCCTGGACCCCCCTCTTCCGGATTCAGAGCCCCAACACTCACAATTAGTTCCCCTCAGCTGGGCTCAGACCAATTCGACCACAATTAGTCCCCCTCTTCCGGTCTCAGACCAATTTCAACAACAATATCTTCCTGGGTGAATTTTGCCATTCACCCCGGGATCCCCCTCTGCCGGGCTCGGACCCCTTTTACACAATTAGTCCCCCTCTTACGGGCTCATACCAATTTCAACATGTAGATGATCGAAGACTTTTGAATGTGAATGGGATTCCACTGAACCCATTGCAGGACCACTTTGATTCACCTTTTTGTAATATTTTACATACTCTGGGGTACCAAAACATAGACCTTCTAATGAGCATTCACGTGGCGCTGAACAAACCACTCTGTTTCTGGTGCCATTGTTGGTTTCTTAAAGTTCAAGCGTACACAAGTTCTTTGTTCATACAATGTTGCCGCTTGCAACCTTGAGCATCACACAGCCCGGCGTGCTATCAGCTTCTTCCGACTCACCGGCTGTGCTGAGCTCGTTGTCTTCATTTTGTTGTCGGAGTCAAGGACGGTACCACAGTGGCAATATCTTCTCCCCTCCTTGGCCATCAATGCGGGAGGGCCCTGTGTACCTTCGACAAACGCGCCATTGTTCGTTAGCTGGTATTCCTGGTCTTATGTTTCTTTTCCTTGAGGTTTCCTGAAAGTCGCGATCCTTTCTTGAAAAGGGCAAGGGCGATTCCCTCCTTGTCATCCTCTCTGTTTTCGCTGCCTTTCTCCTCGATTTAAATTGCCATCCCGGAATAGCTGCTTCCTCGTGCGTTTGTCCTCGCTTAAAGTGTGCTTTCGTGCTCTGCCTTTTATCTGTGTGGGGAAGTGTAATGGAAGTCAGGTGTGTGTAATCAGCAGTAATTGCCTGACTCTGCCTGACCCTTGTATTGGGACATGTCAGGTATACGGCTCTAGTGTCAGTCCGTTATTGCTCGCGATTAACTGCCCGTAAGAAAGTGTTTGTGTTGCAAAAGGGGGAGGGTTGAGTTTCTAGATATTCTACCTGGTAGGATGGGTAAAGGGTGTTGTAAGGAAGGATATACCGTGTCTCGCCCTTCGATGGTCCACTTCCACTCCCTGAAGACCCCCCCATCCTCCCACACTGGTCCACCCCAGGAACTAGGTCCAATAGTGATGGCTGTGTCCTGGGACTAGCGAGTGAGACACCTTCAGGTTTCTCACAATACCCTTGTATGTGGGGGCATCAATGGCCGCGGTTTCTTGAAGATTTACTATCCCACTGATGTGTGGTGTATCTGATGCCTCACCCCCAGTCTCAGGACCCTTATTCACCACTTGGAATTTGCTGGAGGGTGCTCCAGTGATGGCTATGGGTGCAGCACCAACTCCTCCACCACCCTGTGGAGCTTACTCAGCTGTGATCTCAATTCCTCATTATCTTTTTGCAGTGCTGAAACAAGGAGTAATGCACGCTCACAGCCGTCATAGCACTGCAGGCCACCAAGTACTCTCTCTATTATTTCCCTCATCCTCAACCACCTGGGATATCGGAACAGTGAGGGTGGGTTCAGGATCTGGATTAGGGTCTACCTCCAGTTCACTCAGGATCTCGAACCTATTGCAAATATGGAGTTCCGGAGGATAGATAATCGCCTCTGTCACCTCCGGTCCAGACACCAATCCGGTCCCATCTCCACCCTCCCTTCCACCCCACTTCCCCGTGATATCGCTTCAGTGGTGTAGTGGTTGACCTCAACTGGAATGCTACAGGATTTCCCGCCTTGCTGATCAGGACGGTTAGCTTATAGCCTGACAAGATACTCCCTACTTCAACTAGGGCCGGGAGTGGGATTTTAGAGACACTCCTCCCACCCCCGGTTACCCCGGGCCATTTTATGCATCTGCTCGACACTAAACTTGCGCTGGAAGGGTTTCTTTGCCAACTATTGTCAGATAAACCAACTTCCTTGTAGCCCATGGCGCAAACCTCATCATTAGTGACCAGACTGCAGTTGGAATCAACATTTATTGCATTGCGCCCTCCTCCCCCCCCTTCTCTGAGTTGATAGAAATCTTACTAGGGGGTCTGTTCTCCTGGGAATCAATATTGTACAAGAGCCCTGCAATTTCGTCGATCATGGCATTAGCCTCATCTATTCTGTTGACAAACACACACCTCACCTGTCCTCAAAGGGGTTGCGGGGTGCCTGTGTGCAGCATCAGCTTGTGTCAGCTGCTTGAATTCCTTAACCGGTCATGTAAGATTCAAGTTGTGAAGATTCCGGGAGAAACTTGGTTAAAGGACAAAGACGCCTGGTCCGGGTAGCAAGACTCCTGCTATCCTGCAGAGCCGCAAACACCCTCCGGGACGCCAACACCCACACCCTTTTCCCCCGCGTGCTTCGCTCTGGCGGGGGATGTCAAGGCATATGAAGGCTGATGGGCGGGGTAAACAGCCAGCAGCAGCAAAGCTAGGAGCAGTGCCTTGTTCTTCCTCCTCTGGTTTGCGGGACACCCACGCCTTTTACCCCCGCGGGCTGGGTGGTTGTGCAAATGTGTCCATTGGCTGCATTAGAGGGCTGGCAGGATGACCTGTCATTTTTTGGTAAGTATGTGATTGGTTCTTCCTCATATAGGCCCACAGGGAAGAGGTGCCAACATTGGTACACAACTTCCCTCACAAGACACTTTTTGTGCATATATAGCACGTGGCAAGATATGGTGGTTGCTGTTCTGCTGCAACAAACCTACACATCGCTATTTGAGGCCTGAGATGGACCTTAAAATCTCCTCCTTCTTGGCGTCTGTTCTGTGTACTTTGCAGTGGATGCTGTGTGGGTGCTTTTGGCAGAGGTATTGGTGATGTTGATAATGCTGTCTGCAAAGCTGTACTACCACCAGAAAGTGTTTTTAGACCGTTTTTTAAAATGACTACACACCCATGCATGGAGGGTGCCTGGAGCTTGCTACCCATGCATTGTGCTTGCACTTGACGAGTGCATTGTTTTGTCAATGTCTGCATTCTCTTCATCTGTCTCTCTGTCTCCCAGGTTATCTGTGACAGCCTTAAAGAAGATGTGTCTTAGAGTCTAAATATGTCAATGAGAAGATGGAGCATAATCTTGGTCATGTTCTTAATTTTTGTATGATTACCGGAAATCAGAGGTATGGTCAGAGGTATGGTATTTTCAGGAATTACCTCTTATTCATCATCATTGGTGCATTGCTCCATTTGTTGCTGAGGTAGTGCCATCTCTTCTCCCTCTTGTGCCTCTGATGGTGGGTGCTCAACGCCCTCCTGCTCTTCCTTTGCGTCCACCTGAGGTTTATCCTCTGTTGCCTCATGTAAGTGTGACAGTGGTGCATGCATGACTACATTTCTTCCCAATGCACCTGATTCATTTGGGGCAGATGACACTTTTCAACTACTGACTGGACAGCCCAGCTAGCACACATCCATGTATCATTACAGTGCATACAGCTGCTGCTATAACAGGTGAAACAGGCCTTTACCTGCAGCAGACTCTGACATGTTAATTATATTTACCTCCACTCTAAAATAAGCAGACTGTTCAAAACTGCTTAGGCTTTCTCCTCTGCCAACACATGATATGTATCCCTAGCACTGCTTTGGACTTCTCTGTCAACAAAAGACATGTGTGCCTAACACTACTTTGGCCTTCTCCAAAAATGTGGAGTTTGTCTCTGGTGAATGGTGTACTGTACTGCCTCCCCCTGCTTATGTTCAGGAGTGTGTCTTTTGCCGGTGTCGTCTACTCCCTCTCCACCCAGAAATCATGCGACTCCCTTAGCACACACACAATTATATTCTGTATCCCTAACAATACCTGGGCTCTATGAGCAATTTAATTTTCACCTAGCCTACATTATTGCTAATCCTTAACTAATGAACGTCCTAGTTACACGAACCAGAGCACCAAGGTGTTGCTCCCGACTCGTCAAATGCACCCACAGAAGATTTTGAGTTTCGCCTTGCCTGCGTTCATAGAGCAGCTGGGTCGAACTCTGTCACAACCCTTTACTGAATTCTCGACAAAAGCTAGAAAATATCCAACTGCTGCAACTGGTTAAAATCTGAGAGTTTTAAAGTTCTACTCGAAATGTTTCCCTGATGCCTAGCAACGGGAAAAGAGCTTTATCCGTTAAAACTTTGTGTTTTCATTTGTGCTGACATGAGCTGTCATGACATGGGGAAGGGAGCACAAATGTGAATGATCAAACAATTGTTTTTGGGAAACTTCGTAGTTGTGATCAGTCTGGTAGCCCAGCCGCAGCAAACTTCAATGAATTAATAGCCATTCACATTTACCCTTTAAATGTCAGTAACTGTAATCTTTCAAATGTCCAATATTATTATTATGTATTTGCTGACACCAGTTCAGGTAAATAGGCTATGTTTTAATGCAGCTGCTCAACAGCATGTATTCTTGCAGTTAACACCATTGCCTTAGGATTTTCAAAGGACCTTCATTGTCTTATTTTTCCAGTTCTATATTTCCTTGATATAACGAACGATCCAAATTAGATTGAATAAAATAAGCCAGAAATAGAAATAACAACATATAATTACTTACACATGTAGTTATTACCTGGTTTATAACAAAGGAGATGTGATCATAAACATCTGTTTGTTTGTACAGCGCGAAAGCATCATCTTGGTTGTCCACATATCCTCTCAGAAAAAGGTGTTTGAATGCCATGGTGTTTTCTTCCTTGAAAGCTACCACCATCTGGTTGCTTAGTCCAAATAAAACCAGCTGAAAAGGACATATAGATATGTGGCTCAGTGTTAAAATGTTTACAATGAATGCAGTACTTGCAAAAGGACTGCAGGTCCTTCTGAAACCATAGGCTATCCCAACTAACAATCAAATAACCTATTACGGTTATATGAACAATCGCAAAACAAAGCAGCACATGGATTGTGCAATGGCCTTCAATACTCTCCCCATCTTGCGCTGCTCTTGAGATTTTTTCGGATATCCTAATGCGCGAGATAACAAATGTCTGTAATTCATTTATATACCACCTATCTGATTGCTGCAGGTTTTCTTAAATCATTCATTTATAAATTATGACACAAATAATGTAAAACAGTAAAAACATTGGCTCCATTCCCCAATCAATGTCATTATATAATTAGCATAGTGAAGATGACCTGAGGAATTCTACGGCAATCTGCACAATTCAATCAATGGCAAATTGATAGATGATATAGGTCAAATTAATAAAATGTAAAACATTAAAAAATATCCAAAGCAACAGTAACATTCCTGCTCAATTTAGTTACAAAAACCTAAACATTGAAAACACAGATTGAATTTTAAATCCACTTTCTCTGCAGTCTGTCAATTTGTCAAAACTTGTTTTAGAATTTTCAGCGGAGACATCGCAAAATGGATTTAAGAGACTGGTGATCAATCAGTTTAGGATATGAAACTACTGGTATACATTTTTATATCTGGGAGATAGGTTTAAGGGTCTATTAAAATAGAGGGAACTTAAAATTAAAACGCAAAGATACACCTGGTGGTGAGCAGACTAAAGGATACGGGAGGCCGGGGGTGGTAAGGGGTTCAGAAATTCTGCTAATGAGTTTGTGTAAGGAAGAACTATGCACAGGAATAACACAAAAAAAAATTACAAACACAAGAAAACTTACTTGGATGGTAACCATTGCTATTTTCAGGATCTGCAAACCAAGTTTCCAAGGCTTTCGTCCACGAGCCTGGAATTTTTCACAGGGGTTCATAAAAAAGAATTTAAGCTTCCGTCTTAGTTTTTCCGCCGCAAGCAAATCATTGGAAGAACAGCATTTGCAGCCACATGGACTTTCATCATCATCCTCATGAAGGGGAATGTTGTTTATAGGTAGATCGGGATTATCCATTGCTGTGAGAAAAAGCAACATTAAAGCACAAAAGGAATGATTCACTTCCAATGTTTACAAATTCTATGACTGTTTAACAAAGTTGAATCCGTGTTTAAGATAACATTTAGTTTTTGTATTTATTTACTAGGCTGTGTATTTCCAACAGATGTCCTCTAGCAGAGTGTTGCATATTAATGCTAACCGAAACCAGGGGATAGAGCGTAGGCCTGGGGAAGTGAAGCAAAAAAGACAATACACTCATCTGAAGTGACATGCTTGGTTGATGTGCAGCTTAGAGTGCCGCTCTGGTTGGTCCAATGCGCAGGTAATTCACATGGTGGCTACACAGGGAGCGTTCTACAGGATGGTGAGGTGTAGGGTACAGCACTCGTGTTGATGGAGAGTGTGACCCAGTGCGTTGTTGTTGGCAAGGGAAACATCTGAATATGTAGGCAGAACAGGGAGCTCTAGTCCATTGGGAATAGTGCTCGCAATCAAAAGCGGTTGGTAATTTAGGGTTGGATAAGGCAATCTTCGAGCAAGACATGATCCAACAGGTCATACATTGATAGAAACACAAGGGAGAGAAATGTTAGAGAGCCCTGATTTAAATGATGACCCACGCAACCAGGTGTTGGTAGTAGGTAAGGACATGGCCAAGCACTGGATTGAATATCCGAAGACCTAGTAGTCATTGAGGTATACGAGCCTGCTGAAGAGGAGTGTTGTCATTAGGGTTCTGGTTGATTGGAATGCAGTTTTCTGTATAATGAGACGATTGGGTAGTGTTGCCAAAGCCATGTGGGTTATAGAATGGAGTCTCATCTTACTGTCGATGTGACCCCCAAAATCACTGGCAGAGGTCAAGGAATGAATGTTGTCAGCATTAACTGGGATGAGTTACACCAGATATATAGGGACGGTGAAAGTGGATTCTTAAAGGATTTCAATTTTGGCTGCGTTATGCAGTTGCATGCACACAATGATACAGTCCTAGATAGGAGAGTAGCCAGGTACGTCTGCCTATATTGAGGTGATAAAGGGGGTAAAAGAAAGGAGATGTGGGGATTGTCTTCAAAGATATGAGACTTGAACCTAAAGGTGGAGATGATTTTGCAGATACAAACAGTGCACAACTACAGGGCCAGGGATGGAAAATTGAGGGACACCTACATACAAAGTTAGGCTAGTCGACCCACCAAAAGGTCAAATCCAGTTAGATTTTCAGGATATCTACAATGAATATGTAGAAAAAATGAAGAAACTGGTACAAGATGTAGAAAAGGTAGAAAATAAACAAAAATGTAGAAGAAAAATTAGCCTGTGGCTCAACTTATTTACATTTCTGATTGAATGGCACATTCTGCTTCAATGACACATCTTCACCATTATGACAACCAATTAACATTCATATAAGAAACACCTTCGACACAATCAAATTAATTAAATGAATTTTATTGTGGTATTGTTCGCATTAATGAAAGAGGTGGAGTGCTAATGCAGTAGATGAGTATTTCTATTCAATATTGCTTAGTACACAGTTTTAGGTTTTAAGCTTTAATATTACTCAGGTTTTTTGTTGTTATAATTTGTTATAATTTGCAATGTTGTAACTTTACTAGTGGAGTAGTAGTGTTTGCTACTTATCACCTTGCATTTATTTGCAGCCCATGTGGCTATCACAGCTGGCGGTATCTCCCCCGACAACACAAAGCGCAAACACTGCCGACCATAAGTCCAGGTATGGATGGAATTAAAGCTGAACACCGGTGCTTATACTGCCGAAAACACGGCACAATTAGCCCAAGCCTCTAGGTGCAGGTAAATGTACACAGGTGGCAGAAATTAAACCACAGGTGATCCCAAGCCACTCTAGGGGGCTACATAAGGCACACCCCTTCCCCAAACCCTGTTTCCAACACCATGCTGCCACTAGCCACTGTGAGCTCGGATATGCAGCTGTTCATGCTGCGCCTGAAGGTAGAGCTGCGGGACAACCAGGTCAGGGCACAGGGAGTACATGGGGGCAGGGGGGGGCAAGCAAGGCATGCACCAATCCCCATTGGTTGGGGCCCTCACCCTGGGCCCTCACTGACAGCCAGTTGCTCACCCTATACCGCCTCAACAGAGAGACCATAACTGAGCTGCTCACCACACTATAGGACGACATAGGGAGCAGGACCAACATCCCAACAGCTGTGCCACCACTGCTATAGCTAGTGTCTGTCCTAAAATTGCTCGGAACTGGCACCTTCATGAACATTATGCTCAGCATGGCACAGCCCACATTCAGTGCAGTGTTGGCCCAGGTGGTGGAAGTCCTCCTGCGGCATGTGCAACGCCACATCTCACTGCCTACCACCCCAGCCCAAGTGAACGCCATGATTTCTATGTCATTGCCCAAATGCCAAATGTGATCGCAGCACTGGACTGTAGCCGTGTTGCATTGGCTGCCCCCCAGGCCCACGAAGCAGTGTACCGTAGCCGGAAGTACTACCACTCCCTGAATGTGCAGGTGACTTGCAACCCCAACCTGTACATCACCCACTTCTGTGCCCGCTACCCTGGTTCCACACGCAATTCCATGGTCCTACAGAGCAGCACACTGCCAGGATACATGGAGAGGCACAGAGGACAATGGACGTGGACAGTGGGTGAGTAGAAATGCCTGCACGCATGCGCTGCGAAGCACCTGACTAAATGGGTGGGGATGTGAATAACTACACAAAGCATGGCGTGACAAGCGAATGCAAAAGTCGTAACTGACCACCTCCAGCACCAACGTCACAGTTCAGCCCAGGGAGCATGCACATGTTGGACATACCTGGATGGAGAAGCTGAGGAACACATACAGTAATTACTCCAAACACACACATGACTACAGGTACCACAATGCAACATGCACAATCCAACGCAATGCAAAGAAATAGCCACATCGCATCACACAACATCAACCCTGCCAGTATCAGAGTCATGTTCCCATGTGTGCCCAGCCCGCAAAGCCGACTGGCTGGCCCCAGAAGCTTAGGGAGGGCCGATGGGAAACCCAGCATGCCACATGCATGAGAGCAATACACTGCCACAAGATAGCCACCATGTCAGCTGCACATGTCACCGGCAGGCACCTTCCATAACATCTGCTGCAAGGGAACAAAGTGCATGTGCAGACATCCAGATAAGTTGCATATCAGGCCCTTTTATGCACAGAAATCTTGTCAATACGGCCCTTTTAATTCTTACGTGCGTACCACTTACACAGGCTATTTATGGCAGCACCCCCATAAATCATGGAGTTTACTGGCGACAGCCTGGCTAGCAGCAGCTTGCAAATCCACTCTTTACTTTAGCAATCAACACAGTTCCTTGAAAGAAGCAACTGGGATGAGTCCTGGTCCGTTTTTTTAACACTCTCCTCTGTTAATGATTCTATCAAGATAATACTCTAAGTCATGTAAGAGAGAATTTGTGTTTTGTTCACTTTGTGGGGGGGGGGAAGAGACAGAGAACATACTGGACAATCCAAAACAGGAATTCGAGCAACAGGAAGAGAGAGCAATGAGTTATAGGGCAGCAAAGAGGGCAGCAAAGAAAGTGTGAAGAAAAAACAGAGTTAATAATAGGACAAACACACAATAGGAGGGAGGGATAGAAGCAGAGCAAACGAGACACTTGGAGACAGTAAAATAAAACACAGATCAACAGCAGGTGGGGGGAGAGATGGAAATAGAAAAGCAACACTAGAGAAGGACAGGCCAATAACAAAGGACAGTGCAAGAAAGATAATCAAAAGGAGTAGCAACCACAACCGAGAAAATGAAAGAACAGATATAGCCAGAGCATTAACATGCTAGAGAAGAGGAGTTAGATCAACCGATACAGCGAGATATAGTAGGGAAAAAGCAACAATAGAATGCAGAGATGGCAGAGTGACAGAGAAACACCGCAAAAGGTGGCATCACAACACAAGGGTGAGAGCCAGAGCATCAGAAAGGGAGAGACAGGGGAAACAAAGTAGCAAAGGGAAGGAGAGATGGAGCAAAAACATGGAGTGGCTGTCAAGCAGGTAGTGCCAGGCAGCTTCAGTAGGCCCAAGAGGCAGAGAAGTGATGCTGGTAGTGTGAGGGACTTGATTTATGAATCACCCGATATAACTAGCTGGAATCTGTAGTCACTCTTAACAGAGTTTGTGCCCAAGTATCATGAAGATGAAGCTGTGTAGTATGCATCTACAAGGTTCTTGTGTGGGGAAAATGTTTTACACAGGTGCACTTATGTTTTCAAACAAAGTTTTAATTTTACGCACAAATTGGATAGTTGTGATACACTTTTAAATCTCTTGAAATTGGATTTACTCTCCACTTCTGAAACTTGGGAGTGGGAGTACAATACTCTCACTCCAAAATCATATCTGGAGCACTGTGCATGTGAAGTAAAAACTATGCATGATACGAGTGACACAGCATGCACAGACATTGCACAGACACTGCACAGACACATGCCACGAAATGAAGCCCCATATGCATGCACATGATGTCCATTGCCCTGATACTATTTAAGGCCGCCCCCACACATTACACTGTGACTAATACTGGTGGAGCCCTGATGTACACACCAGACAAAGTAGGTAAAATGGTGTGTGTGTTCCATGCTGCACAATATTTGCCTACAGAGAAATGTCCCGCTACCCCCGCTACCTCCGGATGTGGACATGACACCCCTCGATGATGAGGGTACAGTGTCTGTGGCAGAGACGACTGCGCGCATTTCCAGAGACAGCATCAGGGCTGGCAGACTGGCTCGCCAAGGACTGATCGACAATTTATTTTTATACATTCACATGGCAAATGCCATGCACCACTGTGAGACACGCACGTCAGTCAGTAAACACGACAATGACACAATCAGGAATGTCCACGCATTGATGAAGTTCAACTGTTTTACTGAAATAATGTGCACGAACTAACCACCCTCCCCCTCCCACCACCAACTCCCCAGCACACTATCCCCCCTCCCACCACCCACTCCCCAGCACTCTATCCCCTCTCCCCCCTCCAGCTCCCCAGCATGGCCAGTCAGAGCTAAATATGTCTCAATGTTATTTCCGTTGCCTCAGTATTGCACCGAAATCTCTACCTGGGCGCAGTAACAGGGGTCAGGGGTTGCAGGGGTGTTCCCCCGCTTACCCTTTCAGAAAGCAGGGGACACGTAAGAAGAAAAAAAAAAGAAAAAAAAGATAAGCACCCTGCAGCATCAGCTACAAACCACATTAGTGGGACGAGCTGACACCGCAGGGATCGCAGAGTGCGCGCGGCACATGCAGGAGTGTGCCGCCCTAAAGGTACGTGGGGTAGGGGGGTTGGGAGGGGTAAAGCAGGCCATATGATCACTGCGCCGTTCCATAACTGGTGTCGGCATTTTCGCCCATCGCAGTTACGGGGGGCGCAGTGATCACATAGATCCCGTTGGGTCTTTTCCCCCATGCCAGACACTGGTGACCTGGGACACAATTGGCGCTGGGACCGGCGCCTGGATGTGCTCTGCTGTGACTCCTCAGTGGGTGTTGTGGAACTTGAGAGTATCGACCCTGGCCCCCTGATGTGCTGCAGTGTGACCTTGGTGCGCTGACGGATGGCCTCTGCAAGGGCCGAGACCCATTCAGTTATCTCCCTGACTCTCTGCCCATACACAGTGAGGGCAGCAGTACTGACAGCTGCCTCTGCCTGGTTTCTTCCCATGGATCGCAAAATTCTCTGGGTGGTCCCTCGCAGGCAATCACGGATTGCCTGGAAGTGTTCTGAATGGGTGTGCCCAATGGTCTCCCTCTCCCTCTGTCGCCTCTCCATCTCATCCAGCCTCTGAAGGATGGTGTTGCCGAGTGGTGTGTGCTGAATGGAAGGGGGGCTGTGCTGTGGCTGTGGGTTGTAGTACGGTGAGCCATGTCTGTGCACGCTGGTGAAGGCTCTCAGGGGTTTGTAGCCTTTTGTCAGGCTGTGACACTGGGCTGATGTTGCCCTGTGGCTCAACTGAGGCCCTGCCAGGAAGTGTGTCCTCAGTGTGGGACATTGCAGCTGCGGCAGTGGGTGCAGTGGGCCTGAAGGTGCTCCTGGTGGCCTGTGGTGTTGCTGTAGGGCCTGCAGGGCCACCTGCGGGCTTGGCCTTGCTGTGCTGATGTCTGCTCTGGTGGTTTTTGGCCCTGTGCGCCTTTGTGGGGTGGTGGTGGTGGCGGCTGCCCGTTAGGGCCTGGGGGTGCCACTTCCAGACGGGCCTGCCCCCTTGTCCTCCTGCGATGCCTCTGATGATGCGTGAGTGCCTGTAGGGGACATAGTACATTTTGTCAGGTATAGTTCTTCCATGTGTGTTGGCATGCAAGACACATTTGCTATGGTTCAGAATGGGACCCCACACATTTTGGCAGATGGACATGGTTGGTCAGGGGACATTGCATGTGGGCACAGCATTGTTGGGATGGTTGCAGCAATGTGTGTGTAACACATGGCCAGGTGGCCTTTGGCCTGTGTGTGGGGAGGGCAGGGTGCCCATGCTGGGACAGCTGATGTATAGCATGCATGCTTGTGGTCTTTCATGCCCCCACACCCCCTCCCTGAGCGGCACACACCTTATGAGTGTGGGGGCTTCGTCTATGGCACTGCCATGGCTCTATGGAGTGCGGCTGTGCAGCCAGCAGTGGTGTGCTATGATTTACAGTGGATGGTTAGGTGCGTCCATGTCAGTGTAGTGGGACATGTACTTCCATGTGGCTCGTCTGCCATACCAACATGGGGCAGGCAGGCCAAATGAGCCAGCAACGTGTTGGTGTGACAGCTGCACAGTGTCGTGGTTACTCACGCACCACATTCCCACTGGCACAGGTTGGACGAGCAGGGGTGGGGTGTGCATGGCACTAGGATTCGTCACTTGCCACCCGTTCACACTGATGTAACACTCAAGGGTGCCCTTGGTCCCCTGCCCCATGGCTGCTGTGGCACCCCGTCACTTCAACCTGGTTGGCCTGCCCAGCTGCTAGGTCTGCTGACATGTGTCCCTGTCCACTGTGGCGTCTTGTGCTAGGGTGACATTTGTGCATGGACATGTGCTGTGGGGGGTTTACTCACCTCCTGCCTCTTTGCTGCTGGCACCCGCCTCTGCACCTCCTACTCCCCCAATGAACTCCATGTCAAGGACTGTGTTGCACTTCTCATTACAGGCAGTCAGGACCCTTGGTTCGATAGTACCACCTCCAGTTGCCAGGGACTCCTAGCGGTGTTGTGACAGGAGTTCTCCAACCCTGACCCTGAGGTCGTTCCAGCACTTCCTTCAATCCTCAGCATCACAGAGAACGCTGGACATTGCAGTCACCTTCTAGCAGAGGGTATGCCAGATGGCTGTCCTGCGCTGGCCCGATGTCTACCTCTGCCTGCTGCCATACAGTTTTTTTGCAGTGGGCCACAACCTCATCAATGAGGACCACCAATTCTCTGTCACTGAACTTGGGTTTACAGAGTCGATTTTCTGGCAGCTTGCCTCTGGTCCTCTCCTGTGACATTTTTGCTGACTTACAGGTCCGGGTGGCTGCAGGAACTGGGTGATTTCGGTTGGATTGAGTTTTTTCCGTTCTGGCGGTGAAGCAATTTACGCCGGCGCTAACTGTGCCGGCACTAATAGCGCCAGGGACGCCGGCAGTAGCGCTATTAGCACCGATATATTTTAGCGATAAGCCATGTTTCGGCAGACTTTCTGCCGGGAGACATTAGCATTACCGCCGGAGTAGGGTGTGCATTCACGCCAGGTTTTGATGCAGCATTAATACCGCTAATTCCGGGCGGCGGATGATGAGGCCCAGAGTAGGCTTCTCAACCCCCTTAATCTTATACTTACTAGGAGGGGAATGTGGCAAAGTATCTATGGCACCTACAGATTTATTTATATCCAAAAGGGGTGGGGGCTTTTCTGTTTTAGGACTAAGTACACAGGATTGGGTAAACTGTAAAGGGTATTTTTCTAATTGGGATTCTTTTGTCCATCAGGATCTTTTATCTCAAACCAGTAACAGCAATATGGTGCCCAGCTACTTCTTGTCCAAAATCAATGTCATAAGTATATAGTGCTTAGCTTGCTTCTTTGCCCAAAGTCTCGTGGATAAAAGGCCTAGCTTGTGTCTTCCACTAAATGATAGACACATGGATGCAGCACCCAGCTCACTCTTTAGAATTCATTCAGTAGGACAGTACCAGGCTCACTTGCTCATTCATCAAGCGATATGGTGCCGCATTCGCCCTTCTGTTATATAGTGACAAGCTCTCGGTCTAGGGATATCAGGTCTTTGTCTTTCAAGATTTTTAGTGCTCTGGGTGTCAAATGTTTGGTCAAATTTTCAAGCTTCTCCAGGGTTCCCAGTTTCTTGAATTCTCACAGTCCCATGAACTCTGTCAGGTCTCTTAGCTTCATTACACCCCTCAGCTCAATAGTCTCCCTGTGGGGCTCACCATCCTGCTTCCTTAACCACACCTAGATAACTGCTTCTCTAACACTAACTCAATCTGGTCTCACATAGGCCATCCTTCTGTTAGTTGTATGGAGCCTCTGCATAGGCTGTTCATGTTGCTTTTTTATTCGTCCTAGCTGATGCGGGCCTGTGGTGTCCTGAGGATTCAAAAGCTTTGATGACCATGCTTAATTTGGACCGCAGTCCTACCTTCCTTTCCCGGGTCTGCTCTGGTGGTTTTTGGCCCTGTGGTGTCTGACTCTTTCCTTGCCTCAGTCTTATCCACTGCAGTCTCTGCTTCTTATCATGAGTATCAGCTGGGAAACTCCACAAGCATGTGGTATCCAGCAGAGTTGTTTGGTACATCTTATATTTATCCTGTTCTACTCCCAATCTGTTGGTTGTCTGTGCCTTTCTTTGCAAGCGTGCCTTCTGTTGCATTGGTCCCTGTGATGACACAGCACTCTCCAAATGATTCTGAAATGTCACTTCTGAGTCTTTGGGGTACAAGTTCATTGATGGTCCCAACCAACATGTAGTGAGGAAATCCCTGCGCCTGATTTCCCTGGGCCTGATTTATGCAGGGTACAGAAAACTTTAGTGACCTTGCTAGCATTTGGGGTCGCTATGTAAAACTGCAAATATAACCAGGATAAAGGAGGGGGCTCTTGTTAGACTCACCACCGTGCAGACTGGCCGGGGCTTTGGCTCAGGACCAGACGAGAGCTGTTCAATGAGTCCAGAATCTTCAGTCACTGCTGGTGTTATTCCCAGAAAGGAAAATACCCAGACTGGACCCCCTCTCACTGAGGGAACTCTTTTTGGTAATGGACCTTCCCGCTGTTTTAGATAACAGCCAAGATGGTAAATTACCCAAAAGAGCGGGGATACCCACACCGATTTCACCAAGCTGTAAAGAAAGGACAAAAATGGAGGAAGGAATGTAATACAGACCTGCTGCTAGGACCAGTACCTAAAATACAGGTGATGGGTAGTATCTATGAGAAAGAGAATGGATATTTATATTACAGAATGTGCTCCTTCATGCATATACCACAACAGTGTTGTATTAATTAATAGGGTTTAAGAGTTGAGAGAGTGAGTAAATAAATATGAGAGACACCTTGTAAGTCTATAAAGTAAGGTTCCTGTATTTTTAAATCCAGCATTGGACAGAAGTATTATTTGCATACATTATTGTCCAAATAGAAAAGAAAAGATCCATCCTTTGACAAAAAATTAGTCATACATGTAGAGACTTTTGTCACACTTGGTTATTTGCCAATATACTAAATATACATTTAGAAAAGAAACTTGGTCACGCCAACACGTGTTTCAACCTATCTAGGCCGTCTTCAGGGCGTAAAGCTACTGATAATTGGTGCAATAAACATATTCAGTGGACAATCCTAGTTTGCACAGGAGGTCTGGGAAGGGAACAGACACAGCGGGTAGGGGCGGGGAAAAAATTGCAGGAGAAAAATGTATTTCGGTAAAAGGAAACAAGAGAAAATAGAAAATGAATATTAGTGGAAAGGTAAATCATATAATTTTACATTTCAATCATTAACTGATTGAAAGAAATTGATATAGCGAATTCTTCCTGTTTAGATATAGTTGCTTAGCAGCTGCGGTCATGTGATCAATCACATGACCAGCTGGGTCCTCCGCATTGGTCGAGGAAGAACACCATCTCAACTATGGTATCAGAGATACTGTATGTTTAATGTTTGACTAATCACCTATTCGCATATTGCCCTAATTTAGCCTTAAGCAAACATTTTTTGTATACGAATCTAACCCTATGAATGCGGCTTTAATTTGTTTCCGGGTCACGTGATTTATCACGTGACCAGAATCACACACCACGGCACGATAGCAACGGCGAGCTCGCGCTGATGCTTCAGTCACTGCCCGACGGCTCCAGACAACAGTCGCAGTATTACAATTGAGCCGGTAAGCTCCCAACGACGATACGCCCGCTATTAACATTAGTGAATGTATTGAATCGGTAAAGCGAACTAAACACGTATATTTTTTACATATGCATACCCCTTACCTTTTTCAGAATACGGCATGAATATTTGATAGATACCAATGCTGGTGAACTGTAATTACTTGAAACTGCAACATTGACCTTTCAGGTAAAACGCAAAGTTAAATTTAAACACAAAAGGTGATGGGTTATCTTGGTAAAAAACTTTTAATACCCTATATCTCCAGTACTAGAGTGGAATATAGCTCCATAGGCTTCTTAACATTGAGGCATACTTTTTCTTGTTCCTTTAGGAAAGTGATCACTAGCAAATACCTACTTTAGACGGCCCATGTACCTTATACATTTTTATCAGAGGAGAGCATTGTTTCAAGGACACTAGGAGGATTTACACATAAGGTAATATACCATGATTCAATCTTTTGAGAAACGGGCGCATTAAGCGTGAACCCTAGGACCTTATAGTTACGGCAACTTGTTCGCGGAGTTCTTGCTGGATACAGGCTAATTATTTCCTTTGTATTCTTATCAATACTTGGATAGTAGATATAAAAACATTGGAAACTGTTAGCTAACTTTGTATCTAAGTACGCCTACTAGATTTCCAGTGGGATAATCAGAACTATACCAATTTTTTAAAATCACAGTTAATGATTGAAATGTAAAATTATATGATTCTGTTTACCTTTCCACTAATATAAATTTTCATTTTCTCTTGTTTCTTTTTACCGAAATACATTTTTCTCCTGCAATTTTTTCCCCGCCCCTACCCGCTGTGGCTGTTCCCTTCCCAGACTTCCTGTGCAAACTAGGATTGTCCACTGAATATGTTTATTGCACCAGTTATCAGTAGCTTTACGCCCTGAAGACGGCCTAGATAGGTTAAACATGTGTTGGCGTGACCAAGTTTCTTTTCTAAATGTATATTTAGTATATGTGCAAATAACCAAGTGTGACAAAAGTCTCTACATGTATGACTAATTGTTTGTCAAAGGATGGATCTTTTCTTTTCTATTTGGACAATAATGTATGCAAATAATACTTCTGTCCAATGCTGGATTTAAAAATACAGGAACCTTACTTTATACACTTACAAGGTGTCTCTCATATTTATTTACTCACTCTCTCAACTCTTAAACCCTATTAATTAATACGACATTGTTGTGGTATATGCATGAAGGAGCGCAGTCTGTAAGGTTAGCACTATCCATAGATACAGTCTTTTCAGTTGACAGTGGAAAATCACCAGCCTAACCACACGGCTGCAGCCGCCATTATATTGCTAATATTCACCTACGTTTCTGCTACCTTAGTGGTGCGCACCCACAAACTTCTTTGGGCCAAGTTTTCCACAAAACCTAGTGTTCAGAGATTTATATTAGCCAGGGTCAGAGAGAAAAAGCTTGCAGAGAAACAATAAGGGAATTGCCTATTCTTACCCTCTGTATCCTAAAGTAATGCCTAGATATTGGTAAACAATGGCAGGATAAAATAGGAAAGAGGAAGGTTAGTATGGGGAACTTCCCGGGCGGAACAAGGGCCGATACTAGGTACGGGTTGGTGCAATGTTTACACAGCAGAGCGTTCAAATTATTGCACTGATCTTCAGATAAGTTTCCAACGTAGAAAGGAATGAGGATTGTACATATTTGTCCAAGTATGTTGGTGATGCACGATCGCCAAGTATGGTATTGAAAGTAAGTGGATACAGCGGACACAGGGTGTGGAGAATTCTCAGAGAGAAAATGTACAGTTTCAGTCTTACCAGGTGAGGAGGAGTCTCAGCCAATCAGGATCGCTGATCGGGCAGGGTTATGACTTTCCGTGTGTATGCTGGGTACACAGAACTGCTTAGCTCGAAGACAGGATTCGTGCCGGGCAGGTAGGATGGCAGGCGGGAGGTCCCCTTGAAGAACTCCAGGAAGTGGAGCGCTGAATCGTAGTCGGACGGTTCGGGTCTGAAGCCAACGAGTTAAAAGCCAGGTAAACAAGGAGAGACGAGAAGAGTAGTCAAAAAGGATATCCAAGGTCAGTTTCACAAAGGAGTTTGGCAGTAAAGGTATGGAAATAGTAACGCTAATCAGAAGCACCTAGTCTGGCGTTACGGACAGCTTTATGGGAAGGCGAACAGGAACTGAGGGGGCGTGTCATGCTACTGGCTGGCAACGTAGCGGTCAGCTGATCAGTCACGTGACAACAACCTTCGTTTCCCTAGCAACCTCCAGCATTGCCAGAAGGGAGCCATTCTCCGCCGTGTTTGCTCCTGCTTAGAAGGATAAAGCAAGGGCCGTAGTGCGGGTTGTACCGCAGGTGTGACAGCTCTGCAACCCCCTTGCTGGAACTTCTCAGAGTAGCTCCCAGCTCTGGCGACATGAACGTGGTAGGCCGGCTTTCCTACGCTAAAGAGTCCTCTCCATGCCTGAAGATGGTGTCAGGTATTGTAATGGGTATATACTGCTGTATTTTGGATTTTTTTCATTTGGTGCTTCTTTAGGGGCTACCCCTTTTGTTCCGCCAATCTGAGGAACATTTCCCCAATCGTTTTCTCTGTGACTTAACATCCAAAGGAAGCCATTTAAATGAGGATTAACCCACTTGTTTGACTGTTTTGACCCAATGTCGAAAGTTGATGGCATAGGCCCAAGTGGCAAGTGGACGTCGAGTAGGGACGCATGCAGACTCTATGTGCGGGCAAACGGAGGCTCTCAACGATACAGGTCTTGGCAGTACCAGGATTGCTTCGCAGTTGGGCCAGGCCCAGTCAGGCTTCAGCCACTGGGAGGGGTAATGAGTGACGCTCCAGCAGCTTGAGTCCGCAGGCAACAGTCGTCGAAATGGTGATCCTGGTTGCTTCGATGTGCAAGACGATGGGGCAGTCGTTTGAGGGCTAGCTTGGTCGAGCTGTGATTGTAACCCCCAGTCACAGTCAGCGTGTGAGACACTAGTGATTCGGATCAGTCCCCAGCATCGGGCTGTCGATTCGGGCCTAGCAGGTGATGGGCTTAGATTGGACATGATGCAGTGTTGAGCTGGTTCCAAGGGAAAGCAAGAGCTCAAATTGGTGCAGGGCACAAAAGCCAGAATCAGTGACTTCCTCTTGTTCAAGGTGCGGTGAACACGGAGTGACTGGTTCAGTGCAGTAGAACAGGGAGCTTTGGATGGTCTGGCTCTCCAGTTGCTATGAGGCCCACTCAGGGGGACTCGAGGACAGGATGGTTCCGTTCAAAGTCTGCTCTCCGAGCTATAGGAGATTCAGGTGCCAAGAGGTAGGTCCTGATCCACAGTAGAGGTCACTCCCGATGCACCCTGGGAGTGGGTATGGGACAGATCTTCCTTCTGCTGTGGACAGCTCCTTTACCTACAGCCTAATATGCTTCTTTCTCAAGAGCTTTGGAAAGTACAACTTTCCCAAAAGAAGTCGAGAGAGTTCTTTCAAAGCGAATCTGCGAGTCTTGATAACATCCGAGACGATCTGAGAGAATCTGAAGAAAGGGTGGGAGACACCTTCTTTTAAAGGCACAAGTCCTCAGCTGATTGAGCTAAAACTAGCCTGCCTTAGTGGTCCAATCCCTGCCCTTTAACGGAATGTACTTTGCCCTTCTGATGTCAAACCCAAGGTGTTTTGCTTCAGAGGAAGTGGAGGGGACAGGAAAGGACATTTAGAGAGAGACAGAGAGAGACAAGATGGTGGAAGTCTCCGTACATTGACCAGAGCACTCTTGCCTACTCTAATCACGCCCCCTTCTCTTCTCACTAAGAACAAAGACCTTTAGAGATGCAGCACCCTGGTGTGAGGCTACTCCATTTGAATGGGCGTGCTCCTTTGATGCCCGAGCACAGGACAGCTACCTGCGGTGCGGGCATCTCTGGCAGACGGTGGTGCCTGCCCTCACAAAGAGATCAAAGAAAAGGCCCGGTCCTCCAGGTTCCTGTCCTGCCATTTGGCCTTCGCCACCCGGTTGACCAGAATACACATCACCTTCCACAGCAGAGCTGACTCACAGGAGCTGACGCATGTGCGATATCAATTGGGATGTGGTGGCCATGATCATAAGTAGGACCATGTACTATGCCTAAACTCAGGAACAGCTTTATTTAGAGTTTACCCTGCCACCAGCATGGGTTACTTATGATCATCGCAGTGTTGGTGCAGGGGGGGCACACCTTAAAAGCTTCCCCTGCACTGATGAGACTAGTTTGTTGCTGCAGCAGTCAAGTGGGCATTGTGTGACCTTTAAGCCTGCTTTCTTTCACGAGTAGGGCAGGCGCTGCACAGACTACTGATGCAGCAGGGTACAGGTACGCTATGCTTTTATCATGGAGTTTACAAAAATGGGAATTTCGTTAGCATATTACCCTTTTGGAGGCAGAATTACCTGCATCATATTATGCATTAATAAAAATCAAAAACGCCAGTGCTTTGCACCCTTGCCAGATGGCAATTCCTCACCCATGTGTGATAAGTAAGGGCTGGCTGAGCTTCCAAAATGGTAGTTTGCAGTGAAGGCACACCAGTACATGGGGAGCATGTCTTCCCAAAAGAATTACATTTTTGTTCATACCAGATCATAAAAGTATTGTTTAACCACATTGACCTATGGCCTTGTGTTTGCCACTGTGCAACCCTTTGATCCTCATGAGGTAGATGCAGTGCCAACGGCAAGGCATCAGCCTATCGACGGCCTGGCTGTAGAGTGCATATGCTTTTGATGACGAGGACCTGCTGCATGATTGGCAGAATGGTAATGATGAGGCTATGAACAACCATTCTATGCCTTTCTGTTCTCCCGGTTAGCGTGATAAGAGAAATAATCTATCATTCTCTGCCTCCCTCTTCCTGAATTTACAAGGCAATCCCATGTACAATCTATTATCTGCTCAATACCCTGACAAACATTGAATTGGTCAACCCTTTGCATTTTATCGGTGGAGGGGGGAAGCACAGTCCTAACATAGCATGTTCTTCCTAGGCTGAAAATATAGGTTTTCATTGGTAGGGACCCCCTCTGTAAAAGTAATTGTGTGTTTTTAGAGAATGTTGTGTGCTGATAAATCTGCATCAGAGACAGGACCTCAGCATGGCAGTGGAAAAGGGCAATGGCAATTCAGTGGTTTTCAGGCAAAGTGGAAAAACACCCAATGGCCAAACCTCAAGACGAAAATCATAAAGAACATCTATTAATTACTTCCAGTACAGATTGAAGGCTGAATATGCTTCTTTCTCAAGAACTTGGTGCATAATTACACAGACAGATAGGCTCTGGAAACTCTTTTTAATAGAATTTAGGGCTCCTGTGTGCAGACTTTGTAATCAGGATGCATTGTTTTTTCACAGAAGAAACAAACTAAAAAACCACAAAGTGTACGCTTTGGTGGAAAACAGTATTATTGCTCAGAGCCGCAGTGACTGCCCTGTGGAAATGAATCACAAGAACTCATTTGCACATTATGAATTCAGGTAAGTGATAACCCACGGGTCAACTATCCTCACCTCAAAATAGAAGAGTCTCACCTTGTAAGGCAAAGTATTTACCTGGGCGACTGGACCGCCCACCTGGACCTCAATTATGCATCATTTTCAATTCATATTGTTCCAGAACATCCATGTTTCCTTTGATTTTAGTAGAAAAAAGCCACTGGCAGTCCGCTTGCCTCCCATTTAGCTGTGCTCTGCCTTTTGGTGCTCCAAGACCACAACAAGAGGGTTGTGGCCTTTTTGAGAGAATGCAAAATCTCCTCTATAATATATTTAGACACTATTCTCATTTTGCCAGAGGAGCAACAGAAACCTCAGGCCCTCCTGCCCTGGCCTGTGCCGCACAAGAGGATGTAGCTGACTGAGCCAGACTGTTCAGTTGTCATTTTGAAGAGGCTGCAGTGCCACTTCCTGTATGAAGTGATCACCAGTCAAAAAGTCTGAACTACTTCCTCCCTGCATTAACTCTTGGCCAACTTTGACTGCAATGGCGATCTGAGTTGAGAGCAGTGAGCCGCATTCTCACGCTAGGTGCAATTACTGGCTGACTATAGTCATGGAATAGCATCAGTTGCCACTCCTATTCCATTCCCACTCTGTAGCTGAAGCTTTGTCCTGACTGACGACACCAAACACTATCCTACAGGAAGCATTTGGGGGTGGCTGTACCACAGGGGGTAGAGTGATGGGCCCAGACTGCTTGCTGCATGACTTTGATTAGTCATCTGAGAGCACTCATGCTTGGCTGAAGCCTTAATCCAACACACTACTTGGAGGTTGGAGCCCTTTACCATGTGAATCCTATTGCTTGTCTAACTTCATCACTGCTATCCATGACTGCAGAGATCGAGATTCTAAGAGATCTGACTTGAGCAGAGGCTGAGGTGCCTGAAAATGTTGTTGTTTAAACCAAGAGGCAGCAATTATAAAAGATATGATACAGATGTAGGAGGTCCACAATACACAGACTCCAGAGCCGACCACACATGTAAGTGATGAAGAACCTCTGGCAGTAACAAAAGGCGAAGTATATACGAGAGCCAATCTCCAAGCGATGGTGCACAAAAATCTGTGAAACCTCTTCAGGCAAGTGGGACCTCACTAGATGTACTGGAAATCATCAAGCCGCTAAATAAAGTAGAGGACAATGAGCAAAGCGTGAATGAACAGGTTAATGGCCAGGCAGATCTGTCATCCAGGGTGGTACTTCTGAAAGCGCATTGCAAAACGCTATTGCAAGAAATGGAAAATTGCAAATATTGATCCAGAGGGAACATCATCATTAGAGGAATCCAACGACTGACATATAGAAATCCCTATCTTATTGCGGATGATGAGGTTGAAACATATATGCAAGACTTTCACCTACACCTGACTGATGACTCAGACTTACATAGTCTACATATTTAAAAAAGAAAGTATATGCACCTGATATACTTACAAGAGATACATGGAAAAGATCAATTACACTAAAGGAGGTCCAGTTCCCCACAACCAAGCTCTCAGGATGCTCTAAAACCTGGCAGAAGTGATAGGGGTCAACAGATCTCTCTGACAAGGGTTCCCTTAGTAAGGTCATCGATATGATGCAATTAAATGATCTTTGCTAGTAAGTCCATCTGTAATGGATAAAAGGGGCAAATATGTCTGTTTCAGGGATTGAAATTGTCAGATGGGTATATTCTGTGTATTTCCTTGCATTTCAAAGATTAATAAACAGACTGTGACCTGTTGCTCCATAAAATTTCAGTCTGCAGTTTGTTTTCTTTGATATTATCTCGGAAGGTGATGTTAATGTGGTACCAGATGCCAAAATAGACAGACAAATAGCACTTGAAATGCATTCCCTTGGCATAAAGCTGCAGAGATTTACTCAAAGAAAGAGCATTTTTTGTTTTTTTTAATAATGTGCACAGGGTCTTTTCTCCCTTTGACCTACTTATTGTCAGAACTCCGAGAGGTCGAACTAGACCAATGGGTATTTTCAGAGCCAGCCCAAATCTGATCTGCACAATAAACAGATTCAAATACCCCTAAACCATATCCACAATGGAAGCTAAATGATTTCATCTTTTGAAACCCAATTGTAGATTAGTGTCTGTCCTAGGCCTTAGAAAACAAATTTGCTGAACAGCAGGGGAGACCATCTCAGACACAGACATGTCTGTCCAAAGTGGCGCGTTTATTAGCCAAACCTCTACATCTCTAAGGAAAAGGGAGAATGTATGTAAAAGTCCAGCCGGTAGCTCTACAGGTCCACAAGATGGCCCATCGACAATCAGGGTCACTTTGAGCACAGAGAAGCACGAGTATGACCAGAAACAACCTTGAGACCCTGCAAACAAAGCGCACACATATTATTCAGAATGAAGCAAACATTGAAAGGGAGTAAGGTAAAGATACCCGAGAGGAACAGCGCAGATTGTTGCTTGTAATAGGCCCATCTCTACTAAAACGTAATGCAAAAATTGGTAGCAAAAAGATGGCAACCAGAATGAAAGTTGTTCTACAAAAACGTTTTCACATCGGTAGAAGAGTGCACGACAACGCAAGATGAGACATAGACTTAGCAGTGCTTTTCGGGAATTACAAGACCCCATATTTGGTTATTATATAAGACACCGTCTGGCCCATAGACTGGTTTTATATTCAAAACATTTTAAGCCACTTCGGACTGAGAGGTCAATTTGCTAAAATGATCATGGCAAATTTCCATAATCCCAAAATCCAGTTGAGCATCAATAACCAAACAACAAACATGATGCAGACAATAAGAGGCATTTAACAGAGATTCACTCACTCACCTCTTATTTTTGCCCTGGCTATGGAGCAGTTGGCCCTCAAAATTAATGCAAAATTCCCAAATTCGAAGTTCCACAATTAAGTAAATCCGTCACAAAATAATACGATATGTAGATTTTGTGTTTTCTTGTTTAAAACACACTACAGACTCTCTGCCAGATGCTATAAAAGAGCTTCAGCTTTTTACTGAGACTCCCGGGTTCCTGGTCAGAGGTACACAATTGAGGGGCCTGAACAACAGGGATAAAAGAAACTACTGTTTAATTGGAAGGTGATCATGACCTCATCTGGGAAAAGTAATGTTAGGTTATCTACAAGTGATTCTAAATAGAAGGATGTCCTATGCCTATGGGCCAGCTAAAGAAAGAAATTGAGAGGTGGTCAAAATTGATGGTCTCTTGGATGGGGAAGAATCACAAACACCAAAATGAACGTCCGTCTCCAGGCTTTCCCTTTAAGGCAGTATGAATAAATATTCCCGCAGCCAAATCAAACTCATGAAGCAATCCACCAGACCCCAAAGGTCGCTTTTTGCCGGTGAATATCTCTTGTTTATAACTGAAAGTAACAGCGACTGACGACTGTGGTCAGATTTAAGTGAGAGAAACTTGGCAGCGAGTAGAGGCAAGAGTGGTTTGCTGTGGTGGTGCGCTGAACTGACTTATCAGTCTTTCTACACTCCTTTCTGCCTGGAGGCGGAGCCCTAACCCTGCTACACTATGAACAGTATATAACTCTTCTCACAGCGCGGAGAGTAGAGGTAAGTGTGGTTTCCTGTGGTGGTGCGCTGAACTAACTTACCAGTCTTTCTACAGTCCTTTCTGGCCGGATGCGGAGCCCTAATACTCCATCACTCTGAACAGTATATAACTCCTCTCACAGCGTGAAGCACGGTGTGGAAAGTGGAGGCACGAGTGGTTTGCTGTGGTTCGCTGGGGGCAGTGTGGGCTGTGAACTGCCCCCTCAAGTTCTCCTGGTTGTTGCAGAACCGATGAGCTCCTAGGCATCCACTCACAGTAACGTTTCGACTTTCGGCTCCTAACATTGACGCTCCCTCTACTGTCTGCTATCCCTGGTTACTATGAAGGTGATTAAGGCTGCCAGGGGTAAGGAAATCTGGCTTGAGAAGCTCGAAGGTGGGGAAACTGGTCCTGCCGGATCCGCTTGGGTCTAGAGATGCAGCCCCAAACTCGTCCAGCCTCTGTGGGGGCCCGGTTGACAAAGAGCCCATTTGTTCTGCCAACCTGATTACCGGCTACTTCGGTCAACAGGGGGCCACTTTATCGACCGTTAAGGCAGTCAGCTGCTCTATTTCCCCACTCCTACTCAGGTGGCCCATTGCGCGAGGGTAACTATGGAGGAACGGAAGGCGTTGGGAGAGATAACAATGCCGGTTCCTCCCTCGTCCGCCTCTTCACCGTCTGGCCCACAAACTTAATTTGTGTTGCCAATCGAGGAATTTGGGCCGGGTCAGATCTGCCTGTACAAGCCGCACCAGGTGATGTCTGCTGTACCTCAATCGATAACAATAACTTGTTATTGAAGATGGTTATGAAATGAAATCAGAATACACTTAACAGTAAAGAGGCCTCTAGTCCACCTGCCGTCTATGATAATATCACTGGTACCCAGTACTCCACCATCCTGGACCTGCAGAGGTTGCTGTCTACATCCTCTTCTTCTAGCAGCTTCACCGACGACAGCGACAACACTTGTGACACAGAGTCCGGTACCGAGAGAAGGGTCCTACCCAAGGGTCAAACTCAACTTAGGTGCTCAATCAGTCAGGTGAGGTGCATCTCAACTAACATTGTAACTTTAAGTGCCACCCTGGATGTCATATTACAACTATGCACCGCAGTGGCCAAGGACCAAATTGCCATTCGGGCTTTACTAACTGCTCACATTCATTCACCTCCGGCAAATATTTCCTCAGAACACATGGTAACGGTATCGACACCCGAGGTAAACCCTGCCACTGCATGCAACAAAACTTTGTTTCCAATGAACGCCCAGATATGTCCCACCCAGCCTGGTTCCTTCGTTCTAATCATCGATCTGATGAGCCAGCCCCAGAGGGTGGGCTGGCTGGATATGATCAATGAGGATCAGTCTGTTTTACTCTCTCCAGCTTCGGGGCAGGAAGATGAAGATGAGGCTTCATACTCGGAACCCGATGGGGGCTTTGGTTGTGGCCAGGCTCGGTTCCGTTCAGGCACTAGGTCCAATGGAAATGGATTCCTCCTTTTTCCCTGCCCCCCTTGCAGCCCCGCCGGTTGGCGCAGCCAATTTCACAGTGATTCCCCCGGCTCCTTTGCCGCTTACTGGTTCTAGGAAGCACAGGCAGAAATCAGTCAGGGACCCTACTGATCCGCAGGCCCGTGTCACAACTAGAATCACTAACATGCTACCTGATGGCACAAAAAGACAAGGCAATTTGCAGGGCCCGCTACAGAGATATTTAGCTCTGGGCGAGAGAGCCTCCACAGCCTTTGGGCCGCCGATCCTTCTGCAGGGGCCGAGCACACATTCCGCAATGCAACGTGAAATGCATATAATCATGCCAAGCGATAGGACCTCAGATCATTGCCATAAGCAGGAAGATTGCGGTGCACAAGGTCCAGTGCTGGTGCGGGCGTACGAGGGCCTCACCTGTGGTATTCCTGGCACTAAGCACAGGATGGTGGGGCGTCAGGTTGTCATCCCTCTCTATGGCAGTGGTGTAAAACTGGAGGAACTAACACCCCTAAACTCTCGTCCCTTTATGAACCAGAGCTTTCTGTTGAACCTTTTCCATGGTGTCCCGTCACTTAGTAACATCACCAGTAGGGACATTAACAGGATTGTGTTACCAAAGGCCAACAGTGTGACTAACTGGGCTGTGTTGGCATTTACTACCCCTGTGATCTCTGCCTTGATGAGTCTTCACTATTCGGATCTGTATAAAATAGGCTTCCGGTTGACAGTCTGCAGACAAACATGGTCTGGCCCAGGTGCGCCACCTACCCTGATTCTCGAGTTGAGATGAGGGATGAAACAAGGGGCTGTGGGCCTAGGGTTTCCTGGTGTGCGGTGAACCCTGGGGACTTGGCGACAGGCCACCCGTGATCAGTTGTTACGCTCACCTGGTATCCACGGGGGTGCCACACGATACTGGATGGAGGTCTAAGCGCTATCCCGGACCCCTCTCTGCTTGGTTACGTGGCAGACTTTGGGTAGCGCCTATAACAGGAGAATGGAGGGTTAAGATACTGTTTCTGTGATGGGTGGACTTCCACCTCCCTCTGGTCCAAATCCCCTCCCTTGGGGTTATTGCTCACCTTAGGTTTATGTGCGTTGAACTCTCCGTCCTGCGTCTCTATGAAGGGGGGTGTGGTCGGTGTGGGCGTTCCGTGGACCTAGTTGCTTCACTGGTCCGTGTGCCCTTATGTCGGGTCCAGCCTGGCTGTGACTCCGACTCTGCTTGCTGTCTTCCAGGTGAGTTATAATGTCTTTTCCGTCTTTAGTCTGTATCTTTTTTTACCTCCGTTTTCTATGTCTTCTCGGCGTCTTGTTCCACTACGCTGTTCCCTAACAATGTCTCTTTTTGTTTTCACAGGGAGGCTTGCGATCTCGGAGTTGCCGCGCCGACGGCGGAGACCACAGTGAGTTATTGATGCACGGACCGCTGCGCTGTTTATTGGTGTTAATTGCTAACCTGTATTCTCTTCTCTTTGTACAAGTTGCGGTGATGTTCCGGAGTGATGAGCGATCGAAGCACTGCTTGCCCAGGTAAGGACTTAGTTAATGCTGACCTTGTTCCTTCTCCCTTGCAGGTTGCGGTGAAACCCGGAGTTGGGCGAAGTAAGAGAAGCGCATGATGGATTCAAGACCAGTTACTTCACAGGTAATTGTTCTTGCTGGCTAATGCTGTTCTTGTTCTTCCAGAATATTAATGGAATCCGGATCTAGGGCTTCAGGATCGGGCCGCCGGAGAAGCATAAGTGCAGGAGCTGGACATGGTGAGCGTTACTGTAACGCTCACCTGATTCCCACGAAGGCGCTGGTCTTGGCAGGGTGGTAACTGTATCTTGAAAAGTGAAGTGCAGGACTCGATTGGCTTCCGGGGCTGGGCCTCTTCGCACTGTGTGTCTAACTCGAAGAGTAAGATGTCTGCAGGTGAAAGAATATGGGGTTAATGACCTGGGATTGTCGGGTGTCTCTCTCTCTCTCCCCCTCTCACTTTTCCGTGGAGCCCCAAGGTCAACATGCTCACCTTAGATAGGTGAATGCTGGACTCTCCATCTGCGTCTGGTGCAGGGTGCCGTTACCAGTTCCTTCACTGGGTTGAAACGTAGGCCTCTTGACTTCAGAGGATTGCTAACCGTCGTTAACTGCACGAACGGTGAGTTTCCGGGCCCCTTTAATGTCCTTACAGTCTTTAGGTGCGTAGGCACGTTAGTATGGAATAGGGCTCCGTATAATGTTCTTTTCAAATGGTGCCTTTTGTCTTGCAGGGCTCTTGAGGCGGAAGATGGTGGTTTGAAGAGAGCCGGAGTTCGAGCCAGCGCATAGGAATGAAGCGCTTGGGAGTGCTTAAGTAAGTGCCTGTTGCCTGCTTTCGAAATGCACTCCAACTGTCTCTTTTCTTTTGCAGGTATGAGTTCGGATGCTGAAGAGACTCTGGAAAACGCCGGAGTATTTGCAGGCGCCTAATTGTGGAGGACGCGATGGCGCGTGAGTAAATAGCCTGCCTAATGTCTCTCCTTTTCTCTTTCAGGTGCAGGAATGCAGCGTTGAAGAAAACTGGAATTGGAGGGGTGCCGGTAAGTAAATTCCCCACAGGAATAATTATGCTTTTGTCTTCACAGGCTTTTATAATGGCGGAGGAGCAGCGCGAAGAGTTGGTAACTGCCGATGGATCAGGTGAGGAAAGCGCTGTGAGTGAAGGTTGCTGTGCTAACCTGTTGTTTCTTTGTCTTTGCAGGTGCTTCTGAAGGCTGGATACAAGAAAGGTAAGCTTTTGTTCTCACAGGTTCAGGATCGGAAGAAAGAAGACTGGAACCGACACGGTGAGCGTTCTGCTGCAGATGCAGAATAACGCGAAGCACGTTGCATCAATCGGGTGTGATTTAAATAGCCTTGGAGTGATGAGGCGTCTTCCTCCACTGCCTCGCCCAGGAAAGAAAAGAGTTCCTGTTCTAGAAGAGTTCCAGTGTTGTATCCAGGGAGTGGAGCCTGCCCCACCCAGGTAAGAAACTAGTCCCGGCTCGTAGAGGATTCCCATATGGCTGGTAAGTAAGCAGCATGGTCTGCTGCAGGTAAGTCCACCCAAGCATCTTTATGCATGTTATGAGCCCGGCGCTTCCAGTGCCGGGACCAGTGATTTTGATGAGCCTGGTGCAACCAGCGCCAGGACAAGGTCCAAAAGGTCCCAATGGGGACCGGCTGGTGCCTAGGATGAAGGTTAGAGGCCTGCTTCCAAGGACGTTGGGCTGGTCCTAGCCCCTTGGAAGCAGTGATCATGACAGCACCCCCCCTCAAGGCCCCTCCCAAGCGTGTCTTCTCCGGGGGTTTTGGCTTGTCGGGGTGATTTAGATGGAATTTCTTGACCAGACGAGGTGCATGGACATGTTCTGAGGGTTCCCAAGACTTTTCCTGGAGGCCGTATCCTTTCCAATCAACCAGGTAGTATAACTTAGATTTGGAGATTTTGGAGTCTAGGATGTTTTTTACTTCGAACTCAAGTTCTCCATCCACTAGAACAGGTTCTGGGAGTTTGGTCAATCGGGTTTCTGGTTGTACTGGTTTTAGTAGGGAGACATGGAATACTGGATGTATTTTCATATGAGAAGGCAATTCCAATTTGACAGCCACCGGATTAATTATGGCAGAGATGAGATAGGGTCCTAGGTATCTCGGGATGAAAGTGCGGGGTCCTTTTAGAGGCAGGTGCTTAGTGGATAACCAGACCTGATCTCCCACAGAGTAGTGAGGGGCCTCTTTACGGTGTAGATCCGCTCCTTTTTTGTATAGTGCTTTAGCTCTTTGCAGATGGGCAGTGGCTTCTTTAAAAGCATGAGTGATCACCGAGTGCAAGTGATCCACAGCAGGTGTTTCGAGTTTTTGGGGAGGATCCAGGTTAGAGGTCCTAGGATAGGTTCCGTATAACAGGAAGAAGGGAGTCTTCCCGGTTCCAGAATGGATCGAATTGTTACAAGCATATTCAGCGATCCAAAGGATATCCTTCCAAGGGTTTTCAGTTTGTTGGAGCATGCAACGTAAATATTGCTCCAGAGTTTGATTTGTCCTCTCGGTTTGTCCGTCAGTTTGGGGATGGTGACTAGTTGAAAGTCTCACATCAATCTGGGCTAAGCGACAGCAACTTCACCAAAAGTGGGAGATGAATTGACTTCCTCTATCGGAGACCAAAACCGAGGGAAAACCGTGTAACCGAACAATGTTTTCTAGGAATTCTCGCGCTAACACTGAAGCTGAAGGTAGGCCCTTTAGGGGAATGAAGTGAGCCATCTTGGAGAATAGATCCACGACTATTAAAATGGTGTTATACCCTGAGCACGGAGGTAAGTCAGTGATGAAATCCATGGACAGGGTATGCCATGGACAGGGAGGGATGTCAAGCGGGTGTAAGAGGCCGGCTGGTTTCTCCTTCTGGCTTTTATTCTGAGCACACACACCGCAGGAGATTACAAAGTCTCTAATGTCCTTCTTCCATGATGGCCACCAGAAATGTCTTTTGACCTTTTCCATGGTTTTGGTAATGCCAGGGTGGCCCTCCATTAATGAGTCATGATAACAGGAGATTACCGGTTTTTGTATTTTCTCACAGGGCAAGTACAATCGTCCTCGGAAATATGGTAGGTCTTGATCCACTGAGAAGTCCTTCCCCTTGAGTTGCCAGTCCTGTAATTCTGCCGGAGTTAGGAGTGATTTGACCGTTGTCTCGATGTCTTCAAGGGATTGAGCGCTGACCAAACCCAAAACTCTTTGTTCAGGGATTATGGGTATTGGTTCAGGATTGGTCAAGTGTTCATCTATTCCCATCCGGGAGAGGGCATCTTTTTTTCCGTTTTTACTGCCTTGTCGATAAGTAATTATAAAGTCAAACTCAGCCAAAAACAGAGCCCAGCGGAGCTGCCTGGAAGACTGAGCTTTGGCCGTCTTCAGATATTGTAAGTTGCGGTGATCTGTCATTACTGTGACTGTGTGTCTGGCTCCCAAAAGGTAATGCCGCCAGGCCTTAAAGGCCGATCTGATAGCTAGAAGTTCCTTGTCTGTAATAGTATAGTTGATCTCGGGAGCCGAGAATTTGCGGGACCAAAAGGCTACAGGATGTAATTGGTGTGTAACTGGATCCCTTTGTGATAAAACTGCCCCCATAGCAAGACTAGAAGCATCTGTTTCAACGATGTAGGGGAGTTCTGGGCGGGGATGTTTCAGAACAGGTGCAGAGATGAATTTAGCTTTTAAGTCTTGGAAAGCTTGTTCCGCCTCTGTAGACCACTCAAAACGTTTGTTTTTCTTTAACAGAGCGGTGATGGGCTGGACTATTCGAGAGAATTCGGGAATGAACCTGCGGTAAAAGTTAGCGAAGCCTAACATGCTTTGAACTCCTTTTACAGAGGTTGGTGAAGGCCACTTGATGATTGCATCGACCTTTTTTGAATCCATATGGACTCCGTTAGGCGACAGTATGAATCCCAGGAATTCAACTTCAGTTACGTTGAAAACGCATTTTTCAAGCTTAGCAAAAAGGTTATGTTGACGCAATCTCTCGAGGACCTCTAACGTTTTTCCGATGTTCCTCTTCAGATGGTGAATAGACGAGGATGTCGTCAATATAGACAACTACACACACATCTATGAGTTCTCTGAGGACGTCATTCATAAAATACTGGAAGGCGGCCGGAGCGTTGCATAGTCCAAAGGGCATAACTTGATATTCAAACAGCCCATACTTGGTGCGGAAGGCCGTCTTCCATTCATCGCCCTCTTTTACTCGTACCAAATGGTAGGCTCCTCTGAGATCCAACTTTGTATATATACATGCGTTTTTGACTTGGTCCAGGAGTTCAGGGATCAAAGGCAACGGGTATCTGTTTTTAACGGTGATTTGGTTCAGGGCGCGGTAATCTATACAAGTTCTAAGGTCTCCTTCCTTTTTCGGAACGAAGAACAAAGCCGAAGAAGCTGGGGATCTTGAAGGACGGATAAACCCGTTAGCTAGGTATTGGTCCAGATATTGTCTGAGGTGGAGATTCTCTGGCTCGGTGAGGGCATAAATCCTACTGCAAGGAGGAGTAGATCCGGGTATCAGGTCTATTTGACAGTCGTAAGACCTATGAGGAGGCAGGGAGTTAGCTTGGTCCTTCTGAAAGACGTCTTGGAATTCCTGGTATTCAGGAGGTAGTTGGGGAACCTCAGAAGAGATTGCTGCCAGTGAAACGTCGGGCCGAGGATAACAAGTGGGGATACATTCAGGAAACTGAACCGTCTTTGCTCGCCAATCGATCTGAGGATTGTGCTTCTCTAACCAAGGAATTCCTAGAATGATCTGGAACTGAGGGGCCTTGATCACATCGAACACGATTTTCTCCCGGTGTCCATCTTGGCTCACTAACGTCACTTCCTGGGTGGTGTGAGTTACTGGTCCGGAGGCTATCTCCGTGCCATCCACTGTAGTAATGACGTCTTTTACTGCCTTAGGACAAAGAGGTAGATTCATCCTTGATACCATTTCACGGTCCACATAATTGCCGATTGCTCTGATGTCGATGTAAGCTTCAATTGCATGCAAACGATCCGGACGTTCAGGGCTAATGAGGACCATAGGCACCACGAAATGCGAGGTCACGGAACAGATTTTAACGCTCGGCAAGAGGACCTCTACACTTGTCGGGGTAGGTCGTTTCCCTGCTCAGAATTTGTGGTACAGGTAACTGCAGCTCCTACAGCCTTCTTAGCTGGTTTCACTGGACAGTCTCGAAGAAAGTGCCCCGAGTTTCCGCAATAGAGGTATAATTGCAGCTGTCTTCTCCTTTCTCGCTCTTTTTGGGTTAATGGTCCTTTCATGCCCCCTATTTGCATGTGTTCCACGGTGTGAACTCCCCTAGCTAAGGTCTGCGGTTTGGAAAACACTCGGGTATCAAATTTGGAACGATCAGCCTTCCTGTTCTGTAATCTGTGGTCCAATTGAACAACTAGGTCAATATAGTCTGAGCAGTCTTGTGGAGGATTCACAACTTGAGCTAACACATCCTTGAGCTCTCCACGCAGGCCTCTGTAGAAAAGCGTAATTCTCTTATCCTCAGGCCATTGAGTTTCCACTATAAGTCTGTTGAATGATGCGATGTAAGTCAAAAGGTCTTGATTACCCTGTCGTAACGAAAGGAGTTCATTGTCCAAGGCCTGCCCTTGTGAATGTCTTGTGAACAGTTTCTCCATGCTGGACTGGAAAGCCTGGAAATTATGAAGAACCGGATCATCCTGAGTGACTAAAGGGATCGACCAATCTGCGGCACTGCCACTGAGATAAGAAAGCACGAAGGCCACCTTGGCCTGATCTGTTGGGAAGGCTGCTGGCCTACATAAGAAGTGTAAGCGGCACTGGTTAATGAACAATGCAAATCTCTTTGGGTCACCAGAAAAGCGTTCGGGCGGAGCCAAGGGCACATTACCGGGTAGATTGATTTGCACTGGGTTTGTGGAGGATGCTGAAGGATAGTTTCCTCCTGAAGCTGGCAGAGGTGTTTGTCCTGCCTGCGTTTGTAGCAATTGCCTAGCAAGGTCATCTGTTCGCTCCTTGGATATAATCAGCTCTCTTCTTAGAGCGTTCGTTTCCTGACGAGCTGCATGTACTTCTGCTTTTAGTTCCCCAAGTAACTGGGCCAATTGATCGGTATCTGAGGTTTCCATTGCGCCTGGGTAGGAGTTTTGCGGTGGGCTTCGCGTTCTGTAACGCTCACCTGATTCCCACGGAGGCGCTGGTCTTGGCAGGGTGGTAACTGTATCTTGAAAAGTGAAGTGCAGGACTCGATTGGCTTCCGGGGCTGGGCCTCTTCGCACTGTGTGTCTAACTCGAAGAGTAAGATGTCTGCAGGTGAAAGAATATGGGGTTAATGACCTGGGATTGTCGGGTGTCTCTCTCTCTCTCTCCCTCTCACTTTTCCGTGGCGCCCCAAGGTCAACGTGCTCACCTTAGATAGGTGAATGCTGGACTCTCCATCTGCGTCTGGTGCAGGGTGCCGTTACCAGTTCCTTCACTGGGTTGAAACGTAGGCCTCTTGACTTCAGAGGATTGCTAACCGTCGTTAACTGTTAATGTCCTTACAGTCTTTAGGTGCGTGGGCACGTTAGTATGGAATAGGGCACCGTATAATGTTCTTTTCAAATGGTGCCTTTTGTCTTGCAGGGCTCTTGAGGCGGAAGATGGTGGTTTGAAGAGAGCCGGAGTTCGAGCCAGCGCATAGGAATGAAGCGCTTGGGAGTGCGTAAGTAAGTGCCTGTTGCCTGCTTTCGAAATGCACTCCAACTGTCTCTTTTCTTTTGCAGGTATGAGTTCGGATGCTGAAGAGACTCTGGAAAACGCCGGGGTATTTGCAGGCGCCTAATTGAGGAGGGCGCGATGGCGCGTGACTAAATAGCCTGCCTAATGTCTCTCCTTTTCTCTTTCAGGTGCAGGAATGCAGCGTTGAAGAAAACCGGAATTCGAGGGGTGCCGGTAAGTAAATTCCCCACAGGAATAATTATGCTTTTGTCTTCACAGGCTTTTATAATGGCGGAGGAGCAGCGCGAAGAGTTGGTAACTGCCGATGGATCAGGTGAGGAAAGCGCTGCGAGTGAAGGTTGCTGTGCTAACCTGTTGTTTCTTTGTCTTTGCAGGTGCTTCTGAAGGCTGGATACAAGAAAGGTAAGCTTTTGTTCTCACAGGTTCAGGATCGGAAGAAAGAAGACTGGAACCGACACGGTGAGTGTTCTGCTGCAGATGCAGAATAACGCAAAGCACGTTGCATCAATCGGGTATGGTTTAAATAGCCTTGGAGTGATGAGGCGTCTTCCTCCACTGCCTCGCCCAGGAAAGAAAAGAGTTCCTGTTCTAGAAGAGTTCCAGTGTTGTATCCAGGGAGTGGAGCCTGCCCCACCCAGGTAAGAAACTAGTCCCGGCTTGTAGAGGATTCCCATATGGCTGGTAAGTAAGCAGCATTGTCTGCTGCAGGTAAGTCCACCCAAGCATCTTTATGCATGTTATGAGCCCGGCGCTTCCAGTGCCGGGACCAGTGATTTTGATGAGCCTGGTGCCACCGGCGCCAGGACAAGGTCCAAAAGGTCCCAATGGGGACCGGCTGGTGCCTAGGATGAAGGTTAGAGGCCTGCTTCCAAGGACGTTGGGCTGGTCCTAGCCCCTTGGAAGCAGTGATCATGACAGTTACGCTGTGTCTGGTCCTGCCTTACTGGTCCGCAGGAGATGCTGAGCCCCACAGATCCCTCAAGAACGCTGGACCAACAACTGATTTGAGATCCAGTTGAAGAACTAGCACTCCCAAGGGAAAAGAGGAGATGGACAAAATAAAAAAAACGACAGACTGCTACACCTGGACTGCATCAATCTGTAGAGGAAAAAATAAGAATTACCCAATATTCAAGATTCAAACATTTAACTTCTCATATCTTGCAACCAAACATAACCCATACCTGTCAAACCTCCATCACTGACTTGGAGGTTGAAGGGTTCTGAATTCTTATTTTCCTTATAAGAATAATTAGTTTTGTAACTCTCTTTTTGCTTAAAAAATAATAGGATCCTTGGTCTCTTAATTACAGTTCACAATTTTACACTATCACTATGCTTGAATTGATGCTTTCATGGATTAAAATGGTTCTTAGATTAATCTGTATTCAAACCAACACCAACAGTTTATTACTTCAGTTCTTCTTCAGGATGGACTGCTGTGATAATTAGCACAAAAACAAAACTGCTAAACATTATTTATATGCATGAGAATACAGTCAAAGTCTCCTTCAATCTTCAAACTTAGAACTGATTGAAAAAACTTTCTCACATTCTAGTGATCTCCATTCCTCTCTCCATTCATGAGAAAATAACAACACGCATGCGCACCTTTCCTGTAATCAAAGCCTTCCAAATGCACTTCCAAGAAAACATTCACTGTTTGAACATATAGGCTCAAACGCGAACACACTCTGATGAAAAATCCCTTCAGAACAAAGATCAGAAGCGTGACGCGGAGCGGAGTCTTCAACACAACGCTACTCCGGAGGAGCAGGAGCTCCAGATCGAGTCCCTGCAGGAGCAGTGGACACTCGGAGCCAGCCACCTCATTTACCATGACCATCAGAGGCATATGGTAAGCGCCGCTGCCCCCGCGCTTCGCTCCTTGTAAAAAGCGCTACGGCAGCCTGTGCATTGAATAACTGCAATACTGCACGGAATTGCCCAACCTCTCCATGAGGAGCACCAGAAAGATCCAGGAAGCCCAAGCCACCATTAAGGTACACGAGGTACCTGGTAATTCCAAGATGGCCGCCCGATCGATTCCCGAAGCCCTTCTACCTAACTGAGCCTTCTGCAGCCTTTTGCAGCCATCTGATTGGCCACCGGGCCCTTCTCTTCCCCCACTGGCTGCCGGCAGGCGAAGCTGGCCCACTCACTCTAAGGCCCACGGGAAGTAAGGCCAACACCTGTTTGTGACTGTTTGCTGCCGATTCTGCCTCTGCCAGCCCCCCTGGCCCACACAGGAGAGCACCAGATCTTGAACACAGACACACATTCTCCCTATACCATGGAAATACCTCCTGCACGACCAATGCTAAGTATGCCTGAAATGTACATTAAGGTTGGCATTGCTAACACAGAACTTTAAAGTGGAATTTAGCTGTGCTTTTAGTCGCACTCTGCAACTGCATACTTTTAAAGCTGCATTTAGTTGGGCTTTGATTCACATTTTGCAACTGCTGATTCAGATTAACTGTTAAAGTGGAATTTAGTTACATAGGCCCCATTGCCATATCCTAACTGTAGTGCGCTATTGACACTTGAACCTACATAGAGCTGCTGATTTTGAACTGAGATGAGATAAAATTACACCTAGTCACGTCTGACGCTCCTAGCCTGCCGCACCAGCTATTAGCGCACCTTGCATCTAAACTGGTCTGCTAGGCATAGCCAGCCTGCTTGGACTAGGTCAGCTAGCATGTACTCTCTAAAACTAAACAAACTAAATATCGCTGCACTAGATAGGACAGCTAAGCTACCTCTCTACGCCGCCTCCCTCATCATACTAGCGGCACTATCACTCCCCTACCTTATCATGTCCATCTCTCAACAAACCATAGGACCTATAGCAAACCAGTATCAAGAAGATACTACTACATATAGGCCTCGTAGTACCGCAGACAGAAACCTCAAACTTCGTGCACGCCTAGCGAAATTGTACGAACTACCAGCAAAGCAAATTGAACAACTAAACCTCCTAAAAAAGAACATACAGCCGAAATTAACTGCAGAATACTCTAGGAAAGTTCATATGCCTAAAAGACCTACACAAAAATGCTCCAAACCTACCATTATAGCAAGTACCACGCTCACCAAACATCATCTCAAAGGTGCGCTCATAAATGCTAGGTCCTTAGTCGCCCATGCAACAGAAATTTCAGATATTATTCTTGCAGACCAACTAGACTTCCTGGCCATATCAGAATCATGGCTGCACGATGCAGCGGGTCCCGCCCTCTCATTAGCAGTTCCCGACAATTACACCATCATACGAGCAGATAGACACACCTCCCGAGGTGGAGGTCTAGCCATTATAGCCAAGATCAGTCTTGACATGAGAATCTCTACATCCCCTATCACGAAATCCTGTGAATGCCTCTCGGTCAAAATCGCCACCACTAGCTCCCAAACACTAAACATCGTCCTGGTCTACAGACCTCCAGGTCCTATTGGAACCTTTGCTGAGGACCTCTCCACCACCCTGTCCAACAATTTGAAAAGCACCTCCCAAACAATAGTGCTAGGTGATTTTAACCTAGGCTACAATGACACTAAGGACACCCAGTCTATAGCTACTGCTCTGATCCTAAAAGAATTGGGTTTCGCCCAAAAAGTGAACCTCCCCACTCATAACAAAGGTCGCATCCTTGACTGGATAGCTGAACACAATTGTGGAGTAACCATCACAGACTCTATCCCCCAGATCTGGACAGACCACTATCTACTACTATTTACAGTTGCTACAAACTCAGTCACAGCCAAGTCCACACCTGCCCCTCCTATATCCAGGAGGAACAAAAAGCTGATCACCACGGAAAAACGGTTGCCCATCATACTTCCACAACTAAACTCGCTACCAGCCAACACTGATCCTAATGTGCTAGTTGATCACTTCAATGAAACTATGAACACAGCCCTTGACCACATAGCACCACTCAAATTACGTACTAGCAAACCAAAAAAACATCTCAACTCATGGTTCACCCC
Organism: Ambystoma mexicanum; assembly: GCF_040938575.1. NCBI lineage: Eukaryota > Metazoa > Chordata > Amphibia > Caudata > Ambystomatidae > Ambystoma > Ambystoma mexicanum. The sequence goes on along the minus strand of NC_090922.1, from coordinate 1,027,826,167 downwards.
TCATCTAAAAAATCTCAGGTTAACGCAAAGAAAACTAGAATCCATATGGAGACTCACTCCTACAGCAGAAAACAAACTGAACCTTGCAAAGGTATCCTCCCAATACAAAAAAGATATCCTACTAGCCAAACAGGAAACATACAATACCAGAATATCCCAATCCAAATCAAGTGTCAGAGAACTGTTCAGTATCTTGAAAGAGCTGGAAACCCCTATCACTCCCCAAGATAACTGCACCAAGGACAAAAAATGGTGCTCAGACATTCAGTTTGCCCTTACCAACAAAGTAGTCAACCTTCAAACTAAAATCGCCTTTAAAAAAGCATCTCTCACACGACATGGCGCTCTCACCTCAGCACCTTTACCTAAATCTAAAAAATAACACGCTTCTGCTTCTCCAAGGTATCTACCATTGAAGTCGAAAAAGTTATCCTGGGACTCAAACCGTCCAACTGTAAAGGCGATCAATGCCCTGCCCAACTAATTAAAGGTGCTGCGAGAGAATTATCGCCATTCATAACCAAACTCCTCAACTCATCCTTCACCACCGGCACTGTACCAAATAACCTGAAAGAGTTGTGGGTCCTGCCACTCCTAAAGAAGCAAACCCTCGACCCAGCCATTCCCACCAATTTTAGGCTTATCACGACCGTGCCCTTTCTCCTAAAACTTTTAGACAAAGTGGCATACATGCAAATACAAAACTTCCTTGAATCCAACCACCTGCTCGGAACCCACCAATCTGGATTCCGCCCACAGCATGGTAGTGAGACTGCCCTTATCGATCTCAAGCCCCAAATAGATCAATGTAGGGACAATGGCCAAGCAGCCTTACTCCTCCTGCTAGACCTTTCAGCAGCTTTCGATTTAGTCGACCATACAGTATTATGCAGCCACCTAGACTCGGCTGCTCACTTCTCCAAAGAGGCCATAATATGGATCAAATCCTTCTTGAGTAACCGCATCATGAGAGTCTTCTCTCCATCAGCCTCAGCTGACCCGATCCCCATAACGTGCGGCGTGCCCCAGGGATCCTGTGTTTCACCAACCCTCTATAACATATTCACAAAGCCACTCTTCGACGAAATGGATCATTTGGGTATCGCCTACACCAACTATGCAGAAGATACCCAGATCCTCCTTCCGCTTTCAGGCGATTACGTCGTGGACCTGGCCTTAGTGAATAAAATCTACAGCATCGTTCAGGCATGGATGGCCACTCATGGCTTATGCCTGAACGACGACAAAACCGAGCTCATAATCCTAGGCACCCCGACACACATAACTAAACTTAACCCAGACTATGCAAGCTTCATCATAGACGGTAATAATATCAAGGTGGCAAAGGAAGTCAAGACCCTAGGTTTCTACCTTGACGCCACTTTAAACTTTGTCAAGCAAGTCAATTCCCTAGCCTCAACGACGGCATATACTTGCAAACTCATTAGAGCCAGCAAACAATTCCTCTCCACAGACAGCTGCATCACACTTGCCAGAGCCCTCATACTGTCCAAACTGGACTATTGTAATGGTCTCTACATTGGGGCTAACAAACAGACCATACACAAAATCCAGGTCCTCCAGAATAATGCCCTGAGAGCTGCTCTCAAGATAAACAGAAAAGAGCATATCTCCCCTATAAGAAGAGAATATAAATGGCTATCCACTCAGGACAAAATCCAACTCAAAATTGCTCCCATACTCACAAGTGTCTTAATAACATGGCACCACCCTACCTCATGGACAGGCTACACTAGAGAACCTCATCTAGACCTACAAGAATGGCCAATGCGAACTGCCTTCATGTCCCTCGCTTTAAACGTACCACTATTGGAGGACATAGCTTTGCAGTCAAAGCAGCTCAGCTGTGGAACTCATTACCACATGACATAAGAGAACCCCAGCCCTTCCTGAAATTCAGGCAGAATTTGACCAAGTGGCTGAGAGCCAATGACAGCTAATTACTCTGACCTACTGGACCCGACTGTCCCCACTGGCGATCCACCTGCATGCCTCCAGTACCATTACCTCAGTCGGTATTTACACCAATGTATATTACTGTATTTATTCCACTGTATATTTCCTTTATATTCTTAAGTATACCCTCACCTGTATCACCTGCTTGCTGGACCTAGTTCCTGCCTTGTACATATTTTGCTTATTGTATACTGTATTATGACCACGCACATGTACAAATAATAAACTAAACTAAACTAAACTCTCTTTCGCGCATGTGCAAAACCTCAAAATAGTAACTGCAATAACACTACACAGTCACAGCTGCGCAGTTAAGAATGGAGACATCCACAAGACGCTACTCTGCTCTGTGCATGAGCAAGTAGCATCGCAACAATTACGAATTACGGCAATCAGCACTAAGCAGTCACTGCTGCGCAGTTAAGAATGAAGATCTCCACACAACGTTACTCTCTTTCGCGCATGCGCGTGTAACGTTGTAATGTCAATATTGCCAGCACTAAATATTTACAACTGCGCAGTCACTTCTTTGAAGAGACGCTGCATAATAAGTACAGATATATTCATATTTCAGCGCTTGCTCAGTCTTAAAGTCTCTCGCTGAAGTAAACTAATTACCTAACTAAATACCTAAAATTAACAAAAACTTGAAAGTTGAATTAACTCTTCTTAAACTTTAAATGCTGCACTCTCACCACTTGTCAGCTGAGCTTGTCCCACGAAGATCTGTACACACAGGAATTGGAAAACCAATGGTTTCTCCACATGTACTTTTCAAAATGGGCCTTAAAACTGGGGAATCACTAAAACAGGACCTTCCTGCTTGAAGGTGAACAATGAAAAGCAGTTTAGAATCCTGAGAGTTCAGAAGTTCATAGAGCATCCAATCAGTGATCAGCTCCACCTCCTCCATGTTGGCTTGGGGAGCCCTCACTCTGATGTGCACTAGTAAAGATGTGTACAACCCAAAAAGACTTTTAAAAACCTAATCATTCCAGTATGATGATAATTCATATTCACATCTCGTTCAAAGCTCTAAATTATGAAACATTATTTCGCCTTCAAACCTGTTCTGCTAATATCAACCCTATCAAACCTGACACGCTGCAGGAGTGCAGAATAACACAAAGCGTGTTCTGCTGTTTGGGTGTGGCTTAAATAGCCCAGGTAAAGTAGTTCCAGGCCAAGTAGTTCCAGGCCCAGCCACACCCAAAACACTAGACCGCATGGCTTGGTTCTAAAGAACTGAGCTGTGTAATAGGCCTCCATGTTGTATTAAGGTCCAAAACTGGAATTGCTTTATTCCTGATGGCGCCAGGACTGACTCCATGTATATTTCTGATGGAGTTTTAAGGCCCTTGGGGCCAGTGTGAAGGGCTTTAGTCCTATTGCTGCCAGGGGGCTGTTATACCTGAGGCAGTCAGGGGCATGGATCGTGACATCAGTAAAGGACTTGCAGCCACTGAAGTGGGCTTCCTGGAACTCGGGAGGGTTCTGTTCTTTTTTGCCAAATGGCCTAAAATTCTTGTCTTCCTATGATTTATTTCTCTTACAGGGGAATGCAGGAACATGCCTGGGATGGGATTTAATTATTGACCATCACCTCCAGGGCAGGGATTCCAAGGGCCTCAAGGAATGGGACACCCGCAATTTGGCCAAGGGGGTCAAAATCAGTTCCCAAATGGAGCTGACAAGCAAGGGCAACATGGGCAACAACCGCATCAGGGTGAGGGAACACAGTTTAACAGGATGGCGGGGGAATGGGCGCCCCGTTTCAAGGAGTTAGGATGGCGGGGTATTGGCCCTTTTTCATTCCCTGGGACGAATACATATTCTGATTAAGAAAGCCCACAGAGAGCACCCGCATGTCCAATCCTATTGACAACCGCACACCCTGAAGAGGAGCCCTTGGTGGAGGTGGAAATAGGAAACAAGAAATTTGTTTTTATGGTAGATGCAGATGCAACTAAATCATGCATTATGGAGGGGGACTTTCCATTATCAGGTAAAACTTTTGACAAGCAGGGATACTCTGAGGCTTTTTCTACGGTTCCAAACACAGAGGAGCTGGATTTAAAAGTGGGAGGAAAGGTAGTATAAGCCCCCGTATTACATTCAAAGAGTTTCCCTGTTAACTTGTTGGGTAGGGATCTGCTCAGTAAACTAAATGTAACTATATCATTCACAGATCAAGGGGTAGTGTGTTTCACTCCGGGGATGTGTGTAGCTCAAGCAACGGTACTAATCAATGCAATGGCAAGGGAGTCAGTAGTCTGTGGAGTTCCTGTGGTCCTGGACATATTTGTCTATGGCATCAAGGTACTAGCAAAAACAGTGCCTCAAATTTAGACAAAATGTGGGCGAGTGCCCACAGATTTTATTTTCCGACCCATGGTGCCACCCGAGGTGGTGGCAGGGACACTATTGTCATTAGATTCGCAAGGACTAGTAGTGTCAGACAAATGAGCAGTCCTAATTGGAACAGATCAGGACGAGTGCGTGTGGCGCACAGTACTATGTATAGACCCGACAGTACAATTGAAGGAAATGACTGATGAGGAGTTATTTGAGGACAGTGAGCAAAATGGGGAGAAGGTTTTGGAAATCAGCATCTACTGTGATATCATGGTGCAGTATAGGAAGGTACAGTGCCCCCTGATGGCACTGGGGACCCCATCTTATTTTTTTTAGGAGGAAATGTGATATGTGCCAGCACACTTATGGATTGTTAATCTCCATGATGTTGGGTTACTGAGAGATGTGACCCAGTACAGATTACGTTGAAGCCAGGAGCAGTACTCCCGAGGATGCGGCTGTACCTGTTGTCAAGGAAAGTGGAGGAAGGGATAAAAGGCACTATTCAGGCTCTATTAGTGCAAGTGATCGTTGTGCCATCCTCGTCCCCGGGTAATACAGCCATATACCCAGTCAAGAAAGCAACAGGGGGTAGTTGGATGATGATCCAGGATCTAGGTCCCCTTAATGACATGGTGCAGAAGGAGTTTCCGGTAGTTCCAAATCCTGCGACGATCCTCTGTAGCATTCCCATGACAGCGACGTACTTTACAGTGGCGGATCTGAAGAATGCTTTCTTCTCAATCCCACTCCACCCTGATTCATGGTATCTCAGTGCGTTTATGCATGGTCAATGGCGCTTCGAGCACACGAGATTGCCTCAAGGGTACTGTGAAAGTCAGAGTATTTTCAATAGAGTGCTGCATGCCGACTTGGGAAATATTCAGGTGCCTAGCACGATCATCCAGTATGTGGATGATCTGCTGGTATGTAGTGAAAATGAACAGCAGTGCAGGAGGGATTCTATTGCATTATTGCAATTGCTGGCTCACAAAGGGTACAATGCAGATAAAAAGAAGCTACAATACTGCCAACAGGAGGTACTATATTTGGGGCAACATATTTCTGCTACCGGGAAAAAAATACTACTAGATGGAGCAGTAGCAGTAAGCACCACCCCTAGGTCCACTACTGTCAAGGAAATGCAGCAGTTTTTGGGCTTATGTAATTATTGTAGGGCATGGATCCTAGACTACGCAGCCTACAGAAGGACGCCGTTACAAAGTCTCAGAGAAAGACAGAAGACAAAAAACGGCAAATTGGAAAGGACTGAAGAAATGAGCAGACAATTTGAGGACTTGAAAACGCCATTTGCACATTCCCTGTTTTAGCAGCTCCGGATAATTTTTATTTATTATCCCACTCTGATGGACGGCTCATGACTGCAGTATTGATTCAAAAGAGCACAATGGGCCACAAGCCACTGGCTTATTATAGTGGGACGTACGACTCAGTCATGCAGGGACAGTTTGCGTATGAACAAGCACTCACAGCGGCTGCATTTGCGATACAGAAAGTTCCACGATTGTCATGGGGTGCACTGTTACCTTGTTTGTGAAACATTCACTATTTGCCATTTTGGAAAAGTCTCAATCGACCTTGACGACTAAGAGATCCTCTGCATATGAGATTATAATATGCAAACCTCATATTCCTATAGTAAGGTGTAGGACAGTGAATCCCCGCCACATTTTTGACAGAGACATCCATTGAACCGGGTCGGCCCTGGTGGGAAAAAGGTCTCTCTCTCTCTCTCTCTCTCTCTCTCTCTCTCTCTCTCTCTCTCCTTCTCCCTCTCCCTCTCCCTCTCTCTCTCCCTTTCTCTCCCCTTCTATCTCTCCCCCTCTCTCTCTCTCTCTCTCTCACTCTCTCTCTCTCTCACTCTCTCTCTCTCTCTCTCTTCCTCTTTCTTGGTAAACTTGTTTCTCCTCTGCAGGGATAAGCAAGGATGCCTGACCGACGTGTTCAAATCTCTGTTATGTCGGGGATAATGATAAACTGAATGTAATTTATTCTAAGAATTAGACATTATACTTTCTTGATAGAACGATAATTATATTGTTTTGTGTGACACTGGTTGTTGTTTTCGGAGTGTATGAATGTATGTCTGTTATATGGGGTGGCCATATAAAGGGGGGATGGACAGTTACATATAAAGGAAAATAATGCTACTATGAATATGTCTATGATAAATAAGAATCAAACAATGTCTCACTTTTTGCCGACCAACCCCACTGATTTTATTAGATGAATAAAACGGGAAGCACAAAAGATGCATCATTTATATAAGGGGTTGGGCTTTGACTCCATTTCTGACATTCAGCCTTCAGAGTCATCTAATAGCTGGTACTCTGATATGCGTACTGTGGGAAGGAATGTGATGAACGAAAGCTGTTCCTTGTGTGCACTCATCCCGCATTCGTCAGGGGGGTCCTAAGGTTTTAGTTCAACGTCCAGTCCCAATTATAGAGGCACAATGCCTGGTACATCTTGCACTATGTAGGATAAAGGACACATTCCAGGCACACAGCGTGCAGTTGAGAAGCATCAATCCAGACCCAGCGCTATGCAATGGCAGTATGAAATACAGCAAGTGTCTACAAACACCATATTTTTCCTTGGGAAGTCACTCACATGTCAACAGCAAATGGCAGCGTACCAGTGACGTGCCCAGCAGCTGGACTGATTGAATACAGCAAAGAATTAATAGCACAAGTAGAGACTATATGTGCGCAAATATGGTCCCAATACATCACAAGGCTGACATGGATTGCAACAATGGAGAAGCCAGGGCGAATACATAGAGACATGGACTATGAACTTTGTTTTAGCAATGAAGGAACAGTTCCTGTTGGCGAAAACACACAGTGTAACCACACACTTGTGAATCGTGATATGACGAAAGGTACGGCAGCGGTGATGGATTACTACTAGGTTTGGGACCGACAAACCTACTTGCACCTCCCATCATCCTGGAGGGGCAAGTGTTCACTGTCCGCCCTACACTCAGTGCTACTAGTAATCTGTGAAAGATAATGAGACTAAGGACTCTGGGTAAGGCTCTCGTAACCAGGACTAATGTCTGGCAGAGGGACTCCCAGGACCCCCCTTGTTATTTGAATATTTTAAGTAACTTTGGGTCTCACCCTAAGTTACTAGGGGAATCCAGACATGGACCCCTTGCTCAGTATTCTTAGAGAGGCACAGCTCTAGCCTACTGATGAGGTCCAACTTGACCAAAACATGTCTGGGGTTGCTGTTGGTACTCTTGTTCAGAGGAGAATTGCCTAGCATTTCGGTGCTGGACTGCCCCAGGGCAGGACAAAGACTGATATGTGTTGGATATTTCCCCTCTGTGAAAGATAGTGAGCTAAAGACTCTGGGTAGGGCTCTAGTAACCAGGACTAATGTCTAGCAGAGGGACTCCCAGGACCCCCCTTGTTATTTGCATCCTGGAAGAACACCTAAAGGGAAAAAAAACTGCCTGTCAAGGTGCCAACAACCATTCCAGCACCTAAAGAAGCAGAGAGAGACTTGCAGATCACACAAGAATTTTGCATGGTGCCAGAAAAAGAACAATTTCAACAGCTGAAAAGAAAGAAGAGATTGAACTATATTTCAAAAGACTCTTCCACACTGCTCAGAGGGATACCCGTCGAGTCTCAACATTTTAGCTCAGCAGAGACTTTCATCTTTTTTGGCTCCTGGGGTACAAGCAGCTGCTGCACTTTTGTACCACCGGAGGATGCCGAGAATGGGTCACTATCCCAAATCATCAGAGGAGAATTGCCTAGCATTTCGGTTCTGGATATGTTATGGATATTTCCCCTCTGTGAAAGACAGTGAGCTAAAGACTCTGGGTAAAGCTCTCGTAACCACGACTAAAGTCTGGCAGAGGGACTCCCAGGACCCCCCTTATTATTTGCATATTTTAATTAAGTTTAGGGGAATCCAGACGTGGACCCTTTGCTCAGTATTCTTATAGAGGCACAGCTCCAACCTACTGATGAGGTCCCACCCGACTGAAACATGTGTATGGGGTTGCTGTTGGTACTCTTGTTCAGACGAGTATTGACTTTTTAGCTCAGCAGAGACTTTCTTTTCATCTTTTTTGCCTGCTGGGGTACAAGCAGCTGCTGCACATTTGTACCCCCGGAGGATGCAGAGAATGGGTCACTATCCCACATCATCGAGGCAGTGCACAATCTAGGTGTTCAAATGAAGAAAGAAGGTGGAGCTCAGAACACGAGTTGGCTATCGCTTGCCTTCGATTGGGTCCCATCATGGCTGTGGTCAACAGTAAAAATACTGGTGCCTGTTATTGTGTTCTTCTTGGTTCTCTTCTGAACGTGCCAATTGGGTCTCCGATGTTGTGTCAATGTAGTGCCTAGTAGTGCAAAGGTGATGGTATCAATTGGGGGTTCTAATGCACCTTGCCATACAATAAACAGTGAAGCTCAAACTCATACTTTTGGGGTTGTAGATATGTCAGGTGGGGACGAGTTTGTTACTGTAGAAGTAACGAAAGGGGGGAATGTGCTCCCAAGTGCTTTAGAATTAGGCAAGACCTCTTTAAGGTGCTATAATGGACTTGGGGGAGTAGGGGTACTGGGAAGGCTCTCTCATGCAAACATAATCACATACACAGACATAGGTTAGCAATGAAGAAGGTAGTTATTGTCTAAATATAAGGCGCAATTAGCTATTAGTTGGATAGATTTGTAATATCCGATCCCAGGCATTTTAAAAGTTGAACTAGTGCTGAAGGCCACAGGCCACATCCCAGAAGGAATGCAGCCTGTGGGATTCAAAATAGACCACAGGCTTAGTATGCGTAGTTCGTCACCATGGCCAGCACAAACTGACTCACCAGGTGTCAATGTTAATCAAGGGTTCATGCGCGTTAATAATAGGACTAGCATGTTTTGTGCGGCAAAGTGCATCTAGAGATAAAAATTATAAAATATAAAGTGTGGAGGAAACTACAGGACCCAGATAACGTTAGCAGCATGAGTGAAATATGGATAGAAAGTATGAAAATTGTTTGGACATAAAAATGTTTACTTTTTCCTTGGGCTAGGCCTCAAGGTTTGTAAAGGTCTGCAGCTACAAGGTGTTTTTGCATAGCAAGCAAAATGTAGAACAGCATGCTCTGACAAAGCCGCTGACAACGAAGAAAGAAGGCTTCAGGGCATCCCTTTTATGGAAAAAGGACGGATTGGGATGAAGCTATGATCCAGCTCCAGTGACACCACCACAGCAAGCCAGCCCTATATAAACACCTGCCTGCAACCACTTTGACAGGAAGGAACGAGGAGAGGGACAGGAGAAGACCGTTCAGGCATCAGAGTCCTTTGCTACCATCCTCATTTTGTAAGATTAAACTTGTTATCCTTACAAGATCGCCTTTTTGCCTTATTTCCCTTGAGGGGTGTATTCATTCTGGTGTGAGCGTAATTAGGCACACCATTACACCGGTCCCTGCAAAGGGGAGAGGTTCTGGTGGGTCTAGGGGGTCACTTATTTCCCTCGGGCACTTCCCGGATGCCCCACACTCAAGTACGTAATGATGACGTAGTTAACGACGTAATAGTTAATGATGTCATGGTTCGCCGCATTTTGATGATGTAAGAGATGTAACAATAAATGCGACCTAATGCCTTCAAAAGAATATTTGTGTCTGGTGTCTCTCACTGGCCCTGCCGACTTCACTGCTCACAGAATTGACAGAAACACAATTCCAGTTTCCCAAGCAGTCAAAGTGCTAGGCATGTACCTAGACGGCTCCCACACAAACTCAGAGCTGATCAATCATACTGGGTCTTACGTAGACACCTTAAGACTCTGCTGTTAGCTCTGGAAACCGCACCCATGGACTTGCTTCCTTAAGACAACTAAGGCCCAGATGTATCTGATCCTCATGCCCTTGTCTTTGTTGTTTGTCCTTTTTGCTTCTGTACGATGTACCATTTACTTGCAACCAGCGACCTGATGCCTAAGGGTTTGGAGCGTTTTACAACTGTTAAACTAAAATAACCACCAATGTGATCAGCAGCCTGTTTGATCTGTTAATGCACTCATGAATGGAAATAAAGTTTTAAAACAAAAATAGTTTACAGGGCCCTGCAAGGGTGGATGGGAACAGGCCACTGCATGGCTGTGGAAACTTTTTTCTTTTTAAATGAATGGCCTGTTGGTGACTGTAAAAACATATTTTCCTGGAAAAATAGAAAAGAATCAAATGGCCACTAGCACCCATAGGACCCTACCAAATATGTTGAAAGTGTATTTGAAACTTCAGGGAGGAGGATATAACAGAGGGGAGTTACCCAGAGGAGGATGGACAAAGGTAAGGTGCAATGGACCAAAAAAAGCAGTTTGTGCATCATGCAACAGCAGATGAACATGTGGATCTCTCTAGGATTGGCAATCAGAACTAGCAGAGAGCTAAACCCTTCTCCAGCCAGACTGAAGACCGAGAGGAAGATACTGCACAATAAATTTACAGCGAAGGATACACATATCACTAGTTACTTTAAACTGTCAACAGTGCATAATGACCATGAGTACCATTACATATAATACATAGGCATATAAATCACTTTCCATCTGTTGCTGCTTGCCACGCCTGTAAATTGCTTTGAATTTGTGTGGTTTGAACTATTCGCTGCAGTGCTATTAGCCTATTTATATTATCATGTTGGAATCTGTAGTTTAATAACACGTTTTTAAAAAACGTATAACGTCCCATCATCTAGGCCCTAGATGAAGCAATACCACACTTAATGTGTCATGGAAGATTGCCTGTCAATGGTCGTGTGCTGTCACTTTCAACACACGTACAACTTTGTTCAACATGAAACCGCTGATGGGGATGTCTAGGGGCCTCATTACAAGGTTGGCGGTCTGGTAATAACGATACCGGTAAGGGAATACCAGCTTCATATACCGGACTGGTGCATTATGACCCGCGATGCCGGTGGTGCCGGCAACCACAGGGACCCATAGTAACCGGGTAGCGCCTATCCGGTATGGGCATGGGCACGCGGCAGACATGCCAGTAACACTGGCTTGCAGTAAGGAAGTGATCAGTAAGAGCTGCATGGACATGCACTTACCGGCATCCAGATGAGAATGGTTCCCATGATGCCGGTAATACCGGCATCGCGGGACAGGCGTTAATAGCAATCTGCTGTGTTCCAAACTGCCACAGGTGCACACAATCATCACAGGTGGAGACAATGGAGTCAGGCACAGCACAAAAGGAGCACACCCACACACCACACCCCTTCCAAGTCCAAAATGATACCACTAGCAGTTGCAATACAGGAGCTGGAGGACATGCCTGCACTGCTACTACTCCAGCAGGCAATAAACCAGTGAATGCAGAGGAGGTGCAGGAGGAAAACGAGGTTCAGACTGGGCCAACACATACCACCAATGCAGGCAGTGGTACCCCTCAGGCAGCCACCAATCGCTCGCATAAGGTCCTGTCCATTTGACTTAACCCCTGCACAGATCCACACCCTGTATGGGCCTGGACAGGGACACAATACGCACAATTGTGGATCTCATTCACGATGACCTGGTCAGCCTGATCAACATCCGTACCGCCATCCCCCCTCTGCTGAAGGTAGTGTCTGTGCTCCACTTCCTTGCCACAGGCACCTACCAGCACACAGTTGCACGGCATCTCACAACCATGTTTCTTCTGTGTGCTCAACCAGGTGTTGGATGCACTCCTGAAACACGCAAGGCCCCACATATCGCTACCACGGACTGCGGAGGAGGTGAATGCCAACAAAATTGCATTCTATGCACTGGCAGGCATGCCAAACGTCATTGGTGTCCTCGACTGCACCCATGTGGAGCTGGTAGTCTGGCATGCCATGGAGGTAGTGTACCGCAACCGAAAGCTCTACCACTCTCTGAATGTCCAGATGCTGTGTGATGCAAGCAAGATAATAACACATTGCAGTGCTAGATTCCTGGGATCCACACATGATGCAATGGTGCTGCGCAACTCCATGCTTCCCCGCTTCATGGAACGACACGCTGCACAACATGCCTGGCTGCTGGGTAAGTCCAACCACAGGGCCATGGGGGTTGTTGTTGGGGGGGGCACAAGCATATGCAACCTGTCTGCAGGCTGGGCCATGGGGGTTGTTGTTGGGGAGGCACAAGCATATGCAACCTGTCTGCAGGCTGGGCCATGGGGGTTGTTGTTGGGGAGGGGGACACCGTCCTTGGTGCCAAACACTGGGACCCCAATGATTATGACAGGATGCGTGAGACTGCCAATGGATGCAGATGTGCCATTGCCGCACAGCTATGTGTAAATGGTAGCTACAAACACAGCACCCACCCCTGCACATGGTACATCATCAGACCTTAGCCACAGGTACCACAATGCACCAACCTGCAGTCACAATGCATAATTCACATGAGTGCAGCAAAGTACAGCGCAGGTCATGCAGCCATGAATGAGCCAAATCCAACTGCCTCTCAGGGAATCCCCTGTTAATGCCCCCTGCCCGACAGATACACCGCACACCACCATGCCATCCCGTGCATCTGAAATGACACTTAAAAAACCAATTGGACATGGATGTAGAAAATATAATTCAGCAAGTATTCAACACCACTGAGACATATGCGAGTGCGCAGGCCCAATACCCAGAACCTCACTTCCACCATGCCAGTTGACACCCAGCGCCATCACAGAAACATCTCCCTACACTGGCAGACCATACCACCAATCCCATTGTGCCATAGTCACATGGGTGAAGGCGTTGACGGACATGCACATGGCGTCATCAAGTATTTGAAAGCATGATTGGCAAAACAACGTGAATCATGTTGCACATCAGGGAAATCCATCATACAGTGCCCTACATGCATACTGAATCTTCCTCTGCAACACATCTATCACATGTGTGTACATCATGGAACTACTGACATCATCTGTATGAGTGCTGTATCGGGTATTAAGGTCCCTAAGACCTGAACGTTACCCATGCTCCCCTACCATGGATCAACATCAAGTACACCAACCTGAATGTTGCTCTAATTAAATGGCAATAGCTGGCAGTGAAGATCTCTTGCATTTTACCACAAACAATATACAGCCAGTGTACACAAGGAATGCAAAAAACCCTCACAACCAAATGTTCTATTGCTCCCATACAGGTGGTGCTGGGTATCCCCTGAAGCCGTGGCTCCTCACCCCTGTCAGGCATCCACTCAACAGGCACAAAGAGGACTACAATTGTGCGCATGCCTGCACCCGTGTGATGATTGAGCGACTTTCAGGCTGTTGAAGTTACGGTTTCACTGCCTCAGCAGGTCGGGTGGGGCATTCATATACGGGCCTGAGAAGGTGGGCAAAATTGTTTTGGTATGTGCCATGCTGCACAACATGTGCATCCGACGCAGTGTACCCCTGCCCCCTGACATGGACCAAATTCCACCGGAAGATGAGGAGGATGATGGGGAAGATGCTGCACATCGGTCACAGCTGAATGTGCCTGAAGGACGTGCTGTACACCAATCTCTGATTGCACAATATTTCTGATGGACTGGGTTACACAAGGCACTGGGAATGGTGAATACTGGCCACTGTTAAGAAATAAATTTACACACACTCAATAATCAATGTCCAGTCATGTGTTCTTCATATGCACACCAGGTGTATTAATCAAATGTGAACTATGTACAATGAACAGTTATAAATGTGGACTTCAACCTTTGATGTTCTACAACCTACCCCCCACCCCATCCCTCAACACCCCCACGCCCTCCACCCCATCCCTCAACGCCCACACACACCCACTCCCCCATCCGCCACCCCATCCCTCAACACCCCCACACACCCACGCCCCCCACCCCAATCCCTCAACACCCCCACGCCCCTGCACCCAAACCAAGTCCAACCGGACTCCCCCCTGCATGTGTGTCCAGCTACTGACGACCCCTTTTAGATGGAGGGTGTTGCCCCTCTGGCCGGTGCATACTGCGCAGCAACCTACGCACTGTCTGGTCTAAACTCACCAGGGTTGTGCTTGGCCGATGGTGGGGGTTGTGGCTCAGCCGGTGCAGCGTGATGTTGGGCCATGGTGGCAGCCAACTGTGTGAGCACCTACGTCACGGATGCCATGCCTTCACGCATCCGCCTGGCCACACGGTAGACAGCATGGGCGACTGTCTTGGTATTGTCATGATGGGCCCGGCGTGTGGCTTCCCCTTCTGTGAGGAATTGCTTCACCGTGTCATGCATGGCCTGCTGGCTCTCCTCCATGCGGCTCATCCGCCCGTCAAGGTCCCGTAAGGTAGGTCCAGCTGGTGGTTGCACGGGAGGTGGAGTGGAACTTCTTTGAGGGCTGAATACATCTTTGGGCATCTCCTCCCCAGAGCTGCGACCACCAGATCCATGTCCCAAGGAGTACTGTGATGTGTGCAGCATGGTTGGTGTTGCTTCAATGTCCTCTGACATGCAATGGCCTGCTGTGTCCGCCTCGTCCTGTTGCTCGTCCTCCTTTGCGCTATGTTGGGTGGATTGACCTGCCTCACTGAGGTCACTTGTGGCCATTGACTGCGGCCCCTCAACATCGCAGCCCGCTGGTGATCCCTGCTCGTCCACATGAGGTGTTTGCTGTGGGGCAGAGGTTTTCTTGGCTGTGACCTTTGGGGCCGGTGTGCCTTTTGGCATGCGTGCCTTGATGGCACCAATGTTTCCTGGCTGGGCACATAACTAGGTGTCGGAGCTGGCTGCTCCTCAGGTTCTCCGGCCTGTGCGCCCCGTTTGCTGGGGTGCTGTGGCTTAGGAGCGATGGTTCGCCTCGGGCCAGCCCCTGAAGTCGACGGCCTTGTGCCGTCATCATCCCCTCTGCTCCTGCGTGCTGGTGTTGACTTGGTTGTTGCAGTGTGTTCGGCATCGCTGTCTGATCCCGTGCCTGTGGGGGATTGAGAGGCAGGGCATCAGTCATGGCTGAAGGTACATCCTACAGACACTGATTTTAGTACATTATGAGTCCTGTGCATTGTTGTGTGCATGTTGGAGGAGCGGCCATGGTGCTTACAGGAGTTGGGGGGTGCAGTGTTTGGCCATCCTCTGGAGCATGATGTCCATGGTGTCTGTTGGATGGCCTACAGGTGTGTCGTGGATTGCGTGCTGTAGCCATGCCTCAGGGGCTGCGTGCCATGTGCTGTTTGGTTGGGGCCCAGGTGTTTAATCGGTAGTGGAGATATGTGCACCATGCAATGAGATGGCACAGTGGTGAGGCCTGCATCTCTACAGTGATGCATATGTGTGTGTCTGCATGCAGATGGTGCTTGTGTTTGCAATTGGGGACTCGTGGTTTGTGTCAGTGGGGTTTGTTGTGTGTTTTCGTGACATGGATGTAGCATTTGTGTTAAGGCTGACTATGTGGAAGGTGATGGGCGATATATTTGCTGTCATCTACTTGGCATTTGGACTCCACCATTGTATTTGCGGTGTTGTGTGTCTTCACTTTTGTATTATGCTAAGGGTCACTCACCGTCATCAGCCGATAATGGGACTCCCATCTCAGCATGCCCGACTCCTTCGATGACCTCTATGTCAATCATAGAGCTGCAGGTTTCCACCCACCGTGCAAGTTTAATGGGTGAGGATGCTCCGCCACCTGTTGCCTGGGCCTGGCTACGGTTGGCAGACAGGATGTTGCGAACACGGAGCCGCCGATCGTCCCACTTTTTTCGGCAATCTTTTACACTGCGTGGGGTTGTCCCCACTGCGGAGACCTTCTGGGCCACCGCCTCCCAGATGTTTTTCTTCATGATTTGGGCAGCGCGGCGCAGGTCTGGCCAGAACACCACATTAGCATGCTGGACCAGGGTGTCTGCAAGCATGTTTAGCTCGTCGTCGATAAAACATGGTTTACACAGACGGGGTGTGCCTTTACGGGTAGCCTGTGTCATTTTCTTGCTGGCAGGGTACACAGTTTCCAATTCCAGGTCCTGTAGGCAGAGTATTGCAATGGATTGTGTTTTTCAAGATGGCCGCCGGAGCATTTCCCGTTCCAGCGCGATGACGTTGCTTCCGCTAGCGGCACTTCCAGTGCCAGTATGAACGGTACCAGCAGCAACAGTACCGTTCTGACCGGCATCTGGGATGGCAGTTCCCGTGTCTGCGGCATGGATGATGCCACTATCGGGGGTTTGGAGGGCCTTACTGGCATTCCGGTGCAGCCGTTACTGGCATGCCGGTATGCGCATGCCCGCTGACTCGGAATCAACCGTTGATATCGGCAGCAGTGAAACACGGATACGGTTGCACCGGCATGCCGGTAATTTGCAAATGTTACCGGCCAACTCGTAATGAGGCCCTAGATCTCCTAGAACCGTCAGAACTGCCATTATTCGCAATATACGGGGTCCTGCATTACCCATAGAAAGTCTGTCTCTGTGCCATACTGTGTGCAGAATCCAGAATGGAAGAGAGTGAGGATGGGACAAGACTCAAAATGATTAACAAAAAAACGGACGATCCAAAAGCAGTACTGTGTGAACACTTAACATGACCCTGACTATTAGTTAATGGTCTTGGCCAGTGACCGCAAAGTCAATATTTCATTAATAAACAATTACCATGGCATTATCATGGGATAACTGCCTGCTCCCATGTAAGAGTACCCAGGCTGAAGCAAGGGCCTGTAATGAGGGCAAAGGTGTAGGGGGGAAACTGTGGAAAGACTCTTTCTCGTCTAAACCTCAAATGAAGACTTTGGAAGGTGAGCTGAAGTGGCAGGAAGGGAGGATTCGCCTCATCTCTGAGGGGTGAGCCTTCTCTTCCTTCAATCACTTCAGTCCCTGCCCCATCCTCTCCTCGGCCCTTGCCTCAGTTTGGTAAGATCTTGGCAGGTGGCAAGAGAGAACCTTCCCCCCTATCCATGCCCAGTCACCCCTCTATGCACCCTTAGCGCCTATTGTAACGAAGTCCCAGTTATTGTAGATCCATGCCCAGTCCCCCCTCTATGCACCCTGCTGTAACTCCCAGTCACTTACATTCAGCCATTGCCATTGGGGAGGGGATGCCACCGGTCACACCCCGAGGAGCCTGGAACATGGATACTTTTATTGAAAACAATCTTTCATGTACTGGCAGAAGATTATTCTAGCTCTATATGGATATTTGCGGTGTTGTCTTCCGGCATTAGGTGCCCCTTCCCATGGGCTAAGTGAAAGACCCAGCGTGGGTGGTGGAACCCACCGTGGTGCGCTACAAGGCTCACTTATGCACTTAACTTTAACGTGCAACATCATTTTTATCTTAAAGCTACTGAATGTACCCCAATGAGCATCTAACAAAGCACTGTCGGCCCTGACCCTTCCCCCACACACCCCTTGCGTGGGACATTACCACCCTGGGGCATCAAGATGTTGGCAACTGGTTTTTCTATCTCCACATTTTAGCAGCTCACATTACGGCCATTGTCCATTGTTCAATGTAATGCACTCAATCGAACTCCCATGAAAAAAACGACTGTGGCCAGAGCCCGCTTTGGTATTCTCTAATGAAAAGAGTGAGCTAATAGAAGGGTCCGTCATAGAGATGCGTCAGTGGTCTTTAATTACAGCCTACCAAAACTCACAAATAAGGGGTCACTGAGAAGGATCACGTGGCCAAAACCTCCATGTGTCTATTATAAACAGTTCATTGGAGCACTTCCGTGTTCGAATTATTTTAAATTGGCAGGACAAAAAACAATCAAATATATGTCTTTCTAACTCCGGATGTGGTTGCTTACATTTGCAATGTAATGTTCTACTAAATACTCGGATCCTCGCAGAGAAACAATCCCACCATGTTTTCAGAATAACCACCCACTATGGAAAGAGCTCCCATTTTAGATCCATACTGTTCACATTTACTTCACAAGGACAGCCTGAAAGCATGGAAGTGATTCGGCTGTAGGGGACTTATTTGCTTGTCCAACTCCAGGCCTGGAGGGCCGGATCCATGGTCAGGGATACCCCACATTAATATTCATGAGATAAGTTTGCATGCAATGATTCTAAATGTATGCACATTTTGCTCAAGAATATTAAGGACTGATATCCTGAAAACCTGTCAGGTATCCGGCCCTCGAGGCTTGGAGTTGGACAACCTGATAGCCAAACACCTCCTTACACTTTCAATATGCCTGCCTACTTCTTATTTAAGAGCTTCATATAGCGTGTCAGTGTCTCCCACTGGCCATTTCCGACTGCTTTTGTACATATTGCAAGATTATGCGTGAACGGATAATGTTAAATGATAAAGGTATTTATATTGCGCACTGTCACCAACGGAATTGATCCACAGGCACTCAGGCGGATCTGTAAACGAGAACAAGGGGTGGGTTAGTAAGGTGAAGAGGGAGTATGATAGTAGGAGAAGTGGTGTCCTGTTGGCGGCTTCAGTTTGGTATACACCATGCGCTGAGCTTTGGTGCGAGTATCGGATCGATGTCAGGCCTGGTGTGCTGTTGTTGCGGCTTATGTGTTGTTTGTTGTTGTTGCGGTGTGGTGAAGTGCGTGTTGCTTGCTGTGCGAGAGGTGGTTGTGTAGGTTTCTGTATGAGTTAGGTATGCAGAATTTGAGCTTTTTGGTTAGTGGTTTATATGTCTCGCAGCTGACCTTCGCAGTTTGGCTAAATGCCTAGGGTTAAGAATCTTGTATGGTGGGGCGGAGGACCGGGTCTCACAATACACTCCATTTCACCATAAGGTAGACAAAGATGGAGGCTATACCTAGAATTAAGTGTCCTGTACAGTGGACAGAGGCATCAGTTACGCAGTAAGTGGATTTCCTTAAGCGATAGACAGAGAAGGAGGCTACATCTGGATTCAATGATTCCGCAGGGTGGTGGAGAGGCCCAGGTTTCACAATACATTAAACCATGGCATGTAGGTCGCTCTGTTACTTCCTAGCTATGTTCCTGATATATAAAACCCAAAATACAAATACAAACAGACATAAAACCAAAAAGACAGATGAAGTCTGGCGAGGTGCTAGTGGAGGATATGTAACCAGTTACTATTCGATTGACACCGGCAAGGTGGAAAAGGCCATATTCTGACTTCATGAGGAAAGGTACTGATTAACAAATGCAGTGATTGCAGAGGATGAGGTTAGGGGCGTGGGAGAGGGCGAAAGAGGAGTAGTGTAGTGATCAGTGCAAGTCTATTGTCCCGTGGTAAGATCAAGGACAGCTTTACACTTCTCACCACGACAACCAGTAGTCAGTCAAAGGCTTCTCTGGCAGTGCTGTTGTTGTAATCTTTGTGAAGGTCAGGCGACTCTTTCCCTTAGGTTTGAACTTTTGTTGGGAGATGCTTTGCAGCTCGGACAAATGAAGTGTTATTGGATGGATGTAGTGGGCGTCAGTTTCTGGCGGTATCCTGGATCCTTGACCCACAGGGATTCACGGGAGGCAAGTGTGACCTGACTTTCTGGAGCATGCATCCCAGTTGCGGGTAAGATCGGGCTTCATTGTGAGCTGGGTGCTGGGATTGAATATGTCCATACAAACTGAGAGGGTGGCAGGTTTAAGGGGTCAAGGCCAATGGCTTCTGCAGACCAACATATAACAATAAAATAGCTTTAACTGCTGTTTGACGGGCCCCATGCTTTTATAACTGTATACAGTACGCCTACTTGACAAATGGAAGCAAGCACCCCATAGGTTGGAAAAGCGGAACATTTCAAGGTAAGTAACCTGTGTAGAACAGCATGACATAAAGGCATGCTAGAGCGAAACTCACACGCGACTCACATCTGGATATTGTGCAATAAAACACAGAAACATTTAAATGAACTAGCATTGAGCTTGCAACAGACTATACAAACACGACCAAATCCAAACACATGTAATACACCTTGCATGTTGGCAAACCTAACCCACACCAGAGGGCAGATCACAGGGAACCTTAAAAAGTGTAATTACTTACCGTAATTTTTTGACGGATATTAAAATTGAGAAAGTATGACCAATCTCAGTAGCCATCGCTATCACGGCAGCGAAATACCAACGTAACTCGAAGAAGACAAGTATGGACAAAGCCAACAGTTAGGATTGTGTAGGCCTGCGATAGGCATTTTCCAAGCAAAGCCATAATGGCACTACATGACCACAAGATGGCAACAGCTAGCAAATCTGGGTATATTATTCAGTGCCTGGAAAACACTTATCTAATGCCTTCACACGAGCCAAAACTGTTTTCGCAATGCTTGTTTTTAACTAAAATGCAGTGCTGCAATCAACTGCTAAGACACACATATTGCTTACAAATGAATTGGCTGGAGGAACAATTGCTTAAGATATTATTACAGCAGGAGCTGGTTTACAGCTGCAACTAAGGCATTACCTTTCTGACTACTGCATAGAAATAACAATGGCATCCCCTTAAAATTCCCAAAAGATCCAGGAGTATGTTTTTTTGGAGGGGGGACAGGTGGTGAGTGGGAATGGCCATAGGGACTAGCATGTTGAGTGGATACAAGCCAAACAATACCCATAGGCTGTGTGTCTGTTCTCACAACCTATCTCTCTCCTGCTTCACTTCCGATGCCAATAGTTTTGCCTACAGGCAGTGCTGGCAGTGCCACCTAACAGCGAAAACTAAACAACTAATATTGCATGTGGTACTTCAAAAATAACAAAATACCAGGCTTATGTTCAAACACGAACAAGGCCAATGTTAAAGACTTGCAAATCTAACAGTGCAGCTATGAAATCACGCCCAGCTAAGTGACCTTTTGCATTTCAGTGCCTGTGGGGCATGCCAATTCGGGGGATTAGGTGCCCAAATCCAACTAAACGGGTCCGAGTGTAGCAGGGCAATCGGGCGGTGACGGAAAGCAAGCCATTAAAAGGATAGGGAAGAAGGGGAAGGTGGGTGTGGAGCCAGAGAAGCGCAAGTCTGATTTGGAGACCTTCGGCCTTATTTTTGGAATTTTTTGCGTGATTCATAGAGCGGTGCAAAGTGTATTTTTGCAGTACAAAGTGACTGCAAAGTAGGTGCAAAGTGACTTTGCACTCACTACAAAAATATAATTTGCACCGCTCTGTGAATCAGGGTGTTTGTTGGGAGTGCAAAGTGACTTTGCACCGCGCTATAAATTATGAATCGGGCCCCTTGTGTTTAAGATAAAAGCTAAACAATTCAACAGGAAATGTGTATTTCCACAAGACCCACAAGTTGAACCAAACAGGAAACTAATCACTCATCAGCATATGTACAAGAGCGATAATGACAAGCTGCAACAGTGGTTCAAGCAGTGGTATAAGTGTGCCAAAAAAAAAGCGGAACCGTGACTCTGGCGTGGGACTTAGTGGGCAAACTGTGCAAGGTGCAAGACATGTTTCAAGGGGTTGTGGACGGGCCAGGTTGATAGGCAAGTGGGTAAAACAGGGAAAGTAAGGTCCTCTGCATTGTTTTTAATTAATTTCTGTCAGTTGGAATATGTATTTATGGCCGTGTGAAATCAATCATCTCTACTCGCTGACCTTAGCTCTGCCGGAACCTATGCTGCTTAACAATTACCTGACAAGCAGCTGCTTCAACAGGGGCTGCCACCAGAACAATGTGTGCTTTCATGAACAGAATGTGGTCATTGATTTCAAAGCCTGAATCCCAAGACTGAACAGCTTTTATCTTCTCTGGTCTACCAGAGTCTGAGAGATGAACAGTCTGGGGTCGTGAAGCATCCCACAGGAGCGCATTACAGGAGACCAAGTGACTGCTCACCAAGG
The DNA here is from genome assembly GCF_040938575.1 of Ambystoma mexicanum. Classification (NCBI taxonomy): domain Eukaryota; kingdom Metazoa; phylum Chordata; class Amphibia; order Caudata; family Ambystomatidae; genus Ambystoma; species Ambystoma mexicanum. Next base: position 1,027,804,059 of record NC_090922.1, on the reverse strand, counting down.
CCTACTGTAACTGCACCCTTGTCTAGTGGCATGAAGGGGCAAATCCCAAGGAGTCAACTAATGTTAAAATTAAATCCTGTGGAAACGGCCTGGACCTTTATCAACTGTGACATCTTGGCATTTAACCAGGGACGTCATTTCACCAAAATGCCTGGGGTAGTGGACGTGACATCACATGACTCTTGACCTTGCATTTGACCCCTTCATGGGAAGCGATGAAACACGACCTTTCAACCCATGACAAACTAGAAAGCAACATCACATAGCATTGTTCCCTAGTACAGCACACAAAATATGGTTACTATATCACCATAATGTGACATACATTTCATACAAGAATTGATCACCATATGTATCGTTAATATCAGCGCTTATAGGCCCCATATTACTGTGAAAGCAAGCAGCCGTCCAAGGCCAAATGATAATGATGTGTTATTATATAGCACTTACACTTAAGCGCTTTATATAGAACAAATATACATACAATATCACCCAACCTGTGTTGGTACTCATTTATCAACCTCAGCAGGAAGAAAGGCTGAGTTGAGGTGTTTAAGAACAGACTAAATCAGTGACTCACCCCATGAAGTGTATCTGAAATAAACCTTTAATAAATCTAGCAATTATCGTACAGAATTCCAGAAAGACAAATTATTTGTTATTCCTATTCTTTCTTATTTAGGGTCACTGCTCAAAGTGTTACACTTGTGGAACCCCTTCTTTTTTTTAACACGCCTGACCAAGAAAGCAATCCACTCCAGAAACAAATAGCCACATGGTGCTGGCCACAGCCCAGGAGCTTATACCTTAAAAACATTTTTCTTTTTTTAGGGGTAACAAGGGAGACCACAGGGGTCGCAGTTGTAACCACCGGTGAACCCCAAATGACGTCCATGCATTTAACCTGAGATAACTTGACACGTTTTCACAAGCCTAGGTGTAGATGGAGTGTCGCCAGAGATCATTTCTCCTCCTTCAGAGTGCGATAGTCAAGATGAAGCCAGACAGAGTACATCCAGAGTCATTCCGGCTGCGATAGTTAAGATGAAGCCAGACAGAGTACATCCAGAGTAATTCCGGGTGCGATAGTTAAGATGAAGCCAGACAGAGTTCATCCAGAGTCATTCCGGCTGCGATAGTTAAGATGAAGCCAGATAGAGTTCATCCAGAGTCATTCCGGGTGCGATAGTTAAGATGAAGCCAGACAGAGTACATCCAGAGTCATTCCGGCTGCGATAGTTAAAATGAAGCCAGACAGAGTTCATCCAGAGTCATTCCGGCTGCGATAGTTAAAATGAAGCCAGATAGAGTTCATCCAGAGTCATTTCGGCTGCAATAGTTAAGATGAAGTCAGATAGAGTTCATCCAGAGTCATTCCGGCTGCAATAGTTAAGAGGAAACCAGCAGAGGCGAAGACAGGGTAGGCCTGAGTGGGCAGGGCCCACCCAAAATCTGTCAATGCTCACTCAGGAGTGCTGTGTGGGCATTTACAGATGCTAATGTCACTGCGGTGGGCCCAACTACATTAGCCTCAGGCCCCCTTTGCTTAGACAAGCCTGTCTATGCCTCTGGAAGCCAGATATAGTTCTTCGAGAGTCATTCCGGCTACAATAGTTAAGATGAAGCCATAAAGAGTTCATCCAGAGTCATTACGGCTTTATGAATGACCAGTGAAACAGATTTCAGTTTAGCTGTACCTGACACAGGTGGTAAAATCAAGAAGTGTTTTTTTATGACAAGGTCTGCCAAGTGATCATTGGTCGCGCGCATGCAACGATAATAAAAGACAATTGTCTTTTAAGTACGATTCATTCCGGATTCCTCTCGCTTCTAAGTGCAATAATAATATCTATTACCCACTGTCTCTTGAAGTGCTTTCTTCCCCAGGTCAGAGTCAAGCATTTAACTGCTGGGCTACGCATCGGGACAATATCGTGCAGTGCATGCCGCGCCAGTACATAAAATAAGGCTTGGGCGCCAGTGCATAATACCGCACTATTTAGGCAGGTTCCGCCACTCGCACACTTTTCTCGAACCAATACAGAACACGTATGGTAAAAAAAAAAACGACTAGAACTACTGGCTTTCCCAATATTTGTTTAACACGCGGAGCATCAAATAATTCATGTTCACTGACTGTAGAAGTCGCAGTCTAAGATTCTATGGCTTGGATGGTTTCTGCGTTCGCCAAAATGCTAAATGTTCGCACAACGTGCAGGTTTTAATGCCATGCATTGGACAAACTGGATATATTATGCAGTGATGGAACAACGCATTAGCTTTTGAAGCCCAAAAGACATCGTCATCAGATGGTGCAGAGTCAAAAGTCGAAAGTAAAGAAAAAAGTAGATGCCCGATTAGTCAAAAAGACACACACACAGTGAAAACGGAGCAAGTAATAGTAACTCAATCTGTAAGAATGCATTTTGAATCGGGGGACCGTGACCACAAACACTGGCACTAAAAGCCAAAAAGGCACAGTGTCAGAAGCACGTTTACTTCAGGGCGTACACTTTTATGTGACTTATTTTTTTTTTAGTAATTGAGAAAAATATTCAATAAATAGAACCGAAACAATTCGATCTGCTAAAGCTCGCAATGCATTATAATGGCATTAGAAAGTACATTATTATTATTTTAGGAATAAGTGGACGCATTTTCACGATTACGGCTTAGAGTTCAGTTGTAAAGTATGGTCGTGAGGATAAATGGCCAGCGGGCCGTGGTTTATGGAATATTTTGATGACCAACCTTGCTCCAAATGCGGGGTGCACACTGATCCTCTGCAGCGCGAAGAACCACCTCGTGAGTGCAGCGAGGGTCCCTGCAGTGCTCTGCGCGGCAGCAGTCTGTGGCCGGAGTCATATGACCGAGCATCAGCAAGCGGCTTTCCCGTCCCGCCCTCCCTGTCTGAGCCCGGCACATGGCAGTGGAATTTCACTGTAATAGCAACGTCACCTGCGAGACTGGGAGCGGGCAGCCGCAGAAGCAGCCCAGCCCCGGCCACCCCGCCCCGTGTGGGGGAGAAATGCAGGCTAGAAGACTTAGCACGAGTCCCAGATGCTCCTGGTTGCAACGCAGGAACGGCACCATGCCTGGCGTTTTCTCTTAAAGCACACTTTAGTATGTATTCAACAAAGCATAATCAAAGAGAATAACATGCAATATCCTATACTTTAAACTCAGGGGAAAAAAGGACAGGATTGAATTGTTTCTACTTAGCCTCCTGTGGAAGATGAGGGAGAGTGTGGGGGAATCGATCGCGCGGGATCTCTGTCGCATGATTATAAGGCCACCACAGAGAGCCTGGGAGTGAAGGAAATATATACAGGGAGGAAGGCAGGCCCTAAAGTCGAGGGTACGTGCAGGTGGACGCAGTCCACCCACTTTTTTCAGAGGGTGGACTCAGCGCCCCCCCCCCTAAAATGAGAACCATTGAATGTCTGCTTTGAATTTATGAATTAAAGCCGAACTCGAAGATCGAATTTCAGTCGTCAGGTTTGTAGGCCTGATACTTCCTCACTACACTTTATAACCTGATGAAAAATAACAAACAACTAAAGGTGAAATGCCTCATTTCAGTACTGCAAGTTCCAGGGGAAACATATGTATTGGTTCTTGGAGTTTAAAACATGCACACCTTTTAACGCTTTGAAAAACACTATTAGAAAAAAATATGGTCTCTTGGTTTTGTCTGGTTGTTGATTTTATGAAAGGCAAATGCCATTCGTCCTGTGCAATCTGGGTGGTTATGCAAAGCCAATTTAATTAAATGTGCATATTTCACCTTGATATGCTAATTTCCGGCGACATGAGTCCCCGCACTTTAATTTTTAGGACTTGACCCTGGAGGAAGGTAATAGCAGAGATAGCGGGATGAGCAAGGGAAGTAAGGAGGGAGGAAGTGTTGATAGGGCAATGGGTCACTGGAAAGCAAACAAGCCTAAAACATAGACTGGTCTAACTATGAAGCTGCATACATCCATATCTGTTCATGAATAGCTTGCCAATCCCCTCTCCAGCATGGTCAACCCCTCCAGGGCTGCTTACCTTTTTCTTTTTTTAAAATATTTATTTTTCAAAAATTTCACATTATAGAAACATATGTACAGTAATGTAACATCTTGCCACAATCACAGCAAAACCAACAAAACTATATACATCAGAAACACCCCCCTCCCCCAGGAGTCACAATACAATCAATAAACAGGTCTAATACAATAAAAGAAATTTGCCCCAAATCTTATTAAATAATGTATTTTTCTTTGCTCTCTGATACAGCACCCTCTCCATATCCACTAGAGAATGCATCTCTGCAATCCATTCCTCAATGGTAACTGGGGTAGATGATTTCCAATGTCTCAAAATTAGTTTCTTCCCCACCATTGCCCCACGAAAAATCCACTTCTTCTGAGAAGTAGTCAGGTCATCCAACAGATCCCCACAACCCAGTACAATGGTCTTAAAAGCCATATGAACCTTCTCTCCAAGAATCTTTTCACAGATCTGGTCACATTCAAACCACAAACCTCGCACCCTTGAGCACTCACATAACATATGCTCAAAAGTGCCCACCTCGTGTAAACATGCCCAACATTCAGAGCTATCAGTCATTCCCCTTTTCATCATTCTCTCAGGTGTTCAGTACGTTCTATTCAATATCTTAATTTGACGCGACCTGTCAGCCAGACTCAGAGAGCACAATTTCACATTCTCACAAATACGCATCCAATCATCTGCCTCAAAATCTTCACCAATTCTCTGATTCCAATCCAATCTCAAAGCATCATTAGCCTTATAGTTCGACACAATCAGTCTATAAACATAGCTCACTAGGCCACATCCACTCACCCCAGACTCCCAACCAAGCATGTCTATATTGATCCTCCTTTCCATATCCACATCTCCCACCGCTCTCCTGATCTTTCTATAATCTGCCAAACAAAAAGTAGGAATTTCAAACCTCAGCCGAAGCTCTCTAGCCGACATCCAATTCAAACCATTGAATAGATCTCCAATCCAACGCACCCCAGCCAGGTACCATTCATGCCAAAACAAAATCTTTCCATCATGCAAAATACTTGGATTCAGCCAGATTGAAGCACTCGGATCTTTCAACGCAGTGAAACCCAAACAATCACTCAAGGCAACCCATGAACTCCGCAAACTCCTAGTCAGTGGGTCTTCCACCTTTGATCGATGTGGCTTACTTGTCAACAGAGCCCTAGGCGATAATGGGCCTAAATGGCTAGACTCTGCTCACATCCAATCATCATGTTCTGATTCGAGAAAGTTAAACACAGTTCGTGACATAAAAGCCAGATGGTATGCTCTGAAATTAGGGCCTTAGACAAAGGCAATTGCATTTGCTAATTTTCAAACGAGGTGGCTTATGGTCCCACAAGTCCTGTGTAAGTCTATCCAACTCTCGCCAAAAATGTTTCTCAATATCTAATGGGATCATACTTCGTACGTAGTTCACTCGAGGAGTTGACACCATTTTTAAAGCATTCACCTTCCCCCAAAGGGAAAGGTGCAACAAGCACCACCTTTCCAAGTCCGATTTAAAAGCAGTGCACATCATATTCATATTTTCTCTCACAAAATCAGTAACTTTTGGCAAAATCCATACCCCCAAGTACAACAGTTTTTCAGCGCACCATTTAAAGCCCAACTGTGTAATAAATTGTCTATCACACAACGGGACCAACGGTAAAACCTCTGATTTTGCCCAATTTATCTTGTATCCAAAGCACTGGTGAAAGGCTTCTAGAATGTCCATGAGAACAGGGCTGCTAGCCTTGTTTCAACATCCGCAATGTTTCGTAGGATCTGCGGTTTGTTTCCTTCACTCAAGCTCTTGTTTATATGTTGATCTCTACAACACAAATAGCGACCTCTGCTGTATCTCCAACTCCACCACAAGATGTGCCCTGTCATCCAGAACCTCTCCAGACTCCCCTCTACCAGCTCTACCTGTCCAAAACATGTGTAGATGTATAATACCAACACGTGTCACTGGGCCTGATTTACAAAAATGTTTTAACATGGGAAGGTCCCATTGAAAACATTTTTGCAAATCAGGCCTATTATGGGTTCTGTAGAGGTCACACGGCCGGCCTCAGAGGTGCTGGGGGGCCCAGCACCATATTGGTGTGCTGGGATCACCCGGTCTTACTGGTGTTGCAGGATAGGACCCTGTGGGGCTGTGGGGACACAGCCTGGGTGCCGGAGCACCTCGGATGCCGGCAGCATCCTGGATGGTGGGTGCTTGCAGGCCCAAAGTGAGAGACAGAGACAACAGGAGTTCCATAGTGGAGTCTGCAGCGGTTCTGCAGGGGCTCATGGCCCATCCTAAAAGGACAATACACATGGAAGGGTCCCACATAACACTGCTCCTTTTTCATAACGAACAAAGCAAATGTTGCAGAAAAATACATGATTCCCCCTGTTACAGAACGACAATACGTATACCACTTGGGAATTGTAGGGTAGACAACTAGTAGGATATGCCACTGATACATACATACAATAAGTATACCACTTGGGAATTGTAGGGTAGACAACTAGTAGGATAGGCCACTGATACATACATACATACATAGGGACTCAGGTAATTGCAGATATAAAACACAAATCAACAAACTCTAAACATAATCAGCAGGTGATAGTCGTGGTTGGCGAACCGCCAGTGGAATGTTGGCAGTTCTACCACATTTCACTAGACCATTTATTATCCTGGGGTAAGTGGAACTTCAACCACGGAATGACACCATTACTAGCAGCTGGGACCATTTAGAGCAAACCTACAAACTACGGGAGCACATCTTTGCATCCATTTAACTGTGACCACTTTAAGCACATAATCTACATGCAGGCTCACAGCATCTAAACACATGCTTACTACGTTTTCTTTGAGCACTCGAAGGACTGCAGGAGACCAGTTTACCTTGCATCAGTGTCCGTTCAGGATAGTCACTACCACAGATCCAGGACCATTGACGGTACAGTTCAAAGGCTGGAAAAGTCACACCTGGGAGCACCAGGGGTCCCACCGGCTCAGTCCCTTGATGTTGGGGCAGGCAGCGAGACGCAGGTAGCAGGGCATCTAGGCTGCGCCACATGATGGGGTGTTAGCATAATACTCACCCCCTCTTCTTGGTCACGCTCCCCCAGACAGGAGTATTACTTTGCTCTAGTGGCACAGAAGGGTGCACAAGCACTTGTACCAAACTGAAACCCTCTTCGGCGTTACTGTCTTGGTCATGTTCTGGGTCCCCTTGCCGTGGAGGCGCTGGTTCAGTTCTTCCTTTCCTTTTCCGCTTGCATCCTCCTCACCAGACGTTTGTGGATCTCAGGAATCGTGACAGTCAGAGCACTTCCTCCACTGAAGAACAATCTGTTTTTATCAGCTGACACCTAGGAGCTGCCACCTAGGCACACATGCAGTGCCTAGGGGTATTTTTGCCGGGATATAAGGAGCTGCCTGGGCAGCAAGAATCACAACTTTGGTGCTCTGTAAGGAGCACCACGAGTCATCTGCGTACGCAGAGGACTTTTTCTTTTCCCCAAGAACCCACTCATCCAAGAAAAGAAAAAGAAGAACCTAGATACAGGCTTACTACGATTGGTGGCAATAGCTTCCCAGTGCAGGCTGCTAAATTCTGGAACCTACTGCCACAAAATCTGAGACTAGACCAACCCTACACACTTTAGAAAGAATGCCATCAAACATTTCATCTCTATTGAACCCTAGCCTTTTATCCTCTAGGCTGTTTCCGCCTTTGACTCTCTTCAAACCTAGGCCCCAGCATATTCCCACTCTATCAATATTCCCATTTGAACAATGTGTCACTGCCAGTAATACTATGTGTAATTTATTCTACTTTTTTGTGATTCAGTGTACTTTATTGTAACCTGTATATATTTGTAACTTTGTAACCCTTGCATTTTATTATTGCTGCACCCTCTTACCTATGGGTTTGGTGCGCATAAAAAGTGAATAAACAAACAAAAGTGAAAAAACAAACAAGAAAAGGCGAGAAGAAAAGAAATACAGGACCACGAACGGGGCCCACGTCGTTGTGGGAAGAAGAAGGCGGCATGGGCCAGGGGTCACAACCCTGGACCTCGTGTCCAAAAGTGTACATTATGTATGGTTTGGTTATTATTATTATGACTATTATGTTTGTGTAATATTACGCAATGTACAATAAAAAAACACAGCCCTTTTATTGCCAACACTTACACAATGTTTCATTGATCATTGGGAAAACGCAATATGGGTAACAGTCGCCAAACTCTTGGCTTCACTGGTTACTGTTTCACACGCTGCTGCTGAATAGGAGCCTGACGCTCAGCCGCGAGAACACTTCTATGGTCCTGAACCACTTCATCACAGGCTGGTTTTCCCTTCACTTCTGCTCTGATCACAGAGCGCGATTAAACTCATTCCTTTCCCCAGTAGCTCCGGAGCACAAAAGCTGCTCCCCGTTGTGTTTCCACTGAGCACGGGCAGCTTTGCAATGTCTTTTCCTTTTTAGGATCTGACATGGAACCTTTTCTGTTTCACCACCGGTCCTTACCCTGGGATCTGCAGGAGCAGCGGTGCTTATTGTTTCATAGCTCTGACCCCGGGGCGCTTTATGGTGTTAAACTGCCGCGCAGACCGGATTGACTTTGAGGTCTGCCGGCTTGACCCTTTGTCCTCCTGCTTCTGCTCTTCCACTGCCGTTGCCCCGGGATCACTAATGGGGGCAGTGGCTAGCCGCGCAAACCTTGTTCCGATGTTGGGGAGAGGGCGCTTGTGTGGGTGGCGCCCACACCGCCTCCTCCAGGATGTGCCACGTCACACCTTCCTTTCCGCTCCAACCTGGCCCGGGATTGTCTTGGGGCCTTGGCGGGTGTCAACATGAAGGCTTCCCTGCGGCTTGCGGGCCAGGCACTCCCCTACTTCTCTGGCTCGTGGAGCCGGTGTAACGTTGAAAAATACTCATTGTCGAAAAATGCTTAGGGTGCTACTGTGCATGCGTGAAATCCAATCACAAAGCAACATTCGACAGTACATGTTACGTTGGATCTTGCTTACCCATCATAAAATGCTTTGGGTTGGATTTTGCTTAGGGGACAGAGCTTCATTAACCCTATGTTACCAATGGTTGCTTACCTGTCAGAAAATGCTTTCTCTTCTACGGGGCACGCTATATTAACCCTATGTTACCAATGGTTGCTTACCTGTCAGAAATTACATTAACCCTATGTTACCAATGGTTGCTTACCTGTCAGAAAATGCTTTCTGTTCTATGGGGCAGCGCTACATTAACCCTATGTTACCAATGTTTGCTTACCCGTCAGAAGTGCTTTATGTTCTACGGGGCAGCGCTACATTAAACCTATGTTACTATGTTACTAATGTTTCCCCAAATACATTATTTGTATTTGTATTAACCCCATGTTATTTATTTTAACCCTATGTTGTGCAGGGCAGTGCAGCATTAACCCATCAGAAAATGTTTTTGACAGTGTTTTTTGTAGCCAACCCTACGTTGTACGGGGCAGTCAGCATTAACCCTATGTTAGCAATTTGTACCCACCTTTTTTTACTAACCCCATGTTATCAATTTAAACCCTGTGTTGTACAGGGCAGTGCAGCATTAGCCCTATGGTGGCAATTTTGAACCCCATGTTGCGTCATTTATGTTGCAATTGAAAATCTGATGGCAGGGTAATCAAAATCTGACGGCAAGTAAAAAGGCATTTTTTGATGCCCTGCAAAGACGCCTGTGAGGAATTGTGCCAATCTAAACCTATGGTGGCTTGGCGTCGCCCTTCCCAGGCAACTGAAGCTGTGCCTCATCATTTTTAACCCTATGTTGCATCATATAGGCAGCCTAAGCAAATTCTGACGGCAGCCTAAGCAAAATCTGACTGCATGTAAAATGGCATTTTCTGCTGCTGTGCAAAGCTGCCTGTGAGGAATTGTGGCAACTTAACCCCATGGTGGCTTGGTGCCATCTTTCCCGGGCAACTGGAGCTGTGCCTCATCATCTTTATCCCTATTTAGCATCATTTAGACAGCCTAAGCAAATTCTGACGGCAGCCTAAGCAAATTCTGACGGCACGTAAAATGGCATTTTCTGCTGCTGTGCTAAGCCGCCTGCGAGGAATTGCGCCAACTTAACCCTATGGTGGCTTGGTGCCATCTTTCCCGGGCAGTTGGAGCTGTGCCTCAGCATTTTTAACCCTATGTTGCATAATTTAGGTAGTAATAGCAAAATCTGACGGTGAATCCGCTGTGGATTCGCGGGTATTGAGTCCTTTCATGCCTCATGGAGGGTGGAGAAACCCCTTTATGTAATGTCTTTGAGGCCTGGTCTTGTGGTGATGAGGTGCTGGTGGGACCCCTCCTTCTCCATTGGGCCTCCTTTTGTGGGACCTATGTTCTGCAGCTACTTCTCTCCTCATGGACGTCCATGGGGCTATACCTGGCGGGTTGTCTCTCTCTCCTGGACCAGGTCTGCGGGGCCCCTAGTCCTTTACTTCCCCTGCTTTTAAGGGGCAATGTCTCCCAGCGACCCTCCTGCCTGGGGTGTCAGCTTTGCCCCTCTTGATATTAGAGGCTTCATCTCCTGTGGTTGCCACTGTTTGTCTGGTTAGGCGTGCCTGCCCCCCCCCCCTGGAAGCTCCACCTTAGCTCCTTTATCCTGCTCTGGGGGACCGGGGTGTTTGGCGTCACTCTTGTGGGCCCTTGATCAGATCTCGCCAGGGCCTCCACAGTGCGGTGCCTTGGCCCTTCCTGGCCTCAATCTTCTCCTGGATGGTTGGTGTGGTGGGGGTTGTGAGGTAGTCCTCTGGGTATAGCTGACTGCTCTGTGGCCCGGAGACTCCTCCCTCCCTTGCTATGTCCTACGGTATCTTCCTCTGTGTGTTCGCTTTCATAGAGGGGCCTCACCTGTTGCACTTGTCGGGTTTGCACTTGTTGGGATCCTTATGAGGCTCCACGGGTGCTCCTGCTCTCCCCCTGTTGCTCTCCACTATGCTTGCCCCTTCAAGGCTCCTGCTCTCCCCCTGTTGCTCTCCTCTACGCGTGCCCCTTCAAGGCTCCTGCGATCTCCCTGTTGCTCTCCTCTACGCTTGTCCCTTCAAGGCTCCTGCTATCCCCCTGTTGCTTTCCTCTACGCTTGTCCTAATGAGGCTCACAGGTGCTCCTGCTATCCCCCTGTTGCTCTCCTCTACGCTTGTCCTTATGAGGCTCCATGGGTGCTCCTGCTATCCCCCTGCAGCTCTCCTCTACGCCTGCCCCTTGATGCTCCTGCTGTCCCCCTGTTGCTCTCCTCTACGCTTACCCCTTCAAAGCTCCTGCTATCCCCCTGTTGCTATCCTCTACGCATGTCCCTTCAAGGCTCAGGGCTGGCCCCGGCTGCTTTCCCACTCATAAGGCATTGGATGGAGGGAGAGGCTCTTTGCAAACAAAACTAGCTGCTTAGGTGCTGCAGGCAGACTAAAGTGCCTGAATTGCCTGAGCCTCCCTTTCAGGGCCCGACAGAGGAGATGAGTAGTGCCTTTGAAGGGTTACTCTTGCCCAAACTACGCAATGGGATACTAATGAACCTGCTAATAAAACAACTACCCTTTTTTGAGGGTCCAATAAGTAATGATATTGAGCATTGATTTCTAATACTTTAAGGAATGTAGCAAGCACACTGTGCTGTGATATGCACTTAGTTGGCAGGCCACACCATTTTTAGATGTTCGTAGTTAGGCAACCCCCATCAGGTATTAGACCATGGCCATCATGCAAGACACACCCCCAAATGAGCCCCCGACCCCCTTACTTTCTTTTCCCACTTAAAACCCTGGGAGAACCTGAAGCAGGGTACGGGTAACATATAAAACATTCTTGCAGAGGGCTGGTTGTGGGTTCTCTGGATTTGTGCTCAAACACCGCATGGGGACTATATGGGAACCTGGCGCATAAAGTCTTGCTAAGTATCACACACCAGGTGAAAAGTGCGGCTTCCCTCTCGTGCAATTATCACACCATTGACGAGAGGTCCTGTCCCGCCTCCCCTCACTGAAACAATTACACTCATGATGAAACCAACGCTTCAACTGACTGCACACTACACATCCCATCTCGCAAAACCGCAGCTATCTGGACAATTGGAGACACTCACTGCCATCCTTGCATCCCTCAAGGCCACATCGTATGTGCCCGACTGCCTCTGTACTCGAAACCCTTTCTGACTGAAGAACTCCTCCTTTACCTGACTATCATTAACTGCTCCGAGCAGGAAACAACTGTATTAGTTCCGGAGGCAAGTGGCCTTCATAGAATCATAGTTGGCTAGCCAAACCCTCCGATTAGGTTTATAGCTCTTTGGTAACTATGAGCCAATTATGAGAGCCGTTCTGTTGGGATATGGGGCACACTGTGACAAATCAACTTCCGGTGCACGAGTGGTGCAGGGATGAATATCTGTTGCTCCTACGTCCTGTCCCCTTTCCTCCATAATTATGGGACATTCCGCCGTCCTGTGGGACGGGACAGGAGCAGTTTGTAAAAAGCATCACATTTTAAAAAATGTGCCCTTCCTCTCTTTTTACGCGGGGCACCGTACGTGGCCATAACCCCGCCCTCCTTAGCTCCGCCCAGCGCATCACCCATCAGTCCTTTTCTCTGCTCGATCAGGACTGGAGGCACTTGAAGATTTTTTCCTTCCAGTTTCCTCCTCTCCTGCTCCGGCTTAGCGGTCGTGTGGCAGTCCGTCTATGCCGTTTCAGTTAGACTTTCCTGTTTGTTCTTCCTGTGAGCGAGTCTTCGCTAGAGCAGATCCCCATCCTCTTTGTTTAGAGTGTTTGGGTCTGGACCACTGGTGGGACTTGTGTTTTTACTGCGATTCCCTTTCGGTCCGGGCGCTTCAACGTCGTTTAGAGCAGTGGGAGGAAGTGTTTCAGCGCACTCCCCCTACGCACTTTCAAACTTTCATCGATGAGAAGAAGAAACGCCCGGTGAGTTCATTACTTTTTAGGGCACCCCGACCGGGGCACTCCTTCCCGGGGTCTTCCCGGTCCGGGAGGAGCATCAAAAACTCTGTTACCGGGGCTTGCCCTGAGGTGCCTTCCAGGCCTAAAAAGTGTACCAGAGTTTTCTCTGAGGGCCTCCGTAAGGGGCCTATTTACACCGGATTACAATACGAGGCCCCTCCTGTGGGGGCTGTTTGTGGGCCCAGTTCTACTGAGGCAGCGGGTACCGGAGCTTGCTTCGAGGTCTCCTTGACTGGAGCTTCCTGTAAAGACACTCGGGCACGCCCTGAGGCCTCTGTTGAGGTTTTCTGGGCTTGTGTCCGAGGTCCCTCATTTGGAGGCTAAGGTGGACGACAGTTCTGAAAGGCCTGTTAAGGTCTTGTCAGTGAGGTGTACTCCTCATCGTTCCTGCTTAGGCAGTGACGGCAGTTTTGTTGAGTGCGCAGGGAGTGAGGTCTCTGACCGTAATTCCTCCGTTACCGGCATTGCTAAGGTCCTTCCATTGAAGGCTATTCTGGCTGATAGCATGTCTCAAAAACATTCTAGGCCACGCAGTACCGACTCGGCCGAGGTTCATTGTGTCAAGGCTAAGATGAAGACCTCTGACCCATCTGTGGAGTCCCCTGTCTCACTTTCACACGTGTCGCAGTTCCCAGGTGCTGACAAAATGGTGGCTACTCCCACCAAGACTACAGCAGCCATTATGGATACCTCCCTTACATCTACGCCATCGGCTCTGGGTGTGGGGAGAGGCATTTCAGGTGAAGATCGTTTTCTTTGTCCGCATCCCTTTTGTCCAGTTTTTGACTGGAACGCTCGTATGCCCATACCGCACAACGTCTCGCTCCCTGTGGCATCTGCACCCTTGATCTATGTTGATAACAGCAGAGAAGGGCCCTCTTGGCAACCCTCTCTCCTACGTCCATGGAGTTACTATGCGCATGAGAGGCCTCCTCCAATCGCCCCAAAATCGTCGGCGGAGGATGCTTTTTTCAGCAAATTTCAATAGCTTATGCGCTCCGACCCCATGAAGGAGTATTTTCGACTCTTGTTTAGGGAGATATGCCCTCCTGCGCCGTCGGTGCCGGTTGTGGCACCGGTGATTCCGCCAGCGCCGCCTCTACCGGCTGGGCCCGGGCCGGCCCTCCCTCCCTTGCCTCCATTGTCTCCAGTGGACAAATCTCCAGTAGTGCCAGATGTTGCGCAGCTTGATACGGATGTGTCGGACGACACACAGGGGGATCAGGACAGCGAGGACCAGCCCCGCTCTGTTAGAGCTTTTCACAACTGGTGCTGAACATGATGTGTCTTTTGGATGTTCCAGTACCCAAGGCACCCGTTCCACAGGAAGGGGTGCTTTCAGGGGCGTTCACCTGGTCTCCTTTTGGAGCGCACCGGCTTGTCCTTGCAAAAGGACGCTTTAGCCGAGGTCCGTAAAGTCTGGGAGAGACCACACTCTGGACTGTTTGTTAACAAAAAGATCGTTACAGGCTCCATTCTTCGGAAGAAGTGGCCTTAGCGTTTTGTCCGCCCCCTTCCTCCACGGTGGTGGCTGCTGCTACATTACAATCCAGACCCACTTCATCGTCTTCTACAGCGGCAACGCAGGTTCTGGCCAAAGAGGATAAACTTCTTGACTCTTTGGGGAGGAAGATTTTTGCTAATTCAGCCCTGCAGTTACGTCAAGCTAACGCGGAACTGGTATTAGCGGGGCGAATATGAAAATGTGGAAAGGTCTGTCAGAGTTTGAGGAATTAATTCCTGCTAATAAACTAGAGGATTTTAAAGCGGGATTGTCAGATGACAGGGTCCTGGCGCAGGATATGCTGGAGGCCGCAGCGCATCATGTCAACACCTCGGCCCAGGGCCTTATGCTTGGCATGGACACCTCTCGTCAGGCTTGGCTGCACGCTACCAAGTTCTCTAAAGAGGTGCAGGATAAAGTTCTGGACCTACCTTTTGATGGCAAGGAGCTTTTTCACTCAAAGACAGATGCTGAACTGACTAAGACTAAGGACAGAACCTAGATCACCAAGTCCTTGTCTGTCTTGGTGAAACCGCCTTTCAGGGCACAGAGAACGTCTTCGCAGCCTCGGTCTTCCTCTGGTTTTGGGGGATTTCTGGATCGGAAGTCCCGTAGGGTTGATACTCCGTCAGGATATTCCTGCCGACGGCAACAACAGGGCATGTTTTTCTCCCGTTCCTCAGCCTCCTCTTCAGGTTCAGGTGGCGCCGCCACCGATAAACCAACTAAATGAAGTTTCTCTGCGATCGCACGAGACCCTGGTGGGAGGGCGCATTGCGTCTCACTGGGAAGCGTGGCAGGCCATCACCGAGGACCGGTGGGTCTTGTCAGTCGCTTAGGAGTGCTTCCGCTTGCCCCTTCCCCCTACCCCACCCTTCAATCCCTCCTCATCCAGCAGTCAGGGTTCCTCAGAGCCGAGATACAGAAGTTGCTGGATCTCAGGGCGGTGGAATCCGTTCCCCTAGGGGAGCGAGGGGAGGGCTTCTACTTCCGGCTGTTTACAGTGCCCAAACCCAACCAGGCTGGCCTGCGCACCATCCTAGACCTTTCCCAGTTCAATCTCTCTCTACCCCAAGAGAAATTCAAGATGATCACGCACTGTCAGATAAAGTCCTCTTTACAGAAGGGCGATTGGCTCAGTGTGGTGGATCTTCAGGATGCTTATATGCATATTCTGATTTGGAGTCTGCATTGGAAATACCTACGTGTTTCCGTGGGGAGGAGCATTTCCAGTTCCGAGTGCTTCCGTTTGGCCTCAGCTCAGCACCTCGTGTCTTTACGAAGATGATGTTGGTTATCGCAGCTTATCTTCGACTTCAGGGTATCCATGTGTATCTGTATTTGGACGATTGGCTGCTGCGCAGTCCTTGTCATCAATCAGCCTTGAGCAACCTTCAGTCTCTCTTGCAGCTCCTGTTCCATCTTGGGCTGTCGGTGAACTGGCGGAAATCCTCCATGACGGTCTCTCAGGACCGGATTTTCCTGGGTTTTCGGTGGAACACGATGGACTGCAGAGTGTATCTGACCGGGGACAGAATGGCAGATCTGTTGGCCATGTGTCAGGTGTTTGCACAGTCAGAGAGCATGTCGGCCTGGTGGTTGCAGAGGCTTCTGAGCCTCATGGCCTCGTGTGTGCTGGCTCTTCCTCTTGCTCGTCTCAAAATGAGGCGAACACAGATGGCTCTTCGGAGTTCTTGGCGCCAAGCAGTGGACCGAGACTCCAAAATGATTCCTGTTCCATCTTTCATGAGAGCGGACCTTGTGTGGTGGTTGTCTCTGAGCAATTTGATGGTGGGCGCTGCCTTTCAGGACCCCGGCCCGCAAGTGACAATCACAACGGACTCTTCCCTTCTGGGGTGGGGTGCGACATTGGACCTTCTTCAGGTTTCCGATCTCTGGTCACCGCAGGACTAACTCCTTCATATAAATCACTTGGCATTCCTGGCGATCTTCCTGGCACTCAAAGTGTTCCAGCCTGTCATTGTCAACAAAGTAGTCCGGATCGGCACGGACAAAGTGGTGTCCATGTTTTATATCTACAAGCAAGGGGGTGCCAAGTCCCCTCCTCTTGTGGATCTTGACATTCAGATATGGGAATGGGCGGTTCAGCATGGCATCTAGCTGGTGGCAGTGCACATCCCGGGTCAGCTGAATGTTACTGCTATGCCCTCAGCCGACGTACAATGGTCAGCTACGAGTGGGAACTGAACTTGGAGGTCCTCTTGCAAATCTTCCAGTGTTGGGGCACTCCAGAAGTGGACCTCTTCGCAACGGCGTCAAACAGGAAACTTCCCCTGTATGCCTCCAGGAACGGGCTGGGAGCCTCCTCTCTGGGGGATGCCCTCGAAATTCCCTGGCTCAACTTGAGAGCCTATGCTTTCCCGCCTCTGCCTCTGATTCATCGGACACTGTGCAAGCTGAGGAGCACAGTGAACTGTTGTCTTCTGCTCATAGCACCGTGGTGGCCGGCCAGGTTTTGGTTTTCAGAGCTTCAGCATCGGTCGGTTTGTGCGCGGATCAGGCTTCCGTTGGTTCCAGACCTGCTTCACCAGAGAGATCGGCAGCTGTGGCACCCCTCCCCACAATCGTTCAGCTTGGCGGCATTATGCCTGAGTTCAGATCTTTAGAACACCTCAACTTGTCCGCTGATAACATGCATATTATTCAGGCGGCCAGGAAGCCCTCGACGAGATCTCAATACAGGAGCAAATGGCTTTGGTTCTGCCACTGGTGCTTAGCCAGAGAGCTGGACCCCAGGGGGGCTACGATCGACACAGTGCTGTCCTTTGTCTCTCATCTAGCAGAGTCGGGCATCCATGTCTTGACATGCAGGACTTATCTTTCGGCTGTTACTGCATACCTATCCACGAATCAGTGCTCTTTTTCCCTGGCAAACCCAGTGGTTAAAAGGCACTTTGCGGGTCTCATGCGTCTTTACCCTCCTGTTCGCAAACTGCATCCGACGTGGGATCTGAACGTTGACCTTACAGCCTTGTGCCATAAGCCCTTTGAGCCAATGGCTACTGTAGACCTTAAGCACCTTTCGTGCAAAGTGTCCTTCTTGGTCGCTTTGACATGTGAGTGAGCTCCAGGCCTTGTCGGTGGAGCATCCCTTTCTGGTTTTTCATAAGGATAAGGTTGTCCTGAGGACGAATCCTTCTTTCCTTCCAAAAGTGGTCTCTGATTTTCATCTGAATCAGTAAATCTCCTTGCCTGTCTTCTTTCCAAACCGAGCCTCAGAGACTGAGAGGGTTTTGCATTGCCTGGATGTTAGAAGAGCTCTTAAGTTCTATCTGGACAGAACATCTGAGTTTAGGAACTCTTCTCAGCTTTTGGTGACATTCGGTAATCCACAAGATAAGCCGGCCTCGAAAGCGACCATCTCCAGATGGATTGCTGCCTGTATTGCAGAGGCTTACGCGGTTCAAGGTCTTCAACCTCCAAAAGGGGTTCATGCACATCTGGTACGAGGCAAGGCAGCTGCTGTTGCCTTTCAAAAGTATGTCCCCTGGGAGACCATCGCGAAAGCGGCTACCTGGTCCTCTCCATCGGCCTTTTGTAAACACTACTGTTTTGCTCAGAGCTCCAGGTCTGATGCTCAGTTTGGCCAGGCTGTGCTTAAAAACCTTTTTCAGTAAGGAGTTTTCCATCCACCCATAATTCCTGTGAGGAGTGCTTGGGAATCTCCCATAGGTATGGAGGAAAGGGGAAGGGACGTAGGAGTATAACCACCTAGTAGTGACCACCTTTCTCCTAGTCCATAGTCCCCTTTCCTCCATATGCCCGCCCGCCGTCCTCTATAATAAGGTTCCTCTGTTATTGCTTAAAGCCGATAGAAAAGGACTGATGGGCGATGCGCTGGGCAGAGCTAAAGAGGGCAGGGTTACGGCCGCATGCGTTACCCCGCGTAAAAAGAGAGGAATGACACATTTTTGAAAAATGTGATGCTTTTTACAAAGTGCTCCGGTCCCGTCACACAGGACGCAGGAATGTCCCATAAGTATGGAGGAAAGGGGACTATGGACTATGAGTAAAGTGGTCACTACGGTGAGTAACCTTATTGTTCTAAACCATCAAACAACCCCACAACATCTAGTACACCATAAGGGATCTGAACAGATTGGAAACATAAGTAAATTATAAACCTTGTTCAATTTTGGTAACATGGACGGAGTGGCAGACTTATCTGCGAATAGTCGTGGATCGGTGGTTAGTTGCAACACAGCGAAAGTACAATTATTACCCAATGTCTTTGCTTTGGGTAATAATCTCTTCGTGAAAGCGAGGTGAGTGGAAAGCATCTAAAAGCTCCTCCAAGCCTGCTTTTTCCATTTCATTGTATTAATCTGTTCTCCGTGCCTCAGTGAATCCCTCTCCCTGCCTTCCCCAACCGCTTCCTCTTCCTGATCCCCGCCCGTCTCACAGCCGCCCACTTCCCTGATTGGTCAGATCACTAGTCTTAACTGATATGAGTTTCTTGACCTACTATCTGCCAGTTGTCCCTGTGTACCCCCGCCCTTCTTTCCCTCGTCACTGTGTACCCACAACCCCTTAGGTCCCAACGTTTCACTGTGTGCCCAGACCCCTGGTTCCCATCTCGTCACTGCTCCTCCAACAACCCCTGGTCCAGCGTGATGCCCCCAGCTTCTTGCCTGGTCCCCCAAGATATCGCTGTCTACCCCATGCCCCTTTCATGTCCCATGTTGTCGCTTTGGGCCCCAGCCCCCTCTGGTCGCCCTTGATGTCGATGTATACCCTGAGGCCCTCTGGTCCTGTGATGTCTCTCTGTACCCTCTGGCCCCTTGCATGCTGTTGCCGTTTGCCACTACCCTTGGTCACCTGCGATGCCGCTGTGTACCCAACCCCTCCGGTCCTCATTTACAGTTCCCAGACATGCCCTCCTGTCTGTGCCCTAGCATCTGCACTGTCGAGGTGTCTCTAGACCAAGTGCAGTAGCTAGTCTTCACATTTGTGCTGTTCATGCTCTGTGGGAGTGCCTTTGCTTTCTCCCTCATTCCCTCTCTTGCAATCGAACAACTTCGAAGCGCATTGCGCTTAGGCGCCGTGTGCATGAAACATCATATCATATCAGTATGCTTACTCTCTACTCTACATCATTACACAATTAGAGTGCACCTATACCCCTCAATCATTTTGGCCTAGCTTCTCACATACAACCACTACCCTAAAAACACCACATCACTCTGATAAAACGCAGCTATATCCCATGACAAACTGCCCTAGCTGCACACATAAGCGTCATACAGGGCAAATGCAGCCAGAACGCAGTCTGGGTGGACACCCACCAGACTACACACATTCAACTGATATCATCAATACCACACCTAATGTTAGGATGCAGCTACCATCAGGCAATTACATCAGCTCCACACATAGCTGGTGCACCCATGCACCCTGCAACACTGACTTACACTGACCTGGACTGTGGTTCCCGAGGGCATTCAACCTACCAGCACTTTGAGGTCATACCAATGATATAGAGCGCTATATAAATGCCAAATAACATAGCAATAGGGGCACAATAGTGTCAGGCTGTTTGCCTAGACATACACCCCAGTCTGTTGAGTGTCATATAATGGATTCAAAATATATATACTGTATAGCTTACGAATTATATCTTCTTTAGCACTACCAAGGAGTTCTCCAGGCTGAAGTTTCAAGGCACAGCTAAATAGTTCCTACTGAACACTATGTGATGTTCCATCCCACTCTGTTACTCCTGTCAACAAGCATAGAGCCCCCATTTGCTTTATTGGCCCACATTCTGTATAGTTATAGGCCATTTGTTGTGGGAGAAGTTACACTGATTTGATCAATGTTAACACAAAAAATCAAAGTAGTAGAGAAACAACCAAGTTTTACGCTGATTATTTTATTCTTTACAATGAAATATGTATTAACAGAAAATAAATTGCAAAAGTTGGCAAGACATTTTTTTTGGACAACTTTGAAGCAATGGCACTCAGAAGGAGGTTGGTGAGAGATTCAGGTCACCCACACAAGCCAACGCTGAATGCTCCAATGGGGAGGACTTCTCTCTAAGTGTAAAAAAATGAAAAACGTAAGGCTCAACAAAGATTGGGATGCACACAATAGCCACCAAAATGTAACATATGACAGCATGAACATATTAATCAATAATGTATTGGGTATTTATAATGCGCCTATACAGCAAATGGTGTATCAAGGCGCATATATTTATAATAGTAATGTGAAATTCAAAATTAGAATGTACATGTCATCAGAGTGAACTGGACCTTCCAACCCTTTAAGATGAGTAGCAATACCCTTGAGATAGATGGGGGATGCAAAATTGTATTCAAATATCAATAATCGAAACAACTCAGGTAGTTGGCAAAAGGATAACTGCTTTAATATCAATTACCTAAAACAGGGAGTACAACGGACATCAGGAGACATCTCTCATCACAATCTCAAAGCGTTCCATAACAAAATCACACCTTTATAGTAAATATTCGTCATTGATGATGTTAACCTGTGTACAGTGGTCAAAGTGAGCGGGAGCGGTCAGGAGCGGTGCTCATCTACTTTTTTAAATTAAGGTTTACTGTTCCTATACTTTTATTTTAAAAGGAAACCGTATCGGAATGGTTTTGTTTTAAAATAAGAGTAGGAAGAAGTTGAAACTTGCACTTTCAGTGCACTATACGTAACGTTCTCTTAAACAGTAGGCACATGTGTTTGGGGGTTTGTATTGTGTGTGGGAGGGGGCGTGGTGATGGGGTTTGTGGGGAGTAGGTGCAGACCAGCAGGGAACATAGTTCCACTACTTCTTTTCCTACACTTCGACCACTGCCTGTGTATCACTAATCCTATGTGGCAAAACTTAAATACCTATGGGTGAATGTGATAGGGTCTAAACGAATCATCTAGGTATATGATCCATACTCATCTGGCCAGTGAAATAAAGTGATATGCTTCTTAGCATTAGGTGGGGCAATTAAACCCTTGCCTAAAATATGTCACTATGAAAGTCACTAAATATAAGACCTCTAATTGGCTACACAACTATAGGACCCTTGATCATGCGGTCCTCTATCATCGGTTACTTTCCAACCTCTGTCAGTACCCTCCCAACCTATGTTAGCAGCGTGCAGGCTGAGCGTCCAGGTGCAACTAAGCTTGTCTTAACCATAGCTTCCCAACAATTAACATGACCATCCATCATCACCTCAGTGGTCTGCTGTCAATTAGGGCTTTGAACTCGTGCTTGGAAATGTTCCTTGCTACTGAAGAATTCAGGGGAGTGAAGGCACACTCTGCCCTCGTGCGTAGGTGTGTGTCAAGACTTGATAGTCGTGTAGATTATAAAGGCCTCCATCCTCAAGTACCACACAGGGAGATATAATGTAACTCTCTGTGCAATCTTTGAGGTACTGGAATGCCGGAACCACGGAACACTGGAAAACCCAAGGCCGCTGTAAGGCAAACAATTGTTTAGCACAAACACCAATAGTAACAGCCGATTATGGACATCTGACAGTATCAGAGAAATGGCTTACCTAAGTGTGGAAGGAGTGTCAACTCTACCCAAACTGGGACCTTGGGAGCAAAGCACGTGGTGGGCGTAGGTAAGAACCCTCAGTGAATGGTATGAGTGACCGCAGAAGGACAGCAATAGTAGGTCACCGCTTTGTGCTTTATGAACCAATCACTGGAAATACCTGTAGATGAAATGTCACTCGATGCTTCAATGGAGGAAGAAACAAGAAGCGTTCCAGTAAGAGGAACGCCATGAGAAATCAAAGCTGACTCGTGAGTCCAGGTAAGCTCGAAGAAAACAACAAATCCAAGGGCTGAAGCAGAAGTTGAACAGTACGTGGGTCAGAGCAACAAAAGATCCATTCGAGAGGCGCCAAAACAGAAAGGAAAAACAAAAGGAAGTCCGTAATTCGTAGTCTGTGATCAGAATATGCCAGGAATCAGGGCTGTGAAGAACACCAAACAGTGCCGGTATGGAACAGCTGTGAAGCACTGTGTGAGCACGGAGACCCAGCTTTTATCCTGTTGCTATGGAAGCCTTGTCACGTGAGCGGCGCTTCCGTGTCACGTGACCCGTGAATGTATCACGTGAGAGTGCCTTTCTTGTCATGTGGTCCGGAAGCAAGCGTGATTGCGGGGTATCAGGACGCCTGACTCTGCCTGACCCAATGCGCCAAGGAAGCTGCCAATACAGGAATGGATGTAGCCGTCCCAAATGATATATCCTCATGCAGTGATTGGTACCAGTCCCTGCACGACCCCAGGCTGTCACTGTCCTACATGCAAGCCGGAGGTGAAGGTGGGTGTATGTGCTGTAGGGACACTAGCAGGTGTAGGGATGTGATGCATGACAGTGTGACCATCATGCTCTTCCGACTTCTTTTCCGCACGTGACTAAAGACCACGAAATTGAGCTTTCAGTGTATTAAAATCCTATTTTCTAATAGACCTCTGATGTCTTCTTGTTTCCATCCATGCCTTGTGAACAGAAGCTTTGTTCTTTCACACAAGTTGTATCCAATATCAGCTCTCCCCAGTCTGATAAGGCCTTGGCTTCTTGGCTCATCCAACCTCGCCTTTCTGAGTTTTTGCCTGTAATTCACTTGTTTTTCTGATTGCGACAAATGGAAAAAGCAACCTTCCTTCTTTTGCTCAGCACTGCTATTGTACATAGTGGGAACATCCATCCTTTACTGACTCCAATAGATATATATATATGTACATGTTGGCACATGCCGCACTCTATTCACTATAAAGCTAGCCTCAAGGATACTTCATCTGCTTGCGTTTCTTTGCATATTTACACATGTGAAATTGCTTGGTATCATTATTACTTCTGTAGCATAAGCTTCTTCGTCTTGCTCCCAATAGGTAATTCATCTCGATACTCTCTTGATGCCCAATAGAATTGTCTACAGCCTCTGGTTTCTGTATCTCTTCTCTATAAATGTCAGCTTTGCATTTGTATGACGTCATTATTTCTCTTCGTTTCTTCAATTTGTCCTGCCTTCTTCTGGACTATCACTCAGGCAGCCATCATACTGTCTCATATGCTGGTATGGTTGTCTCAAAGGGAGCCTTGCTTCTAGGATTCTCCTTGGTATTTGCAGTTCAAAGGGCTTTGTACGTGTGTCATAATCTGGTGTCCAGCAGATGGGAAATATGGGCGAAGTGATTGAGGTGGGGGTACTTCGCTAATTCTCTACAACAGTAAGCACAATCGTCTGCTGGTTCAGGCCCAGGCATCCTGGAGAGAATCATAAAATAAATTGTGAGCCCAATCTCACAGTTCTTGGGGTCTGTTCGTCTGAGGTGCTCCAGCACCCTGTTTTCCACAGTTCTGAGGTTTTCTCCTTTGTTCTCTGTCCCAGGTGCTCGTACAATAATTGGAGCCTGTTAGTGCATTCAAGGTTTATGGGATATTGTTATTCCTGTCTCATTCACTAAGTAAACTTCCACAAACCTCCCCAAACTAGAAACTGTTGAGCCGCAGCTGCTTAGAGGATGGAGAACGGGATGCTGAGATGCTTACCAACTGCAGAGTGAGGCAGTTAAAGGAAGTGTGGCAAGGAAACCGTGTCTTCAGGTGTCAAGGGTCCTCTGTCTGTTACGCAGGGGCAGCACAAACTCATGCATCCCTGTAGAGTTATGGCATCTGCACTATAGTAGTACACAGGCCACTGTAACCCCTCAGAGTAAGAGGGTTAGGGTGCATTGGATTGGATAGGCACAGGGAGGTAGGGTAACTGGAAAGAGAGTTAGGTAGAGGGTGTGGAAAGCAAGGGGGAAGTAGGGTAAGGAACAAGTTACTTACCTGTAACTGTTCTTCTCCAGCATGCGTCTGGCATGGATTCACATGCTCATGAATATTCCCTGTCATTGGGCTGGGAATTCTCGGTATAAGAAAAAACAGTTTAACTTTTGTTTATAAACTGTCTTTCTCCTATACACCATTGACTGAGCTCTGGGTCATACTGCCTCCTGCCAATAACTGCTCTCTCCCTAAGCCCCTCCTCTGGCAGCCATCTTCAGATTTGGTAGCACGTAAAGCGACAGTATGACCAAGAAGAGCCGCAGAGGGCCAGAAGGGAGGGTTTGCATGTGAATCCCTGCCAGACCCATGCTGGAGAACAACAGTTACAGGTAAGTAAATTGTTCCTTCTCCAGCATGGGGTCTGGCATGGATTCACATGCTCATAAATAAAGAATACGTAGCAGTACATACATACACGACCACAGGAGGTGGCAATGCTCAACAGAAGGAATTACTCTTAGCTCCTCACCTTCAAGCAACCAGGTTGCGTAGCACTGCTTAGCCGATTCTGGAGTCCTCTCTGAAATCCCTGTCAACGCAGTAGAATTTCGTGAAGGCGTGGATAGACCTCCACGTAGCAGCCCTGCAGATACCCAGCAGGGGCACTTGCTAACCAGTGACAATAAGTGATGCAGCCAGAAAGCCACCTGGAGATGGAAGCCTTGGACAAGGCCTTACCATGGTTCACAGGACCAAAGTTAACAAAAAGCTGAGAAGTCTTGCGGAAACTCTTTGTGCGGGCCACATAAAACTGCAGCCCTCGAGCCACATCCAGTGAGTGCAAAGTCTTAAGCCGGCGACGAATGCGTCGGAAAAAACACAGGCAACACCAAGGGTTTGTTGAGATGAAATTCGGATGGAAACTTGTCCATGAAGGAGAGGTGCGTCCGCAGCACCACCCGCATCTCTTGGAAAGTGAAAAAAGGCTGCTTGCAGGACAGGGCATGGATCTCACCTACTCTCTTGGCAGAGGTGATGGCCACAAGGAAACCTGCCTTCCATATGCTCGAAAGGGGCCCCTGTGAGCCTAGTCTGCACCACATTGTGTTCCCAAGCCGGGGCAGCGCCTTCACTGGTGGGAACGATCGGAACAGTCCCTTGATGATCTTCTTGACTAGACGGTGCGACCAAATCGAAGACTGTCCTGGAGCCCTGGTGTAGCGGGAGATAGCCTCCAGATGCACCAGGATGGCGGCGTGCGCCAGCCCCGACGTAGGCAATGACAACAAGTTGGAAGGACTTGTGGAGCCGTGACCCTCAGAGGGTAAATCTTCTGCGATCGGCACAAAGTCGTGAAATGCTTCCATCTGTGTCTGTAACACTTGAGTCCACAACGCCCTGGCCTTGGTGAGGACCTCCCTGCAGTCTGCAGGCAGCTCCTAACCACCAAACTCGAATGCTGCAGGAGCCAGGGTTTCAGGTTCAGCGATCCTGGACTGTGGTGCAGGATTGCGCCTCCTTCCCTGGAGAGAAGATCCGCGACCACTGGTAGCTTGACTGGAGGGAAGGCCGAAATGCTGAGAAGGTCCGGGTACCAGATTTGCCTCAACCACACTGGCGCGATGAGGATCATCCTGCACCGGCACCGTCTGAGTTGACTGATGGGTTGTAGTAGCAACAGCAACAGAGGGAACGCATACAGAAACAGGCCTTCCCAAAGGGAAGGTAAATGTGTTCCCCATGCTTTCTGGTTGGGGGAAGCTGATGGTGAACCTACGGTACTTGGTGTTCGTCGCCGTCGCAATCAGACTGATAGGGGACTGCCCCACCTGAGAAAGAGGTTGTCCACTTCACCCTGCTGAAGCTCCCACTCGTGGCAAGAGCACAGCTCCCTGCCGAGGGAGTCATCAATGTTTTTGACTCCCGCCAAGTGAAAAGGAATGAGAAGCATCCCCTGGGTGATGGCACAGTAACACAATTCCTGCACCTCTCTGGTGAGTGATGGGGATCTCGTGCCCTCCTGCTTTCGGATGTAAAACATTGTGGTTGTATTGTCTGTGAAGACCCTCACCACTTGCCCTTGAGGGATAGAAGAAATGACTTGAGGACACAAAACAGTGCCGTAGTTCCAGGACGTTGATGTATAGTATCTTCTCCGGTAGCCACAGGCCTCTGGCCTGGAGACGTCCGTTGTGGGCTCCCCAGCCCTCCAGGGAAGCATCCAATGTGACCCTCTCCTGGTACGATGGGCTCTGAAGTCTGTGACCCTGGCAATGTTGGAGCGCACGCCCCACCACCTTATCGCTCGACAGAACTTCTCATTGAGCACAATCTTGCCCTTGAAGCTTCCGGACAACTGGATTCAACGGGATTCCAGTAATTCCTCAAGTGGTTGCATGGTTACACATGAATTCCCTATATTTGCAGATGGGCTGCCAGCCAAGCCAGGCACTTTGTAAAGACTCTGGGCGCCGACTTCAGTCTGAAATGGAGAGCCGAAATACGGATCCCCGTAAATCAGATGAAGAAACGATGGAGCACATGGGCTCGATTGAACAAAAATAGAGTTTTCCGAGTCAAAAAGTGCAAACAATGCAGAAGGCTCTAAGAGTGAAACATGGGGACTCCCGACACTTGAATGTGCAGTAAAAATCTGAAGATGGCTGCCAGAGGAAGGGCTTAGGGAGAGGGCAGTCATTGGCTGGAGGCAGTATGACCCAGAGCTCAGTGAATGGTTTACAGGAGAAAGACTGTTTATAAATGAAAGTGAAACTGTTTTTTCTTATACCCAGGATTCCCAGCCTGACGACGGGGAATATTCACAAGCATCAGAATCCATGCCAGACTGTAAGATCAGAAAGAACAAACATTTTTCTATTTTTTGGATTGGTGGAGAGAAAAACTGTGCGGCATGAAGACAGAGAAAGATCATTCTAAGACCATCACCAGGTGTCAACCCATTAAAGGAAGGTGTGCACCAACTGTCCAGCTTTCTGAGCAGGGATGGATAGGTGGGGAATGAGGATTCTGCGGGAGAAGAATCCATAGAAAGAACATTACGGTAAGTAATTTCTCCTACTATGGATTGCCTTTCTCCTGCAGATTCCTCATCTGATAGACTGACCAAACAGTGAGGCAAGTGGAGGCGGGCAGAAAGCTATAACAACAGATTTTGGAGCACTGCCCTGCCAAAACACGCATAAGCACCCCCTGGCAACATCTAGACTGTAGTGTCTAGTGAATGTGTTTAGTGAGCACAATGTTTCCACACGACAATTATCCCTAACCAGGACTCCCCTATGTAAGGCAGTCGATGCCGAGACCATGCCAGAAGGTAGCTCCCTGCCTGCTGACTGATAGCACTCCACAATGCACAAAATGATCCATCAGGATAGAGTTTGTTTTGTTACTGCCAGACCTTTACGGGCTAGTGAATAGGCCATGAAAAGTTGATCAGATTTTGTGAACTCAGACGTCCTTGCAATGTAGAAGGTGAGAGCCCTTTTAGGATCCACGTAATGGAAACGTTCCTCCTCTTTAGAAGGGTGTGGAGGTGGATAAAAGACTGGTAGGTCTATGGCCTTAGATAGGTGAAACTCAGACACCACCTTTGGCAGAAATCCTGATCTTACTTTTAGTGAGACCTTCTCTCGAAAGAACCGCAAAAAGGGCAGCTTGCAGGAAAGAGCCTATAATTCACTAAAGAGAGCAGCCATAAGGAACAGGAATGCATGGGCTCAAAAGGAGTCGCCGTCAATAAAGTTAGAACCAGATTATTTATTTATTTATTTATTTTAATTTTTGTAATGCGCCAACATGCCCGTGGGCCTCAGGGCGCACATAGAACAAAAACAAGACGAGGACAAACAAGAAGTGGAATAGGAGAAATGGGTCAGGACATTATTCCAAGTTGAATAAGTGAGTCTTGACGGCACGTTTGAACGCGGTGTAACTCTGGATCTGCCGTATACCTGCTGGAAGTGTGTTCCACAAAAGGGGACCCTGAGCATCCAGTGTTGTGCCTCCAAATTTGGCTGTCCTGAATTTGGGATAATTGAGAGTGACCGCCAAAGAAGAACGAAGGTTCCTCACGTTGGGTTTGATGCCTATACGGGATGACAGATAGGTTGGGCTGCTAAAACTGAGGCATTTATGGGTAGTAGTAAGCATCTTATGCGTTATGCAGTTTTTAACGGGTAGCCAGTGGAGTCTTTTCCTAAAAGTAGAGATCTGTGTGCGACGTGACTGATTGAAGATGTTACGCACAGCATTGTTCTGTGCACTTGTAAAGATTGAATATTAGAGGCTGTGGTGCCCGCCAGGAGGTCCCAATCTCGGACAACAGAGGGAGTTGGCGGATACATATTTACAAGGCCCTTCAGGAATTGGGCACAGACAAGGCCATAAAATATCCTTTGACTGGTGACCTGAAGGCCTGTTGAGGCCAGTGACAGAAGACACTCCATCACTGTAGTGGTGGGACAAGAGATGGGGTCAGTCTTGTGTTGCCTGCACCACACCTCAAATCTTCTCCACCTGCACGCGTACAGAGAGCTTGACCTGTGTGCAGCCAGCAACACCTCAAGTACTTCCTCACAGAGGTCCCAGTCATCGTATCTCATCCTCTCAAGAGCGACCTATGTAGGTTGAGCGACTCTGGGTTCAGTTGAAGAACCCGACCTTCTGACTGGGTTAGGAGATCTGGCCACCTAAGCAACCGGAGAGGTGGGCAGATGGTTAGATCCAGAAGAACCAGGTACCACGTCCTGCTTGCCCAGTCTGGGGCGATCAAGATCATGGCGACTACAAACCTCTTGAGCCTTCTGAAAACCCAAGGAATGATGGGAATCAGAGGGAAGGCATAGTGGAGAGGGAAGGTCCGATTCACCAGAAACGTGTCACCTAGTGCACTATTCGCTGGGAATTACCTTGAGCAAAACTGTCTGCACTTCCTGTTGGATTCCGTGGCAAAAAGGTCCACTGACGAGGTACCCCAGCGAGAGAAGACCTACTCCAGGACTTCCTGGCACACTTCCCACTCGTCTGAGAGTGTGCATTTGGACCTTAAAATCTTCACACTCCTGTCAAGTGGTCAGCCCAGACAATGGCTTACCTTGTTCCGTAGAAGATTAGGAATCCGGACGGTGACAGTGGCGCCTCTTGGTCTTGTGACTTCACAACAAGAAAGAGTGACTCCTAGAATGCAACCTCTTCTTCGTTTTATGTCGACGCTACTGACTCTCATTTTCGGAGGTACACCACTCTGTCTCGGCCCCAGAGGACCAGATGGTTGACTGTGGCAGAGATTTTAAAGGCAGTCGGCCCAATGCGAGTTTAGCAGCCCGCTCATGGACCAATTTTGGGTGCATCTTGGCGCACAACTCACACTCCTCCGTGTCATGACCCGTGACGAAGCACCAGAGGCATAACTCATGCAGGTCGGTAACTGACATTTTGGAGTGGCAGTCGAAACACCGTTTGAAACCCGAAACCAGAGGCACAGACATTTTACAGCCGAATGAAGAAAAAATGTTAGGGCGAAAATGCGTCAAAGAGTCGAAGACTTGATAACCGTGTTACTTAAGCAGCATGTCAAACGTGTGGAAAAAAGGAACTGTGGTACGGGGCGAAGTGACATAGTAAATATACAATGCCCAACGTCACGTCTGG
Source organism: Ambystoma mexicanum (assembly GCF_040938575.1). Lineage (NCBI taxonomy): Eukaryota > Metazoa > Chordata > Amphibia > Caudata > Ambystomatidae > Ambystoma > Ambystoma mexicanum. The sequence goes on along the minus strand of NC_090922.1, from coordinate 1,027,774,060 downwards.
AGCTATCGATCAAGCACCAAAGCAAGGCGGATCGACAGGTGAGTCAAGGCCCACTACGCCCCCTGTTGAAGACTTTGTTCAGAAGAGCTGGAGAGGATATCTATCAGATGATGAATCTGCGGGAGAAAGGCAATCCATTAAAAAACAAACCAACAAGGGGGAGCAGAAGCCCTCTGAGTGCGGCTGATAGTCTACTTGGACGATATCTGCATGATGGCACAGGATGCCGAGCTACTACACGAACAGGTGGAAGAGGCAGCATAATTGCTGGAGCAGCTGGGGTTTGTGGTGAACTGGGAGAAGTCCCAAGTGACCGCCATCCAAAGCACAGAGTTCCAGGGGTTTGTTGTAGACTCAGTGCAGGCGACGTGGAGTCTACCCTTGCAGAAAGTCAAGGACTTCAGAAAGGAAATCAAGGGGATTCTCTCCGAAGGATAAGTGTCGTTGAGGGAGTTGGGCAGAGTAGTTGGGAGGCTCACGTCCTCCATCCAGGCAATCTTCCCCAGCACTGAGCATTACCGAGCACTGCAGCAGCTGAAGATCCAGCATCTGCATATGGGCCACTCGTACAAGCACAAAGTCCCACTGAGCCAGGAGACAAGGACAGAGCTGTATTGGTGGATTCAGCACATGGAGACCTGAAATGGGAAGGTCATTTTTGGTTCTCGTCGGGACCTAGTGATAGAATCGGACACCAGCCGTAAGGGCTAGGGAGCCCGCTGCGGGGCAATGTCGACGGGTGACGCTGGTCTCCCTCATAAAACAGGCTGCATATCAATTGCCTGGAACTGCAAAATGGCTCTTTTCCAATTCGGAGCCTGACGCAGGACAGAGTACACTGCTACATCTTGCTGAAGATGGACATCGTCTCAGCAGTACGGTACATTAAATCGGCTGGGCGGAACGAGGTCCATGATGTTGGCAGAGATAGTGAAATAATTCAGGCTCCTCTGTCTAGCCAGGAAGATCAGCGTGATAGCAGAGTACTTGCCCAGGCTGGCGAAGCAGGTAGAGGATTGGAATTCCTGGTACCCAAGGGATTCCAATGACTGCCAGCTAGACAAGGAAGTCTTTCGCAGCCTGATGTTATGTTATAAAAATGTTTAAAGCGCACTACCCCCAAGCGCACTACCGCCACAAGGCACCTTGGCGCTAGGACAGCTGCAATATGGACCCCAACTCTAACCTCAAACAGGAAAGTTTTCAGGGTCCGTCTAAATGCAAGATGACTCGAAACCTGTTTCAATACAAGCAGCAGGGAATTCCATAGCCGAACCGCTGCTACCGAGAAAGCTCGGCCCCACCCTGCATCGTCTATAAGTAGGGACCAACAAAAGGCCTGCTGTCTGTGAGCATAAATCGCGACCCGGAAAATAGCGAATTCATTTTTTTTCCAAGTATCCGTCCCCAAGACCCTGCAAAGCGCGATGAACCAGACACAATGATTTGAAATCAATATGCTTGGACACTGGAAACTAATGCAGGCGACATAGGGTGTGGGTAATATGAGGTCCATATAGGGAGCCTGTCACCACCTGAGCTGCTAGATTTTGAAGAAGCTGCAAATGCTGGATCAAGTTCCTCGGCTAGACGAGATACAGTGAATTGCAGTTGTCGATTCGACTGAGCATAAGGGCAGCTACCACTGTTGGATGGAGGAGAGACAGAATCAATGGAAGCACCTTCCGTAGAATCCTAAACTGGAAATGACAAGCTTTACAAACTGTTGTCACTTGCTTAGTCATAGACAGGGTAGCTGAGAACATCACTTCCGGATTGATTTTTTACTACCGGGACTGAAATTGGAAGACTCCCCAAAGAGGAAGGCCAAAAGGCAGACACCCAAAGTGACAGATTAGCAGAAACGCCCACCACCAACACTTCCATCTGATGAGCTGGACAGACCCCTGCAGAATGGACCTGTCCGCATCCAGGGTCAACCGACAACTGGTGCGCTTTTTCAGTTGGAGGCCAGACTCGGAGGCAGCCACCACCGACGCGTTCCTGCAGAAATGGGGCTCAAAGCCAGTTTATGCTTTCCCGCCATTCCCAATGATAGCAAGAACCCTAGCGCAAGCGAGGAGGCAACACATGAGGCTGGTGCTCATCACGCCAGCTTGGAGGAGTCAAGCCTTGTTCCCCGATCTGCTGAATCTGTCATGCGATGATCTGGTGTTGTTACCCAGTTGGCCGGGGATTCTTCGGGACCCGGAGGGGCTTCCCCACTCCTTGATGCTTGTGGAGACCCTTCAATTGGTAGCCTGGGTGATTTCAGGGGTGCCTGGAATGACCAAGTGCTATAGAGCAGCCGGGCGAGATGGCGTGATTGGTGTCCGGCTAGGGAAGTCCATCTGGCTTTGGCAGATGTGACTTATGTGGTTAATTGCTTGGCGCGCAAGCAAAGGCATTCAGGACGTCGATACCTTCCGGTCCGCCATCTCAGTGAGGCATGTGCATGTAGCAGGCGCCCCTATACGTGAGCACGCCCTGGTCATGAGGCTGCTCAAGGGTGTACAGGCCATTTGACCTCCCAGGTCGAACAATACACGTGTGGGACATGGTTCTCGTATTGAAATTCTTGCTGAGATGGCCAGACAATCACGAGCTGACCAGGAATGAGCTCTCTGCCAAGTTAGCAATGCTTCTGTGTTTAGTTGCATGCAGGAGAGGGTCAGACATAGAGGCACTAGAACTGGACATCAAGCCCTTCACCCTGGAGGGGGTAATGTTTCACGTGAGGAAGAAGACCAAGATGGCCATCACTTCATTGTCATTCCTAAGTTTCATGGAGCAGCCCAAGTTGTGCCGTGTTAGAAGTCTCATAGATATGAGCCCAGGACTAATCCGCTTCGGCCCTCTGGAGAGAGCGGCCTGTTTATCACACTGCAAAAGTCTTTCAAGGTGGTGTAAGTGGCCACCTTGGCCCGGTGGGTCAAATGGATCATGTTCCAAGCAGGGATCGACATAGAGAGTTTTGGGGCCCACTCAGTGCGAAGGGCGATGGCCTCAAAAGCCTTTGTTAGCGGAGCGCGCCTCCAAAACATAATGAAGGCTGCGGATTGAATCAACCTTCAAAATGTCTTATTTCAAGCCTGGGATCGGGTCGCCTTGTTGGTGGTAAGTAAGCTTTGAACAAGCATACAACAAGCCTCCATGTCTCGACGTATAATTCAGATTTTCCAGACTAACGTCCAGGAAAGTCATAATTGTATAGAAATTCTATATTCTATGCAACTAGTAGTTTGGACCATTGTTACTGAATACATATTCTTACATTTCACAATTTGCATCACATTGTATCAAAAAACTCCCCCTTGTGTACAATTCAACCAGTCTGTTACAAAAGGAATGAATTGCCATTTGCAACTGTGGGTCACTTTTTCATTGGTGCCTGAGACAATTTTATGTCCCTGTCCAACCCTTGTGGCCAACCATGCTTGGATAGTGTCATACATTCTGTTGGTGTAGCTGGAGTCTTGGTCATAAATCCCTGGGAGGGGAATGAGGATTTGGGTATCATCAGCATAGTTGGTATAATATATGTCCAGAGCTTCTAGATGGTCGGAGAGTGGTTTTGTATAAATGTTGTATAAATTTGGGGAGGCGCATGAGCCTTGATGGACCCCGCAGGGAACTTGAGTTTGATGAGCAGCAGTGCTTCCAGCGTAGACACCGCCTGCAAGAAATTAGGAAATCCATTTGGTGGACTTGGGTGAAATGTTGGCAGCTAAAGTGAGGTGGTGGCAGAGTGTTTGGTGGCTAACCAGGTCAAACGCGCCGATAGGTCGAGAAGGAGGAGGAGGGCTAGGTTGCCAGTCTTGTGGATATCGTTGAGTTGGTTTTTCAGGTGAAGGAGGGCGGATTCTGTGCCATGGACAGGTCTGAAGCCTGACTGGTGTTTCAGGTAGACTTGTATTTTAATGTATGGAATGATATGATGTGTATAGGCGCGTTATAAATGCCATATCATAAGTGTTTCGAGGCCCGACAAGACAAGAAGGGGGGGGGGAGAACAGAGGGAGGACAAAACAACGATCTTACTAGGTCTTGTGTCATTTAGATCGCGCAAGTGAAGGGAAGGGCAAGGGGAGGATGGATAAGAGCATGTAATCAAAAGTGCAGCCAGCAGGTGGTTCAGTGCAGGTAATCAAAAGTGCAGCCAACGGGTGGCTCATAAGTGCAGAGCAAAGGGGCTGTAGGGTTACAGATACAGACCCCAAGTGCTGGGGCAGCCAAAAGGCAGTGCAAGGTGCAACTGGGCAGGCAGGGACCTGGGCCCAAGTTCAGAGGGTGGCCAGGTGACCAGTGTGTGGACCAGACGGGTCATCAGCAGGGGAGAGGAAGAGGGAAAACAGAAGCGAAGAGGACGGTCTTCAGTTGCTTCCAGAATCAGAGGTGGTTCTGATCAATTTTGAGAGAGGCAGGGAGGCTGTTCCAGAGGGAGGCCCCAGCCGAAGAAAGAGATCTTCCCCCAACTTTCTGCTTTAAAAAGCGACTGACCCTCAAAGAGTTGGAAGTGGATGAGCGGAGAGCTCAAGAAGGGACATGTTTAGAAAGAGACAGTTGGAGGTAGTGCAGTCCCAGGCCCCAGAAAGCCTTGCGGACAATGCAGAGGGTCTTGAACTTGATCCTTGCCGCCATTGTGGGCAATGTAGGCAGCACAGTCAAGAATGTTTAGAAGGAAAGGGCAGTGGTAATGGGCTGGTAGTTGATGGGAATAGTAGGATCAAGGTAGGCTTTCGTGATGAGGGCGGGGAGATCCATGCTTCCTTAAGGTTTGGTGGGATGGAACTGTTTCGAGAAGGAGGAGTTGACAAATGCAGTGATGCTCTGATCTCTTCTGACCTTCCCCTCCCCGTCCCTCTCTCCATTCCTCTCTCCTGGAGTGATCACTTTCTCCTATCCTCCCACCTCACCCTCCCTACCCCTCAGGCAAAGCCACCCTCATCATTGCCACCCACCTTCTCGGCCATCCGACCCATGAAGCGCGTGTCAGTTGAGGCTTTCGCTGCCACCTTCTCGCCTCCCCCTCCCCCTTCGGCTGACTCCCACCCTGACACAGCCCTCTCCATGCTCCACTCTGCTATATCTGATACTCTTGATATCCTTGCCCCTGTCATGAGAATCCGCCTGAAGCCCAAAGCCAAATGTAACTCCTGGTATGACTCGGATCTCGTCACCCTTAAACGCAAGTGCAGGGTGGCAGAGAGGAAATGGCGTGCTTCGTGTTCATCCTCTGACAAACTGGCCTGCCGCCTGCTCCAAAGGCAATACCGTCTCTCCGTTCTCATCAAGAAGAGAGCCCTTATCCAAGCCCGCATCTCTGCGGCATCTAACAACTCGGCTGAACTCTTTAAAATCTGCAAGGAGCTTGCCAACCCTGCTGCAGTCTCTACCTCTCCTGTCCCCTCCCAGGCCCTTTGCACGGCACTGGCCTCTCACTTCATCTCTAAAACTCAGGACATCCTGTCCTCACTCTCCTCCTATCACCTCCCTCCCTCTCTTCCCGGCTCTTCCTCTGGCCCTTCTGCAGCCACCCCTCCTCCCTCCTTCTCTGCCTTTACCCTTTTTTCTGCTGACGAGGTCTCCAGACAAGTCTGATCTATGAAAGTCTCGTCTAAACAGGTTCACCCCTGTTCCTCCAAAACTATCAAGGACCACATCGACTCCCTGGCTCCCGCCCTGGCTGACTTTTGCAACCACTCCTTCACCTTCTGGAGTCTTCCCATCCCCCTGAAGCACTCCCTTGTGCACCCTCTTCTTAAGAAACCCTCTTCCGACCCCTCCTGCCCGTCTAACTATCGCCCAATCTCCATCACTCCCTTCCTGGGCAAGCTCCTGGAGAAACTGGCCATCTCCCAGTTTAACCTCCATGCTGAATCTGTTGGTAGCCTTCATGACCATCAGTCTGGCTTCAGAGCTGCCAGAAGCACGGAAACTGCTCTCCTGAACATCCGTGAAGACTTGCTCTCCAACCTTGACTCTAACACTCCTTGTGTTCTCATTTTGCTCGATCTCTCTTCTGCCTTTGATACTGTCAACCATGCCATCCTGCTCAACCGTCTCCGTGATAACCTAGGTATCACTGGTCAGGCTCTGGCGTGGCTGACTTCTTTCCTTTCCAATCGACCCTCCCAGGTCCAACTTGGGTCCTTCCTCTCTGACGTCTTCTTCTCCACTTGTGGTGTTCCCCAGGGATCTAATCTCTCTCCCTGGCTTTTCAACCAGTATCTGTCACTCCTTGCCCACTGCAGCGCCAGCCTCTGCCCCAACTTTCAGTGCTATGCGGACGATACCCAGCTCATTTTCAGGCTACCCTCGGCCTCCTCCTCTCCTTCCCTCATCTCTGACTGTCTGTCTGCTATCCAGGAATGGTGTGCCGCCAATGACCTCTGCCTTAATGCCAGTAAGACTGAGATTCTACTCATTGGCACACCCACTCCCTCCTTCCCTGCAGCTCTCTGGCCGGCCTCTCTTGGCCCTCTTCCTGCTCCTACCTTCAAGGCTAAAAACCTCAGGGTCATCTTCGACTCTACACTCTCCTTCTCTCCTCACATATCTGACGTCTAAGAAGTCACACTACCAGCTGCACCTCCTCAGAGGTATTCTTCCCTTCCTCTCCTTCCCCCAGAAGCTCACTGTCTCCCGAGCCCTGGTTCTCTCGAAGTTCTCTCGAAGTTGGACTACTGTAACAGCCTCTATCTTAATCTGCCTGCCTCCACTCTCCGCCCTCTGCAACTCATCCAGAACAGAACTGCGAGACTTGGCCTCAAGCCCAGGGACCCTATCTCTCCAGGACTGAAATCTCTACACTGGCTCCCAGTTGCTGCGAGGATTAAGTTCAAAACCCTGTGCATTATCCACAAGGCCTTCTGGGGCCTGGTGCCAAAATACCTTCAACTCTCTCTTTCTAAATATCTTCCTTCCCGAGCCCTTCGCTCATCCGTCTCCAACTCCCTCAGGGTCAGCTGCTTCTCAAAGCAACGAGCTGTGGGTAGATCTCTCTCCGCGGCAGGGGCCTCCCTCTGGAACAGCCTTCCTGCCTCCCTGAAACTTGAGGAGAACCATCTCCGGTTCCGGAAGCACCTCAAAACCTCCTCTTTGCTTCTGCCTTCTCTGTCCCTCTCCCCTGCTAAATTCTACACTGAAATTGCACTGAATCTACAACTGGGCCACTCTCACCGACCTCGGTCCTGGGCCCAGCCACTCTCCACTTGCACTGCCTCCCTGGCATCCCCTGCACTGCACGACTGTCTCTGTACCCCTACAGCCCCCCCCCCTTCCCAGCACTTGTCTGCACTTACCTTGCACTTGCCACCAGCTGGCCCTATTTATTTATTTATTTTTATTCTACTTACTTGTACTGCACTTCCCCCTCCCCTTGCACTTTTCCCTTCCCCTACCCCTGCACTTGCGCGGTCTGAATGATACCTGGCCTAGTAGGTTCGTTGTCTGTCTTCCCCTTGTTCCCCCCTCCCTGCCTCGTCGCACCTTGAAACACTTGTGTATAGGCGCGTTACAAATGCCATATCATATCATATCATGATAGGAATGAGGGCTTCTGCACAGACTTTGATGGGAGGCACTGGACAGGCATCACTTTGGCAGCATGAGGATTTCAGCCCAGCAATAACATTTGCGATTTTGGGTTCAGTGACAGCCTGGAAGCTGAAGGCAGTGTCAGTGGAGGGGTTTTAGGAAGGCCACAGGGGGATGTTAGGTTCAGATGACTTTGTCTTGGAGAGGATGGTGGCTCATTTCTTTTCAAATTTCACTTGGTGGGTGTCAATCCTGTGGGTGAGATAATCTTGGATATTTTGGCACCAGGTGTTCTCTTTAGTGATGTTGGCAATAGGTGTGACAGTGGTTTCAAGCTCACGTAGGATGGAGACTAATTCAGGAGATTGGGATTTTGGCAATAGAGATTCTATTAGTCAAAGATGTTGCTTTTGCTGTAAGTCTGGCTTGCTTGTATTCCTTGGAACAGTTGATAAAATGCGTTATTGGAAGCTGAGGGGACCTTGTGTCAGATGGTTTCGAGGGCACGCTTCTTGGCTCTCATGGCCTGGAGACATGGTATAAACCACGAGTTTAAGTGTGTAGTTGGTTTGGCTTTCTGCGGCTTGAGTGGGGCAATGGCATTGATGGGTAACTGGATGGCCACATTGTAGGTGCTGAACAATTCAACTCGAGTGGGGATCCTTGTGTCCGGCTAACTATCACCCAATTTCCATTACTCCCTTTCTGGGCAAACTCCTGGAAAAATTGGCCATCTCTCAGCTTAACCTTTATTCCAATTCTGTTGGCTGTCTCCATGACCAGCAGTCTGGCTTCAGAGATGCCAGAAGCATGGAAACGGCTCTCCTGAACATCTGTGAAGATCTGCTCTCCAACCTTGACTCTTAACATTCCCTCTGTCCTCATCCTCCTCGATCTCTCTTTTGCCTTTGACACGGTCAACCATACCATCCTGCTCAACGTCTCCGTGATAACCTGGGTATCACTGATCAGTCTCTGACCTGGCTGACCTCTTTCCTCTCTGATAGACCCTCATAGGTCCAGCTTGGGTCCTTCCTATCATCCATCTTCCTCTCTGCCTGTGGGGTTCCCCAGGGGTCTAACCTCTCGCCCTGGAATTTCAACCAATACCTGGCAACTCTCGTCCACTGCATTGCTATTTTCTTCTCAAATTTCCAGTGCTACGCTGATGACACTCAACTCATTTTCAGGCTGCCCTCCGCCACCTCCTCTCCCTCTCTCATCTCTGATTGCCTAACTGCCATTCAAGATTGGTGTGCCGCCAACGATCTATGTCTGAATGTCAGCAAGATGGAGATCCTCCTCATCGGCACACCTATACCATCCTTTCCCCTCACTCTCTGGCCGGCCTTCCTTGGCCCTCACCCTACTCCCACCTGCAAGGCTAAGAACATCAGGATTATCTTTGACTCCACTCCACACTTTCTTTCTCAGCCCACATCTCTCATGTCTCTAAAAAGTCAAACTTCCTACTGCACCTCCTCAGAGGTACTCTGCCTTTCCTCTCCTTCCCCCAGAAGCTCATGGTCTGCCAAGCTCTGTAACAGCCTCTTTCTTAACCTACCTGCCTCTACCCTCCTGTTAGGGAGAATTCTCTTTCTAGAGCTAATTTCCCTCACCTAGTGAGTCCCCCAGCAGCTTTGCTGGATTTCTGGAGTTTATTTTTTCCACCTGGTAAGAGTGTACATCTTTTTCCACTCTTACATGTGTTTTGGCCTATGTGTTTTTACTCATTGTGTGATCTTGGGCACTGGAGCACACCACTCCAGGTGCCCCTGTTCTTGTATGGGTTACACCGCACCCTCAGTGTAGTAATCCAGAGTTGTCTTTTGGACTTCCCTCTGACTCCAATTCGCTGGGGCTGACTACTGTCCCCTAGAGAAAGGTAAAGTTGCCATTTACTTTACATAGTCATTTTTACCACAGACCCAGTACACCCCATCTTACATGGAGTACTGGAAAGGGCTAATCGGTAACCCTTTTCTGTCTGTACCTCCCTGAGCATTGTTTTTATCTTTTAACATTTAGACTTGGCTGGTGGCAGTGGTATCTACCCTAACTTTTCTACCGCGATTATATTAGATAAACGTGGTACTGTTCTTGGCTATTATATTAGCCTTGAACATAAACCGCTTGACCAAAACGTCTTTCTTTTGGCTCCGGTTGGGTTTATTCACCATTTCTTTTTGTTAAAGTCCTTCTTGTGTTTTACTTTGCGTGGCAAACCAGGTTCGCCTTCTTTGTTCACCGTCTTTTTGGCGGGCTTCTGCAGAGAAGCCCTCCTCAAGACGCCTGGGTGTCTAGGTGGGCTGAATGTGAGGGAGGGGTGTAGTCACCCCCTGCACAGGGTATCCTAGGAAACCCAAGTCGCACTTTGCCATGATTGACTGAGGTGGTTGTCCCGGCTGGACAACCCCCCTGCTGCGTGATTGACAACCAGGATGTGTGAATGGGGGTTTTTGCGCATAAAAGGCAGGTCTCTTGGGCTAGAAGTCAGTCGCCTCTGGAACTACAAGGAACCGAAGAGTATGCGGAGAGAACGACGGCTGCTGCAACTACCCCATCCCGGTGAAGCCCTGCTGCAGTCCTGAGCTATCTACCCTTCGACGACTAAGAGAAGATCCAGTCCGGTATCTTCTTCCCTTGAGCCTAGTGGGGATAACCAGCTCATCTTCTTTAGCCAGAGATCTCCGCCGTGGTCGAAATCGCTGCACACTGCTGTAGTGGTCCGGATAGCCACCTGCTGAGCCTCTCCTGTTTTTAAGGAGCACACCTTTTCGCTGTCGCTGCTGCCGGCTTCATCCCTGTGTGGTGCAGACCCCCTTCAGACGTCCTCCACAACGAAGCTCCAGGAATCGTGGGTCTGCGGGAAACCAACAGGAACAACTGCCAGGGCTCCAGCTGCATCGTGGAAATAAGGTACTGTGTTCTACTCAAGGAAACTGGGTGAACCCCTTTTCTTCATTTCCAAGGCTCGTCCTTGTCTTCCCTCCTTCTTATAACTTTTGCTTCCGAACATTGACAATATTCACGTACTCTTGGGCTATACGGAATCGTGAACTGTCTAACGGTGTGATCTTCGGCACAGGCCTCCGGTGTCATCCAAACCTGGCTCCGACCCTTTGACTTTTGAACTCCTGTTTCAGAGTGTTTCTCGATACTGTCTGCCTAACCTAAATATTGCCTGTGATTTTTGCCTCCAACTCACTCTGGGTATCTCAGGTGCTAAGTGTGTTTTTGCCCCGGTAGCATTTCATGTCACGGATACGCGTTTATGTAGTAGACCGAACTGTTAAAAAGTGATCTCAACCGTATCCGCGGTATCGTGTTTTGTTCATAACACCGGTTCATTCAAACACAGGGTACTTACCTTGAGACTTACTGTACAAAGTGAATTGGTTAGTTGTAGTATATTTAACGTGCAGTTTTGTTTAAAGTTTAATAGAGGTGTTGTGTTTATAACTGATGGTTTAAGAATAAATGTACTTATATTTGTTTACCTGAAACCTTGAGTCAGTGTTTGCTTGAGTCACAGTAATTGTGGTCCCTTTGTGTAATCTCTGCTACTGCCCATATACTCTTGAGATAAGCCTGGCTGCTCTGCTACTGCTACCACTATAACTTAGTAGTACAGGCTTGTACCGAAGGTAAAACTTGTATTGCCACCTGTAGTCTTAATTGTGTGTAGTGGTCCCTAAGGGCACTGCACAGGATTCTACCTAACACCTCCGCCCTCTGCAACTAATCCAGAACAGGACTGCAAGACTTGTCCTTGGCCTCAAGCCCTGGGATCGTATCTCTCCAGCTCTGAAATCTCTACATTGGCTCCCAGTGGATGCAAGGATTAAATTCAAAACCCTCTGCATCGTCCACAAGGCTTTCTGGCGCCTGGGTTCAAAACACCTTCAGCTATCCCTCTGCAAATACCTCCCCTCTCGAGCTCTTCGCTCATTTACCTCTAACTCACTTAGGGTCAGTCGTTTTTCAAAGAAATGAACTGGGGGTAGATCTGTGTCTTCAGCTGGGGACTCCCTCTGGAACAGCCTTCCTGCCACTCTAAAACTTGAAGAGAACCATCTCTGGTTCCGGAAGCACCTCAGGACCCTCTTCTTTGCTTCTGCCTTCGCTCCCCCTCTCCCCTGCTTATCTGTTCTCTCTTGGCAGTGTGCACCTGGCCACACTCTGTCCTCCGGGCCCAGGTACTGTTTCACCCTTCCACCCTCCTGCACTGCCTCCGGGGCACCCCTTGCACTGGGGTCTGTATGTGTACCCATACAGTCCCCCCCAACTTTTTCTTCCAGCACGTATCAGACCTACCCTGTCTGCTGCCTTAAACCCAGCACTTGCCAATTGCTGGCTGCACTACCACTCTTTGTTGCCTTTTTATTTATTTATTTATTACTTATCTGCTTCTCCTTTGCTCTGCACTTTCCACTTCTCCCCCCTTCCATGCACTTTTCCCCTCCCTCTCTCCCATGCACTTGCGCGTTCTCAATGTCACTGGGCCTAGTAAGATCATTGTTTTGTTCTCCCGTGTTCCCCTTCCTTGCCTTGTCCCGCTCTGAAATATTTGTGTACGAGCGCGATAGAAATAAAATATCAATATAAATATCAATGGGTGCAAATGAGAGTGGTGGAGGGGTGACAGTAGGGGAAGAGCTTCCCATGAGAAGAGGATGAAGGTGTGGATATGGTGTGAAGAGAAAGGGAGGTGCGTGTACCTAGGCATGTATGGCAGATGTTGGCTAGTGGTGTTAGAGCACCATGTATGGAAGGAGTGGTGATGGGGGAGGCAAGCATAAGCATTCTGCTCGTGCCTATGCAGGGCCGTAGGGTGGTGGTTGAGAGTAGGTGTAGAGTTGGTGTTCTGGTTTCAGCAGTGGCTGTGGCATGTCATTTAGAACTGGCAGAAGTGTTGGAATGCGTAGTGCTGAGAGGTGCAATGGTGAAGCTGTGTGCGTGAGGACAAGTTGTGAGATGCAGCTGGCAGCGAACAATTGGTGGCAGTGTGGCTTTACAAGGCCTTGCAGACTGTTATTTTCAGGTCATTGAGTTCAGGGTTTGATTGGGGAGTTGGTGGTTTCAGGCAGTGTACTAGTTATTGGAGGCAGGTGTTGTTGTGTGCCAGTGCTGCTAGGTACTGACAGTGTATGTGCACACAGGGGGCATGGTTGTGCACTGGTAGGAAGGGGGAAGCATAAGGGTTTGTTGTGAGGTTCCATGATAGTGAAGGTATTGCAGTGGAGCATTGATCATGGCAGTGGGCACTGCTGGGATGCTTGGAGGTTGGGAGGGATGCAGAAGGGAAGTGTGCAGCAGGCATATTGTTCAGTAAATGCGTGCGAGTTTGTTTTAAGGCTGTGTGTTAGTAGTGATAGTAAGAAGGGCATGGGGGCAGAACAGGTGGTGCAATGTGTGCAGCTGTCATATTGTGCAGCAAATGCGTGCACGTTAGTTTTAAGGGTGTGTGTGAGTACTGATGGTAAGAAGGGCATGGAGGGGCAGAACAGGTGGTGCAATGCTAAGGGAGAGGCATTGGACCTCACATGGAGTCGGCAAGCGGCATGACTGCGTGGAGGCGGGTGAGACATGAAAGGAGGGGTGCTGTTCTGGGGAAAGGGTGGTGCGTTCCGCAGAATGAGAAGGATACGCATACGGCATCTTACAGGTATTCTGGCGATCGAATGAGAGGGAAACAAATGCAGCAGGTCATTTCTTGGGCTTTCCTTGATTAGCAGGAGGCAGGCTGGGTGCATAGATCAATGAGGATAAGAAGATAAGTTCCTTGCCACTGCTTCCATACGTCTGGATGCCAGTGTATTAATTTCAAAGGCAAGCGCAGAATCAGTATAATCCCTGCAGAAAGCAGCACGAAGGCAGTCCGAAGTAGATTCTGCTGCAGCTGCCATTTTTACATGATAACCAGAGTCCATGGGCCCAATGGACCCTGATGTCGATGGAGCATAACTCTCAACCTTTAGCAACTGCTTGGAGGGTGAGAGCCTGGGTTGGACACCAGAGGTGGCGTTAGAGGAAGTGACATCACAGAAAGTGACATGACAGGAAGGTGTGCGCAAAAAATCCCAATATTAACTAACTAGGGTGCTGCAACACTAGGCCCTTTTACATGCAACCATTGTACCAAGTAAATGCAGTTAAAAAAAATACAAATACATGTTTATTCTGTACAGTTTCTTCTTTTTTCCCCCAGAAGTGCACTGCCTAAAAATAAATGTACAACTGTCACAAGAAACCAACTGTGCTCATATGATGTTTAAACTCGAAATAGTGGAACAGAGGCAGTATGTCAATCTCTGTGTAAGAGGGTGCTGAAGCCGTGGACATAGGGCATTTTTGCCACTAGTAGCAATGGGGATGGAAATTGTGATATTATGCAAGCAGCACTTGGGATCTATTGAATACTCAGGTTCTGTATGGCCAACAAGGACCAGGAGGCCTGTGGCAGGTGTTGCATAGTGCGTTGTCACCAGTGGCGTACTGAGCAGGGTGGCCGGGGGGAGGCATGCTGCCCACGCACCGGCTCTTTTGAGAGCCTGGCCGGGATTTTTGTCAGCGGGACACTTCTCCTGTAAAGCACCTCAATGAGGGATGCCGTACCCTTTCTGAACAGGAGAGGTGTCCTGCTGCTAGGATAATGTCCCCATGACCTTCGGGCAGCAGAGGGGCTCTCAGGTTGCTCTGTGCTGACAGAGCATTTCAATGTGAGCCATTAGGCACTGATGGGATGGAGGGGGGCCTATTAGCAGGGACTTTTGTCCCTTTAGAAATGGGCATGGGAGGGAGTGATCAGCAGTGAGAAGAAAAGAGGGATAATGTCGCATGCTTTATTTGTGTTTTTTTTTTTTACAACGCGCATAATACCAGAGTGAAATAATGACTATGGGTTTACCCAAGTGGCTCACATTAACCTGCATGATGCTATTGTGACTTTGCATGCAGGATGGGGGAGAATAAAACTAAAGCCATACTCTTATTGCTCAACATATTTCTAGGATGATGTATATAATGTAAAGCTAATTATGAAAGGCATTGCTACAAATAAAGTATTATTTAAGGACATGAAATGCAAAGGGAAACCTCAATGAATATCTATATCAACTAAACCTGTGAAGATGTGGTCAGTTGCTTAAATTTGTAAACATCCCATTTCTATCATTTAACCAAAGGGTGTGATCCTGGGCAGATCTGCAGCTCTCTAAATGTACTCTGTCAGTGTTTTACTTCAGAGAGTATGTTAATATATCATGCTGTTAATTTAAAAAACCCTTACTAAAGAGTTGCTCCATATATAACAACGTGCAGTTTAGGTATTTTGAACCACAAAGTTATTTGCCACTTGGCTTACTTATGGCAACATATTCTAAAGTCACTTCCATGGTGCCTCGAAGTATCAAAGACTGATGCAAAGTCCTTTTCTGTGAAGTCACTTCTGTTGGTGCGATCCAGATGCAAATTAGGAGGTTTATATGTATTTTGCCCCAGAGCGCCTGAACAGAGCTCTAATAGATGTGTTCCCTGCATCTGTAATGATTTGCTGTTTTTTTGTTTGTTTTTCTTATGTGTTAAAATACCATCTGCCACTAATGTTACCACTAATGTTACCAAAAAGGTAGATTGGGGTAGGGGTAGGCGGTTTGTGGGTGCCAACCTAATTTAAAACAATATGTAATGTGAAGTCACACAATACCGAACGTGTTCCCAAAACCAGATTCAAATGCCACAGGTGTGTGTATACAGTGTGCAGGGTCTTGATTTGGTATTGTGTCCAAAATTAATTGTAAAGTGTCCAAAACTATTTGAATATGCCCGTCGAAAATGCTTTCCTGGCAATCCATTACTGCGCATGCGCACACACTACGCATGCGCAGTAAGCAGGCAAAGCATTTTTCGACGCAAAGTAAAATTCGACGTTACACCAGTACTTTCTCTCCCAGTGTTGGGAGCAAGCGCAACACAAGACTGGCAAATGCCACAGGGGCTGCGGGCAGACGCCCTCCCAGGCCGCACGAGCACCCACTTCACAGAGGGCCGCGGGCAAGGCAGATCCACCGGCAGATCGACCGGCAGAACACCGGGCATGGCATCCCGCCACCTTTCTCACAGCAGTGGATGCTGCTTTGTCCATTTTCCCCTGCAGGCAAAAGATTGCGATGCAGGTGTCCATCCTCCTCCTTTCGCAGCAATGCCTGCCACTCCTACACCCTTTTCCCTCCTTTTATTTTTGAGAAATGATGGACAGCGGGGACGGAGTATATCAAGGGGGCTTTTCCTCCCCTTCATCGCCATTATTGTGGGGCTTGTGGTGCTGCCCCCTTAAGGGACGCACACACGGCGGCATGACGCTGCATGCCGCCGCGTTCATTATAAATAAAGGGGGCGTTCCTGGCCGCAGTAGTGAGACCGGGAAGACCGAACTGAACATACGTGTGAGCCTGTGTCTGTGGGGTTGGAAGCTCACGGGAAACACTGTATGGGTCACGGAGGGACCCCCAACTGTGTCAACGAGGTTGGTGCGTTGCCCGGGCCCGGCGGTGAAGAATCTTTCAATTTCTGACACGGAACGGATGACTTTGAAGATTCGTTCCATGCCGTAGGGCGTGCAGATGCCAAGGGGCAGGCAGCCATTTTGGATTCCTGGCAGGGGATACTCGCGGAGCTCCGGTAGGGCCCGTGAGGTGCATCCATGCCTAATTTGGGGAAATATTGATGGCGGATTTAGAATTCTTTTAGATTTTTGGGAGAGTTACGTCAAGTGAAGGAGAGGAAAGGGGGGAAAGAATTTTTGGGACTACTGCTGCCGCGCGATTTCATGCAGCTGAGGACTTCCACCTTCTTTGTCACCTTCATCATCATGCCCAGCTGCTGTGTGTGTGCGTGAGGCACACTGTTGGTCTGAAGATTTTCTGCGAACCATCATCATCATCATCAGGTCTGGACTTGTGATTCCTGTGTGTGTGTGTCTGGACTGGTGCGCTCCACGGCCCCTGGTGGGGACTGTGCTGGTGGGGTGAGTTGCGGCCCCCAGTTCACATTGGGGGTGCCTGTGCGCTCTAACCCATGAGTGCGCCTGGTGCACCAGGACGGTGGGCAGCCTGCAGACCTACAGCCGCCTCAGGCCCAGCCCCAACTTGTGGCACAACCTGTCGTGCAGCAGGCCCCTCCAGTCATGGTGCAGATGAGGGCCCTGCGGCACTAGAGCCTATTCCAGAGCTCGATGTCTCGGGCCCCCCATCCAGCCTGGGGCCCAGGTGGAAGCGGTGGTTAGACCGGTTGGACGTGTACTTCAGGGCCACCATGGAGGCAGATGATGACAGCAAACTGGCGACCCTGCTGTATGCGGCTGGACCTGCAGTGCAAGAAATCTTCGATTCCCTCTAGCCAGCTAACGCCTCCTATGCGGTGGCAAAGATTGCTCTTCGAGACCACTTCCTGCCACTCGCCAATGCCGATTATGAGAGGTTTGTAATGCTGTCAGCACGGCAGAAGGAGGATGAGATGCTGGACACTTTCTATGGCCGT
This sequence comes from Ambystoma mexicanum, assembly GCF_040938575.1. Lineage (NCBI taxonomy): Eukaryota > Metazoa > Chordata > Amphibia > Caudata > Ambystomatidae > Ambystoma > Ambystoma mexicanum. The sequence continues at coordinate 1,027,756,981 of NC_090922.1, read as the reverse complement.
CTCAGACGCCTATCCTTGGCATGTGCCTGGGGTGATGCAGAGGACATGATCAGAACTATGCTAATTCAGGCCTGTTCGTCAGGAAAACTGAGATGGCAGGTGCTGAGAGAACCAGGCACTATGCTTGCCCGCATCCTTGAACTTGGGCACTGCCATGAGGTGTCGGAGGCCCGGGCGTCCAGGATGGAAGCTGGGTCGCGCCCGGTGAAGACGGAAGAGATATGTGCCATGTTGTGGGGTGGCAGAGGTGTCAGAAGACCAGGTACCAGCTTCTGTGACAGGGGCGGGAGAGCTGGTGAGTCGTGCCAGAAGTGTGGATATGATTTGCCCCACCCTGCTGAGTGCCCAGCGGCGGGAAGAACTTGCGGGAGGTGTGGACTGGCGGATCACTAGTGCCGCGTGTGTAAGGCAGCCCTGCCGGTGATGGTGCCCAGAGGCCCAGTTCGGTCGGGGTTCCTGCGTCAAACATCGCCCCCGAGCGTGGCTCAGGTGGACCAGGGCGAAGATGGTGCCCCCGCGGAAGAGGCGGAGGAGGAAAAGGAGAACATCTTCTTCGTGTCCATTGTGGGGGCTCTCAAGTCAAAGAACAGACATCAACCAAGGTGTGTGGTAGAAGTGAACAAGCCGCCTGTCGTGGTGCTCATGGACACGGGGGCATCGGTCAACGTGATGGCCCGTGGACACTACGATACAATGGATACACCACCCAAACTGGTCAGCCCGAATGGCCCACATCTTTGCTTCGGTGGGTTGGAACCAATCCCCCTGGACGGTGCTTTTGTGGGAATGGTGGAGCATGATGGCTCGAAGATTACGGCCCAGCTTCTACGTCACACCGGTGAGCACAAATACCCTCCTGAGCTGTGCTGCGGCGGAGGCCTTAGGCATCGTCAGCTTTGCCTACTCTGTATATCTTGAGGACATACATGATTTGCTAGACAAATACTCCGCCTTGTTTCAAGGATTTGGTCAAATGGCCGGTGACCCGGTGAGGCTGCACATTGACGAGTCCGTGCAGCCCATATCCCTGAAACATCGGAGGGTGCCGTTCCATCTCCGGGAACAGGTGGACAAGGAACCGGACAATCTAGTAAATCTAGATATCATTGAGAAGGTCGAGGTTCCCACACCATGGGTTTCACCAATCGTAGTGGCAAGGAAGCCGAAGCAACCTGACTCCGTCCGAATATGTGTCGACATGAGGCTACCCAACCAGGCCATCAAAAGGGAGAGACACTTAACCCCAACCATCGACGACATCATCGCGGTGCACAAGGTGCTCGCTTCTTTTCCAAGTTGGACCTTCGGGCCGGCTACCACCAAGTCGTCCTGCATCCGGAGTCAAGGTACATAACCACGTTCACCACTCACGGTGGACTCTACAGGTACAAGAGACTCAGTTTTGGCGTGTCTTCGGCAGCGGAGGTGTTTCAAAACATCATTAGAGGTAAATATTAGTGACGACATCCTAGTGTTTGCCAAGACTGAGGTGGACCATCTGCGCAAGCTGGCCAGGACTTTTGAGAGACTGCAGTCATTGGGTCTCACGCTTCACAGGGAGAAGTGTGAGTTTTTGCACCCGACCATCGAATTCTTTGGATTTGTGTTCAAGGAAGGAGGTTTCCTCGCCAGATCCGAGGAAAGTGCAGGACATTAAGAAGGCACAACCACCTGAATCTGTATCAGATGTGCAGAGTTTTCTCGGAATGGTAACGTACTGTGGTCGATTCATACAGAACCTAGCGTCCAGATCGGAGCCCCTGAGGGCCCTCACAAAAAAAGAAACAACATGGCATTGGGGCCCTCTAGAACAGGCGGCGTTTGAAGACATCAAGAGCGCCCTCACAGCTGAGGACACCATGGCGTTCTTCGACCCCCACCCTTCTGTCGGAAATCATCGTGGACGCCAGCCCGTTTGGCCTAGGGGCCGTACTGACACCAATTGATCGGGATGGCAGTGTTCGCCTTGTAGCCTACGCCAGCAAGGCGCTGTCCGACACTGAGCAGCGATACTCGCAGATAGAGCGGGAGGCCCTAGCAGTACTGTGGGGGTGCAGGCATTTCAGGCTGTATGTCCTGGGCCGTCCGGTGACTGTCGTGACAGACCACAAAACCCTGTTGCCCATACTGGCAGGGTCCTTGTCCAAACCACCAGCGAGGATTGAACGGTGGATGCTTGCCCTCCTCGAGTATGGTGTCACCCTAGTGTACAGGCCTGGTGTGAATAATGCGGCGGACTACCTGTCCAGGCATCCCGGTGTGGACAGCAAGGAGGAGCAGGACATGTGTGCCGTGGAAGAAGAAGACCACGATAGCATGAAGGTTGAGGCGTCAACCCCCAATGCCATGCCCCTTGAAGACCTGGATGCAGCGGCAGCTCAGGACGAGCGTTTTTAAATACTGAAGCATGCGATGCAGCAGGGATCATGGAAGACCATACTTGAGTCCCTGGCCAGGCGCACGCAAGAAGCCAAGGTAGGGCTAGAACAACTGTGGAAGTTGAGGGAAGAGCTATCATTCTCGGCGTCTGGCCTCCTATTAAGGGGTGACCGGATAGTCGTGCCCCAAGCTAAGATCAAAGATGTGATCAGTCTGGCCCACCATGGACACCAAGGAGCCGCCAAGACAAAGGCCCGGCTACGCCTCAAAGTGTGGTTCCCTGGGCTGGAACGGAGGGTCGATGATTTTGTTGCTGCATGTGTCTGGTGCCAGGCGGCGTCCCCGCTGCAAACAGAGCCGGTGATCGAAGCAATGCCCCGGGGAACGCGGCCATGGGAGGTGGTGCATGCAGACTTTGGATCCACCACATTGGGCACACATTTCCTAGTGGTGGTGGTTGAGTACTCCTGCTATCCGGAGGTCGAGTTCGTTGACTCAGTGGCCTTTGAGCACGTGGTGGTGGCCATCGAGAAAGTGTTTGCCTCCCATGGGTTCCCCCACACCTTGTGCTCGGACAATGGGGCACCGTTTCAAAGCGAGCGCTTCTCAGAACTGATGGAGGGGTATGGGGTTCAACATCGAAAAAGATCACCCCGCTCTGGCCGCGGGCCAATGGTGATGCCGAGAGGCTGATGAGAACTCTTAATAAGACTTTCCGGATAACGCAAGGCCAGGGGAAATGCCTGCAGAGGGCTCTCTACCAGTTCTTACGAGTCTATCGCACTACCCCCTACGCTTCCACGGGAGTCGCCCCAGCCGAGGGCCTGTTCAAACAGTGCTCCAGAGGGCTGCTGACCGAGGTGGGGGATAAAGAGCTGGGAGTGATCAATGATCAGCAGGTGGAGTTGGATCGCCGGCTGCGGATGGAACAAGAGAACGCGAGAAAAGGACTCCACCCGCAACGACTGGAACTGGGAGATGAGGTGCTTATAAGGAACAGACACCTCCATGGAAAGCTCTCTCTCCTATACGAACCTGAACCACTTGATGTGGTGGCCGTCAAGGGGTCCATGGTGACGGCCTCGGACAGGAGGTCGGCTGTCACCCGGAACGTAGGCTTCTTTAAGAAGCTAGGGGACCCCAGAACTGAACCTCCCCTCGAACCTGACAGGATAGAAGTACCGGACGAGGGCGGAGGCCATCTCCCCATGCCCGCATCCCCAGCCCGGGGAGTGCCACCGGATGGACTGCCCGTGCCGGAGGTAAGCGGGAGGTACCCCCAGAGGGCGGGGCGAGGGAAACCCACTTACCTCAACTATTACGTGCTGGGACATGTTTCGTAATTGGCCCGTGGGCCACATGTGATAGTTATGGGGATACAGGGTGGTTGTGAATAAAGGGGTGTTGTGGGGAGTTTTTGGGATTGCATTGTTTATTGTTATTGTTGTTGTTTGAGACTGGTAATACACTGTTGTTTGTCCTCAGGGAAAAGGAGGAGTGTGGTGCTGCCCCCTTAAGGGAAGCACACGCGGCAGCATGACGTTGCAAGCCGCCACGTGCATTATAAATAAAGGGGGCGTTCCCGGCCGCGGTAATGCGACTGGGGAGCCCGAACTTAACAGACGTGTGTGCCTGTGTCTGTGGGGTTGGGGGCTCACGGGAAACACCGTAGGGGTCACGGAGGGACCCCCAACAGGGCTGGCGGCAGTCACGCAGCCGGTCTCACAGGTGCCGGGGGGCCAGCACCATGTTGGTGGACCGGGGTCACCCGGACTTACCGGTGTTGCAGGGTTGGACTCTGTGATGCTGTGGGGACACAGCCTCGGTACCAGAGCACCTTGGATGACGGCAGCATCCTGGATGGTGGGGACCTGGTCTGGATCTAGGGCACCAGGCTGGTCTCGGGAGCCCAGGCCAGCAGGGACCTGCAGGACCGTCATCACACGGTATAGGCCTGCAGGCCCAAAGTGAGAGATGGAGACAACAGGGCAATACACATGGGAGGGACACAGTAACAAGGCCCACTGTCTTTTATTCATGCCTCGGCTTATTAACAGTGAAAATCTTGTTGTGTGCTGTGTCACTAATTAAAGAGAACACCCTGTGCAAGTTCTTCTCAAGACGTTTATTTGTTTTATCATGCAGTGTTCATACTTTTAATATGTGCATCTATAGGTGGACGGAATGAAGAGAGTTTGGGAGCAAGGGAGCATGAGCAGACTCCTTTCAGTCAGTGCCGTGCATCATCATCTACTGGGAGTGGAAAAACAGTGCAGAGAGTGGCCGAGTGCCACCCATTTCCTTATCCACAACAACAATATTGTCTTCTTGGTTTGGTTATGTGGATTTAAAGGGAGAATCGTGTTGCACGTCATTTTCCAAAGTGGGTATACCTTTTCGCACTGCATCTGCATCCCCAACTTCAGCTCTGTACTTCATATGTGGGACTGTCTTCCATAAGAAACCTACTCTTTACTGCATGGCCTGCTTGTATGGAAAGTGCATTAACAGCGTACCCGGTGTCATATCTCTTCTACATTGTGTTTTGATGTTGTTTAACTCTCTATGTGATGTCTTCCAAGTGCAAATTAAGTGGGACTGTAATATTGGGCATCCACGATTGGGACAACTTCAACATGGCTTTTCCTTCTCTCATCTGTTCAAAAGAACTGACATTCGTGGTGGTATTCAGTGTCACAATTTGAGCAGCTATGATGGATGCTGCATACTTGCCAACATTCTGTGACCAAACACTGTAGGATTTTTTTTAAAGTTCCAAAAATGGTAATTATCATAATGATAACTTCATGGGAAATTACATCACATGACCTGATAACATCTCAGGAAAATATGCCGTCACTGCCCTTGGGGTATACAGAATCGTTATCACCATGTTGCCTTTAACACCAGTTCCTCTGCATCACCCACAAAGAAGCACTTATAGCTTTTCTGTGTGCCGTGTTTGGTTACCCTCCACTCCAGAACTCCTAAACAAACCCCCACTGCCATTCACAGTTTTGCTGGGAAGCTGCTACATGCATTCTCTGCTCTTTCTGGGATCAAACACTTTCTGGTTTGAATCTAGAGCCTTGTATTGTTATCAACCTATAACTGCATAGGGCGTGGCTTGGAAGCCATGTGAAAGGACGTGCCTGTACGGGAGCTCCCGCTGATCCGTACATAATCCGACTGATACCGCGCAAGGACCGCTGTGATTTGGCGGAAAGTGGGAAGACTGTGAACATGAAGTCCGGCTGCACGCGAGGACACATTTTTACACGGGTTTGTGGTGCGCACGTGTACTTAAGAGCCGAATGAAGCACTGGTGGCGAGATCTCAACAGACGACAAAATGGCCGCCGCCGCTTGACGAGGGGACAAAGGAGCGGTAGATTGGGACCACAGCATACGTGCGCCCTCTCAGCGGAACGAAGGGGGCAGCGCGACCCTGCCTATCTGGGGGGAGCGCCGTACAACAGCGGTGCCTGAGGCGGTCGGGCGAGCTGGGACTCTCAACTGAGTCGTGGTGTATGGGCACGGTGCCGCCCTGGCCTGGACCGGAGCACGGCCAGAAGGACGCTCCTGACTGGAGATATGTCGAACAAACCTCTGAGGGCGAAGAATAAACAGCCTACGCTCGACGAATACGCCAAGACGTCGCCCGGCCTGGAAGGTGCCAGGAGCAAGGATAAGACTCAGACCAAGGAGATGGCCGCCGGGGGTGCGAACCAGGAGGTCCTCGCTGCGATCGCGGACCTGAAGGCGACGTGGGAGACCAAGCTCCAACTTGCTGTGGTCGAATTGAAGACTGCGTTGGAACTACAGGTCGGGGCGGTGCAGGAGGACGTGAACCTCCTGAGGCAGGATGTACGAGCCCTGGCTGAGCGCACGGAAACTCTGGAAAAGGAGATGGGCCCTACTGTGGCGGACTGCACTGCATATAAGCGCGATATCCACGCCCTGGTACAGCGGGTGGGTAACTTGGAAAGTAGGGCTGAAGAGGCGGAAGGACGCGCTCGGAGAAATAACGTTCGCATCGTGGGCCTGCCGGAGGGGGCTGAAGGCCAGAATCCCACGGAGTTTATTGAGAACTTGCTGCTGCAGGAGATCACTGGGGGAGCCCTGTCGCAGGGGTTTGCGGTGGAGAGGGCGCATAGGGCCTTGAACAGAAGACCACCGCCGGGGAACCCACCTAGGCCTGTGATCGCCAAGATCCTTAACTATCGGGATCGAGAAAGGATCCTTGAGCACTTTCGTAAGGGGGGCATCATACAGCGAGGAGAGGCGACCATTACTGCTTACCCCGATTACACCCTGCAAGTGCAGCGTAGTCGCATGAACTTTGGAGCGGTCAAGAGGCGATTGCGGGCAGCGGGGTACAAGTATATGTTGCTTTACCCGGCCAGATTGAAGATATTCTTCAAGACTAAGACACTGTTTTTTGACACTCCGGAGGAGGCCATGGAATGGCTCGATGCACAAAATTGTCCTCAAGAGCCAGTTGAGCGGATGGCGGATGCAACGGGAAGAGATAAGTGACGCTGCGGGCCCGGTTGGGCTATGAATATTGAGACTGGAATATAGTCGGTGGGACTTTGTTATGGTAGTGTATGCGTTAGGACTTTGAAACATGGTCCGTGTGCGCGGATACGGAAGTGTGGGAGGGGAGCCTCCGGGGGCTGTTCTTTGTACCCCAGTTTGAGTTTAGGTTAGTCACGGTGTGTGGGGTGACACCCTGTCGGGTTCTCTACTTGGGTTCCAGAGAGAACCGAACACAGGGATGCCTGAGATCCAGGGATGGAGCTGGGCAGTTGGTTGGGTTAGGGGGGTGGGGTGGGTCAGTTTTTATATGAGCCTGGGAGAGAAACTGGGGATGGGGGCCCTTGCGGTAGGGGGGAGGCGAGTGGACCTGGGTGAGGGATGGGAGCTACTGATACATCATGGGGGACCTTAGGATACTAACGTGGAACGTTAGAGGGCTTAACAGCTACCTTAAGCGTAACAAGGTCATGTTGTACCTAAAAAGACAAAAGATAGACATCGCCTTGTTACAGGAGACACATCTGACACGGGACAAACTGGAACTGGTGGGGAGAAAGTGGAGAGGGACAGTAGTTGGATCTACATATTCTGCCTATGCTAGAGGTGTGCTGATTTGGGTTGCACCACATGTCCCGTTTAAGCTACTTGGGGAGGTTGTGGAGTCTGATGGGAGGCTGGTCATGGTAAGGGGGCTTGTGGAAAATAAAGTAGTGTGCATTATAAATACTTATGCTCCCAACCGTGACACGGTGACATACTTTAGGACACTGACTACTAGACTGGGTGCAGGGATGGGGGGTCCAGTGATTTGGGGAGGGGACTTTAACTGTGTACTAAACCCCAAAGAGGACAGGTCGGATGACAGGGTGGACAGGCCCAGCCCAGCGGCTAGGGTACTGCAGGCGCTGCTGGTAGACCTTGGCCTGGCAGACGTGTGGAGGACGAGACACCCTGGCGTGAGGCAATATTCGCATTACTCGGCCCCGCACCAGTTACACACAAGGCTAGATTACTTTTTCGCAACGCCGGACGTTGTCGCGGAGTGTGACCAGATAGACTACAGGGCGAGAGTCCTTTCGGACCACTCGCCCCTGGTCATGCGTTGGCAGCTTTGTCCCCCACGAGCGCGAATTCCAACATGGCGCCTTAGGGCGGAAGTGCTCAGGGACCCAGTCTTCAGAGAGGAAGTGAGGGAGGAGATAGTTGCTTACTTTGAGGCGAACACAGGCAGCGTCAAGTCGGCGGGTACTTTATGGGAGGCCTTTAAGGTTGTAATGAGGGGGGTTGCCATTGCTAAATCCAAGGGATTAATGGGAGGAGTCCTGGCAGATCTGCGTAGAGCCGAGATTGAGTTGGAGAGAGAGCTGGGGGAGGGGGAGACAGACACGGAGGAGGTCATTAATCTGCAACAGAGGTGCGCAGAACAGTGGGACAGGCTTTGTAATCTGAATTACAGGAAGTACATTGAGAGGTTGCATGCCGGGGGAGACAAGACGGGCAGGCTTCTTGCTTGGCTGTATAAGAACGAGACCCCAAGATCCCCGATCCGATCAGTTATCACTGAAAAGGGAGTGGAGGAGGACACCCAGGAAGGGGTGAATGGAGCATTCGCGGAATATTATCAAGCATTATATGAGGATCGAGAGGGGGGAAGCCGGGAGGAGATAGAGGTAGTACTTGAAGATATAGGCCTGCCCAAGATAAGTGACGAAGAGCGAGAGGAGATGGATGCTCCGATCACTCTTGAGGAGCTGCAGGAGATTGTGCGGCAGCTACCTGTGAGAGACGGGCCTCAACGACCGGTGGGGGGTGTCTGTACTTCCGCTCCCTATATGGTGGAGGAGAGGCACAGGAGACCCCAGCCAAGATTCTCTATTCGGTAGCAATGGTCGAGCAATCCAGGCCTAGCTTCTCAGGAGGTGATGCAGGCTGGTTCTTAAGTACAGTGTATCCCCAAGCCCCCACAAAGGAATATCCACACTCTGTATTGGTTAGAACACAGTCTTTATATAATCAATAGTTAAGGTTATGTACATTTATCATAGTAACTCACTTTGTACTCCGCCAAAATCTACAATGACAAATATTTACAATCCTAAAGTGGTACCACCCTAGATCTCATTACAGTGCATTAACACTACTGTACCATGTCACGCAGACCAATAGAGTGAAACCAGCAATAGAGAGAGGAGAGAAAATAAGAGGGTTGAGCCATAGGCAGAATACTGGCCCCTACCACTGGACACAGTTCTGTGTGGAGATCCCCCCACCTGGGCAACCTGTAAATAAAGATATAGCACAAGCCCAGTCCATATATTGCTCTGCAAGTCTTATTCTCTCCTATAATGTTTTTACCCCCCCAATGTACCTGGTGGAGTCGAGCTCCTCGAAGAGGCGTCGACAAACGTCGAGGAACTCGCTGTTCGGCGACGGGGAATCGACGGCCCTTCTTGGATGCCTTCTCTTTCAAGCGGGAGGCACGGGGCGTGGAACGTCCGTCGACAAACGAGGTAGAACGATGTCGATGAGGCGGCAGCTTCGTCCGAGCGGTGCTCGTCGGCGTCGGAGCGTCGGCGTCCTGCAAGGCGGAGGTGTGCGGGGCACCTCGATGACAATAGTTCTGGACCGCAAAGATTGTAGAGACGGTGGCCCAGCAAGGGCGTCGAGTCGTCCGAGTCTTTGAGGTCGTCGGGTGGTGGGAAACCCACCGGCAGGTTTTTCCTCGGCGCGTTGGTCGCCCTCGACTTTCTCCGGCAGGATAAGCGGTCGACGATGCGGTCGAGAGAGTCCTTCGATTGAATGTTCTTAGGCAAAGGAGCGGACGGCTCCAGTCGTCGGCGGCACGGCGTCAAGTGGTTCCCACGGCTGGGCAACACAACTTCGACGGGCCTCCAGCGGTTACACAAACCTGCGAACCCTGGTCGACGGCAATGGACTTCGACGGCGTCGATGTCCGGGTGCTTCACCTCGATCTCCTCAGCGGTCCCGTCTCGGGTCGACAGCCTTTCGAGGGTCTGTCTTCCAGGGCGCTTCGGCGAAGATGGAGCGGTGCTCGATGGTCCCTCGGAGCACGGGAAGAGGGCGCCTTACCAGGTCCTCTCTCGGGTCAGCCCTCGATGAATTCGTCAGCCTTCGGATCGGTCGAAGCAAATGCCACAGCAAGTCTTCTTCTTCCAGCTGGACGTCGAGGATCAGCAGTTCCAGTTACTCGTAGAGTGGAGACTCAGCTCCCTGGCTGCTTTAGGAGCACAATGGTCGCTTCTCAACCAAAGGTCCCTTCTGAACACTTTTCCAGTGGTGAGAGGTCCCCAGATATACTATCCTCTCTCTCATCCACGCTGCTGGCACACACTCAGCAGCCAATCATACTGCAGGGCATTCATGCAGTCAGTCAGCCAATCAGGCACACAGTGCATGCAGGCCACACTCCTCCCTTCCAGACACTCACAACAGGGAATGTGGATTGGGACAAGTACCCAGCCATTCAACACTACACACTGCATTCAGGCCAGTTTCGGGCAGGCCTGTCTCAGTCTTTGTCTCTCATGCCAGAAACCAGACAACCACAACAAGGAGTGTATATTGGTCACACACTCCATTCACCCAGGTCCCACCCACCGGAGGTACCCACAACATACAGTCACTGGGAAGGCTCCAGCCAGTCTAGCTGGGCCTTCCCAACAATACCATACATGGAACTTCCACCCAACAGCCAGTCAGGGGGAAGGGACAGAGACAGGGCTTCCCAGGACTTTGGGAAAACAAGATAACAGGCAATAGAAAGCAAGAGGCCACAGGGGCCATCTTGTTTCCTATCAGGAATCAACAGATCCCAATGGCAGGGCCGGGGTATCCCAAAATGGAGGACACCCGGAGCACCCGTCAAATTAAGCACGGAGCTGCCACCAGCCCATACCCTGCTCTGGGGCCACCCACAGGTGCCCAAAAACATACAGTAGGGGCACAGGGTTGTACCCCTACCCATGGGTGCCATAAGGGTATCCCATGGGTCTGTTCACCAAACCAAAAGAGAGAGCTGCACTGCCAGGAGTCCCACATGGACTCCGGGGCAGAAAACATAACAGAACACACGGTAAAAACAGTAATAGGACAAGGATTCAGAGGCCCTGTCCCTCAGATGCATTTCCAGCATCACAGTCGCCCCCCCAGACTGAGGTAGAGGGTGTCTAATCTCCCACGGGATAGACACCCTCATCCAGACGGTCAACATACCTTCTGGAAAGGCCATCTGCATTATCGTGACTCTTCCCTGGTCTGTGCTCTATGGTGAAGTCTAGCCCTTGCAGGCTAATGGACCACCTGAGCAATTTCGGGTTCTCACCCTTCATCTGCATAAGCCACTTCAGGGGCTTATGATCTGTTTGGACCTTGAAGGTAGATCCCGTAAGGTAGGGCCTAAAACGCCTAAGGCTCCAAACTATGCTAAAACACTCCTTTTCAACAGTAGCCCACCTAAGGTCTCTACCCTTGAGTTGTCTACTGATGAATATGATATGGTGTTCTCTCCCTTTGTCATCTAACTGGGACAAGACAGCTCCCATTCCGGTGTCGCAGGCATCCGTCTGGACGATAAAGGGTCGGCTGTAGTCAGGCGCACTCAACACAGGTGCCCTACACAGACTTTCTTTCAAGCCATCAAAGGCCCTCTGACAGTCTTCGGTCCAATTAACCTTCCTAGGCTGCTTGGGTGACGTTAGAGCTGTCAGGGGGGCAGCTATGGTCCCATAGTCTGCCATGAAATTGCGATAGTACCCAGTGAGGCCCAAAAAGGCTCTCACCTGGGTTTGAGTAGTGGGAGTCTCCCAGTTCTGTACATCCTGTACTTTACTGGAGAGAGGTTGGATTTGACCCCCTCCTACCTCATGACCAAGATAGGTAACTTTCCCCTGAGCTATCTGGCACTTGGTGGCCTTGATAGTGAGGTTAGCCCTTTTCAAGGCCTGCAACACCTTACCCAGATGTGTCAAATGCTCCTCCCAGGTGGAACTGTAGACGGCAATGTCATCTAAATAAGCCACACAAAAGGCTTCCAGCCCACTGAGCGCATGGTTGACCAATCTCTGGAAGGTGGCAGGGGCATTCTTCAACCCAAAAGGCATGACCCTAAACTGGTAGAGTCCCTCAGGTGTGGAGAAGGCCGTCTTTTCCTTGGCATGGTCCGTCAGAGCTATTTGCCAATAGCCTGAAGTAAGGTCAAAGGTGCTCACAAACTTGGCAGCACCGATGGTGTCCACGAGCTCATCAGCCCGGGGCAATGGGTGCGCGTCAGTTTTGGTGACGGCATTGACTCCTCGGTAGTCCACACAGAACCTCCAATCCTTGGTACCCGCCTGGGAACTTGCCTTGGGGACAAGGACCACTGGACTGGACCAGGGACTGGTTGAGGGTTCAATAACACCCAGATCCAACATCTTGGCGACCTCAGCCTGGATGTGGTTCTTGACGGTATCTGACATACGGTAGCACCTGCTTTTGACAGGCACACTGTCACCAGTGTCAATTTCGTGCTTACACCACGGTGTAAGGCCTGGCTTCAGTGAAAACAGAGAGGCATACTGTTGGAGCAAAGCCCTACAGGCCCTCTGTTGCTCTGTTGTCAAATCTGGAGAGAGATGTACTCCCTCCACTGAGCCATCCTGAGGGTTGCTATGCAGCAAATCAGGAAGGGGCTCACTCTCATCCTCTTCTTGCCCGGAAGCTAGCAAGAGACATGAGACTTCCGCTCGCCGGTGGAAAGGCTTGAGCCTGTTGACATCGAATAGCTGAGGAGCTACCCCAGGGGCTCCCATGTCAACCAGATAGTTGACTTCGCCCACCTTGGAGATGATCCTGAAGGGTCCAGTCCACTTGTCTGCCAAAGCTCTAGGCTTGGTAGGCTCCATCACAAGGATTTCCTGCCCCGGAGTCCAATCCACTTGCGAGGCTTTAAGGTCATGCCAGTACTTATTCAATTCCTGGCTGGCCTTGAGATTTGCTGTTGCCTGACCCATCATCTGTGTCATCCTCCGTCTGAGGCCTAACACATAGTCCCCCACTTGCTTGGCGGGACCCGGAGGGGTGGCTTCCAAGCCTTCCCTGATCAAGGCGAGGGGCCCCCTCACGGGATGTCCAAAGAGTAACTCAAAGGGGCTGAAACCAACACCCTCTTGAGGTACCTCCCTGTAAGCAAACAGCAGGCATGGCAGGAGGAGATCCCATTTCCTCCTTAGGGGTTCTTCCAAAGCCCCTAGCATGCCCTTGAGAGTTTTATTAAATCTCTCAACCAGACCATTGGTCTGGGGGTGGTAAGAGGTGGAGAACTTGTAGGTTACCCCGCACTCTTTCCACATGGTTTTCATGTAACTCGACATGAAGTTGGATCCTCTGTCAGAGACAACCTCCTTGGGGAATCCAACACGGGTGAAAATGCCCAGGAGAGCCCTGGCAACCACCTTGGCCGTAACCGTCCGAAGGGGTATCGCCTCAGGGTACCTGGTGGCATGATCTACCAAGACCAGGATGAACCGATGTCCACCTGAAGTGGGAGGGTCAAGGGGACCGACGATGTCGATGCCCACCCTCTCAAATGGGGTGCCAACCACTGGCAACGGCTGCAGTGGGGCAATGACACTGCCTCCAGTCTTGCCAGACAACTGACAAGTTGGGCAGGTCCTGCAGTGGGACTCCACTTCTACTCCCATCCGTGGCCAGTAGAAATGGGCAGAGAGCCTTTGCTTAGTCTTCTTGGTCCCAAGATGACCAGCCAAGGGCACCTCATGCGCCAACTGCAGTAGGAAGGGCCTGTAAACCTGGGGTACCACCAACCTCTTGTGGGCACCAGGTTCAGGCTTAGTGGGCTCACTAACAAGGAGCTCACCCTCCCAATAAATCCGGAAATTCCTAGGCACTTCTCCTTGTGCCTGGGCCAGGGCCTGTTTCCTCAGTCCCTCGAGAGAGTGGCACTCTCTCTGTCCCTTACAGAAGTCCGCCCGGGAGGGTCCCCCTTCAGCTAACAAGCATTGAAGGTCGGGATGATCCTCCGGGTTGAGAACCTCTCCCACAGGAGAGTCTTCTGTCTCTTCTCCCAAAGGAGTTGAGTTTGGGTTTTCCACTGGACCCAGCCCGTCCGGAGCATGGATCCCAATGGGTGCTGTCGGAACAGCAGGAAGAGAAGGTGCTCCCTCCACGGAGGTGGCCTCCTTGGTCTTCCTTCTTCTTGCCTTAGGCCTCGCCTTTGGCTCGGGTACCTGACCCACAGCCAGACCCGGTGTCACCTGTGACCTAGTGACTGCAGCAGCAGTCATGGGAAGACCATCCGAGATCAACCCCAACTCTACTAGATCATTCCCTAACAAAATGTTAGCAGGGACATTGTCCTGAACCAGGACAGGAAGCTTCGCTGTCTTGTCTCCAATCATGAGTGTGACTAAGGCTACAGGTGATAATTTGGGAGGCCCACCAGCTAACCTGGTGGTTTGCAGAGGAGCACCTTCATAGTCCTCTGGCCTGAGCAGGGTCCTGTCCACCACTGTCATGCTTGCCCCAGTGTCTCTCAAACCAGTAGAAGGCTGGCCATTCAAGAGGACACTTCTCAAAAACCTACGGGTGTTCTGTGGGATAGTCGCCAGTACTTCCACATACTGGTCCCAGGCCCCAAGGGACACTAAGGAAATCTCTACCGGAGCACCAAATGTGATCCCGGCAGAGGAGGGGAGGACCGTGGCCTCCACCTCAGACACGGGGTAAAGGTAGGCCAGGCTGACAGCCTGTACTCCAAGTGCCTTACCTTTACACTTGGGGTCACCCCTTTTGTGATCCAGAGCCCTACAGTCCCAACAAGCGCCAGGAGTGCGGGGTACGGTACTGGAACCACTGGGAGCCTGCTTTGCAGCAGGTGGACCACTACTCTTATTCCCACACCCAGATGACTTATCCCCACTAGATTTTTGGGTCTTAGGAGAGGAAGGTTTTGGTTTACCCGACTGTGATTGCTTGGTGGACTCCTCAGCTTTCTGAGAGGCCCCCTTCTCTTTGTCCTTGTCCTTCCCACTGGAGTCCTTAGGGGACACCCGGTGGGAGACCCACTTGTCAGCCAATCTAGCCAGCTTAAAGGGGTCCAAAATGTTCTGGTCAGCCACATACTGACGCAGCTCTGGTGAACAGGCTTCAGAGAAATGCTCAAAAAACAAGAGGTGGGACAATTCAACAAAAGTCTTAACCTTGTATCCATCGATCCACCCCATCATGTTCATGTGCGCAGCACTCACCCAGTCAACCCAAGACATATTCTTCTTTTTCTTAAAATCCCTGAACCTTCTAAGATATTGTGTAGGTGTTTTGCCAAACTTGGCAATCAAAGCAGACTTCATACACTCATACTGACCCCTTTCTTCCACACTCAGCTTCAGAATACAGTCATACCCGGTTTGAGGCACTCTGCTTAACAAACACTTCGCCCAATCTCTTTTATCCACATCATGAATCTCACAAGCCATTTCAAACGCTTCAATCCATTGGAGGATATCCGAACCCTCCACAAATACACCAACCAATCTTTCATAAACTTGGTGGCTGGGGACCTGACACTCTCACTGGTTCTAGCTGAAGTCTCCACTCTAGCTTTCTCTAGCTGGATCCTCTGACATTCAGTGTCCTGGCTCTTGAGTTCAAGGTCCTTATTTTTGAGCTCCACTTGTTGAGCCAACTCCTCTTTCTTAAGCTCAGCATCTATTTCCAACTTGCGGTATTCAAAGGCCAATTTCATCCTTAATAACTCAAGCTCTAAGGAATTGCTGGAGTTTGGAACAGAGGCAGCAGGAATGGCGGCATTCCCAGAAACAGATTCAGCAGAAACCCCAGGGGCAGAGTCCTCATTGGTTGCATTCCCCCCCTCATCAAGAGTTTCACTATCAGTCTGGTAGTCCACCAGGGCAGCTATCAGCTCCGCCCTAGACTTATCCACAAAGTCTAACTCCCTAGCTTCACAAGCACTCTGGAGAGCCTCCAAGCTCATCCGAGTTAATTTGCCATTCGCAATAGACTCCATTGTTTGTAATGCAGTTACCTTGTACACAACTAAACCTTAATTTAATAAAGGGCAAATATCCTTTGTAAGTGGCACGGGTATACACTGATTCTTAAAACCATAAGCATCCCACCGCTTGCCACCAGTGTGAGAGACGGGCCTCAACGACCGGTGGGGGGTGTCTGTACTTCCGCTCCCTATATGGTGGAGGAGAGGCACAGGAGACCCCAGCCAAGATTCTCTATTCGGTAGCAATGGTCGAGCAATCCAGGCCTAGCTTCTCAGGAGGTGATGCAGGCTGGTTCTTAAGTACAGTGTATCCCCAAGCCCCCACAAAGGAATATCCACACTCTGTATTGGTTAGAACACAGTCTTTATATAATCAATAGTTAAGGTTATGTACATTTATCATAGTAACTCACTTTGTACTCCGGCAAAATCTACAATGACAAATATTTATAATCCTAAAGTGGTACCACCCTAGATCTCATTACAGTGCATTAACACTACTGTACCATGTCACGCAGACCAATAGAGTGAAACCAGCAATAGAGAGAGGAGAGAAAATAAGAGGGTTGAGCAATAGGCAGAATACTGGCCCCTACCACTGGACACAGTTCTGTGTGGAGATCCCCCCACCTGGGCAACCTGTAAATAAAGATATAGCACAAGCCCAGTCCATATATTGCTCTGCAAGTCTTATTCTCTCCTATAATGTTTTTACCCCCCCAATGTACCTGGTGGAGTCGAGCTCCTCGAAGAGGCGTCGACAAACGTCGAGGAACTCGCTGTTCGGCGACGGGGAATCGACGGCCCTTCTTGGATGCCTTCCCTTTCAAGCGGGAGGCACGGGGCGTCGAACGTCCGTCGACAAACGAGGTAGAACGATGTCGATGAGGCGGCAGCTTCGTCCGAGCGGTGCTCGTCGGCGTCGGCGTCCTGCAAGGCGGAGGTGTGCGGGGCACCTCGATGACAATAGTTCTGGACCGCAAAGATTGTAGAGACGGAGGCCCAGCAAGGGCGTCGAGTCGTCCGAGTCTTTGAGGTCGTCGGGTGGCGGGAAACCCACCGGCAGGTTTTTCCTCGGCGCGTTGGTCGCCCTCGACTTTCTCCGGCAGGATAATCGGTCGACGATGCGGTCGAGAGAGTCCTTCGATTGAATGTTCTTAGGCAAAGGAGCGGACGGGTCCAGTCGTCGGCGGCACGGCGTCAAGTGGTTCCCACGGCTGGGCAACACAACTTCGACGGGCCTCCAGCGGTTACAAAAACCTGCGAACCCTGGTCGACGGCAATGGACTTCGACGGCGTCGATGTCCGGGTGCTTCACCTCGATCTCCTCAGCGGTCCCGTCTCGGGTCGACAGCCTTTCGAGGGTCTGTCTTCCAGGGCGCTTCGGCGAAGATGGAGCGGTGCTCGATGGTCCCTCGGAGCACGGGAAGAGGGCGCCTTACCAGGTCCTCTCTCGGGTCAGCCCTCGATGAATTCGTCAGCCTTCGGATCGGTCGAAGCAAATGCCACAGCAAGTCTTCTTCTTCCAGCTGGACGTCGAGGATCAGCAGTTCCAGTTACTCGTAGAGTGGAGACTCAGCTCCCTGGCTGCTTTAGGAGCACAATGGTCGCTTCTCAACCAAAGGTCCCTTCTGAACACTTTTCCAGTGGTGAGAGGTCCCCAGATATACTATCCTCTCTCTCATCCACGCTGCTGGCACACACTCAGCAGCCAATCATACTGCAGGGCATTCATGCAGTCAGTCAGCCAATCAGGCACACATGGCATTCAGGCCACACTCCTCCCTTCCAGACACTCACAACAGGGAATGTGGATTGGGACAAGTACCCAGCCATTCAACACTACACACTGCATTCAGGCCAGTTTCGGGCAGGCCTGTCTCAGTCTTTGTCTCTCATGCCAGAAACCAGACAACCACAACAAGGAGTGTATATTGGTCACACACTCCATTCACCCAGGTCCCACCCACCGGAGGTACCCACAACATACAGTCACTGGGAAGGCTCCAGCCAGTCTAGCTGGGCCTTCCCAACAATACCATACATGGAACTTCCACCCAACAGCCAGTCAGGGGGAAGGGACAGAGACAGGGCTTCCCAGGACTTTGGGAAAACAAGATAACAGGCAATAGAAAGCAAGAGGCCACAGGGGCCATCTTGTTTCCTATCAGGAATCAACAGATCCCAATGGCAGGGCCGGGGTATCCCAAAATGGAGGACACCCGGAGCACCCGTCAAATTCAGCACGGAGCTGCCACCAGCCCATACCCTGCTCTGGGGCCACCCACAGGTGCCCAAAAACATACACTAGGGGCACAGGGTTGTACCCCTACCCATGGGTGCCATAAGGGTATCCCATGGGTCTGTTCACCAAACCAAAAGAGAGAGCTGCACTGCCAGGAGTCCCACATGGACTCCGGGGCAGAAAACATAACAGAACACACGGTAAAAACAGTAATAGGACAAGGATTCAGAGGCCCTGTCCCTCAGATGCATTCCCAGCATCACACTACCCACTTGCAAGGCCCCAGGAGCGGACGGGTTCCCCAGTGAGTTTTATAAAGCGTATGGGGAGGAGGTGCTCCCGCCCATGCTGGAGATGTTTAATGAAGCGTTCGAGGTGGGGCGGCTGCCGGAATCACTCAGGGAGACGATTATAGTACCGCTCCCCAAACCCAATAAACCGGGGCATGATTGTGGATCCTACCGGCCCCTGTCGATGCTGAACCAGGACAGCAAGATCCTGACAGCTGTCCTGGCGGCCAGAATGCGGAGGGTAATAGGCAAGCTGATCCATCCTGACCATACGGGCTATGTCCCGAACAGGAATATTACTCACAATCACAGACGCCTTCACAGGGTGGTGGAATGGGGGGGCAGTGAAGACAGCGAAATGGCGATAGTGGCGCTGGACGCGGTTAAAGCGTTCGATTCTGTTCGATGGCCATGGCTGCTGGAAGCTTTGGGGCGGTTCGGGCTGGGACCATGCTACATGAGGTGGGCCGAGCTATTATATAGTGCGCCTCTGGCTAGGGTCCGTACGGGTGCAGTGGTGTCAGATAGATGGCAGTTAGGCAGAGGCACCAGGCAAGGGTGTCCTTGGTCCCCAATGTTGTACATACTGGCCCTCGAACCCTTAGCAGTTTACCTCCGGCAGCAGTATGATCCGGTGGGCATAGAGGTGGGAGGAGAGTGCCATCTCATATCCCTGTATGCAGACGATATGCTGTTATACCTGAAACATCCGGAAGAGAATTTGCAGTATATCTTGGAGGTATTGGAGAGGTACGCCTGGTTGTCCGGCATAGCGGTTAACCCTCAGAAATCCATACTATTCCCGCTAGGCAGTTATGTGGGGATACCGGCGGAGAGGTTGCCAGTGCTGCGAATTCCGTGGGCAACGAGCTCCTTCCGGTACTTGGGCATTGACGTGTATCACACGACCGAGGAAGAACACAGGTATAATACTGAACTAGCTATTGGAAAGATTGAGAGGTGCATGAGGTTCTGGGAAAGATTGCCTTTAGCTATGATGGGTCGTGGAGCTATGCTTAAAATGGTGGTGCTGCCCAGGCTCCTGCATTACTTTAATAACATCCCGTATATGATACCTAGGAAGTTTTTCGCTAAGTTACATAGCGTGTGTAGGAATTTCCTGTGGCACGGCACGCGCAACAGGGTCGCATTATGGAAATTGCAGAACTCTTACGAGAAAGGTGGCGTGAAGCTGCCGAACTTTGAGGCCTATTATATTGCGGCGCAACTGCAATATGTGGCCAGGTGGCTTTCAGATGAAGAGACCCCCGAACATAGGCTGCTGGGGAGAGACTGTTCCCCCTTCTATCTGCGGGAGGTGATTTGGGTGACTGGCTCATGGATGAGAGAGCGTCCTAAGATGCTAGCCCTTGGCAGGAATATATGGCGGCGTGCCTGTCGGATGATGGGTGACCCCTTGCCGTGTATGCCGCAGTTGCCTCTGATCGCCCTGGCAAAGGAGGACGGGCAGCTGAGAACTATTATCCGGACGTATTGGGAGTCAGTGGGATTGATCACTATGGGCGACATCTGGCAGGATGGGACCCTGATGGAGTTCGATTAACTGGAGGCAGGGTCGGGGCTACACAGGGGTCAATATGTAACATATCATAGGGTGGTCCGGGAGGTCCGGAGCACGTGGCCCGAAACTACTTTGGCCGATGAACCGGATGCCACGCTGGAGACAATGTATGACGCATCAGAGGGTGGACACGAGGTCTCTAGGTTGTACGAAATGTTGATGACAAAGGTTGGGAAGCATTTGGGGCACCTGAGACTGGAGTGGGAAGCGGAGATGGGGGCCCCGATGTCGGATGGGATGTGGGAGCGCGCCCTGTGGTATCACAAAAAGGTATCAAGGAACGCCAGGTTCAAGCAGATACAGCTCTATATTACGCACAGGGCATACATGACCCCCCTTAGAATTACCAAATTTCTAGGTAGTGGGCGCCAGGCGTGCCCCAAGTGTAACGAAGAGAATGCGGACATGATACATATGTTCTGGGCGTGCCCAGTGATTGCAACTTACTGGGGTGAAGTGGCGCAGAGGCTGGCAGGGAGGGGTATCACACTTAAGGTGGATTCGGCTTGGGCTTGTCTGCTGGGAGGGTATCCCAGGGCGCGTAAGCTTCGACATGTTGAGAAACTTAAAGATCTGGCCTATGTGCTTGCCAAACGTAGGATAGCCATGGAGTGGAAGAAATGTCATAAGCCGCGAGTGGAGGTCTGGTGGCGGGATCTCCAAAAATGGGAGGATGCCGAAACGACAGCGTGGCAAGATGGTAGTATGGCAGGGGATGAGGACGAAATAGGCTCTCTCACGGCATGGAAGTTATTGTTAGCTGAGCTGTTTGGAGCGGGATCGGCCTCGGCTGGACTTGAGAGCGATGTGGCCCCACCGCACGGAACGGACACTGATGGCGGACACTCTACAGGCTCATAGGGGGGAGGGATGGGGATTGCAGTGCCTTACTTTTTGTTTGTTTGGTTTTGTTGTTTGAAGTGTTTTATTTATGTTTCGTTGTAATGTTGTTTGGTTGAGATAAAATAAAAATATATTTAAAAAAAAAAAACCTATAACTGCATCCTCTATTTTTATTTCCACTTTCTCCCTGAAACAAGGGGATTTTGTGCTGAGTTCCTGGTGGTGGGACTTGGAGAGAAGTGTGGTGCGCATATGCGTCCAATGCAACAAGGAAAGGAAAAAGGCCCAGAAATTCCAAGTCAAGGAGGCCAGATACCGTGAATTTGTATGTTTTTCTCTGTGGAGTCCTTGCTCTTTTTGTTTTTTGCTAATAGGTGGCAATTTAGCACCACCAATAAGCTGAAAATATTTCATCGGAGTGCAGATGACACTTGAGGATGGACACACGGCTTGTGGGTGGTGTTTTGTGATTTGCCCACCCATTGACTGCCCCTGCAGGAGAGTTCAAATTTGCCAAGCTTCAGGGAAAGAGAGAGACTGCTGTTTCATTCTGCCGATCTGCGCTCTGCAGCTATTGGATGTGTTCGGATCTCGAGCTCGCTCCTAGGCATCAACGCCTGGGGAGATATAAAGCAATTTGACACACTAAAAATAGCAATAGGATCAAACAAGCAAATCTGTAGGCGGTAAGAGTGCTGAAAAAGCCATAGCCTACCACCTTCATCGGTAGGGTTGGCAAGTATGATGCTGCTGCACGATGTAGGATTTCTGTTGTGGAGTGATTTGCTCGTTCCAGTTGGTCGTTGGCCTGTGGGTGATAAAATGCCAGTCTACTGTCTTGCATGCATACCTTTAAACACTGCATCATATTTAAGGTGTTCAGAAGAACCCTGTTGCCTGTAATGAGCTTATTGGTGTACCCCACTCATTGAAAGAATTGGGGTAATATTGTTAACAGTGTGCGCTGCTATCCATTAGGTTGTCAATAAGAGCACCCC
Organism: Ambystoma mexicanum; assembly: GCF_040938575.1. Taxonomy (NCBI): domain Eukaryota; kingdom Metazoa; phylum Chordata; class Amphibia; order Caudata; family Ambystomatidae; genus Ambystoma; species Ambystoma mexicanum. The sequence goes on along the minus strand of NC_090922.1, from coordinate 1,027,735,069 downwards.
ATATTTTTCTTTGTCCTTCCTAATAACTGTTTAATACCTCAATATTCTTCAGTCATTGATGATTTTTATTGCTTGTGGAAAGACGATGACAATTCTGAAGATTACATTTGTCGATTTATTTACTTCTGAAATCCAGTTGGCAAAACTATGTCCATCTAGCATTTGGACAATAATCATTTTCCACAAAAGATAATGTTATATACCTGAAACATTATGGGTCTGGATATTCCTGGCCATTTTACTGCCTTCTTATGCCACAGTAATATGTCAAAGCTGTTCTGGCATATCTTTACAGATCTCATCAACACCGGTTTTCCTGTCATTACTTGACTGGGTTCTCCCCTAGCTGTTAGGGGAGGGAAGAACCTGAGGTGAGCCTAATTGGGATTCCTCTGAATCAGCGACTATATACCATCACTCACCTGCAATGGGTCTACACCCATCTCAGGCCTTTCAACTTCTACTCATACAAAGCACCAGCTTCCCTATCCCATCAACAATTCTCACAGGCATTGGCACATTCCTCTCCCAGTCACCCAGTCAATAAGCAACAGCTAATCCCATGCAGTCTCTCAGGGGATACTATACTCCATCTACTATCAAGTACCCCTCGCCACAGCTCAGGAATACCCAACCAATAAGCACATGACCTCACATCAGGAACTATGGAGCTGAGAACACACCCCTGCCGACCCAGACATTCTTGTTTGACTGTTTCCAGGCCAGTAAACTCAAAAACAGCATTCTGAGCCTGTGTCATACCGAAAATACCGCAGCCCATCACTGTGAGGCCCAAAATACAAATTTTCGATAGGTATTTAATAGGGCGGTGATAGCCGCCCTATACTTAAGGTGAGTCGGACTCCCATGGGAACCCCTCAAAATTCTATTGTTAATAACCTTTGATTTGAGTAATTGTTTTGGCAGGAATTTTGAAAGTGATAAAAAACCTGCACCCCCCCCCCACCCCTGACTGCAAAGTTTAGTAAAGATTTGTTAAAAAATAAAAGTTATTAAGTGTCAAGAATTCCCATTCATTTTCCCATACGCAAACAAGGTACATTTTTGGCAAAGCACACACCCCAAACCACTGGACGGTTTTGGACCAGGTCTGAAACAACGAAGTGTTGATTTGCGATCCATGCTTGGTTTGGGGTTATTCCATGCAGTAGTTATTTAAATATTTGACGCAGAAGGTGTACCCCCTTCTCATAAATAGATAACTATATCTTGGGTATTTACCCAAAACTGGGGTTTAAAAAAAATGAAATGACTGCCATCTTGTTTGAGGTAGGAGCAGTCCGGTTGACTAGAGGGCACCAAGTGAAATTTGGGAGTTGGAAGGGGTCTAGGGACTGAGTTGGCAACATGAAGCTTTCTGTAGCCTCAGTTATAGCCTCGAATAGCAATCTCAAAGCAAACTGCGTCACAGAAACAGCGTGTGTTGTGGGGAAAAGGGAAAGGGCAGGGTAGGTAAGGAGGCCATCTAGGGGGTGGAGGGAGATATCAAAGATGGGGGGGTACTTGGTGAGGGGGTTGGGGGAGATTTATTTTTTCCAGCTGGTGCATTGATTACCGGGTGGCCGGAATCACGGCAGAGCGTGGGCAAAAACCAAGCGAATGTCAGCGTAGAAGCTGATACAATCTCACCCCCGGAATAGTGCAAGCAGACCTGGCGTATCTGCAATACTAGAGGAAATACATTCACTGGCCCCAAACTGCACTGTACCGGCACTAAAAGAACCCGACACAGAGCCACACGGGTGTCGGAATCTGCAGTACTGCATCCGGCACCCGCAGCGCCACTGTAATCGCAGAACCGTCGCTTACTGTGCACAATTCAAAAGTTCCCATTTGAGCACCAAGACGTCTGCAAGCAGCTGCTAATCAATCATTAAAATACCCCCGGTGTCCTCACCCATATCGTTTGTAGCACTCAATGGACCAGCGCCATCCCTGGCGTACCATACATGTTCCGCAGAGGGTTCCTCACTTATTGAACCAACAGTTATTGCCACATAAAAACCGAGTCTTCTGGCACTTGCAACCCCGGTTGCCCAACATTTTAGCTCTGACGGAACCAAACACCTATTGCCAAAGTTTAATCACTGGATTAATCATGGATTACTGCTGAAATACCAAGTGATCCACTAGCACATCATCCACATTGGCATCTGAACATTATACTACTAAATCCTTCAGCATTGCAACTCCTGGCATAGAGCATGCAGCAACTGTATACATAAGGGCTATCACAATGCCATGTGCACCAGATCCAATGCCTTGCTGCACCTAAGCAACTGATATAGAACGCTGTGTATTAGTAGTACTCGCAAATGCTTTAGAGTCATCTAACTCTATGATCACAGCTAGTGTTCATCAAACACCAGCAGAAGACGCGGCATAGGGCCATGGGCCCCCCAGGGTAATTTAATAATCTTGCAACAAAAGAGGTGATCCCGCCTGGACTAGGATACGGACGCACAGGAAGGGCCTCTGCCGAGGAAAGTGCTCTATGACATGAACAAAAAAGAAGGTTGCTTTGGCCAGACGCTCAAATCCCCAAATCACACAAGAAAGTCTGTTACAAGACAATTGGGCTAGAATTTCAGGACTCAACAACTAAGTACCCCTAATCGAGCAACTGCTGCTCCAAATACCAATGGCATGAGCCAAGGAAGACTTTGCGAAGAGTTTCAAGGATTTTCAGGGTTTGTTCACAGCAGCATTTCAAACGCAATTCACCCCATTCACATCTGAGATTAAACAAATGATTACAGAATTAAGAAAAGACCTAACAGACCTGGGCTGAGTGGATGAAAGAGCGATCAAAGAAATGACCCAGGAAAACACGTAATCAGAATATTTGATGGAACATTTGGCAAGATTGACGCATAATCTTGAAATACAATGCAAAGATTTACAAAATAGGTCTCGTAGGGTGAACATTCGAGTCAGAAACCTCCCTGAATCAGTCGGAGACCCAGAATTAAAAGACACAGTCATTTATATCTTCAAATAACTACTGGGCAATGAGGAAGAGGAGAAGATACCTTTGGACTGTATCCACACAGTGGGCATGAAGAGATTTGATCCTGGGGCGCGCCCTATCGACGTGGTGGCAGCATGTGGGGACTACCCACAAAAGCAACAAATTCTAAAGGCAGCAAGACAAGCAGATCGGATCATATACAATGGCTCAAACATACAGCTCTATCAAGATCTCTCTCCAATAACACTTCAAAAACGCAGGGAAATGTAGACTGTGGTAAAAGCACTACAAAAAAGGAAGATAAAATGCAGATGGACATTCCCGTTTGGCGTGGCATTTGCAGTAGATGGGAGGCAGCACAGGATTATCTCCCGGGAAGAGGGAATGGAACTGTTAAATATTGAAGAAGATGAAGGAGAAACCTCACAGAGTTGTCAACAACAACTCGGTCATCCACTCCTTGGGACACTGCGCGAAAGACGGAGCCGGGATGCAGCACCATTCAACGCAAGGGATCAAGCTGGAATCGTTGGAACCCTCCCCTTAAAGGCCCGACTGAAACTTCCAAAAAGTGATACTAATTGAGAGAAGAAAGGGAATCGTTGAGTGATGTGCTATTTTCGCTACTGTATTGGCGGCCCGGGACAGGGCACTCCAACTTGGAATCAGTGGAAAGGAAGCAAAGAGGGTTTTAGGATACCCTATGGGGAATCCTGGAGGAAGTGGTGATCCACCACAATGGGCAGGTGGCCGAGTGTACTTTAGGTACTGTGGGTCACACCAGGGAGGAGGGGGGCAAGGGAGTTTTGGGGTAAGAGTTATAAATAAGGGGTGGGACAGGGTACAAAGTAATGGGAAATGGGTGGGAAATCTGCACGGAGAGGAAGAAGCAGAAAATAGGAACAAAGTTTAGGCTTTGGGCAGTGCATATAAGTGTAACTTTAAAAATCCAATAAATTCAAGTGTATATCACTTAATATCCAGAGGTTAAATACCCCAATAAAACGTTAGGAATTAGAAGGGGTTCTAGCTGGACATTGACCGGAAGTATAGGCATTACAGGAAACCCATATAAAACAGCAAGACAAGCATAGACTCCATATACAACACTATCCCATAATCATACAAGCCACTGCTTATAGCAAGAGGGCTGGCATTTTAATAGCAATTAGGATGGGGGTACAATTCAAATTAATTAACACTAAGGTGGACAGGAAAGGACAATATTTATTGATTGTAGCCAAAATAGTATCAATAAATATTATCTTGGCTTCGATCTATGCCCTTAACACTGGCCAAGATGGGTTTCTGAGAAAGACTTTGCGGAGGTGATAACATTTATGGAAGGGGAACATCTAATATTTGGAGATTTTAATATGGCATGGGACCTAAATCGGGACAGAAGCGTCAGGACCCAATATGGTCATTCCCCTCCCTCACATGGGCTTCATTTAAAAGTTGAACAACTAGCGATCCCAGACGTATAGGTAACTTTGAAAGGGATAGAGAAAGGCTATACTCATTACTCTCACGTCCATAAATAATTTTCATGTATAGATTATATCTGGTCATCTATTATGTTGTTAGGCTACATTACAAAAATTGAGATTTATCTAATTGCACTGTCAGACCATGCGCCTTTAGAAATAGAGCTTTCCCTTCCAGTAACAATATCAAAGATATGGGCCCTCATTCCGAGTTTGGAGGTAAGTAACGTCCCTTACCGGCATGGCGCAAATAGCGTGTCCGTGCCGGCACCAGTCCACTAATAAAGGACTATTACGACTTCGTGGGCACAAGCTTTGCGCCATGCTGGTAAGGGACCTAGCGGCATGCCGCAAAAGGCACCCAAAAAGCCCTTACCGGCATCAAGCTAAGCGCAGATTACACTACTGACATAGTCCAATGCGTCGTTAGCGGTGACTGTAAATAGCGGTGACCGTAATTAGCGGACACCGCTATTTACAGTCACTGCTAATAAGCAGAACCGGAAATAGCGTCATCGCACAGAAACGGGAAGGAGCACGGTGGCCATCTTTAAAAACACAATCCATTGCCATCCTCAGCACACAGGACCCCTAGGACACTGCTGATCGACTGTAAAGTACCTCCTACAAGACAAGAATGCCGAAAGCTCTGAAGAAGGGATCTGCCCGCCTTAGAAAGGAAAGATTTAATCAGGACGAGCTCCAGATGCTTGTGGACACTTTGCACGAGCATGCAGGTACAGTCTTCAGCAGCAACATGAGGAGAGAGGCAGTGCTGCGTAAAAAAGAGATCTGGGCACTTGTTGCCCAGAAGGTTAGTGCAGTGGGCAACACACCCCGCACAGTGAAAGACTGCCGTAAGCGGTGGGACGATCTGCGCCTAAGGGTGCGCAACATATTATCGGTCAATCGCACCCAGGCCATGGAAACTGGAGGAGGACCTAGTTCACCCATAAAGCTCACCCCATGGGAGGGCACATGTGCAAGCATGATTGGGTTGGAATCTATAGAACGCGTAGGCAAGATGAAGTGTGGCGCCACGACATCTGCTGATGGAGGCGAGTGTCCAAAGTAAACACTGCTAAGCCAAATCTGATGAAAGCCAATGCCAATGTCTGTCCAAAGAGTCACGCCATGGTCGGCCACACACACACTCCCTGTAAAGTAGGCCGAAGCAACTGAGACACATGCTGATGCCTGCTGCAAAGCAATATCGTACATTACACATACCACACAAAGTAGGAAATTCCATGAGGCACACAGCGTGCATGACCAAAATAGTGAGCATGTCAGACAGCACTGTTCCTGGTCACCATGAGTGACGCTGACATATGGCTGCATCTACCACCCATGTATGAAATGACGTGCCCTTCCCAACACAAATGCCTATTACCCACAATTGTGTGGATGAGCAATTGTCCCAATGTATGTATGATGCCTATCGAAACATCACTCATGCCGTCCCTCTCTTCCACCCCCACAGGCAGTGAGCATGACAGCGAAGAGCAGGCCACACCCAGTAAGAGGTCCCAGGAGGACAGCAACTTTCCGTCAACCTCCAAGGGACAAGCCAAGGGGCACCGTGCCCCTGCAACCAAGCCACCGCAGGTACACATTACACCTGTACCATCAAGGCCCGTGGAGGGCACAGCACCACCAGCTCTCCCACCCACTGTCCTGCCTGGAGACACCTGTGAGACACCTCATTCGGTGGAGTCCAGTGTGGCTGGGGAGGTGGCAGCCACGGCACCCCTCACAGTGGATGACAGCCAGGAGGACATCTGGGGCACCATGGAGGATGATATAATGGATGTGGACCATACCCCAACCCAAATTGCATCCCCCCAGGTATCTACGAGCGATACCGTGAACACCAACAGCCCAGAGCAGTTTGGCCATGACCACACCCAGGGACATCTCAGTCTAGTATTCAGTGTTGGGGAGGATGAGCAGGCTGGACTTGCCAGCCAGATTCCCAGCACACCCACAGGTGCAGCCGCAAGTCCACAGCGGGCTGATGTGCTCAATGCACTCATCCGAGAATTTGTACAGGACAACCGTCAGGCCAGAGAGGAGTGGCGTACAGAGTTGTCAGCACTGGGCAGGTCCTTTACAGACAACACCAACCGCCTCTGCGAGGAGGTCTCGGCCCTCCGGCAGGTGCTAGGGCGCATCGCTGATGCCTTGGAGGCAGGTCACCCCGCCCCACAACCTCAGCAGGAGGCCACACCATCCTCCTGCAGTTCCACCCAAACCAGCCCGCTCCGCAGGTCGGTCCGTGCACTGCGCCGACAGGACATGCCACCCCCTGGCTCTGGGAGTGCCGAGTGAATGTTATGGCAGCCTCATTTCGGCTTCATGGACTCAATGGGACTTGTGTTGGGAAGTTGTGGGGGGAGGGGGAGGGAGGGTGTGTGGGGAAGTTGTGAGGGGAGAGGGAGGGGGGAGTGGGAGAGGGGGAGTTGTGGGGAGAGCAGGAGGGGGGTGAGGGTGTGTGGGGGAGTTGTGGGGGGAGGGGAGGGGAGTGAGGGTGTGTGGGGGAGTTGTGGGGGGTGGGGGGAGGGTGTGTGGGTGAGTTGTGGGAGGAGGGGAAGGGGGGTGAAGGTGTTGGAGGGTCTTGTCACTTACGTTCATATTGTTACATTCAATACACCAGTTGTTTGAAAAAGAAGACCTGAGTGGACATTCATCAATGCGCATGTGTCATTTATTCATATACAGTGCATAGTGTACATGTACCCTCACACCCAGTGCCCTCTGTCCAACTATCATGTCACCCTCTGCTGACACGTGTGTCAGAAATATTGTGCAATCACTGACTGGCGCACAGCACGTCCCTCCTGTGCATCGGAACCGTGATGATGTCCTGCCACAGCTTCATCTTCCCCTTCATCTTCATCAGGTGGTATCAGTTCAATGTCAGGGGGCAAGGGCACGTTCCGGCGGATGCACATACTGTGCAGTATTACACATGCCATGATGATCTTGGCCACCTTCTCGTGCCTGTAGAGGAGTGCCCCAACCGACCGGCTGAGGCAGCGAAATCGTGCCTTCAACAGGCCAAGGGTCTACTCGATGACCTCACGGGTACGGGTATGGGAACGATTGTAGTCCTCCTCGTGCCTGTTCTGTGGGTTTCGGACAGGGGTGAGGAGCCACGGCTTCAAGGGTTAGCCACTATCACCTGTATGAGAGGAAAATTAAGGTAAATGTCAGGGGAATCATGAAGGACAGCTGTACTTGTCACACATGCCTGCAGGTTATCGTTGCCCACATGCACATGTCCCTGGATGCATTGCCACCATTTTCTGTCCCTCCATGTGTCCTGTGCCGTGGTCTAATGGTGTGGCTTTCATCTTCAAGATGATGGTGTGCACTGACGTCTAGTTGCACATGCATGGTGTATGCATACAGCTGTGTTAGTGTCAAAATAGTGAGGTGTTGTGTCCTGTGAGATTTGGCAGTAGTCTGTGCTATATTGGGCTATCAGCATTCGCATTCCCATGGTGACATGCAGCACTCCTGTGATTGTGCCGGCCCTGTGCCGGACAGTGGATTCCCTAGTAGGTTCAGTATAATGCACTCCCAGGGATGCTTGTCCTGTGTGGTGATATGCTGGAGACAGCAACATGGTGCATATGCACTGCATGGTGCAGGATGTCGTTACGGAGGGTGAGGGCCGCTGATGGGTGGTGCACGTGTCGTGGGATGTGGGGTGGTTTCCTGTTAGTCATGTCGTGATAGGTGTGGACCTTACTTCATTCATATGGGATTTGTGTGTCTTGTACGGTATGTGATGGTTTGGGGCAAAATGTTTGGTGATGTGCACATCGTGCAGTCACATCAACATTGGCAGCATGGTGGTGTGTGCATCTCTCCACCCTTTTCAATGCCATGTGCCAGTCCTGCTACTTACCAAGCAGCCAGGCACGTCGTCCAGCATGTCGCTCCATGAAGCGTGGAGTTCCGCAGGACCAAAGAGTCATGAGTTGATCCGGGATATCGGGCACAACAATGTGTGATGATCTTGCTGGCATTGCATACCATCTGCACATTGATGGAGTGGTATTGCTTGTGGTTGCGGTACACCACCTCCATGGCATGCGGGACCACCAACCCCACGTGGGCGCAGTCGAGGGCACCTACAAAATTTGGCATGCCTGCCAGTGCATGGAAGGCAACCTTTGTATCAAATATCTCCTGGGGAGCATCCAGCACTTGGTTCAGAATCCGTGAAAATAAGGGTTGTGATATGCCATGCATGTGCCCCACTGTGTGCTGGTAGGTGCCTGTGGAAAGGAAGTGGAGCACCGACACTACCTTCAGTAGAGGGGGGATGGCAGTGCGTATTTCTATGAGGCTCACTATGTCGTCATGTATCAGGTCCACTATGGTGGTGATGGTGTCCTTGTCCAGACGGTACAGGGAGTGGATCTGCTCAGGGGTTAGGTTGAAGGGAGTAGCTCTGATGCAAGGGATTGGGGGCTGCCGGAGTGGTAACGGTGGCTACACTGGTGGGGTATGCTGGCCCTGTCTCACCCTCATTCTCCTCCTGCGTCTCCTCTGTGGTGGCGGCTGTTGTTGTTGATGTTGTGGCAATGCAAGCAAGTCCTCCAGCTCCAGTAATGCTACTACTATTGGAATCATCTTGGTGTGGGAGGGGGTGTGGTGTGTCGGTGTGCTCCTTTTGTACTCGGCCTGACTCCATTGCCTCCACCTGTGCTGATTGTTTGCACCTGTGGCAGTTGGGAACACTGCTCTGGGCTCTTTACGGCAGGTCGTCGATGCCGGTATTTACGGCATGCCGGTAGGCACTTTTTCCGCCTTCATGAGGCTGTTATTTGCATGTCCGCTTCACTTGTGATCTACTCCGGTTTACGGCATGCCACTAATGCCGGCATGGTGGGTCGCGTGCGCGCCCAGACCGCTATTAACGGCATCATATTTTACAGTGCCGTTATTAGCGGTCTGGTTGGTCAGAATAGCCCGTAGCGGTAAGCGATGCCGGTAATCATTTAACAGCATCGTTTTTCCCTTACCTCCAAACTCGGAATGAGGGCCATGGTCTTTGATTTGCCCCACAGAACCTTTTCGAGACTCAGTAGTGAGGGAGGAAATAGGGGGAAAGATCGTGGAATTTTTTTAGCTAAATGACACAGGGGAAATAGCGATAAACACATTATGGGATGTTTTTGAAGCTACGTTACGCGGGGGAACTTATTTCAGATGGGGACCATAGACATAAACAACAGGGAGTTTTAGAGTCCGACCTTGAGGGTGAACTGAAGCAAACAATGAAAAAAATAGAAACGGACGGAGTGTTAACCACTAAAAAAGCTTATAGAAAAATTGGGGGGAGCCTTCAGCTATTTCAATCAACAAAAGCGGAAAAAGGCTTAATGTACGTGAAACAAAAATATGTAAAAGCAAATAAAGCAGACAAATTGCTGGCCAGGCAGCTAAGGCAAAAAAGGGCATCACAAACTATTTGGGCGTAAAGCATACTCACAGAGAACTGGTTACAACAACCCCACAGATAATTACACAATTACGGGAGTTCTGCTGAACTCTATATCAATCAGATACCTCAAATATTATTGCCCAAAAGACATATCTACACTCAGTTAAGCTTCCGAATATTACTCCTCGGGTACGTGAACAGCTTGAACAGGAGATAATGAATGAGGACATTTCACAAGTAATCCGAATTCTCCCTCCCAATATGGCTCCAGGTCCCGATGGATACGCAGCTCCATTTTATCAAACGTATCAATCGTATCAATCGATTCTGGCCCCTAAATTGACAAAAATGTACAACTCATTTGAGAATACCGGACACATAACCCCCTCAATGGAGGACGCTAGATTGATTCTCTTTCCAAAACCTTACAAAGACCCCGACTGCATGTGGGCCATATACACCCTTGCCTTGATCAATCTCAATGCCAAAATCTACACAAAAATCCTTGCAAACAGACTTGTGGGTATTTTACTGTCTCTAATCTACTGTCATGAACCATCAAACTCGCCCCTTCTGGGCCTCCTGGTCCCTGACTCGTCGGGCCTTACACTCCATAATACTACCAACATGGCGGCAAGATCAGAACGCTGCTCGCCAGTCTTCACGTTCTACGCAGTGTCCTCTATAAAGAAGCAAAACCCCCGCGTCCCCGCGCGTCTCAACGCTGCTACTAGCTGTGATCGGATGTGTGCTCCGAACCTTCTCTAGTGCTACTTGCTATCCCCTGGCCCCTGGATTCCCTTCTCCCGACTTCTTCCCTCTTTCCTAACTTCCTGGAATCCCTCCGTCGCTTCCGCTTGCCCCCCTACTCCTTCTTGAATAATCCCGGAGTTTCCCGTGATCCTGGACATCGAAGCTGAACGTAATCTGGAAGCTGAGGACGGCCGAGCAGGCTTATTTAAGTCCCGAACCATACGTAAGAAGACTCCACCTAAAGAGGACACCAGGCAACATAGACAGGTGAGAAGGGGGAAACCTGTGGCAGATTGAGACGCCACCTGACCGAAGTCGATACAGACATGGAGGCGGCCATCCAGGATCTTATGTGTGGCATGCAAGAACTATCGACCGAAGGACAGCACTTGAAAGCGGAGAACGCCGCGCTGAAACAATTGGTACTTTCACGTGACTCTGCCTCAAGGACAGCGTGCTATTGGGCGGCATTGTTGACAAATATGACAGCAGTGCAAAAACCCTCCGAGGATTCCTGGATTCTTGTTTGGTCCACTTTACCTTTAAACCTTATTATTTTTCCACCCCCAGGGCTAAAGTGGGCTTTATTATTTCTCACCTCTCCGGAAATGCCCTGGCCTGGGGCACACCATTAGTTAACACCGGAGATTCCCTTTTGGATGATTATGATGGATTCATTCAAGCACTTAAGACTATGTTTGACTGCCCAGAACAGGTCTTTAGTGCTCAAGAGCGTTTACTCGATTTCCAGCAAGGCTCTCAGGACATGCTCACCTACGTAACTCGATTTAAGCAATTGGCTAAAGAAGCGGGTTGGCCTTCTGAAGCTTGCTTCACCCTCTTTCGAAGAGGGCTAAATGAAGATGTTAAGGATGAATTAGCCAGGGTAGCACGTCCTAGTTCTTACCAGGCACTTATGAATCTTGCTCTACAGATTGATTTCCGCATCCAGGAAAGAAGGGCAGAGAAAAGGAAGAGCAAGTCAACCATCCAAAAAAATCTTCTTGTGAGCCCTTCAAAATCCGAAGATTCTCCTGTTCCTACAAATGAACCCGAACCCATGCAGCGAGGGGCCTTCCGTGGACCCATATCCCCCCAAGAAAGGCTGAGAAGGATCCATACTGGCTTATGCATGTACTGTGCCTCGGACAAGCATTTAGTCAGAGAATGTCCCTTAGCCCCTCCACAGCGTTTGGGAAACGCCAGCTCCCGATCCTAGATGGAGCTCAGTTTTGGGAGAGAGATGCAGGCTCCACATCTATACCATCCTTGAACTCTCCTGGACAAAACTCCCTGGTAGTTTTACAGGCTTTTCTATCGTCATCCAAGAAGGAATCCTACCCCATTCTGGCACTAGTGGACTGTGGGGCTATGGGAATATTCATAGATCAGGAATGGGTCCTTAAACATCATATTCCTTACGAATCCCGGAACGTCCTGCAACCTGTAGAATCAATTGATGCAAGACCCCTTTCTTCTGGACCCATAACCCTTCAGACTAAGGAAATTGAGCTTGCTATAAACCATCACAGAGAAAGGATAATGTTTGACATCATAAAATCTGCCCATTACCCAATGGTATTGGGAATGCCCTGGCTACAAAAACACAACCCATACATCAATTGGACAGCTGGTTCCCTGTTCCTAGGTTCCGAATTGTGCATGTCCCATTGTCTGTTCCAGGATCCTTCACCGACAACATCAGAAGAACGTTCGACAACTCAGCAAGATCCTCTTATGGTCTCCAATATCATCCAGGTTCCTAAAACCTACCAGGAATACGCCGATGTGTTCTCTTCTGCTATTGTCCAAGCCCTACCACCCCATAGGCCTGAGGACAGTGCTATTGAAACCGAACCTTCAGCCGTGATTCCCTTTGGAAGGATGTTTCTCCTGTCTGAACCAGAGAAAAAGGCCCTTCGTGAATACCTTGATACTAACCTAAAAAACGGCACCATACGCCCATCCAAGTCTCCAGCTGGAGCCTCATTATTTTTTGTTCCTAAAAAAAGACACCAAGGAACTCAGACCTTGTCTTGATTATCGAGGTCTTAATCAGTGCACCTTTAAGGATCGTTATCCATTACCCTTGATTTCAGATATCCTGGAAGCCGCAAGAGGAGCCGTAATATTCACCAAATTGGATCTCAGGGGTGCTTATCACTTGATTCGTATTAGAGAAGATGACGAATGGAAGACAGGCCTCAGAACACCCTTTGGTCATTACGAATACTTGGTCATGCATGCCCTTTGGACTCTCTAACGCTCCGGCAATCTTCCAACGCTTTATGGAGCGGGTTTTTTCGGATATGCTATTTCTTTTTATCATCGTCTACTTGGACGATATTTTGATATTCTCTAAGGATCCTCTCAAGCATGAAGAACATGTTAAATCAGTGTTACAATGGCTACTTGAACACAAGCGTCTAGCAAAACCCGAGAAAATCCTTTTTCATGTTTCCACTGTTCACTATTCGTCCTTAGCCCAGATGGCATAGGCATGGATCAATCCAAGGTTAAGGCTTACTATCCTGGACAACTCCGACCTCCGTAAAACAGATCCAATCTTTCCTGGTCTTGGCCAATTTCTATCGTAAGTTTATACCATCTTTCTCCGAGATTGTTCAACCGATCATCTCCTTGTTGAAGAAAGATACTCCCTATCATTGGACCCCAGCCCAGGAGAAGGCCTTCCAACGCCTGAAAACAGAATTTACACAAGCCCCCATCCTGGTTCAACCGGATATAAATCGACCATTTCTAGTGGAAACAGATGCCTCTAACTATGCCATCGGAGCAGTTCTGAAACAGGAACTCGATGACGGGCTAGAACATCCTATTGCCTATCTTTCACGGACATTGACCTCCAGTGAAACTCATTACTCAGTCTTAGAAAAGGAACTTCTTGCCATCCGTCAAGCCTTCACCGAGTGGCGTCATTTACTTCTAGGAGCTAAACATCCTGTCCAGGTCCGGACGGACCATCGAAATCTCCAAGTGTTACAGGCCCTGGAATGCAGGAACAGCCGTCAGGCCGTTGGGCGTTCTTCTTTGCCCAATACCAGTTCCAGATTCACCATGTTCCGGGAACACAAAACGTAATTGCTGACACCTTGTCTCGGCGCCCTGACTATGAACCTCCTGATGACCGAACATTTTCCAAGATGTTTCCCCCTCCTTGATGAAGTCCGCATTCAGACTCAATCCTCTGAACTCTGAAAAGGTATCTCGGACAAGAACCAGTGGAAACTGAAAACCAAAAATGGATACTTGTTCAAAGACAATGGGCCTCATTACGACCGTGGCGGTCCGGAAATAACGGTGGCGGTAAACCCGCCGCCACCGTTGTTTCCGGACCGCCTGATCCCGACCCCTGCAGGCGGGAGGTGATGTTCCCGCCAGGTCTGACCTGGCGGGTTTAACACCGCCCGCCTGCAGGCGGACGAGGAAACACCGGCAGCATTACAAGATGCTGCCGGTGTTTCCATGATCCCGATTCCCATTGAGTCCCATAGGACTCAATGGGAATGGGGATTTACACCATTCCGCCTCCGTGATTCCCGGAAAACCGGGGTTGTGATGCCCCGGTAATTCCGGGAATCACGGAGGCGGAATGGTAATACGAGTCCGGCGTTAACCAGGCGGTTTTACCGCCTCGGTTAACGCCGGACTCGTAATGAGGCCCAATGCCTTGGTCATCCCAACACAAAAACTACAGCAAAGGATAATGAATCTCTGTCACGATACTCTTTACTCCGGGCATCGTGGTATTACCAATACCCTCCGATTAATACAAAGGCAATTTTGGTGGCCTGGAGTGAAAGCAGATGTACAAAGGTATATCCAGGCATGCTCTGTCTGTAATCAAAACAAACATGACAACAAGAGACCAGCGGGTCTATTGCAGCAACCTCAACTTCCAACAAGGCCTTGGGAATTCATAGCAACAGACTTCATTGTGGAATTACCACCTTCCAGGGGATCCACAACCATCATGGTCACCATTGATTTGTTCACCCATGTGGCCCATTTTACACCTCTGTTTAAACTGCCATCCTCGTCAGAACTTGCTGGAACACATATTCCGACTGCATGGACTTCCTTCAAAGATCATATCAGACAGAGGGCCCCTATACATTTCGCAGTTCTGGAAACATCTTTGCCAAATACTAGGAATCCAACGCGCTCTTTCCTCAGGATATCATCCCCAAACCAACGGAGCCACAGAGCGCGTAAACCAAACCTTGGAACAATACCTACGTTGCTTCGCTACCAAGGTCCAGGACGATTGGTCCCTTTTAATACCAGTGGCTGAATTCGCCTATAATAATTCGGACCACTCTGCTATTAAGACCAGTCCTTTTTTCTGTAGCCAAGGATTCCACCCTTCGGTTCTACCTTCTATCCTTCCTCATCCTACACCAGTTCCAACAGTTCATTCCTGGATTGAAATGCTCATTAATGTTCAAAGAGAAGACAAAGAACAATTAGAAAAGGCCAGGACCCAGACCAAACTGTATGCGGACTCCAAACGAAGACCAAGCCCCTCCTATACAAGAGGGGATAAGGTTTGGCTGTCCTCGAAACAGCTACCACAGCATTTGCGACCAAATTGGCTCCTCTATATTATGGGCCATTCCTTATAAAGGAAATAAAGGAAGTCATCAACCCAGTGGCCTACCGACTCAAGCTTCCAGACTCCTGGAAGAAAATCCACCCAGTCTTTCACACGTCCTTAATGAAGCCATATGTTCAGACTTCTCGAACTAACCTTCGGCACAAACCAGTACTCATCAATGACCAACTGGAGTATGAGGTCTCCAGGATTTGCGATTCTAGATATAGACGTGGAAAACTCGAGTACCTGGTAGAATGGAAAGGCTATCCCCCCAGTGAACGCACTTGGGAACCTATCTCAAATCTAAATATCCCCAGGTTACTCAGAAGGTTCCATCTCATACACCCGGGCAAACCCGGTGGAACGTGTTTCCGGAGGAGGCATGCCGTCATGAACGATCGAAATCGCCCCTTCTGAGCCTCCTTTTCCCTGACAGTTCGGCCTTACACTCCATAATACTACCAACATGGCGGCAAGATCAGAACGCTGCTCGCCAGTCTTCACATTCGATGCAGCGTCCTCTATAAAGAAGCCACACGCCCGCGGCCCCGCGCGTCTCAATGCTGCTACTAGCTGTGATCGGACGTGTGCTCCAAACCTTCTCTAGTGCTACTTGCTATCCACTGGCCCTTCCGCTTTCCCCCCTACTCCTTTTTGAATAATCCCGGAGTTTGGCGTGATCCTGGACATAGAAGCTGAACGTAATCTGGAAGCTGAGGACGGCCGAGCAGGCTTATTTAAAGCCCGAACCATACGAAAGAAGACTCCACCTAAAGAGGACACCAGGCAACATAGACAGGTGAGAAGGGGGGAAACCTGTGACATCTACTCTGACCAATCCGAGTTAATTAAACATCGACAATCCACGATAACAATAGAAGGGTGTGTTATGTGATCGAGAAAACGTCCAGCAAGAAACTACTGGTGCTTTTTCTAGCATTAGACGCTGAGAAAGCGTTCAACAGAGTTGAATGGTCATTCCTGTTTCAAACTATAGAGGCAATGGAGTTTGGCCCTCAATTTATGAACATGATTCTAGTGAATTACAAAGACCCCAAAATAAGGTGATTAATAAATAGTCAGTTATCAGCACCAATCACACTATATCGCAGAACTAATAAGGGATACCCATTATCCCCTCTTTTTTGTGCAATACAATTGGAAACTATTTTAGCTAAAATAAGGCAAACCAACCAGATTAATGGGATACCATTCGAGGGAGAACATCACAAAATAATGGCATACATGGACGATATGCTGATCACGGTTATAAATCCAGTAGAATCCCTGAAAGCGGTCACGAGACAATTAGAGGAATTCAGCAAGGTAGCTGGCTTAAAAATAAATATCACTAAATCAAAAATAAGGGACAAAAATATTGAATGTGTCCCTTACACCGTCCCAAGTAGCTCAGGTCTCAGCAGACACCGAATTTGCTTGGGCAAAAGATAAAATTTAACTATTAGGGGTATACTTAACTAATACTTTACAGTCACTAATTTACCTATTCCGTCATCGTTCTTTCATGAACTACAAGGGATGACATCTAGATTTATCTGGAACAATAAAACCCCACGGATAGCAATAAAAACTCTAATGATTCCTACTAATAAAAGGGGCCTGGGACTTCCTAACTTTGTTAAGTATTACCAGGCAGCAGACTTGCGAGATTATTTTTCTTTAGATTCAGAGAAAAAATTGGCTAAAATGGAAAGGGCAATCTGCGGTTCTCGTATAGCGGATCTACTTTGGCTCCCCAAACAAGATCACCACACGAACATGCACGCTAGCCAAATTACTTATCTGGTCAAAAATGTTTGGGACACGGTAGTTAGACAATATCAAATCACAACACATCCCTCCCCTTTCACACCAATATTTGACAATCCACAGTTTAAACCAGGCTTGGAAATGGGCTCATTTCCCAAATGGAAAGACTCAAATTGCACTAAATTTCAAGATATATTTCAGGGCACAGACTTTAAATTGTTCGAACAGTGTAAAAGGGAGTTAGGATTATCGGAAAAAGAGAGATTTCAATACTTTCAGGTTCGACATTGGCTGATGGCTCGCCTGAAAAAAGTCGCACCCCTCAGACCACAAACAGCATTTGAGAATTTCTTGATTTCAAATCCGGGGGAGAAAAAACATATTTCCAATCTCTATTGCTTTCTACAAGACAAGCTCCAAGTGGGGAACCTGAGATATGTTCAGAACTAGCAGCAGATACCGGGGGTGTCTATATCCACGGAAGAATGGGCGTTATTATGACAAGATATTCCTAAACTAACACACTCCCTACAGATCAGAGATTCATGGTATAAAGGATTGCTGCAGTGGCACTACACCCCATATAGATTATATAAAATGAAACTAACTAGCACAGACAAATGTTGAAGGGAATGTAATGGCAAAGGTGATTGGCTGCATATATGGCTGGACTGTCACAAATTGGTCGACTATTAGGGAACCATTAGTAAATATATTCACCAAATCATTGTAGGGCGACCACACGATTGCATAAAAGATTGTCACGCTCACCTGATTCCCACGGAGGCGCAGGTCTGGCTTCGAGTGCTGATGCTTCTTCAATGGTGAAGCGCAGGACTCTGAGGATGGACAGGTAGGGCCCCTTTACTCTGGCTTCTCTGGCTCGCAGGAATATTCCCCTGTGCGTGAAAAGGGAGTATTACCTACTGACGGAATAATGCTCAAGCCTCCCACTCCCTTCCAACCCTCCACGATACCCTTCCACGATTCCCCGTGAAGTCTCACCCTAGGGTCTGGAAGGATGAGTTCTCTATCCTGCTTCTGATGCAGGGGCGCGTTGAAACCCAGTTACTTCACTGGATTGAGGTTTGATGGGAGTTCAAATAAGCTTGACTATTCAGGTGAGGCGCTGTAAGAGTTCTGTAGCAAGTTCAAAAGTTCAAGCTTAATAATAATGTTCATTGTCTTATTGCAGCAAGCGCTAACGCTTATGTCTTTTTCCCCTTAGGGGCCGGGGTTCGGAATGCCGGAGATATGGCGCCGACCCGAAGTGAAACGTGCAGTTCCAATAAATGACAGGTAAGTTCTGGATGAGCGTTCGGGTAATGTCTTTGCATTCACTCATTCAATGTCTTTGTCTTTTTTCCCCATAGGGGCCGGGGTCCGGAATGCCAGGAAGCGGCAGGACCCGAAATGAAATGGGAATGACCCAACAGGTAAGTCTTAGAAGGAAACTGAGCTTTTCCTATTCCCTTCCTTCTCTCACCTTGTGTTCTTGTCTTTTTCTCTCTAGCCTCTGGGAAGTGGCTGCGGATCCGGATGATCGCTGCTGAAGATGGAGGTGCCCAGGAAAGGTGAGTGAAAAGCAGCGCTGCAGCGATCGAAGCGAAAGGCTTTAAAAAATGATGTCTTCCCTTTCAGGATCGTCGGTGGGATGTCTCAGTGATGCAGCTTTAGCAGGTAAGGTCTTCTTTCTCCTCCAATTCTCTCTTATCTCCCTTTGCAGGTGACCCAGGATGCCGACAGGCGTGGCTGAAGTCCAGATGCAGGAGCTGACACGGTGAGCGTCCAGCTGCGAGGAGCAGAACAACGCGAAGCGTGAGTTGCTGATCGGGCGTGGTTTAAATAGCTTTGGAAGAAGTTCCAGGTATGTATCCTTCCACCGATCAGGTATGTATCCTTCCCCGACCACACCCAGGTGGAAAGTAGTCCCACAGGTAAAGTAGTTCCATTCAGGCCTCAAGAGGGCCTGGATGTAGCAGCATGGTCTGCATCAGGTAAGTGCACATTAAAACACTTGAACATATGTCTAGCTTTATGAGCCTGGCGCCTAAGGCGCCAGGACAGGGGTCCAACATGAGCCTGGCGCCTAAGGCGCCAGGACTGTGTCCAAAGGGCCCCAGCTTGGGCCCGCTGGCATTTCCCTGGGGGGAATGATGCCTGCCTCTGGGGTTGCTGGGTCGGACCTGGCTCCTTGGAGGTAGGCATCATGACAGTACCCCCCCTCAAGGCCCCTCCCAAGGTTGTTCCCTCCGGGGGTTTTGGCTTGTTCGGAAATCTCCGGTGGAACCTTTGTATTAATCGAGGTGCGTGAACAAGGTTACTAGGCTCCCACGATCTCTCCTGAGGTCCATATCCCTTCCAGTCAACAAGATAGAAGAGTTTTGACTTTATTACCTTGGAGTCTAAAATGTCTTTAACTTCGAATTCTAATTCCCCTTCAATTTGAACTGGGTCTGGAGGCTTGGACAGTCGGGTCCCTGGTTGTACTGGCTTCAAAAGTGATGCATGAAAAACTGGATGAATACGCATGTTAGACGGTAAATCCAGTTTAAAGGCCACGGGATCGATTATAGCCTTGATGGGATAAGGTCCTATGAATCTGGGATTGAAGGTTCGCGGGCCCTTGAGGGGTAAATGTTTCGTTGCTAGCCATACCTGGTCTCCTACTTGGTAAGGAGGAGTTTTACTTCGGTGCCAATCAGCGTTTTCTTTATACTTTTTCTTGGCTTGCTGTAAATGAGTTGCAGCTTCTATGAAGGCTTGGGTTATTGTGGAATGCAGATGATTTACTGCGGGCATTTCCAGGGTCAGAGGTGGATCTAGGTCAGAGGTCCGAGGATGGTGACCATACAAAGTATAAAAAGGAGTTTGTCCGGTTCCAGAATGCGCTGAATTGTTGTATGCATATTCTGCGATCCAAAGGATGTCTTTCCAATTTAACTCGGATTGGTGTAACATGCACCAAAGATATTGCTCGAGAGTCTGATTGGTTCTCACAGTTTGTCCGTCGGTCTGGGGGTGGTGGCTGGTAGATAACCGCAAATCTATTTGTGCTAGTTGGCAACACTTCTTCCAAAAATGGGAGATAAATTGACTTCCACGATCCGAGATTAATATGGAAGGAAAACCATGTATACAAACTATATTCTCCAGAAATTCCTTGGCCAAGGTGGAAGCTGAAGGCAAACCTTTTAAAGGGATAAAGTGGGCCATTTTGGAGAATAGATCCACAATTACAAGGATAGTGTTGTAACCAGCACAAGGAGGCAGGTCAGTTATAAAGTCCATTGACAAGGTGTGCCATGGTGCTGGTGGAATATCCAAGGGTTGAAGTAGGCCGGCTGGCCTTTTCTTTTGACCCTTGTTTTGGGCGCAAATTCTGCAAGACAATACAAAAGACTTTATGTCTTTTCTCCAAGAAGGCCACCAGAAGTGGCGTTTGATTTTTTCCTCCGTTTTAGCGATACCAGGGTGTCCTTCCATTAATGATTCATGATGATGGGCAATAACAAGTTCTTGCAATTCTTTACTTGGCAGAAACAACCGCTCCTGGAAGTAGGGTAAATCATCCTTAACGGTGTAATGAGGACCCTTTTGACTCCATTCCAGTAAGGCTGAAGAGTCTAGAAGTTGTTTTACTTGCGTTTGGATGTCCTCAATAGTTTGCAATGAAGTTACGCCTAAGATTCTTTGTTCAGGTATGATTGGCACAGGTTCTAAACTCGAATTGGGTTCTTCCATGCCAATCCGGGATAAGGCGTCCGCTTTACCATTCTTGCAGCCAGGGTGATAGGGAATTACGAAATCAAATTCCGCAAAGAATAGAGCCCATCGGAGTTGTCGTGAAGATTGAGCTTTGGCCGTCTTTAAATATTGTAAATTTCTGTGGTCCGTAATTACGGTGATAGTGTGTCTTGCCCCGAGAAGGTAGTGACGCCAAGCCTTGAAAGCAGATTTAATAGCCAGTAACTCCTTGTCGGTAATTGCGTAGTTGATTTCAGGTGGAGAAAATTTCCTGGACCAAAAGGCCACAGGGTGTAGTTGGTTAGTTTCTGGGTCTCTTTGCGACAGGACAGCTCCCATGGCCGAACTGGATGCTTTGGTTTCCACAATGTAAGGGAGATCTGGGTGCGGGTGCTTCAATACAGGTGCAGAGGTGAATTTGGTTTTCAGGTCCTGAAAGGCTTGTTCGGCCTCAAGAGTCCATTCAAAGCGTTTGTTTTTCTTTAGGAGAGTAGTGATGTGTTGGACTGTTCGGGAAAATTCCGGGATGAATCTTCGATAGAAATTGGCGAAGCCGAGCATGCTCTGAACTCCCTTCACCGAGCTAGGAGATGGCCATTCGAGGATGGCGTCCACCTTTCGCGAGTCCATTCGGACTCCTTGAGGTGTCAGGATGAATCCGAGAAACTCAACTTCTGTGGTATGAAAAACGCATTTTCGAGCTTTGCAAATAGTCTGTGCTGGCGCAATTTCTCAAGAACTGCCCTAACATGTTTTCTGTGATCGGATTCTGAAGAAGAGTACACCAGGATGTCGTCAATATAAACAATGACACAGACATCGATAAGTTCCCGAAGAACATCATTCATAAAGTACTGAAAGGTTGCAGGTGCATTGCACAAACCGAAGGGCATCACCTGATATTCGAAGAGCCCAAATTTGGTGCGGAATGCAGTCTTCCATTCGTCGCCTTCTTTTATACGCACCAGGTGATAAGCTCCTCGAAGATCTAACTTGGTGTACACACAAGCGTCTTTCACCTGGTCGATAAGCTCAGGGATCAGGGGCAGAGGATAACGATTCTTAATCGTTATTTGATTTAGGGCGCGATAGTCTATACATGTTCTAAGGTCGCCCTCTTTTTTCGGCACGAAGAACAGAGCTGAGGAGACAGGAGACTTGGACGGGCGAATAAAACCATTGGCTAGGTACTGATCTAAATACTGACGCAAATGCAGGTTCTCAGGTTCCGTAAGAGCATAAATCCTACTACAAGGTAGTTGAGCATTGGGTAGCAGATCGATTTGGCAATCATAAGACCGATGGGGAGGTAACGTGTTAGCCTGTTGCTTCTGAAAACCGTCTTGGAATTCTTGGTATTATGACGGTAGCTGTACAGGGGTGGAAGTTGCTGAGGCTAGACCCATAATTGGATTTCTTGGATAACAAGTTGGTTCACAATCAGGAAAACGTATCTTCTTTGCTCGCCAGTCGATTCTGGGATTATGTGTTTCTAACCAAGGAATTCCAAGAATTACTTGGAATTGTGGGGCCTGATCACATCAAACACGATTGCTTCCCGATGTCCATCCTGACCCACCAGTGTCATTTCAACAGTGGAATGCGTTACAGGCCCTGAGGCTATTTCGGTTCCATCTACTGTAGTAATGACATCTTGGGTTACTTTCGGGCAGAGAGGGAGCTTAATCCTGGAAGCCAATTCATGGTCTATGTAATTTCCAATAGCTCCACTGTCGATGTATGCTTTTATAGCATGCAACTGCTGAGGCTGTTTTGGGCCCACGAGCACCATTGTCATGACAAAATGCGAGGTCAAAGAGTTTGTTTTCAAGCTTGGCAAGCGGACCCCTACGCTTGTCGGGCTAGGTCGTTTCCCGAATCAGGTGTCAATAAATCGTTATCAGTGGCTCCAACCACCTTCTTAGGTGGTTTAACCGGACAATTTCGAAGAAAGTGACCGGAAGTCCCGCAATACAGACAAAGTTGCATTTGCCGCCTTCTCTCGTTCCTTCTGCGTTAATGGTCCTTTAAAAGCCCGCCGATTTGCATAGGTTCGGATACGTCGGTACTCTTGGAGTTAGCGTGGGTTTTGATCGGTACTCGGGTTTCGTACTTGAACCGATCTGCTTTTCTATTTTGAAGTCTGTGATCAAGTTGAACCACCAAGTCTATGTAGTCTGCGCAGACCTGGGGTGGATCTACTATCTGAGCTAGAATATCCTTAAGCTCTCCGCGCAGGCCTCGATGAAACAATGTGATCCTTTTGTTTTCTGGCCATCCAGTTTCCACAACCAGTCTATTAAAGGTGGCAACGTAGGACAGGAGATCCTGATTACCTTGTCGTAAGGATAGCAGTTCGTTATCAAGGGCCTGTCCTTGAGAGTGTCGAGCAAACAATCTTTCCATGCTGGCCTGGAAACCCTGAAAATTCTGGAGAATGGGATCATCCTGATTTACCAATGGAATAGACCAATCGGCAGCACTGCCACTGAGGTAAGAGAGTATAAAGGCTACCTTGGTCTGGTCGTTAGGGAAGGCCCCGGGTCTGCATAGAAAGTGTAAACGACATTGGTTCATAAAGACGGCATATTTCTTGGGATCCCCCGCAAAACGTTAAGGCGGGGCCAAAGGCATGTGTCCAGGTAGATTGATTTGTACCGGGTTATTCAAACCCATTGATGTGGAAGTACCTCCAGAATTAGATAAAGGAGTGTGCCCTGCCTGCGCCTGCAATAACCTTTTGGCCAGGTCATCTGTTCTTTCCTTGGATAGGATCAGTTCTCTTTTGAGAGCGTTTGTCTCCTGGCGGGCTGAGTGCACTTCTGCCCGTAATTCCCCCAAAAGCTGGGCCAGCTGATCTGTCTCGGAAGTCTCCATAGCGCCCGGGTGGGAAATTGGGGTAGGCTTCGCGTTCTGTCACGCTCACCTGATTCCCACGGAGGCGCAGGTCTGGCTTCGAGTGCTGATGCTTCTTCAATGGTGAAGCGCAGGACTCTGAGGGTGGACAGGTAGGGCCCCTCTACTCTGGCTTCTCTGGCTCACAGGAATATTCCCCTGTGCGTGAAAAGGGAGTATTACCTACTGACGGAATAATGCTCAAGCCTCCCACTCCCTTCCAACCCTCCACGATACCCTTCCACAATTCCCCGTGAAGTCTCACCTTAGGGTCTGGAAGGATGAGTTCTCCATCCTGCTTCTGATGCAGGGGCGCGTTGAAACCCAGTTACTTCACTGGATTGAGGTTTGATGGGAGTTCAAATAAGCTTGACTATTCAGGTAAATCGCTGTAAGAGTTCTGTAGCAAGTTCAAAAGTTCAAGCTTAATAATAATGTTCATTGTCTTATTGCAGCAAGCGCTAACGCTTATGTCTTTTTCCCCTCAGGGGCCGGGGTTCGGAATGCCGGAGATATGGCGACGACGCGAAGTGAAACGTGCAGTTCCAATAAAGGACAGGTAAGTTCTGGATGAGCGTTCGGGTAATGTCTTTGCATTCGCTCATTCAATGTCTTTGTCTTTTTTCCCCATAGGGGCCGGGGTCCGGAATGCCAGGAAGCAGCAGGACCCGAAATGAAATGGGAATGACCCAACAGGTAAGTCTTAGAAGGAAACTGAGCTTTTCCTATTCCCTTCCTTCTCTCACCTTGTGTTCTTGTCTTTTTCTCTCTAGCCTCTGGGAAGTGGCTGCGGATCCGGATGATCGCTGCTGAAGATGGAGGTGCCCAGGAAAGGTGAGTGAAAAGCAGCGCTGCAGCGATCGAAGCGAAATGCTTTTAAAAATGATGTCTTCCCTTTCAGGATCGTCGGTGTGATGTCTCCGTGATGCAGCTTTAGCAGGTAAGGTCTTCTTTCTCTTCCAATTCTCTCTTATCTCCCTTTGCAGGTGACCCAGGATGCTGACAGGCGTGGCTGAGCGTATAGCTGCGAGGAGCAGAACAACGCGAAGCGTGAGTTGCTGATCGGGCGTGGTTTAAATAGCTTTGGAAGAAGTTCCAGGTATGTATCCTTCCACCGATCAGGTATGTATCCTTCCCCGACCACACCCAGGTGGAAAGTAGTCCCACAGGTAAAGTAGTTCCATTCAGGCCTCAAGAGGGCCTGGATGTAGCAGCATGGTCTGCATCAGGTAAGTGCACATTAAAACACTTGAACATATGTCTAGCTTTATGAGCCTGGCGCCTAAGGCGCCAGGACAGGGGTCCAACATGAGCCTGGCGCCTAAGGCGCCAGGACTGTGTCCAAAGGGCCCCAGCTTGGGCCCGCTGGCACTTCTCTGGGGGGAATGATGCCTGCCTCTGGGGTTGCTGGGTCGGACCTGGCTCCTTGGAGGTAGGCATCATGACAAAGATCTCCTGCTCAGAATCGCAACCTCTTTGGAAAAAAAATGGACTAAACAAAAACAGAAAGCTCATACTATCCTTCAGGTCACGACCTTCGTGGTGATAGCCCAACATTGGAAAGATAAAGATCCTCCACATATTCATGACTGGTTTGTGAAGGTATGGAATTTTGTAGCTTTGGAATAGTTGACTTACATAATTCAGTGGGCGCAAGAGGTTTTCTCAAAAGATTGGGAAATGGTTCTGCAGTTTCTACAAGACGCAATGTTGCGCTTTGCCCACACAAACTATGGATCCCAGGCATTGCACAGACTTTGACTTTTTGTAATCCCTCAATTGCGGACGGGAGTGTGGGGTGAATGGGTGGTGAGGGGTGGGTGGGATTTAGGTATGAGGGTGGGAAGATGAACATTTTATTTGTTTATATAATTATATATGCCAACAAAAAAAAGGAAAAAAAAAAGAAATGGCCCATGTATGTTGTTTGAAATCCATAATTGGTTGTGGCCTCTCATGAATGCTGAAACTACTTTATTAACATAATCTAGTAACTTATATTTTAATTATTGAGATTTGAAATGAGCATATCTATATTTGAATTGATTTTATTCAAAATTCGCACACTGTGAATTGCTGTGACAACATTAGACCTTTTCGTACCAGAGTTTGACTTCAGGATTTCATGTAAATTCACATATAAAGAATCACCAGACGACAGAAGTACTTTCCTAAATAGAGATAACAAATTCCATTCAACCCGTGCAACGATAGACGTAAGACCCAATTTGAATCCTATCGCTGATAGCGGAATACAATTTGGGACTCCTAACACACGTCTCCAGAGCTTTGCTTCCCATAGATTGAGGCATTTCAGGGTTGACTCATAGAACAGTTCCTGACCGTAGATTAATTTTGGGACTACCTTGCCTATGTAGAATTGCAAAACAGGGAGGATGGAGTAGGATCCACATTTCTTATTTATCGCCAAAGCTTGAGAACCCAACATGGGCGTCTTCTGAAGTAACACATTCTTCTCTTTGACAATACCTGCAGCAGCTAGTATCATATATACAAGTTATATCATACGGGAGGCTGAGACTATAACCATATTATCCCATGCCAGGACCACACTTGTTGACGCTTTTTCGGGCTCCTTGATATTACCAGAATTCTAGTTTTCTTAGAATTAATCTTGAGCCCAGCTATTTCTTCTTTAACAGATGTTAGATTAGACATTATTTGGCTGAACCAAGATTCCAATCGTTGCCTTTCCTCCAGGAATGCAATATTGGGGCTTGCAGTTAATATCTCTTCAGTAGAGACCTCAGATGGATGCAAAGATTGGGAAAGGATCAATCGGATTGTTCCATAAGGACTCTTCACCATCTTGTGCAGTCACATCTCGGACTTGAGCATCTTGTCGAACTTCTAAAAAGGAAGGACCTTCTCCTCGTAGTCATACAGATTATTATGATCCCACATTGGATGTTCTTTTATCCCCTCTGAAGAAATTGAGGGGGATTACACATTCTGTCTCGTTCGATTTACTGTGACCTTGCAAAACTGGGGTTCAGTCGATGGAGTCAACCCAAACAACATAGCAGTCATAGTAACTGGGAGAACACTTAACGGGTCCATGATAACATTACTTATTTCAGGAATAGCTTTAAAGAAAGCATTAGAGGTAGTTGCCAATGGTAAGTAAAGTCCCATAGACATAGTGAGAGGTGGAATACCGACCTCACTCCACTGGGAAGCAGATTCACTACCTTCTTTGCTCACACAGAAACCCTCCTATGCAGACCTCCATTCCTTTACCAAGACTTTCCCCAATATTGCATACTTGCTCAGCTTCCAAAGATACGAGACAGTGGGCCTCATTAAGACCCTGGCGGTCCGGGAACTACGGTACTGGTAAGCATGCCAGTACCGCAGCTCCCGGACCGCCATAATACGAGTTGAGGTCGTGGGTGCCTGTCTGTCCGCAAGGTCTGACCTGGCGGGCAGACCGGCACCCGCTACCAAAGCAAGTCGGATGCGCCGTTGCATCCGACGTCCCCATCCCCATTCAGCCCTATGGGGCCGAATGGGGATGGGGAGGCCCTTGTTGCTGGCACCCGCAAATGGGCACTTACCGGGTCCATCGAACTCGGCATGACCCAGTTCTCGCCCATTCGCGGGTGCCAGAAAAAATGCACTCCGGCGGCAGCCGTGCCGGTTTTACCGGCACGGCTACCGCCAGAGTTGTAATGAGGCCCAGTGTGTAGTATTGGCTTGGATCACACAGTGGAATTTGAAGGTAACTAGAACCCTGTGTTCCCTGAGAGTTCCAAGGGTGACGGTTGGTCACTGCAGGATGGGAGATGAA
The DNA here is from genome assembly GCF_040938575.1 of Ambystoma mexicanum. Classification (NCBI taxonomy): domain Eukaryota; kingdom Metazoa; phylum Chordata; class Amphibia; order Caudata; family Ambystomatidae; genus Ambystoma; species Ambystoma mexicanum. The sequence goes on along the minus strand of NC_090922.1, from coordinate 1,027,707,535 downwards.
GCTGTAATGGTGTGCTTACTTGTTGCTCCCCAAATATCCTAGCTTTATTCCTTGTAACTTATAATAATGTTCTTAGTTTCCATACCTGCCAGCGTCAGAATCATCACTGTGTCCTACATGCTTTTCTGGTTCACATACACTACAAATTTCTATGTATAGAGACTGTCTATGGAGCGTTCCAAGGCTTCAATTGTTGTTTTATAGGAGGGGATTGGATCACATAAAAAAGGCATATGAGCACTTACAACGCCACTTGACTCTTCAAATGAGAGGGCCTCTAGGGCACTTGGTTCACTTAGGTGGTTTGTTATTTGCCCCATCTGGGACAACTGCACCTCAACAGCAGCAACAACAGTAGCCCCACAGGGAACAGCAAACTCAATATCAGGGGTAGCATTACCAGAAACGAAACAATTTGAAGGCAACGTAGCACATAGTTTTCATCCCTGCTGGCTTCTAAGGGACCACCTAATAGTGGACTGAGTGAAATGGGACGAAGTAGTCCCTATAATGGTGGCAAGTGAAGATGTTGATTTGCTCAGTCCTAACCTCTCTTTTGCCCAACGGGGTGCTTTTGTCTGCGGTGGACAAGGATTTGGAGCCATCCCCCAGAGATCAAAAGGAAGATACAAATAAAACTGATTAACTTTAAAAGCATCTTCAAAGGTACCTTGATCTGTCCAGTAGAGTACAAAAATATGTATGTGTGGCTGTATATGTGGCTGTAAAAGGGAGGACCTGCTGGGGTATAGCTGAAAATATAAAAAGTAACACTCCAAGAGCACCACAAACTCAGCTCAGACTCCCTCTCATCCCACTTCCTCCCCACTAGAGGGTAGGGAGCTCTAAAGAAGCTTAAAAGCAGTTAATTGAAGGATTGGTCACATCCACACTGCAAGTAGGAGAAACGGAACACAGCTCTACACAGTGACTGTCAAACAGATGAATGGTCGAGATATAGGAATTATGTGATGTTGAGTAGGCCGGGGTATGGGAGGGGGTTGTTGGGGGGTGTTTAGGGGACGAGCAGACAAGGATGGCAATGGAACATGAAATGTGAGGGCCCAGAGCCTTGTCTACACCGGAAAACTCACTACACACCACTCACCGCAATCACCTGCGTCACCTCACCAAGATCAACACAGTCAATAGAGCAGCAACAAGGCCACAGTTCCCCTTCTGCCCAATCGCAAGGGTCGCCGAGGGGGATCCACGAACCCCACACATGAGCGGATGGGCCACCTCTCAAAGCACCAGAACACCAAGCCTCCGACTCTTAGACTCTCTGTCTCAGTCAGAGGAGAGGACCCCACACTGGGCCTGATCACAAGTTTGGCCTGAGCCTTTAAATGCGACTGTAACGGTATTGCCGCCACATTTAAGGGCTGCCCAAATCACGAGTTGGGCAGAAAATGGCATTTTCAGCCATTTATGGCACTATTACTGCCAGCACAATTACCGCTGGCAGTAATAGCACTCCTAGCATCATGGGGTCCTATGGACCCAATGGGAATGAGGATTAACTGCCTCCCGCAACTCGTGATCCGGTGCAAATTGCGCCAGACTGAGTTGCGGTAGCGCTATTACTGTTGGGCGGTATGCCGGCAGTATTACCGCCAGGATACCGCCCAACTCATGATGAGGCCCTGTGCTCTGCGTGCTGTATGCCGTGAGGCTGAGTGTCAAGCCGCACCTCACAGCACAACACCACTGTGGCTGAAGACTGCATTTACAATTGCAATCAGAGGCTGTTTCCGACACAAAAAGAGGGCTCCTTTGGCGTAGGTAAGTGTGGCTTAGGTTCCCGCTTTCTAAGGAAAAATAGTTTTACCAAACAGAAGTTATCATACTTTAAGTGTATAAAGAATATTGAGCGCCACTAAATGTATCGCTTAATGTTGTCCTTCCTGATAACACTGTTGTAACGTGTGAGAATGCAGCTGGTATCAAACACTTGGATAGTGGGGCCTTATTCCCTGCTTGTAACATTATTTCAGTACGATTCCCTGACCTGTCTGGAACTCCCCTTCCATTGAAATGCACGTGTTCCTTTGGGCATAAGAGAACGATGTGTGGAGAGAAGAGGGTTCTCACTTACGTCGAAAGTCTTGTACTGTAATTGGTTTGTTGCTATCCTGCTGTTTGTTTTTGCTAATAAACTGTTCACCAATCCACCGGAAAAGTCAGTAGTAATTCTTTCCATGACATGGTTGTTGCCTGTGACATCAGATTCCCACTACCCGGTGGTCAGATACAAGGGTTGCCGGGCACATCTCCCGGTGACTCCTGTGGGCACAAGAGAGACGATTTTGTCAGATGGGAGAGCTGGCCAGAGCGCCCAGCAAAGTTCCTAGGGACTGTTTCGACAGTCAAAGTTTCGACTGACAAAAGTTCTGACACAAAAGAGTCAGAAAATAAAAGTTTTGAAATGTCTTTTTTTATGGGGGTGGGGGCCCCAAACACCCGTTCTTTTTTGTTTTTAAATTCTTATTTAACTATACTAAATTAAAATAAACCCTTTAATATTAAAAAAAAATTCGAAATGTTTTTTTTCGGTACTTTTGTTTCGTAACTTTTGTTATTCGAAACTATTGATTCGAAACTTTGCTTGGACACCCCCAGAGACTCGGGGAAAGTGGACAGAGCAGATGTGACGAAGTGGACTAAAAATCGTGGGTTAGTGAATACAGATAATTACATTATTGTATGGTCATGTTTTGAATAGTATTGTTTGAAAAAGGGTGCAGTAAATCTTTGTATCTGTTTTAAGAATTCTGAAACCTGCAATCTGAAAACTGTTGAAATTATCCAAGAATACAGGACAGAAGGTACCCTGCATACAGGTTTATTTATCTGAATAAGAAAAAGTGAACGCATTTGGCCACCACAGCTTAGAATAAAAAGTAAAAGCAGCGCATCCATGCTCCCTACTGACTTAAGAGCGCTGGTCAGTGTAATGTACTATCAATCAGGGACTTGGATGGATGTGTTCTGTGTAGGTGTGAAGAAAATATACTGGATTGTCCTGTCTAAACCCGTACCTCGATACTTGAAACCCTAAATGTGCAACTCAGTTGCAACACTGCTTTATGTTTCACACTCTCCTCTATCCTAATACGGGAGCTGTAAAAGAAATTTCTGTACGGGGGAGGAACACTGTGATACCTGAGCCCCTGGATAGATGTGGCAGAGCGATCAGGTATGAGACATACCAACTCTGCCAACCACGGGACACAATAGCGTCCCGATGAAGACAGAGTTAGGAACGGACCTAGATCTGCAAGAAGTGTGACGAATCGAGGGTATTTGTCCCTTCTCCCCACAGGTGAGCCTCCCCCTTTGAGGCTAAGGAGGTGAGCCCGCTCCGCAAGACCCTCCCTAGGGGTCTAGACAAGTGGGGCCTCAGTGGGAAAGACTCCCCCTAAGGGGACAAGGACTCCCATTCCTTTGAGGAACTCTCTAGACCACCCACCAAAGTAGCATGTATGGGATCAGATATGAAAAACATTACAAGATGCAGGGACTTGGCTCAAGACAAAACTAAAATACCCCATTATACACAGGGAAATGAATCGGTCTCTTTAAGGAGAGATGCACATTTAACTGAGATGAGTAGGCTGGAAAAGGAGAGCGCACAGAGGAGAGGCGAAGCAGAGAGAGAGGGAGAAGTCGTATGCAGGGGAGGCCCCCTGACGAGGTGACGCCTGGAGAAGGCAGAGCTGAGGAGAGCCTGTGGAGCCCTCGTATGAAAGGGAAACGCAGGAGACCCGGCTTTTCCGAGCAGAGAGAACCGGGGGAGAAGGGAATATTTATCCCAGTGGTGTAACCACAACGACTTGGTAGTGGGCTGTGCCCCTGTTGAACAGAACTAAAACCACCCAGCGGGGAGTCAACGAGATACCATGTGACCCGCATCCAGACCGGTTGCAACAAGAGAGAGGGCTGAGTGCAGGGCATTGACCACAAGGAGAAGCATGAGCTCTGGAGCTCAGGAAGAGATCCCGAGCCAAACCCGACTGCATTCCCCTGCAGATACAGAGGTAACACGTAGAACACGAGTACCAAGAGGCGACTGGGGCATCGTTATAGACCAGGAGAAATTTGTCCCAGTGAAATTGACGAGATATTAAATATAAAGCCATTAAAATGGAACTGTCTTAATGTGATCAAGAGAATAATGAATTAGCCGGAAAGAGAAAGTATTAAGAACTAAGCACAAACACCCTGGGCAGAGAAGTACCCCCTTGTTCAAGAAAAAAAGTGTGTAGGAAACCAGAGAGAGGTTTATAAATATGAATGGGAAGTGAAAGCAAGTGAACCAGATAAGAGGAGAAATAATCAAACTGAGCAACCCCAGGTGTGGGGGAAGGTCTAGTCACTACAAATGATAACCAACCTAAGAAGGCCTGGGTTACAACAGTCAGAAAGGCATTTTTTACATTTTATTGTATATTTGTATGTTGCCTATACAACAAATGGTGTTTCAAGGTGCCACAAGACAAAAAAGGAAGGGGGCAAGGGAGACAGATAACAATAATGGACCTACTAGGCATGGTGACATTTGGATTGTGCAAGTGCAGTAACAAGAAGTTAGTGGGAGGGGCGGGGTGGGGGGCGTGCCGGTCTGTGCAAATGCAAAGCCCTGAGATGGGAGGGAAGAGCAGGGCAAAGAGGAGAGAGTGCAAGTGGAATGGGGAATGGAGGAGGGGGTAGCCACAGGGGCTAGGCGAGTGCTAAGGGGATGCCAGGTGGGGAATGGGAATGCATGGGATGAGGGTCCAATACTAAGTGGGAGGAAAGGGGAGGACTGGGCGGTGTGTCTGAAGCCCTGTAGAACTCAGAGCGAACCAGGCAGCCAGTTATAGTGGCAGACAGGGGCGTTAGCAGGGGAGGGGGAGAGGAAAGGAAGAAGAGACAAGGAGGGTCTTCTTCCAGGACTTAAGGAGGTCCGGCTCAAGTCTGAGAGGGGCAGGGAGACCATTCCACAGGGAGGCACCTGCGAGGGAGAGAGATCTGCCTCCCCACTCTCTGCTTAGAGAAGCGTTTGAGGATGATGCAGAGGGTCCTGAACTTGATCCTAGCAACAACCGGGGGCCAGTGGAGAGATTTTAGGGCTTGGGAGATGCAGTCCATGGGCTTGAGGCCAAGGATACATCTCTCAGTCCTATTCTGGATTAGTTGAAGGGGGCGAAGGGAGAATGAAGGAAGATTGAGGAAGAGGCTGCGGCAGTCGTCCAGCATAGAGAGGACCGGATCTCTGAAGACATTACGTTTCTGAGGGAAGGTGAGGAAAGGGAGAATGCCACTGAGGAGGTGCAGCTGATAGTGGGCCTTCTTAACAAGGTCTGCGATGTGAGGAGACAAGTAGAGAGAGGAGTCAAAGATGACACCAAGGTTTTCTGCCTCACAAGAGGGTGAGTGGAGGGGACTCATAGAGGGCGGCATTAAGGCAGAGATCATTGGCAGCACACCATGCCTGAATAGCAGTCAGGCAGTCAGGAATGAGAGAGTAGGACAAGGATAGAGTGGAAGGAAGCTTGAAAGGAGAGCTGCATGTTGTCTGCATTAACACTGGAAGTGAGGAGAGAAAGAGGCGATCAGGTGGGCCAGAGGGGCAAGGTAATGTTGCAGAGCCACGGCGAGAGCATAGAGCATTGATGAATACTGCAGGTGGAGAGTGAGAGAGTGGAGAGAAAAGGGCCAAGTTGAACCTGGGGAGGGGGGGGTTCGGTCGGAGAGGAACGTGGGCAACCAGTCCAGTGTCAGGCCTGTGATGCCAAGGGTGTCACAGTGCTGATTTGTCACAGTGGCATGATTGACCATGTCAAAGGCAGAGGAAAGATCCAGAAGGATAAGAACAGATGGAGAGTTGGAATCCAGATTGGAGAGCAAGTCTTCACGGGTGTTCAGTAGAGCAGTTTCCATGCCTCTGGCTGCTCTTTCTGAAGCCAGACTGATGGTTATATAGACAACCTGCAGATTCAGTGTGTTGGATCAATTGGGACATGACCAGCTTCTCCAGGAGTTTGCAGAGGAAGGGAGTAATAGAGATAGGGTTGTAGTTAGCCAGGCAGAAGGGGTAGGCAGGTTTTTTTTTGAGGAGCGCGTGCACAAGGGAGTGCGTGCGCAAGGGAGTGCTTGAGGGGTAGCGGGAAGGAGCCAGTGGCAAAAGAGTGATTACAGAAATCGGCCACGACTGGTGCAATGGAGGCAACGCTGTTCTTGATAGTTCTGGAGGACCAGGGGAGCACCTGTTTGGAGGAGACTTTCATAGAGAGGACTTGTCTAGAGACCTCATCCGGGCTATGGGCGAGTAAAAGGAGAGTAGAAGGGAAAGGGAGAGGTGGGCCAAGGGAGGCTTGAGAGCTGGGGAAGGAGGCGGGAGGGGTGTAGAGGAGAGCGAGGACAGGATGCCCTCAGTTTTGGTTCAGAAGATGGAGGCCAGTTAAGTACAGAGGGGCAGGGAAGAAAGGGGAGAAGTGGAGACTGCAGAAGAATTGGGGAGTTCCTTGCAGATTTTAAACAGTTTGCCCATGTTGTTAGTGGCCCCAGAGATGCGGGCTTGGACATGGGCCCCCTTCTTTGAGCGGATGGAAAGTCTGTATTGCCTTTGGAGCAGGCAACAGGCCAGTATGTCTGAGAATGTGCCTGATGTCCACCATTTCTGCTCAGCAACTCCGCACTTGCGTGTCAAAGGGGTTAGGTCAGAGTCATACCTGGTGTTGCGCTTGGAGGAAGGTGTCATGCGGATCCCCATGACAGGGGCGAGGATGTCCAGGGTGTTGGTGATGGAGAGGTGAAGATTAGCAAGGACAGAGTCAGTGGGCTTATTACGAGGTGGGCTGCAAGTGATTACCGGCACTGGTAAGGGCACTGGTGCCGGTAATCCCTTACCGCCCTATTACGAGTTCCCTTTGCAGGTCCTCCCTTAACGCCTGGTTTTTCCAGGTGTTAAGGACGGGACACGCAAAGGGACTTTGGAGGTAATAACGGTACCGCATTTTGCGGTACCGTTATTAGCGCCTTCCCCATTCCCATTGAGCCCTATGGGCGGCTCAAATGGGAATGGGGAAGGGCCCTTGTCAATGGGGAATTACCACCCCCGCCAACCTTGGAATGGGGCGGTAATAGCTCCATTCACCAGGGCGGAGTCGGTAAGGGTTTGGAGGCAGCCATGGCGCTACTAATGAGGCCCAGTGTTGGAGTCTGTGGCAGGAGTGGAATGGGAGGGGGGGGATGAAAGTGGCAGCAAAAGCAGCAACTGACACTCACTTTATTGGTCGAATGACAGAAAAGGAGACTGGTAGTGCAAGTAGAGGTTTAGCCGGGGGACCTAAGAGATCCAGGTTCGAGGACAGGAGAGCATGGTCAGACCAGGAGGGGGGTGTAGTGAGAGATTTGGAGATGGGGATGTCAGTTGAGATAAGCGCATGCAAGGTATGTCTGGCTGAGTGGTACTAAAAGATTGATTTAGAATTACTGCACTGTGGCCGCACAGAGCGGTCATTCTGAATCGAACTGTCAGCCCCTGCAGCACACGAGTGCGCACAGGGGCCGACAGGTGAGTGTTCGTGTGTACGGATGTGTGTGTGGAATTGGTGTGTGTTGTGCTGGGTGGGGAAATAGGGGTTTGGTGGTGAACCCCCGTTTTACAAAACAACTGTCGAGAGAGAGTGGGGGTGGGGAAGGGATCATCTTGAGGGCAAGGGGTGCGGCAGCATGTTATAGTGACACATTTTAAAGCCAACACAAAAAAGGCCCAAAAGAAAATGGTCTTATTTGTGTTCGGTCTTTAAAATGCAGTAATATCACATGGAACCGGTTGAGTGCGTCGTACCGGAGGGAAGAATGGTGAGGGAAAGAAAGTCACAGAGGCTGCTAAGAGTCCAGTGGCCGAATCAGGAGAGTCGAGGTGAATATTGAAGTCTCCGAGGAGGAGCAGCTTGGAGGTGGAGGCAAGAAAGGAAGACTTGAGGTCAGACCACTCCGAGAGGAAGAGGGAGATTGGCCCAGTGGTCCTGTAGATGGTGGCAAGAGTCAACAAGAGGGTTGGAGAGACACCATGCGTGCAGTTGAGGCTTTCGAATGAAGAGTAGGTTTGAGTGGGAATGATAGTAGCAGGGACAAATTCAGGGAAGATCAAGGCCACTCAGCCTCCTGGCTGGTTAGGCCTGGGCTTAGAGAGGATCCTGTAGCCCTCAGGGAGGAGTGTGTCAAAAGCAGTGACAAAGCTGACAGTAAACCACATCTCAGCAAGAACATCAAGGTCAAAGCCTCCAAGAAGGAGACAGATACCAGAGGAGTGTTTAACAGCAGAGCGAGAGTTGAAGGTAGCTACTTGAAGCTGGTTGACACCTTTGAAGGTCTTCTGAGGAGGGGTACAGGGATGAGGTTCACCCATCGGTGCTGGAGAAGGGGCAAGAGGGGTGGCAGACGGAGGAGAGGCAGGAGAAGGGAGGAAGTTGATGAAAGACGGAAGACACCTATTAAGAAGGAGGAGGTTGGGCTGAGAGCCTTGGGCCATGACAGTGCCATTCTGATAAACATTACTGATGGATCAAAGTACCTTGGATCTTATACCCGGATGAAAGTATAAGAAAGAGTGATACAAAGGACTTTAGAACAACTGTCCACAAAGGGGAGACAAACCCCAAGTACATTGTAAAAGAGTTGTCCAGAAGGTGGCAAGAGACTATTTGAAGATATCTTACTGAAGAGAACTATGGACTAAGAAGAGACATTGCCATAAGAGATAACCAGGAGAGGGGAGATATTCTCCTAGAATAATTTAAGTTAGTTAAAATAGTGGTAGGGTCAGTTAGAACTAGCAGTAGGGACAGATAGGCCTTATCTTTATTATTTTAATAAACACCAGTAATAATGTCCTATAAGTGTCTGCCTCCTTCTTCCGACCTGACACATAAGTCATACCTTGTCTTACCCCTGTGAGAATGGGTTTACGCCAGTCTAGACAAGTGTCACTTCCTCCAAAAGAAAGTCCAGCACACTTCATGTTTACTTTCTACTTCCCCAAAGCATGCAAGTACCTGGATAAAGGGCACGAATATAAACAGTGTGCGTCATCTAGACACTTCCCCAAGGAACGCACATTTGACTAAGATAAGATAACAAACCTACAAAAGGTGTTGGAAAAGAAAGGTGCACGTGTAACGTGTACACACACAGCAGTGGGACAGCTATCTAGACTGGTATACCGAAGCTACTAAGAGACAGACTGATTCCAAGACTAGGGCACTGAAAGACACCTAAGAAAATCTCCAGAAGCAAGTTAAATCCCTGAAAACCGAGTACTCCAACCTGCAAGTACTGGCCCACAAAGCTGGGTACAAACGTTTATATCCCATAATCCAAGAGGACCTCACGCAAAAGGAAACTCCCGAAGACATTCTGGACACTTACAAAACTGCCATTTTTTTTTTTTAAATAGAACGTGTTTTTATTGCCATTTTCCATATACATCAGTGAAAAGATCCCCAACTCCCTCTTCTCTCCCCCCTTCAGGTGGTGGTCTTTGGATCCTCTGCCTCGGGACACCGCATTCTTTATGTAATGTCCAAGAGTCTTATGTTGTGGGGGCTCCATTGAAGCATATAGTCACTTTGCAGATACGTGAGAATATTGCCCCAGTCCATATGGAAAGCTTTGTGCATTCCTTGCAGTTTATACATCATCCATTCCAATGACACAAATCTCCATACATTTTGCAGCCAGTCAGCCAGTGAGGGTGGATCTTTCTGTTTCCATTGCTGGGCTATCGTCAGCCATGCTGCAATGATCAATGTCATCACTCCCCTCTACTGTGCTTTTCAGTAGTCTTTTTGGTTCAGGGTCCACAGTCCCGCCAGCCATACTTTTTCTGATATATCTTCCGGCTTTAGGAGCATTTTACTAACTTGAGCTTTTACTTCTTCCCAAAAGGGCTGCATGATCGGACAGGCCCCCCATATGTGTATCCAATCCCCTTTGTTCCGGCATCCTCTCCAGCATCTGTTGCTGGAGGTTGGGTACATTGCATTGAGTCTGTCTGGTTTATAGTGCCATTGCACCATCACTTTCTGCCACTTCTCTCTGACGTGGATGGAGCGGGTTAATTTCGGGATTTTGTTCCACACCGTGGCCCATTGCTGTCTCGTGATAGTCGTTCCCAGTGTCCTCTCCCATCGCTTCATGTAGGCCCATTGAATGTCTTCCCCTTGATCATTGATAAGTTTGTAGAGGTTTGAGACCAGTTTCCTGGAGCCCGGATCTGACGTCATGTAGCTTTCAAATGGGGCTAGGTGCCTAGTTGCTGCTTCCTTATTGGAGGGGAGGGAGACCCAGTGCTTCAGTTGGGTGTATTTAAATTCCTCTGTGGTCTTTATTCCCACAAACCGTCTGCATTCCTGATATATCATGACCTTGTGATCAATGTACATGTCCCTTACCTTTGTGTACCCTGCTTGCATCCAGCTCTGATATGATCTCTGGTTCTGTCCTGGTTGCCAAACAACGGGGTGAGCGGAGACAGGAACTTTGTAAGTGTACCCCTTTAGGCCGGAGACGGCTACGACCTGAGCCAATTCTTGTAGGAGCACTGGAAGGGAGGTTTCTAGGACAGTTAGTGCTATCGGCATGTCATCGGCGAAGGACATGGTTTTGTGTTCCACTCCAGCCATCAAAATGCCCTTTACTTGCTGTAGCTCCCGCAGTCAAATCTGAAAGGGCTCAAGAAATAGTGCGTAGAGCAGGGGCGATAAGGGACAGCCCTGTTTCATACCTCTGGTCAGGGGTATTGTCTTAGACAGGGTGTTGTTGACAGAGACGCGAAGTAAGGGGGATTTAGAATTTGCTTTGATCATTCATATGAAGTGCATGCCGATTCCTATTCCCTCCAAGGTGTGTGTTAAAAAGCAGGTTCCAGGCTCTTTAAGATTTCTTCAGGTAAGTTTATTTCCAAGTTCTTAGTTACATATCCACATGAAGACATAAAGGACATAAACTGTGACAACACCGGCTCCCATCACCCAGGGCCAGCCAGCTGTAACCGCCTCTCACAGAACACTCACTCAGAATATTCCATCATCCACACATAAACATTCCACATGACATCTCAAGATACCTCACCTCAGACAGGCACAATACAACAGTGTGGAATAACTGGGACTATTCTACTCTGTCGAATGCTTTCTCTGCATCCAGGGACACCAATATAGCGTGGGTTCGAGTAAATCCTACCTTTTCTATGAGGTGGCATATCCTACGGGTGTTATCTGAGGTCTGCCTAGCTGGGATGAATCCTGATTGATCGGGTCCAATGAGCGCTGGGAGTAGTCGGGTGATTCTTGCTGCCAAAATCTTTGTGTATATTTTAGCGTCCAGATTAATTAAAGCTATCGGGCGGTGTGAGCCCGGGAGAGCAGGGTCTTTCCCCGATTTGGGGATTTGGGGAAGATGATCAGCTTCGCTTCATTCATGGAGTCTGTGATGTTCCCTTGTACCCTAAACATATTGTACAGCTTTTTCAGTTTCGGGGCTAGCACTTCCCTATACTTTTTATAGAAGGCATCTGGGTAGTTGTCTGGTTGCAGCGCTTTGTTTTTCGGGAGATTTTTGATAGCCTGATGAACCTCTTCTTCTTGTATGTCAATCTCCAACGCCTCTCTATCCGCCTCTGAGATCTAGGGGAGTGGTAGACTGCTTAGGTATGCCTTTTGCTTAACTTCTATCAGTGATTCTGACTGTTAGAGGAGCTGATAGTAAGTTGTCATTATCTCTCCCAGGTCTTTGTTAGTCGTTTTCATCTGGCCATTGCCATATTTTAGCTGTTGTATGGTAGTCTTGCGCTCCTTCTCGCGAATTTGTCTCGCCAGTAACTTGTCTATTTTGTTGCTGCTAATATAGTACTTATGCTTTAGGCTTAATAGGGCCTTTTCCGCTTTTTTATTCTGTAGCAGACCCAGCTGCCCTTGTATGTGCCTCAGGGCTAGTTTCGTCTTTTTACCGGGATTCCTTACCAGTTCCTTCTGCGCTGCCCACAGTTCCCCCTCCAGCTCTTCCTCCCATTTTCTTCTCCGCTTATCCCTTTGTACTTTTAGTGCTATCAAGTCGCCTTGCAGGACGGCCTTAAAGGCATCCCATATCACCCCTTGAGAAGTCCCCCCTCTATCATTTTCTGCAATATAGCGCTCTATCTTTTCCTTAACGATTCCCACATGTACACTATCGTGGAGGATTTCCACCGGGAACCTTCAAGGCCAGACCCCTCTCCGTAGGTTGCTGATGTTGAACTGTGCCGTTAATGAGGCATGATCCGAAAGGGAAAGTGGACCAATTTCCATGTCTACCACCTTCCCGATTAATCCTGTGGATACCCAAATATAGTCAATTCTAGATTGGGAATTGGGTACATATGAAAAGTGGGTGAATCCCTGTAACTCCCCTTTTTTTGCACGCCAGATATCCCGTAGTGCTAGTGTCTCGAAGGCTTTCCTCAAGGCTCTTGACGGGGCTATAACCCCTGGCCTTGTCTTGTTACTCCTGTCCCATTGTGGGTCCCAGGCTATGTTGAGGTCTCCCCCAAGTATTATTTCCCATGTGGCGAACCCTTCTAATGCCCCCAGAGTAGCCCTCAGGAAGCCCTCTTGCCCTCTATTTGGCGCATATACTGAAGATAGAGTGAGCGGCTTGCCTCCAATGATTATGTCAAGGAAGAGGTAGCGCCCCTCATCTGCCAGAGATCTCTGCACCTGAGCAGTCTATCCTGTAAAGCTATGAGGACCCCTGCTCTTTTCCCCCGCATTTGCCTGGTATATTTGAGAAGCCCCCCTGATTCTGCCCTGTCTCTTTTCTTATATGGGTTTCCTGTTACAGCAGGATATCTGCTTGCAATTTCCACACTTGGTGCTCCAACTTCTTCCTTTTGATTGGGGTGTTCATTCCTCTAACATTATAGGACAGGACTTTTATCGGCCTGGGGTCTCTGCTATCCATGTTCCGTCGTGTAGGTAACTGCCGTGTTTTGGTGTCTTTTCCCCTTCAGGTTGTTGTCTTTTCTCGGATCTTTACCACCATCCTCCCCTTCGTCCTCCCCTCTCCTGAAACTTCCCCTGTAACTGCCCTCACTCCATCCCTCATGTTGCAACCCCCAACTTGCGTATTGCCCTCCCCCACAAAAACTGTCCTGAGGTGGGCTCTGGGACCTAGGATTGCTTGGGCATACTGCCTTCCGCAACAGGCCCTCGGAATTCTCAGGAATAACTTTGTGGGGACTCCTAAACCCCACGCGGATTCCAGGTGATGGCACCGAGTGGAATCACCCCCCGGGCCGTCACCTAGTGTCTGGATTTTAGCTCCCTGTACCCTGTCAGTGTCAGCTGCTGGTAATGGTGTCCCTGGGGGGTGGGTGGCTATGTCTCGTCCGTCTTTTGCATTACAGACCGTTCCCTATGATGGTCCTATTTCTTCATGGTGGTTTGTCGTGCTCTTCTATGGATCGTCTTCCATTCCCAGGGGGTTCTCCTTGGTACAGACTTTTCTCCCCTATTTTCCTGATCACTTTCTTGATCCTGTATGTTCATGATTCGCAGACCCTCCTCGCTGGATATCTGCTTGCAATTTCCACACTTGGTGCTCCAACTTCTTCCTTTTGATTGGGGTGTTCATTCCTCTAACATTATAGGACAGGACTTTTATCGGCCTGGGGTCTCTGCTATCCATGTTCCGTTGTGTAGGTAACTGCCGTGTTTTGGTGTCTTTTCCCCTTCAGGTTGTTGTCTTTTCTCGGATCTTTACCACCATCCTCCCCTTCGTCCTCCCCTCTCCTGAAACTTCCCCTGTAACTGCCCTCACTCCATCCCTCATGTTGCAACCCCCAACTTGCGTATTGCCCTCCCCCACAAAAACTGTCCTGAGGTGGGCTCTGGGACCTAGGATTGCTTGGGCATACTGCCTTCCGCAACAGGCCCTCGGAATTCTCAGGAATAACTTTGTGGGGACTCCTAAACCCCACGCGGATTCCAGGTGATGGCACCGAGTGGAATCACCCCCCGGGCCGTCACCTAGTGTCTGGATTTTAGCTCCCTGTACCCTGTCAGTGTCAGCTGCTGGTAATGGTGTCCCTGGGGGGTGGGTGGCTATGTCTCGTCCGTCTTTTGCATTACAGACCGTTCCCTATGATGGTCCTATTTCTTCATGGTGGTTTGTCGTGCTCTTCTATGGATCGTCTTCCATTCCCAGGGGGTTCTCCTTGGTACAGACTTTTCTCCCCTATTTTCCTGATCACTTTCTTGATCCTGTATGTTCATGATTCGCAGACCCTCCTCGCTGGTGGTGATTCTTTGCTGTTTTCCTTCCCACATGAAGAGTAGCCCGAAGGGGAACGTCCATTTGTATTTGACTTGTTTTGCGACTAGGACTTTGATTACTGGGGCCATCTCTCTCCTTTTCTACAGTGTCAACTGCGCCAAGTACTGAAACAATTGTATTTCCACCCCGTTCATCCGTATGTGATCCATTGTCCTTGCTCTGCAGAGGATATGTTCCTTCTAGGTGTATGAGGTAAGTGCTATCAGGACGTTCCAGTGGCGTGTTCCTGGTTCACCTGATCTTTGCGGGCCCACCCGGTGGATTCTATCAATTTGGATGTCTGTATCTTTTCATCTGAGAGAATGTTTATGTTTATGTTTATTTTATTTGTATGGCGCTCCAAACCCGGAGGTAGAAGGGCGCTTAAGAATATGGTTACAGTGTGCATACTTCGTACAGGTTTATAATATATACATATATATACAGTGGTTAATAAACAGAACATATGCAGTGCGTACAATATACAATTTTCAGAATAAATACAGTGTTTAAGCCAGTATCCGCACGGGACTAGAGATAGTGGTGTTATTCTTTGTTTAGCAGCCATCTGATGACCTGCTTCCTAAAGATCTGGAAGGATTCGACAGTTTTGATGTTAAGCGGTAGGGAGTTCCAGAGTTGGGGGGCCAGCACTGTGAAGCTTACCCCTCCCGCTCTTTTTAAGTGGAACCTGGGCACTAGTAGGCAAAGAGTGTTGGAGGATCTGGTGAGTCTGGTGGCAGGTTTCAGGGTGAGTTTATTAGCTAGATAAGGTGGTGCTAGGTGATTGAGGGCTTTGTACGTGAGGCAGATGATTTTTAGATCAATTTTTTGGCGTATGGAGAGCCAATTGCAGGCTTTCCTAGTGGCAGAGATATGCTCTTGTCTGGGAATGTTGAGGGCTGCGCGTAAGGCGTTATTTTGTATTACCTGCAATTTATTGAGTACGGATTGATTAGCACCTAGGTAGAGGCTGTTACAGTAATCCAGTTTGGATTGTATTAGGGCCCTGGCAAGGGTGAGGCAGCTGTTGGGTGATAGGAAGGGTCTGCTGGCCCTAATGAGCTTGCCGGTATAGGCAGCGGCTGAGGCGATCATATTGGTGTGTTTGCAGAGGTTGGAGTTGGCATCTAGATAGAAACCCAGGGTTTTTACGCTTTTGGCTATGGGAATGGGATGACCATCGATGGTGATGTTATTATAGCAAGGGTCAAGTTTAGTTAGAGTGTTGGGGGAGCCGACAATTAGGAGCTCTGTTTTCTCATCATTCAGGCAGAGACCATGGGAGGCCATCCATGCCTGAATGATGGAGAATATTTTGTTGATCCGGGCGGAGTCTTCTTGGTAATTACCAGAGATAGTGAGGAGTATCTGGGTGTCATCTGCGTAGTTAGTGTAGGTGACACCCAGATGATCCAGTTGGTCAAATAGAGGCTTTGTAAATATGTTATACAAAGTGGGGGATACACAGGAACCTTGTGGGACCCCGCATGTGTTGGGGGTGGGGTCTGCTGCAGCTGTGGTGGAAAAGACTCGTATGGTTCTGTTAGCCAGGAAGGATTGTATCCATGTGATGGCAGGGGAGGAGAAGTGGGCTGCGGTGGCAAGGTGATTACAGAGGACCTCATGGCTGACCAGGTCAAAGGCCGCTGAGAGGTCTAGGAGGAGTAGGATAGCGGCATTGCTTTTTTCTTTAATTTCATCAATCTGGCTTTTGAGATCAACAAGGGCGGTTTCAGTTCCGTGTTGAGGTCTGAAGCCAGATTGACGTATTCCTAGCAGTTGGTTGGATTCTAGGTATTCCTGAATTTGGATGTAGGCGACTCTGTCCAGGATTTTCAGTAGGAAGGGGACTGTGGTGATGGGCCTGTAGTTTGTGGGTGTGGCCGGGTCGAGGGATTGTTTTTTCAGGAGGGGGAGAACCCATGATTGTTTTAAGTTACTGGGGATGGAGCTACTGGTGAAGGATAGGTTAATGAGTTTGGTGATGAAGGGGGAGAGCTCTCTGGCTGCATCTTTTATGATTTAAGCCGGGCAGCTGTCTCCTTTACAGTTAGAGGGTTTCAGGGATGTGATGATTTTTTGAACTTCCGGTATGGTGACTTTTTTGAACGAGAAGCCTGCGCTAGTGTAGACAGGTGTGGGTAGGCTAAGGTTGGTGACATTGTTGTTGAGTTGTTGCCGTTTGTTTTCGATTTTAGTTTGGAGTCCTAAAACTTTATTGATGAGGGCGTTCTGGATGTTGGTGCACCAGGGTTTGTCTTTCGGGCAGGTTTCCGGGGGCGAAGTAGGGTTTTCTAGTTCCTTCAGAATTTTGAATAATTCTTTAGTGGAGGATCCTGCCTGATTGATCCTGGTGTTGTAATTATCTTTTTTGGTCCGGATTATCTCGCTTTTGTAAAGTGAGGATAAGTTAGTGAGGTTGGATTTGTTTACTGCAGTGGGGTTAGTCTTCCAGATGAGGTGAGCCTTAGCTTTCTATTTTCTAAGTAGTTTGAGCTCAGGGGTGTACCATGAGTTCAGATGAGCTTTGGGTTTAGCTTTGCGTATTTTCAAGGGGGTAACTGTGTCCATTGCTTTGGCCATGGAGTCATTGAAGGTGTCAATCAGCAGGTTTAAGTCGGCGTTAGCTGGGAGGGCATTGAGGGTAGGTAAGACCAGTGGTAGTAGGGCTTCAGCAGTGATGTTGCGTTTATTCCTGGTGGGGTATGCTGGTGCCATGGGGTGCTTATTGGGCAGTACCTGATTGGTGTTAACCTCAAGGGGGATCATGTGGTGATCGGTCCATGCCAGAGGTTGGGGGTCTTTGCAGGTGGTGTTGCAATTGTGGGTTGCAACCCAATCAAGGGTTCTGCCTTTTTGGTGGGTAGGGAGTACAATGAGTTGAGTGAGACCGTGATCGGTTAGGGCATTGGCCAGGGAAGCAGCGGGTGCGTCGTTTGGGTCTTGGTAGCCGAGGTTGAAGTCTCCGAGGATCATGAATTGTGCTGTTGGTTTGGAAATTTTGGTGATGAGGGATGTGATGTCTTCTTCGAAGGTCCCAGGGGGACCTGGGGGTCTGTATATGAGGTGGATAGTTATCGTGGCTGTGGGGGAGGTTTGTAGTTTGGTTGTGAGTAGCTCGCAGGAGGTGAATGCGACTGTGTCGGTTAGTCTGAGGCCTAGAGCGGATTTGGAAATGATTGCTACGCCTCCACCTCTGGCGTTGGGTCTGTCCGCTCTGAGGATAGTGTATTTGTCTGGGATGGCAAGCGATAAATAAGGTCCGGACGCCTCATGAAGCCAAGTTTCTGTTAGGGCTAAGAAGTCAAGGTCATTGGTAAGGATGATGTCTGCAATTTCTGTGGGGTGGGCAGCCAGGGATCTGACGTTGCGAAGGGCGCCTTTTAGTGGGGGAGGAGTGGGATTGCTTGGTGCAATGTGCTTTGTATAAGTTTTGGTGTAAGGTCTGGAGTAAGGTTTAGAGTTTGTGGTGGGGAGCCTGGAGCCTAATCTTTCGTTGCGGGTTGTGATGTTGGGAATAAGGGAGAGGGGAGTTGGTCCGGGCGGCTTAAAGCGGGTGAGAGGTTTGGTGGTCGATTTGGTTTTGTTAGACTTAGCAGTTGGACTGTGGTGGCTGGTGGTGGGTAGGCCATGGGTGGCGATGGATGTGGAGGTGAGGGGGTGGTGGTAAGTGGAGGGGAAAGGGGGTGTGGAGGGTAGGAACGGAGTGGGGCAGGGGATGGGGTGGTGTCTGGGGCACCCTAGTTTAGCCAGGCCGTCCTGAAGGGTTATGTAGCTATTGTTGCTACAAGGTACATTGTCCTGTATTAAGCAGAAAGGGAACATGGTTAGGGTGAGCCAGAAGAACATGGTCTGTGGAAAGCGATGGAGTCTGGTGGCGCTGGAGGGGAGCAGGTCAGACTAAGATAGATGGTGGCTGGTTGGAATCGGGTAGAATCGGTCAGGTACAGCCTGTGCACTATAGTATCTAGGTTGGATACAACTATTTGTAAGGTTGGAGCATACAACAGGGCACCTAGATGTGACAATTCCTGACATTGACTAAAATGCATATATCAGAGGGTCTGTTAGCGACCATAGGGCACAACTCAGTTCTGGTGGTATTTGTATGTCTGCATTGCATCACAGTATGGTTTGAGAGAGGTGTGCAGTTGTGAGCAGTGTGTGCGGAGGATTAGTTCTGAGTACAATTGTCATAGTGGTTGGGCAGCTGCAGTGACTAAGGCAGTGACCATAAGGCACAACACATTCTAAATGTGGACAGTTATTGACCATAAGGCACAACACAGTCTAAAAGTGGTCAGTTATTGACCATAAGGCACAACACAGTCTGAATGTGGACAGTTATTGACCATAAGGCACAACACAATCTGAATGTGGACAGTTATTGACCATAAGTAACAACACAGTCTGAATGTGGTCTGCTAGTGACCATAAGGCACAACACAGTCTGAATGTGGGCAGTTATTGACCATAAGGCACAACACAATCTGAATGTGGACAGTTATTGACCATAAGGCACAACACAATCTAAATGTGGACAGTTATTGACCATAAGGCACAACACAGTCTGAATGTGGTCTGCTAGTGACCATAAGGCACAACACAGTCTAAAGTGAAAAGTGGTCTGCTATTGACCATAAGGCACAACGCATTCTGAATGTGGGCAGTTATTGACCATAAGGCACAACACAATCTGAATGTGGACAGTTATTGACCATAAGGCACAACACAATCTAAAAGTGGTCAGTTATTGACCATAAGGCACAACACAGGCTGAATGTGGACAGTTATTGACCATAAGGCACAACACAATCTAAAAGTGGTCTGCTGTTGACCATAAGGCACAACACAGTCTAAAAGTGGTCTGCTATTGACCATAAGGCACAACACAATCTGAATGTGGACAGTTATTGACCATAAGGCACAACACAGTTTAAAAGTGGTCAGTTATTGACAATAAGGCACAACACAATCTGAATGTGGTCTGCTGGTGACCATAAGGCACAGCACAGACAGTGAGGTCAGTTAGTATTCATTAGCCAAGCAGGTATTAGGCTCTATAGAAAGACCAACACTTGCCACCGGAGTAAGCGGGCGAGTGTAGAGCGAGGCAGCAAATGAAACAGAGTAGAAGATTGAGTGATATATTGTGCGTCTTAGCAACCAAGGCCAGGTAGGCTGCAATCTGTGGCTAGAACGTCTGCTAGATTCAGGGTCCCCGTGGGACGCTATAGCACTTAAGATTAGTTTACTCACATGGCCAGGTGGGTATAAGGAGGCTTGAGAACAGTGGTACATCAGTGACGCCACTTTGGTCGAGAAAGCAGTTAATGGAGTCCCAGGATAGTTCTGCAGACGGGGTAGCGAGTGTTCCAGAGCCTTTACTTGCTAGAACTAAGGGGCAGCATCTGTGGCCCAGGCTCACAGTGCTACGAACAGGCGCAGGAACAGGCCTTTGTATGGCCTTCGTACTGGCCGCCGGCGATTCCGCCTGCCGGCGGATCCAGCTGATGGCTTTGAATGACTTTGAAGACTTGCTGAACCACTTCCTTAAGGTCTTTGTCCTCGACCGGTTACACCATGTTCTTGATTCTGATATTCGATCTCCGGGAGCCGTTTTCCAAGTCCTCACACTGTAGTTCAAGATTATATGTCAGGCGGGCCAGGTGTTATTGGGTCTCTCCATTTTGTCTGCGCTTCCTCCTCCAGGTTCTGCACCATACTCCCTAGTGTGTCTGTCCTTTCCCCAAGATTCGCCATGTCAGCTTTTATCTCGTGGATCGCCTGTTTCATTTCTTCCCTCATGGTTTAAAATTGGGTGCGGACCGTGGTCATGAACTGGTCCTGAAACTCCTTGAACCAGACCTGTATGTCCTCCTTCGTGGCCATGCTTGTCTGTGCCGTGCCCTAGTCTGTATTTGCTTATGGGTCCTCCTGTCCTCTTCCTTTCGATTGGGTGGCGGAATCTGTGCTCCAGAGCTGCACCAGGTTTGATTCTTGCCTATGTGTCAGGTTCTGCGCTGAGACTTGTGCTGATTTCCCCCTTGATTTTGACATGTGTGGCGTTTTCCGAAGCTAGGCGTACCTTTTGATGCACTGCCGCGTGCGAGGCCCGGGTGGGTATTGAGGTTCTTAATAAACAAACATTAAAGGGCACCCTTCTCTACTCCTTCTGGGATCAGCGTATGGCTGTCCCCTCCATTATCGGAGGGTGGTCGGGGTCCGTCGTACCCCTGTGATCCTTGCGGTTGCTGTGAGTTTGCGTTTGTGGATCCCCCATGTGTATGGGATCGCCCCGCTGCTGTAGTGTCTATGTGGGAGGCTGGGAGAATAATGTCCTCCGTGTGAGGGATCGCTCTGGAACCGCTGAGTGTCCTAGATTCCCACTCGTTAAGAGGGGAGTTGCTGCATGTGGGGGGGCACGCCTTGCCCATCTTACTTGCTGGGATCCTTGCGAGGGGCAGGTGCCCTCTGCGTACTTCCCTATTTGTTGCACCCTTTGCTACGTCGTGTGGCCGTAGTCCGTTAATGGTGGTAATGCTTGGAGTGTTTTTGTCCGTTTGCCAGCTGCCTTGTGGGCATCCTACACCAGCTTTTTTGGAGTTCGCACTGTTGTCCCTCTAATAACTGAAGGTTCTGCCATGTCCCCGGGACTCCTTGGGGCTGCTGGGATATGCGCGCATGGATCCCCTTCCTATGTGTGGGTCTCTCCGTATCTGAAGTGCCTCTAGTGCATCTGTCTGGGGATGGGAGGGTATGGGGCTCGCGTGAGGAGTGCACTTGGGCTGCTGTGTGGCTCAGTTCTTCGGATCGTTGGGAAGGCAGCTGCTGCATGCGGGGGGCGCACCTTACTGTGTGTGTTTGCTGCTGTCCCCCGATGTTCTCTGTGGTGCTCTGTTGGCGGCGAGCTCCCTGGTGGCTGAATCCTCTTCTTTCGTCGGTATGCGTTGGGCACCTGGGTTGCTCCCCTTTGGCGCCAGTAGTGAGGGTGGCAGCTTCCAGACTATCCGCCCGTTCCGGCACTTAGGCCCGATTACACCTGCTCGGACGTCCGGATGTTCAGGGCCTCTACATCAGGATATTGCCGGATCTTTGTTTCCTCGGTAGTGGAATGCCTTGATCCGTTCCGTTACATCTGTCGGCGGGTCTTCCCGCATAGCTGTTCCGGTATCACCCTTTCACTCCGGAGCCATGTGTGTGTGGCGGGGGGGCTCCCTGAACTTCTGACCCATCGTTGTTCGAAGTCAGGCGGTATTTCCGCGTTTTTTTGGGCTCTTATTTGCTTTATTGTCAATCATCTGTGGATTGGCCTGTGGGGAGAGACGGACCAACGCTCAGGCACGTCTACCCCTCGCGGCCGCAATCTTGGAATCCAACCCTGCCATTTTAAATATTGCACCCGACCACTAACCGGCTAGCCCAGGCTCTACTCAACTGCCAACCTATCATTAGTCCATCCCAATAGACCCTACGATCGGCCCGTTCACCCCTGAAATACAAGACCAAAATATTTAATTGGCCTTCTTCAGCCATGCCACCAACATTTGAAGGGTTCCCAAATGTGACGACCAATGTACTGGTGCCTTCCCACTCAGACAGCTCCCTGGAGGAGGCAATACCTTTAGGTACTGTGTATGCCCTCTGGAGCGCTACTAATTTGTACAATATTGTTCAGAGATTCTTAAAGACACAAGAAGATCCCATTAAGTTCCAAGAGGAGCTTCAGGTCATAATAGATTGCCATCACTCTACATGTGTTGATTTGAATCAATTGTTGCAAGCAGTGCTGCCTACAGATACCTTTAACCTGTTATAAGTGCACACCAATTGGTCACTCCCAAGGACATGAAAACATTAACTCATAGTGGTACAAACTATCCTTGAAATCTTTCACGTAAGACTGATTGGTCTAAAATGAAAGCATGTAAGCAAGCCAAAGGTGAAACTCCTGTGGAATATCTTGAGCATCTGAAGCAATGTTTTGAATGATACTTTTGTATCGTTGGTGCAGCCATTAAAACACTTCAAGCTATGGTGGCTCAGTTATTTCTGGATTAGCATCCTACAGTATTGAATGGAAGAGTTTGGTAGAGGATTTATTAGCTGCACAATGATGTGTTCCCTACTTATTTATTTATTTATTATACAGCGCTACGTCCCCATGGGCCTCAGAGCGCTCCAAGAGAAGATGGATGAGAAATAGAGAAAAAAAGAATAGAAAGGGGAGAGTGGGGACAGGTTCCTATTCAGACAGGTTGAACAGAAATGTCTTTACATTTCTCTTAAACATTGTCAACAATTGAGATGTTTTGCTATTCAGGGACAAGGCATTCCATTCACGTGGAGCACTGAATTCAAATCTGGAATCAACATTTTTTAGACAAGATCGTGGCTGGTTTTGCCAAAGAGTGTTAGAGGAGGGTAGCACTCTGGATGATTTCCTTGCTAACTCTTTAGTGATATAGCATTTAAATTCTGGCATTTATAGGTGAGAGAGAGAATTGAATGTCTAATTCTCTGCTTCACCGGAAGCCAGTGCAATTCCCTCCTGAAGGCAGTGACATGATCCCATCTGGCTAAACCAAACACAGCCCTGACGGCTCCATTCTCAGTTTGAAGACGATGTAGATTGCCTTGAGAAGTGTCAATCAATAGACTGTTAGAATAATCGAATCATGAATTTATTAGTGAGGATGCCAGAAGAGATCTATTTTTTATTGAGAGACATGGCCTGATCTGGTGGAGCAGTTTAATTACATGTCCACATGATGAGCGAATCTGACAATCTATTTCTTCATTGAAAGATCGGCATCCAAAATGACTCCCAAAGTTTTCACTGATTTACTTACAGTGACTGAATTACCTGCAACCTCGAAAAAGGCGTATTGAGAGTTGAGTTTCTTTAATCGAGGACAGGAGCCCATTATAAGCAGCTCAGTTTTTGAGTCATTGAGCGCCAATTAGTTGTGTGCCATCCAGGCTTGGATTTTGAGATAAACATAATTCACAGTTGCAACATCCTCCTGATAGTTGCCAGACAGTCTGAACAGGATCTGGGTGTCATCCACATAATTTTCAAATTGGACACCCATATCGTCAAGAAAGATCGAGAAATGGTCTGATGTAAATATTAAAAAGCAGGGAAGATAAGCATGAGCCCTGGGGAACACCGCATGTGGAGGTTTGTCTTGAGCCCTCTCTGCGGCCATTCTAGAAGTTCTGTGACCAAGAAAGGATGAAATCCATTTGGCTGCACTTTCTGAGCAGTTGGAGATAGTTAACAGTCTATTGTGTAATAGACTGTGATCGATGATATCAAAAGCCGCCAAAAGCTCTAACAATAAAAGCAGTGCAGGGTGCCTTCTTTCTATAATTCCCACAATGTTTGACTTAACATTGTTTCAGTATGATTCCCTGCCCTGTCTGAACCTCTCCTTTCATTGAAATGTATGTGTTCCTTTGGGTGTAAGAGAAAGGTGCGTGAGGGAGTATTTTGTCACTTGCGTCGAAGTGTCATTCTGTCATTGGCTTGTTGTTGTCCTGCTGTTTGTTTTTACTAATACATTGTTCACCAATCCACCAGAATAGTCAATAGTCATTTTTTCCACGACAGGGGCAAGTTGTTCTTTGGTATGCTTTCAGATAAATCTATCTATGCTCTTTTCAAGCTGATGGAGAATTGTTCCCAGGGGCATTTGAATCATCTGAGATATATATATAAATGTGGGGAGAGAATTAAATCTTTACCTCATTGATTCGCCCCGACATTGAAAGGGGAAGTTTGTTCTATCGCGTAAGGTCTTTGATGATTTTAGATGTAACTTGGTTATAGTTCTTAGAGGCTACATTGAAATATATATGCCCACCTATTGCATGAAATCATGCTGCAATTTAAGGGGGCAACACACAATATGTTCAACTGAACTGGCATCAGCTGTGACAATATGTTGATATGGTTTTAAGGTTTATCTGATGAGTTTTTACGCGCTGACTTACACAAGTAGTATATCATCCGCAATTAGCGAAATTCCATGCTCTCCAACTTTGATCGCTACTCCTTTATATTGTGTGTCAGCTCTAAATTTGGCAGCTAAATGTTCAAACACAAATAAGAGGGTAGACCCTTGCTCTGTGCCAGTGTATATTGGAAAGAGAGAAGAGGCAAGTCTGTCCGTGACCACAGCTGCTTTAGGGGCTTTACATAATCATTTAATCAGGTACAGAAAGTGTCCCTCGATTCTGAATTTCACCACGACCACAAATATATATTCCCAATGCAGTCAAATGCTTAGTTGGCATTGAGGGAGACAATTACTGTGTTGGGCTCCATGTAGCATACCAAGATATTCAGAAAACTACTCAAGTTGCAAACCGAGTGCCTGACCGGAATAAAACCAGTTTGGTCCGGGTGTGCCAATATTGATATAACCCCCTGAAGGGCGGTTGCTACACATTTGGCTAGTATCTTGGCATCTGTGCTGATCAGAGAAATGGGACAGTACAATCCACTTAATGGAGGATCTTTCCCTGGTTTTTTGAGCAAGATTATATTGGTAGCATATATTGATTTGGGTAACTGAGAACGTCATCAAATTCCTCGAAGACCGACAGGGATGTAATTTCACCAAAATGCCAGGGGTAGAGGAAGTGACATCACATGTCCTTTGACCTCTGATAGGCCACTTGACCCCACCCGAAGTGACATCACAGGAAACGATGGGACACGACCTATCACTCCTTGACAAAACAGGAAGTGGCATCACATAGCATTGTTCCTGAGTGTACTACTAAAAATATGGTTACAATATCACTGTATTGCAATATATATTTCATACAAGAATAGATCACCATGTGTATTTTTAATATCAGTGTGTATAGGCCCATATTACCAAATTATTGTGAATGCAAGCAGACGTCCAAGGCCAAATGATAATAATGTGTTATTATATAGGACTTACACTTAAGCACTTTAGATAGAACAAATATACATACAATATCACCCAACCTGTGTTAGTACTCATTTATCAACCTCAGAAGGATGAAAGGCTAAGTTGGCCCTGTTGGGATTCGAACCCGCAACCTGCAGAGCACAAACATATCGCAACAGCGAGCACTCAACCCACTGAGATATCTTACCTGCTATAGCTATCTTACCGGCTATAGTAAAAGGAGCAATTACATGTCTGAATGTTCTCAAAGTCAGAAAGCAAATTACACTCTGTAGTGGATACCATTAAACTGGTAACTAAGATTTAACAGCAGGTCTGGTGCAAAGTTGGCCACATGTCAAGTCTGCACGGATCTACTTTTCTGGCTTCAGAGCTTAGCAAAATACATACCATTGGAGGGTTCATAACTGTGTATTAAAGAATTGAGAGAAGCGCAGGGAAAGCAACGCACTCACACAGCATCCCGTACTCTGGGCAATCGTTACGTCATACATGCAAGCAAACATCCCTAACAACATGCCATGGTGATAGGAAAGATAGACACATTACAACAAAGCATTAATTGTGGCATGATGAAATCAAGGACCACTTTATGTGCTATGGTCAAACATTTCTACACTGTACACAATCTTTTAGGCACAAGTATTTTGTCAAGTGACCGAGGACACCGAGATGGAATGTCTTGTAATGTTCGTAACAAACACAACGGCAGAAAAAAACATGCTGCAACTGCAACTTAGGAAAAGTAAAATACGTAGCTCGAAATAGATGCTTATTCTACTCTAAATACTTTTTGGAAGTTTTTGTCTGCATTGTGAATTTGAGGTGTTTAAGAACAGACTAAATCAGTGACTCACCCCCTGAAGTGTGCCTGAATTCAACATTTAATGAGTCCAGCAATTATTGTATAGAATTCCAATACGACAAATTATTTGTTATTCCTATTATTTCTTATTTAGGTCACTGCTCAAAGTGTTAGACCTGTGGAAACCCGTGTTAAGAGGCCTGACAAGAAAGCCAGCCACTTCAGAAACAAGGAGCTACATGGCGCTGGCCACAGCCCAGGAGCATCCGTTTAAAAAAAAAAAGAAAAACGTTTTTGTTGTGTTTTTAGTGGTATTAAGGGAACCACAGGGGTAGCAAGGGAGATCTCAGGGGCCACAGGTGCGACCCCTGGCGTCCCCCAAATTTCGTCCCTGAAGACAACCACTTGCACAATCTTCTCCATCCAATACAGAGGAAAAATCTAGAAAAAATACATTTACTGGTGGATTCAGCCCTACAGATAAGGAGTGTATCTACAACTTCTACTACTTAAAAATAGGTAAATACTGCCAAAAAGAGAAAAAAATGGATTAACAATACTCCCAACATGAAATAGGAAACACACATAGGAGCCTGTCCCCCTGCTTCCAGCCACAAAGCTCCATGTAATATTTGGACCAATAGCACATGTAGTGTCACAGGAAAATAACTCTACTATTATTACTTCCTGAATTGCCCAATGTGGTAATTACTGATGTTCAAGGGTGTTTATTAAAATTAAAAGAAAACATCAATTTAGCCCTACCTCCATGAAGGAAGTTCCCTAACTACAAACTAAAACTAATGGTGCTTGTCAAAAGAAAAACCGTGCTTAGTCTAAATCCTATTCACTAACTGGCTCTACTACTTAAGAAAACTTAACAGAAAGAAGGTGGCCGGAGCAATAGCCTGTCTTTGGCTTCTGCCTGGCCCAACACCTGGAGCTCTTCGCCAAGAAGCAAGTTGCAAAAGTTCATCAATTCCTTGCAGTACAGTCCTCAGCCTCTCTGCAGGTTCTGTATGTCACGGTTCTCAGTCTTTATAAATATATTTCATATGGTTTCGTTTTCCTCTGAAAATGCATGGTTTTAAACAAAAGTTCGGCAACTTTTGGGTCCCTTTCCAAAAGAAGGTTTTAACCCCCTCTCCCCTGCTGATCTGCTCTCTTGGCACCTTGCACTGGTACACCCTCTGTCTCTGGTCCCAGGTTCCTGCTCATGCTGCCACCCTACCGTATTGCCTCCGGGACACCCCTTGCACTGGGGTTGTATCTGTACCAATACAGCCCCCCCCTTTTTTTTCCTTCCTGCACTTATCAGACCCACCTGATATGTTGCCTCAAACCTAGCACTTGCCACTTGGCTGCACTACCACTTTGTGCTGATTTTATTATTTATTTATTTTTGTTACGATTATTTATCCTGTTTCTCCTTTGCTCTGCACTTTCCACTTTCTCCCTCCCCTCCATGCACCCCCCCCTTTGTGTGGGAGCAAGGAACCATCAGGCCACTCGCGTCCTCTACTTCTCAGTACAAAACTCGGACCAAGTGCCTCCGGTAGTGGGTTCGCCCCTTGCCCTTATGCAACGTTAACCTTGGTTGACTTTCGCGTAGATGGGACAACTGAGCAGGACACGGGGCATCCATTTTTGTACCCCCTTTCGACTCCATCTTGGTGACTAGGCCTCACTGCAATAGTACAAAAACGCTTATCTTCCCTTTTTCTCGCAGCAGCACGGCCAGGCGCACAGGGCCCCCACCCTCGCTCTCACTCTGACTGGAAAACTCTGCGGGCCCATTCTCACGCTGAAGCAGGAGATGCTTGCAACACATAATAAATGTAACATATCGCTCTTCCTCTGAGATCACTGTCCTGCATGTGAACCAGCATGAGCTAAGCACATAGCTTGTCCATCTCCACAAACATGTCATTGCCCCTCCCGCACCCTCGCCAGTGGAAACTTACTGCCATTGTGACCCTGTGTCCCTGCAAGATATTCCTTTCATGTGGCAGACCACTGACCATGCCATGTTGCCCACCCAGCAGATCCCCAACTAACATTAGACCCCTGCTGCAGTATATCGTTGCCTACTACTAACAAATGCCACATACCAGAGATTCTTATGAGTACGGACCTTAACTTCAACCGGTGTATTATAGCGGTCAAGACCCTTATCCTAAGACTTGTATAATATAATGTTATTGATAGTATAGATATATGTGTGACTTTTATAGAGACATGATAAACTACTGAAGATCTTTGAACAATTATTATTTACTGCATGCATTTCTTAAGAATATATTATGTTAGTTTAGATAGTGACCACCCTGCCTCCCAGCGACCTAACCTTCACCCATGCGGAGCGCAGATGACTGACGTCAATCCTCCTGTCAACCAAACGACCAACCCGGATGAAGAGATACCACCCCACCTGAGACATCGAGTGAACTGACCAATCTGGGACCAACGTAGTATCCTATGTTAGTTGCGTCATTTACCTTATAAAATGGAATGTAATGATAACTTGTGCAGAGCACTTTCAGATATCCCTTGAATAGTATTCATTAGATAAACCTTGCCTTGAGCAGCCTGCTCTCTTTGCCTTATTCCCCGTCAGGGGAGTGTTTGTTTTATTCTTTTGCACGTCAAAGATGGGGAGGGCACAAACATTTTGTGACCCCGACGTGATTTGGAGAGGTGCTTCGAGGCCCACACCGTGCGACGAGATCCGGGACGCCCCCCAGCAAAACCATCGCCTCCGCGGCCGACCAGCCTTTGCGCCCTACAAGAAAGGGTCAAGGGTTCCCGGTTGACGAATACCTGACTGAAAAGCTGCTCGCCGAGGCGGGCCACGGCTTGGTTGGGGTGCGGACCTGACTGGGGTCAGACAGAGAACGGTGACCCTCAGATTATTTGACCAAACACGTGAGTACCGGTTGCGAAGGTTTCCAAGGAAAGGTAAGGGGGAAAGTACGGGAACAAGGGAACAGGTGATAGTGGGTTAAAGCCGAGAGTAGGGACTGTGGGAGTGAGGCTGAGGCTTTTCTGCTCTGTCCTTTATATGGCCATTAGGTTTTGTGAAAAAGTGAGAAGAAGAGGAGAAGAGGTATCCTAGCCCGAACAGGGTAGAAGGCGGCGCCGCGTAGCATTGTCTCGTCCAGTGCAGATAAATAAGTGAAGATAAAGAGAAAATAGTAGGGGTCTCGTATATTGAGTAGACTCAGAGTAGTTATTTAGAATATTCTTTTTCCGTGTAAGCAAGAATTCTTGGGAACTACTAAGAGGGTGTAAGAGGTGGGAGTGAATGAGAAGAGTAGGTAAAACGGGGAAAGGGAAGAGGTGTTCAGTAGCGGGAAAAAAGGAGGAAATAAAAGCGCGCAGGTAGTGCATGTGCATGTTATGTGTTATATGTTTTTGCTTTTTGTCCATTTTGTGTCGCATATACTGAAATATTGTAAGTGATTTGTTGGAAAGAGGTCATACATGTTAAAAGTGAACTATTGAAGTTAGAAATGCAATAGGGACAAAGGTAAAATTGAATATTGGAACACAATAATTGCCAATAATTGAGAAACACTTGACATTCTGCTGATCTGTATAAGGGGACAAGTGGTTGGAGGGGGTGATTAGAAGGGAGGCTCAGGTGCAAGTGCACGTACAAGTGAAGGGAGAAGCATCGTCATGGGAGGAATAACGCCACTAGCTCATATTTGCCAACACCTCCCACTATATAGTGATAGAATACAAAAATACCACGATCAGTGGGTGACAGAGATAAAAGGGGACAGCGTGACACCAATTTGGCCAGAGGGAGGGTCATTTGACAAAAGGGTGTTAGATTTAGTGTCCACGCACTTATTGGTGAGATATAAAGGGAAACAGTTGCAGAACAGGAGGGAAGTATTGGACCTGTGACGAATGTTTGAGGAAATTGCCCCACAGCAGAGTTAGGTACAGGAAAAGCAAGCGAAAAAAAGAAGACGCAGGAAGAGGTAAGCGGTACACCGAAGGGTGAGTGCACAACGACCACAGCTGAGAATGACAAAACCAAGATATACCCCTTAATGACAAGACCAGCAGTAGGATACAGTGAGCCTCTGTACATACCAGCGTGCACCACCTCCACCCCCTCAAACGGAGCAGTAGCCACGGCGCCACCACATTACAATAAAGGAGGCCTTTATGGCCCAACGAGTGCACCCCCCGTGCATTTTTAGCGCGGCTAACGGGAGAGTTGGACCGACAATTAGCGCAATTCCAAATAGAAATAACACGATTATGAGCACTTTGTGACAGGGGCCAAATGCTACCGGGAGGAGGGGAAATACCACCCTTGACTATGGCAGATCTCACACCCCTGCTAAGTGCAACAAGGGAGTTAGCCCCAACTACGCCAGAGCCAGCACAGTCGGTATTGTCTCAGGGAACACCCACATCACAAGGGCGAGAAAAAGAATGGCGATCAGCAGAGTTCCTGTTCCATCTGAATGATAAATCAGTGACAATTATATGCCCAGCCACCCAAGAAAGCCAGCGCGGAGAAGGACAAGAGGAGGATGGTGAGCAAGAAGAGGAAGTAGAGGAGGTGTGGAGCGACCTAGACTAATACGAGGAAGGAGTTGCAGCCGTAGGATTCCCCACTGCCACATCATTTCGATGACATGGATCCACGATCACCCCCACAATGGCAGGGTAGATTAAGGCAGCGAGTAAGGAACATGTTGGTAAGTAAGGTAAAGAAAGGGACGGTAAGTAAGACAGGAAAGAAACACAAGTTGCAGATGCCGCTGATACATAAAGGAGCAGGTAGGCCACATTATATTTCGTGGGCCCAAATGGACAAGAACAACCTGTTAAAGCTCTCCCCCCACTTGCGGGAGGGGCAGGCAAATTGATACATGCATTTGAGAAAAACATGGTAGGAGTACCATTAGCGATAGGTGATGTAAAAAGTTTGCTAGCGTCCGCCATCGGTGACCAGGCAGACGCTGTGTGGGAAAAAGCAGGGTTCCCAGGAGTGACAATGAGTTGTGACCGCCACGATGGATCGCCATTCAACAATGTTCGAGCGCAAGTATGGGACGCATTGCGGCGCACGTTTCCAGATATTCCAGATTTACATTTAGTGATGCAATGTACAATGGAGGAGAATGAGGATCCTACGCAATTCATACTGCGAGTGCAAGATTTGTGGAGAAGCGAAACTGGCACGGCGTGGAATCAATCCACTGCCCTGTTCTACTTTATTATCAAA
The DNA here is from genome assembly GCF_040938575.1 of Ambystoma mexicanum. NCBI lineage: Eukaryota > Metazoa > Chordata > Amphibia > Caudata > Ambystomatidae > Ambystoma > Ambystoma mexicanum. Next base: position 1,027,676,178 of record NC_090922.1, on the reverse strand, counting down.
AAAGGGCTCCCAAAGGAGGTACAGTAGGCCTTAGATAAAATAGCTGGGATAGAAGCCAAGGGTTGGCCAGAAATTCAGAGTATAATTGTACACCACTGTAGGAGGATCAAATAGAGAGAAAAGGAGATGGCAGACAAAGCGAAACTAGTGCAGAACAAATTGGTGAAAGACGCCGCCATAAACGCCAGCGTAACTGCTGATAGAGAGAACGAGGGGGACGAAAGTGTGGGAAATAGACCAGTTGGAATAGCAGCGTTGTGGGCCGCAGGAGAACAAGGACAGTGGAACGGAGAAGAACCACAGAGAGGACCGCAGTGGCAAGAAAGACCAAGCAGAGGAAGAGGTGGGTACCGCGGCCAGAGAGGGGGGTTCGGAGGCATGGGAAACAGAGGTTTTAGTGGGTAAGGGATGAGAGGGGGACAGCAAGGGTCATGTTGAAATTGTGGAAGATGGGGACACTATTCAAGAGATTGCAGAATGCGGCCATCAGGGTACTTTCAAGGGCAACCACCCATGGACAATGAACAGGTATGGGGTTGCCCACACCCAGGTAGCCCCTATGGACTACCAATGGGGAGTGGAAGACCACAGGACCAGTGTTATAATAAACCCCAAATGCAACAAAGACAGCCACCCCACAGCCACAACACAGTGCATCACAGCCCATGGCACGACAAAACACTGTAGGGAACGCCAGCAATAACAGTTTTACAACATCCGCCAACGGTGCACCTGCACCATTCCGTGGTGTAACAGTAGTTGGAGATAATGTCTTTTCAGTGCCAGGACAAGAAAGGTACACAGATTAGGACCGCCCACAGGGAGCACTTGCGTGTCCAGTCCTATCTACCACCCTACGTGCAGAAGAGGAACCACTAGTGGGGGCAGAGATTGGAAATAAGCATTTTATCTTTATGGTAGACTCAGGAGCAGAAAAATCATGTCTTATGGAAGGGCGGTTTTCGCTCTCAGGCAGGAATTTGGAAACGCAGGGGTTCTCTGGGGCTATTTTAAAAGTTCCTTACACTAAAGATCTTGATATAACGGTGGGGGGAAAAACAGTGCGTGCACCCTTACTGTACCACGAAGACGCGCCAATCAACTTGCTGGGAAGAGATTTGCTAAGCAAATTGAACATGACCATTTCATTTACAGAGCGGGAGATAGTGTGTTCCACCCCAGGAGTGTGCCCAGTACGAGCGATGTTGATGATCAGTACAATGATGAACAAAGTTGTAGTGCGAGGGATACCTATTGACATAGACATGTTCATTTATGGCATCAAGGTGTTAGCCAGAGTAGTGCCTGAAATAACAAGAAAAGAGTGGAGAACACCATCAGACTTTATATTTCGCCCAATCACAAGTGTAGATGTCGTGCCAGGCACGATAATGTCCATAGACATCGAGGCAGTTCAGGTATCGAGTAAACGTATTCTCAATGTCACTGGGCCTAGTAAGATCGTTGTTTCGTTCTCCTCCCTTGCCTTGTCGCGCTCTGAGACACCTGTGTATGTGCGCGATATAAATAAAATATCATATCATATCATAACAAAAGTTCATTAAATTGTGAATTTCTTTCCAAATGAAGGTTTTAACAAATATAGTTCTGACACAGTTTTTATCTCTCTAGGGCTTTCCCAAAGTCCTCTTGCCTTTTTGTATATATTATGTGGCAGGGTCTTGCTTTGGTGCATGTCCACATCAACATTCAAGTTTCTCGAGCTTCCGTAACTCTCTTGGCTTCTCCAATCTTGGATATTTAAGTTGTTTGGTTTCTTAGGGCTCTCTAAAACCCTCTGCTCTCTGATAGGTTTGTTTTCTCTCTGTTTGGGTTTATCTGGCTCCTGTAACCCTTATGGCTTTCCCAGCCTTGGATATTCAAATCTCTAGGTTTCTCAGTTTCTTAGGGCTTTCCAAAGCCTTGTCTGGAAGCTTTGCTTTATCTCGGTTCGGGTTTATCTAGATCCCATAACCCTTGTGGCTTTTCCAGCCTCGTATTACTCTAATCGCCCCTCTCCACGGCATTACCTTTTTGGGAGCGTTCACTTTCCTTCTGCTGCTCGTTCCAACAGCTAATGCACCTCTTGTGCAGAGCTGAGGATTTGGTCTCTCTGCTGCACTCTGGTCTCAGCGCCAATTACCAGGCCCCAGGGCCACCACGGCTTCCGTGTGGTCATAACACCAGGCGAGACGCTTGCTTTTCCATCCCTGACTCCTTCCTGACGCAGGCCTCTTTGCCAGTCAGGATGCCAGCCATCTGGCATCTTGCGAGCATCTCCTTCGCTCTCCACGCTACCACTGACTCTGTAGTCTACCGTGGCTCTGCCCCTCCAGGACGTCTTCACGTCAGAGGCTCGCCTCTGCGTAGGATTCTCTCCTCTCAGTTCCCCATTCCTTCATGGTTTTATGTATGTCATCAGAAACAAAAAGGGTGTGTCGTTCTTCTTTGACTGTGGAGTTCAGAGGAGATCCAGCATTGCCTGAAACCAAAGAGATTGAAGAAATATCAGTATTCAGAGGATTGTAAACAGAAGTAACAATGGACTTTCTAATTCCCATGTGGGCAGATAATGTACGCTGGACTGAGAGTTCCCTATCGAAATGGGAGTCCTTGTCCCCGAGAGGGGAGTCACTCCCAGTGAGGTCCCACTTGCCCAGACCCCTTAGGGAGGCTCTTGCTGAGCGGGCTCACCTCCCTAGCCTCAAAGGGGGTGGTTCCCCTCTGGGGAGAAGGGATGAATTGTCCAGATCAGTCACACAAGGTTGTATCATTTAAAGTTCATGCATAACTAGATCAGGCATGTCATTTAGGGGTTGCCAGTGGTCGCAGAAGTCTCCCTTGCTACCCCCTGTGGTCTCTCTTGCTACCCCTAAAAAAAGGGGGGGGGGTGTTTTTTTTTTTTAACTTGAGGATCCTGGGCTGTGGCCAGCAGTATGTGGCTCTTTGTTTCTGGAGGGTCTTGATTTCTGGTAGCTATAGTCGTTAAGCTAGCTCAGTGGGTACAGCACTCGCTGCTGCAATGTATGTGTGATCTGCAGGTTGCAGGTTTGACTCCAGGCAAGGTCCACTCATCCTTTCTTCCTGCTGAGGTTGATAAATGAGTACCAACACAGGTTGGGTGATATTGTATGTATATTTGTTCTATATGAAGCGCTTAAGCATATAAGTTCTCTATAATAACACATCATTATCACTTGGCCTTGGACGTCTGCTTACATTCACAGTAATTTGGCAATATGGGCCTATACCCACTAATGATACATATGGCGATCCATTCTTGCATTCAATGTATTAGTTCACAGTGATACTGTAACCATATTTTTCATAGTGTAGTTGGAAAAAATTGTTATGGGTTGCCACTTCTTGTTTTGTCAAGGGGTAAAAGGTTGTGTTCCAGCACTTCCCGTGATGTCACTTCGGGGTGGGGTTAGATGACATCACTTCCTGTGATGTCATCAGAACTCAAGGGTCGTGTGATGTCACTTCCACTACCCCTGGCATTTTGGTAAAATGACGTCCCCGAACTAGATGCAGAGAAATATTTATTACTAAAACATTTATGTTTTACGGTTAAAACATTTTTACTCACTTATAAAATACTCCCATTGGGAATGGGACTTTTAGTTACTACCTATAAAAAAATGTTACTCCCAACTTTCAAAAATACACAGTAAAATACTCCCACTTCAAAATGTTATCTTGAGTACTACGGTGATGTGACATTATGACCAGTAAGTTTAATGCAAGTATGTTATGGGTCGTGGAGGAACCCATGCGATAACCTGTTTGAAACAGGCTCAATTGTCCTCTTCTCAACAAAGCATGCCAGGTCTCTTACAATTATCGTGGCATAGATAATGCTAGAAACATCACACATAGCCCTGATTCAATAGTAAGCAAGGTCAAGTTGACCTCCCTTTTTGTAGAATAGAATCAGCAAGGACCCCTTCCAAGACTGGGATATGTTGCTTTGGTTCATTTGAACAAAATAGATGTATCAAGATATGTGTGTCACGTCTCCCGTTGCTCGCCCCATTAAGAACCGCACAACCACACGCCCCACACCACACCTAATAACAAGAGCAGTCCTTGCACTTAGAAAGAACCAGCAGTTTGCGTGGCGTAGGAGGACACCAGCCTGTAGCCCCGGCGTCTACCGTCCTTTGTTTCACTGGCAGTTACCATGGAGGCGCGCTCATGGCTGTTCACGCCCACTGAGACTCCCACGGCAACGAACATCCAGCGTCCCGTGACCACGTCACGTCTCACATGTCCATGTGACACATCACGTGGTTACTTAATCAGTTTAAAAGCATCTTGGCAACGTGGGTACAGCGCTTCACAGCTGATCTCTTGAGGATTGTGAAGCGCTTTGGTTTACCTGTTTCTGATCACAGATTTTTGCGACCTCGGACTGTTCTTCGGATTTGTCTTGCCTGCCCCTCGGATTTCTATTTCTTGGATTCCGCCTTGTTTCCCCAGCTCCTTGACTTTGGAACTCTCTTGGACTGCCTTTGGATTATCCTCTTTGAACGTAGAATCTTGGAACTTGGTTTTGACCTTCTTGCCTTGCTGGTCCATCTACATCAGACCCAGGTGTGTCTCACCTTAGAGCCGTGCAGAACGCCTATTTCACCACCATCAACAATCTGTGGCTCTTACCACATTTAGGAACCTACTTGCAACACTCCTGGGCAAGCTTTGTTAATACTGATTGTTACCCGTTACCCGTATCAATTGCACTGCTCCTGTTTAACCATTAACCATTGCCTTGCAGCGGTCAGGGGTTCTTCCGGCGTTCCTGTTACCTGATTGACGGCTCAACACACCTGTGGCCTCAAAGATTGCACAGACAGTGTATCCTTTCTGTCTGTGCGGTACTTGGGGACGGAGGTTCAATAATCTGCACGACCATCAAGATCAGAACAATGTGGCCATGTTGATGGATCTTTCATTAATACTGCATTCGAGAGGCCATCAAAGTAGTGGGTGCAGGAACCTTGCAATTTGATAATGATTTTGTAAATATGGAGTCCACCCTTGATTGAGGGATAGGGTGTGTCAAAGCACCAGAGCAGTTACAACATCCTCAATGGATACTTTTTTGCCAGCCAAACATTTTCCACCCTTGCAGCAAGTAATTTCTTCTCTAGTTTCCCTAGCAAATATCTTTGGGCTCCTAGCTCTGTATGCATGCTGTGATGAATCTGGAGACTTTATCCCTTCTTGCCCAGGCGAGCCACCTCCTTTGGGGCTAGGGTGGTGAGCCCGCTAAGCAAAACCCTCCCTATGGGTTTGGGAAAGTGGGACCTCTCTGGAAGTGACTCCCCTCGAGGGGACAAGGATTCCCATTTCCATGTGGAACTTGCTACAGAAAAGATATTATCTCCTTACATAGTAGCTGATGTGGATGAAACCACTGTGCATTTTACTTCAAAGAATGTGGAACTTTCTATGTGTTTAACATCCTGTGTTCAACGATCCGCCCTCTTTTGTTTCAGCTATGAGAAAAAAAGATCTGGTGACACTGGAGTGGAGAAGAGAACAGACTCAGAGGCATGGCTCTGACGTAGTGACTCCAATGAGGGGCAGAGCCGTGCTGAACCGCTGAGCCAGCGGTGGTGCGGAAGGAAGCGAGGACCAGATTTAGACACTTTTGTGCAGACCCAGAGTGGGGACAGATCGGAAAAGAAACTGCAAAGCACGCCGACACCTACCTGGAGACATGACTACGCCATGAACGTGGTGGGACAAGGGCCCGCGAACAGCAGCCAAGACAAGGGGGAATGAGCGGACTGACTCCTTCGCTTACAGAGAAGATATGAATACCATGCTGAACCACGGAACTGAACAAAGGGACTTCTACATTTCCAGGGAAAAGGCAGAGAGAACAGCCAGACAAGCAACAACCGCTTATATCCATAGATGCGCGTAAATCCGTGGGGAACCTTCCTGAGGAGTCCCATGTCATCCAGGACAGACCCTTTAAGATAAAAAGGTACACAAGTTGCTCAGGGACTAGAGACTTGGAAAGTAGAGAGAGCAAGTGGGGACAAAAGGAAGCATATTCAAACCACAAAGCCAAGCAAATCAATATATACCCAGGAAGGAAATGAGAAGCATAGAGGTGCCCAGTTTCTGAATGTGATAAAAAGGCCAGATACGTGGAGAAGAAGGATTAGGGACTCATTGACATTTTATTTTCTGGGGAATGTAAAGTGGTGTGTGAAGTGGTGGAGAACTTTGGGAACCATAGAGTGATTGACAAGAAATGTATATTAAGGAAGAACTGTTAGACGATTGGAACACTGGAACTTGATCCAGGGAAAGGTCCTTGGAATACCTGAAGAGACTTTTTCAAGAATCCCGAGAGTACAGGGTACTTACATTTTGATATGTGGTAGAGCCAGTTGGACTAACAGCACGCACTGTCTTAGTATTTTAGGCTGTGAATCTGGAGAGTGCTAAGGGCCCCTTTCCCTTACAAGTCACAGCTCAATGGGAAAAGACTATTAGCATTCCAAAGCCCCTCATTCTGTGTATTCTCCACAGTAAAGGCCTGCATCGCATATGCCTGAAACAGTGTAATGCATGCACACTTGCCCATTTTATTCAGAAGATGCTTGTATGAAACAATTCTGTGATGTGAAGACAAGTAGGGATGTCTAGTTGTCTTGTGCATGTAAGACATTTTCAAGCATCCGGGTGTTGTAATTGTTCACAGACTCCTTGATATCTCACCCCTGATGCACATTACAAATCCCAAAAATACACAGAAATACCCCCTCCGCAATATTGCCTCCCTGCTTTGATGCACATTACATATCCCCAAAATACACCGAAATAATGAAAAAATCAAAACTGAATCCGCCTGTACTTTAATTAAATCTCATCCCTGAAGCACATTGCAAACCCTCAAAATACACAGAAATACCCCTTTCCCAATATTGCCGCTCTGCATTAAAGTAACAAGCAACATGAGATAACTTTAAGACTTACCATAAACCAAATTCAAGCACCAAATACCACGTTTTCAAGCACCAAATAACAATCAACTATACGGAAACGTGTTTTGCAACAGAGGATTACCACACCTTGCCTTCCCTCTCCTCCGGCTCGTGCAAAAAAGATGACGAAGTGAACGTTGAAACCCACGTGATGCAGAGCAGCCCACGTGATGAAGTGGAGGCGGAGCGTTGCTATGGTGCGTTTCTCGGATGGCAACTAGACAACGAAACGCTCACGTCCTGATTCCAGGCAGGATCAGGTGAGTACATGCGATCAAGCTCTTGTGAATTTTATATGCATTTCTTTTAGCATCCATTAACTTAGACTTTCTCTCCCCTTTGTTATATTCTTAAGACAAGCCCTTTTGCAACTTCTGGAAATGCACGTTGAAGCTGTCGTTGTATTGTACTTATCACATGTTGAAATTAAACAGTGTAAGTACGTGACTTTCTAAACACCTGGTATTGAAATTACACAGAGCAGCCTGTTGTTGGTATCGTAGACACAATAGCTGCTCCAAAGCTCATTTAGAGTACGGTTCAGGCTCTCGAATGCTCACAGACGCAGTAACTGCTGTGCAACTACTGCACAGACCGTGCTCTGGTGTAAGTGACTGCATATATAATAATCAGGCTCGTTTCTTGACCGGGGCGAGGCGGACGGCGGTCCTGGGCGCAATTGCTCTGGGGGGTGCAATTCCCCCGGTCCCTGGAGGGTGAAATGTCCTTGGGTGTGGGGTAAAATTGCTGTGGGGAGAGTAGCAGCAGCACAGTAGCGGCAGCTGCTAACTGGCAGTCACATAGTACTTGCGTAACGTTACAGAAGTCAGAGGCTCTCTGAACTTTCGTGCCACTTGGGGTGAGGGCATAAAAGGGTGCCTTTCCTTTTGGCCCCCCGCCTTAGTAATCAAGCATGAACAACACACCACAGAGGAAAAAAGACAGCTGCCTTTGAGCGTTCCCGGCTTCCCGCAACGACACTCCAATTGCTTTCTTCCCGGACCTGTGCGGAAAGAAAGAAGACTGCATTGCCTCCCTGAAGTAAACGAGGCGAGGCACAAGGTGAGGTTCAGGAGCTTTATTATGCGGCCCCCAGAGGTCGGACCAGTGTCAACGGAAAACAAGGGAATGTTGGAATGTTGGGTTAAGGGATCTGGGGTGGAACACTGGGCTCGCGGAATGCAGGGCTCCATGAACGCGTCATGAGTATATTATATAACATCTCCGCTACTAGGAGAAACTAGAGGAAGGAAGGAGGGGGGGAGAGAAACATGAGGGTGGGGTTAGTAAAGATTACATATAAGAACTGTCAGTAATATAAGAAATCTTGGTTGAAGTTTTGGATGATCTTCCGATTCCTCCTCGACAGTCTACTGTTGAAGGTTTTCTTAGTGTCTCTGTGGAAACCATTATCTTCACATTGACTGGGCTGAGGTGCTCCCGTGGAAGGAGGAATTGTCTCCGACGGAGTCTCATGTGGTGCGTGCTTGGATGTGCTAGGTCTGTGAACGTCTGTTGTTATCTTTACTAGGTCATCTCCTGACCACTTCTTTCCATCATCAAGTGTGACTGATTTACCGTGACATTGGATGACTTTTTGTGGGGGTCTGAACTTGGTTTCGCCCTTGAGTGTCTTTTTTGGTTCTTTGACACAGACTGAGTCTCCTTCTTGCACTTGCATTTCTTTTATTGCGTTTTTTGAGTCGTAGTATGTTTTGTATTTTTCCTGTTTCTCAAATATTCTCTTCCGGATTTGTTCCATGTTAAGCTTAGCTTCTCCACCATTCATGAATATCCAAGCTGGTCTTAGACGGTTGGTTGCAGCTCTACCTCGCATCAGGGTAAATGGTTCGATGTTGGTGGTGGTGCGTGGTGTTCTTCTGTATGCACACAAGGCCTCTTTGAGAGTTTCTCTCGATGGAAGAGTGTTGGCAATAGCCAGTTGTATTATGCTTTTTACGAGTCTATTCATCCTTTCTACCAATCGTTGGATATTGGGTGGTATAGGGACGTGGTCATGTGTTTGATGGATCTGTGCTTGAGGAATTCCTGGAACTCAGATGATATAAACTGGGATCCATTGTCTGAGACCAGTTCTTTGGGATCTACTTCCCTGTTGAATATTTCCGTCAGGAATTCTGTGACTTTCTTGGTGGTGATGTTTGTTTCAGCTATTCCCCATTCAGTCCATTTTGAGGTATAATCTACAAGGTCTAGTATGTATATTTTTTCAGCTTCAATGTTCTCGAAGGAACCCATAATGTCTATAGCAACTTTTGACCACACATCTTTGGGTGGTTCTATGGTCTGGAGAGGGGTCTTCCTTACAATTTTAGATTTATCGCTCGAGGCACAGGCGGCACAGTTTTTTACAGTCTCTTCTGCTTCTTTCCACATGTGCGGCCACCAGTAATTGCTCCTCAGTCTATTCTTCGTCAGGCTTCTCCCCAAATGGCCTTCATGAGCTAGCTCGAGGAGTTTCTTTCTGAGTAATACGGGCGGAATTAGTTTATCGCCTCTGAATATGTGTTTTTCGTTCATAGTTATTTCATCTTTGAACGGTATGAAATCTGCTAAAATACGGTTTGGTTCGATCCAGTCGTTGATTATAGCTTTTCTCATTTCTTGTTGCTCTGTGTTGTTGTTGGTGATGTTCAGCCAATCATCTTTGGAAACAGCAGGATTGATAGTAGCTATAATGTCTTCATGGGGTTGATCAATCTCATCTTCCTGGTTGGTGGAGAGTCTGGAGAGGCAATCGGCTACTCCGTTTGAGAGACTGGGAGTGTAGCAAACTTGAAGATTGTACTGCATGATATCAAGAAACCAATCCTAATTCTTGGTGAAATGAGTTGTGGTGTTTTTGATTGAAGGATGTTTACTAAAGGTTTGTGATCGGTTTTGAGTATTATAGGTAAACCCCATATTAAGTTCCTGAAATGCTGTAAAATCCACTTCACCCCCAAGGCTTCTCTCTCAATGGTTGAATAATTTAGTTCGCAACACCCTTGAAGCAAAAGCGATGGTCACAATGCCCCCTTTTTGTTGTTGTTCCAGGACACCGCCAAGTCCATATTTGCTAGCATCGACGGAGATGATGGTCTTTGCCTTACAGTCGAACATTGCTAGAGCAGAAGCCTGATTAATGTCGAACTTGACCTCTTCAAACTCCTTCTTACATTCCAAGGACCATACAAATTTGGTGGCTTTCTTCATGAGGTTCCTCATGTGTTTCGTCTTATTGGCATAATTGTTTATGAACTTTGAATAATACTCGGTCATGCCGAGAAAACTCCTGTGCTGGTCCTTGTTTTCAGGTTCAGCGATGTTTAATATGACGTCCATGAGTTTTTTCTTGGGGCTGATTCCCTTGGCGTCGATGGAGTGGCCAAGATAGGATACTTGACTACATTTTATGTTGCATTTTTCCAATTTCAGGGTGAGTCCACTTTTCTGGATCACTTGGAGGACACTCACGAGTTTGGCATCATGTTCACTTTCGGTTTCAGCAGATATGAATATGTCATCCTGAAAACAGTGCACACCATCGAGACCTCCGAACAGGTGTGTCATTAACCTCTGAAATACAGCTGCGGCCAAGGCGAGGCCAAAAGGCATCCTGTTAAACATGAATGCCCCCAAAGGTGTTACAAAAGAGGTTAGGTTCTTTGAGGTCTCTTCCAATGCGATCTGATGATACGCCGACGAGAGGTCAAGAGTGCTGAAGTAGTTGGCCGGTTTCATGGTTGAAAGAAGTTCTGATATGTTGGGGAGGGGGTGTCTGTCCACCCATATATACTTATTCAAGTCACGTAGATCAACACACATTCTTATCGAATTGTCAGGTTTGCCCACAAGAACAATGGGAGCGAGCCACTCAGAACTCTCAATGGGTTGGATGATGTTTTCCTCACAAAGGCGGGTGAGTTCCTTCCTTAAAGCGCCTTTGGTGCCAAAGGGAATTCCTCGAACACGATGGGCTACAGGAACAGCGTCTTTCTTCAAGACTATCTTATGTTGAAAACCTTGGAGGAGTCCCACTTTGTTGTTGAATACCTTGGGGAACATCTTGGCCAAAGTAGACTTTATGTTGGTGGGCTCCATACCAGCAGTGACATTGGTGTCACTCGGCACACTCAAAACAGGAATCTCTTCTCCAGGATGGATCTTTATTTGTAAGGCAGCCTGTTCCTTGCAACCAACAACTGAAGAGCCATTTTTGGCCACGAAGAGTTTACAATATGTCTCTCTCTCGCAAAATTTGAGTTTGACCCGGGTGTAACCAATTATTTCGATAGGAGTCTTACCATAGCCCGTGGCCCTCATCGGTGTGCAGCGTAGGTCTTGTATCTTCCTGGAGAGAGTTCCCAAAAATGTTTGGACAACCATCATTGTATAAGGGGAACCCGTATCTACCATTACTTGAAGAAGCGTCCCATCCATGTACATGTCGACCCACGGGCCCTTGGGGTCGTGTGAGGAGGTGATGGTGAGTATCTGTATCGGAGGGGAGGTTCGAATGATGAGTAGCATGTTGTCGTAACCGGAATCGTTCTCTATAGATCTTACAGAGCCGGATCTGATGGACGAACCTCTGTTGTATCTGGGGGGTCTGGTTGTTCTACCCCTAGTACTGTTGCAAACCTTGGCGAAGTGTCCACAGCGGCCACACTAATAACACTCTGCATTAATTGCGGGACACGTCTTCTCGGGATCTTCGTGTTTAAACCATCCACATCGCTGGCAATGGGCAGGGTCCCTGTAGTCATTGGTTGAACCCTTGCCTCTCCTGGAATTAAATAATGAGCCCAGGAAGGCTGGAGCCCTCCTGACTAAGGCGAGCAAACCTTCAGTGTTGTCGACTTCTGAATTGGTCTCAACAGATTTCACCTCAACACAATCCCTTTGAGCGAGTCTCTCCTTCAGGCAGTGGTCACCAAACTCCAGGCTCCTTGCTGTCTCAATGGCTTGGTCAAGGGAAGGATTCCTCATCTGCCACAATTTCTGCTAAATGCGAGGGTCAGCCACATTGAGGACAAGCTGGTCCCTCAGGTACTCATCGCTGACCCCAGTGAACTTGCACGTTGACATTAGTACTCTCACAGATGCGATGTAAGAGTCGATCGACTCGCCCTTCTGCTGCTTCCTGGTAAAGAACCTGTACCTCTCCAGTACAATGTTGGTCTTGTTACCAAAATGCTTGGCAAGCTTAGTTAAAGCTGTGTCAAATTTGTGGTTGTGGTTGTGGTTGCCATCACCCCCAACATCATCCGGTTCTGGCAATGCCCTAAACAGTCTTAGGGCTTCGGCTCCAATGCAATTCAAGAGGGTTGCTTCCTTGAGGTCATCATTGAATTTGTTGCCCCCGATGGCCCTCGGGTAGATGTGGAACCCATCAATCCATTGTTCCCAGGGAGAGGCTGGTGTCCCAGGGCAAGGGAGAAATTTGGCCGGATGAGGGATGTTTTGCATGGTGGAAGATGGTGGGGCGGTCTTGGGATGGTCGACAGGAGAGTAGAGACTGTGGATAAAATTGTGCTGAAAATTTGATGCGTTATAAGGCTGGCCACAATATTTTTTTTTGTTTTGTTTTGGTAGTGTCTCTGCAATGCGGAAGTCACACAGTATGGAAATGTGTTACATTACTTCATGGGTCACTGTCCTTGTATAAAGAAAGCGTTTAGTTTAAGTGTCTTGGTGCTCATTTAGAGCAAATGGGATCAGCGACAACGTGACAGGGCCCTTATTCCAGGCAATTAATTTGTTTCACGGCTCTAGAGGATCAGGAAGTGCCCGATAGCGTCGTTACCATGACAATGGAGACAGAAAACAAAGATGGCCGCACGCAATGGCACGTGCTAAGGTTCTTTTTTCTAATCGCCGGTGGTTGGCAATCCGAAGGACGCGCTTGTCATATAGTGGGCTGCGCGTGGGCGGAATGGCGCGTGGGGGGAGGTGCCCGAAACCCCAAATAATTCAAAACAGTAGCTCAGTTGCGGGGCGGGTGCTGGGGCCAGTCGCACTGCAAGGGACACCTTCCTATAGTTGTACGCTGCAGCCGCGCTGCGCCTCTCACCCGGAATAAGGGAGGGGCGCGGCAGCATGTATACAGCGGCGGCAGGCGGGGATGTTGTTCGCTCGTTGCCGTGAGATGAGGCTGGCAGCAAAAAGAGCCTGATGCGCTCCGGGGGCCGGTTCACCTCCTCGTCGCCAATTGAAGTAAACGAGGCGAGGCACAGGGTGTGGTTCAGGAGCTTTATTATGCGGTCCCCAGAGGTCGGACCAGTGTCAACGGAAAACAAGGGAATGTTGGAATGTTGGGTTAAGGGATCTGGAGTGGAACACTGGGCTCGCAGAATGCAGGGCTCCATGAACGCGTCATGAGTATATTATATAACACTCCCTGACTTGCTTGTGTGCAGAACTACTCAGGAAGAAGGAAGGTACAGCCCGATGCTTCTGCTGACATTTTAGAAAATGTTCCTTTAAACTGTGCCCATAGCGTTCGGCTGGTGCTCAAACAGTAGTTTGCATAGTTAAGAGTGCGTTCTGGACAAAAACAGGAAAAATTTAATATTTTGTTTTACACTTTCCTAGACCAGATCTTTTTCCAACGTGTAGACGCCTACCTCGGTTGGATCGAGTGCATGTATTGGAATCGCTTTGTTGTGTTCCTGCTTCCCCTTCAGAATGTGTCCTGCGCCTGAAAGGGTAAATGGCAAAAAGTTGCTTCACTCTGTTCTGTCCCAAAAAAAGTATAAACGGCAGAAACATTTCTCAGTTAGAGATGAAAGCGTATATTGGAAGTTGCTGCTGTTCTGGGCACTTTCAGCCGCAACCTTTCTTCTTTGTTGCTTTAATTGGACAGGTTTGAAACTTGGTACTCTTTTCTGCAGTTCGGTGAACTTCATTTGTTTAGAGTTAGGATTTGGGGCAGTAACATATGGAAATAATTACACTTCTTTTCATGGTTCCATTGAAGTTCTATAACAATGCAATTGTTCTTCGTCCTTGTGGGATTTCTTCAGGGTCGGAGTGGGACAAGAAATAGGCCCGGACACTCCAAAAAAAGTGACCCACCCCTTGCTTCAAAAAAGTGTCCCACCCCTCGCCTCACGACCCTTGACCTATGATGAAATCACCAGAAGTGATGTCATTTGACACCACCCCAAAGTGGCATCCCGGGAAGCAATGAAACATGACCTTCCACCCCTTGACAAAACAGGAAGTTGCATCAACTAGCATTGTTCCTAAGTAAACTATGAAAAATATGGTTATGATTTCACTAATGTGATATACATTTCATACAAGAATGGATCACCATATGTATCATTAATATCTGTGTGTATAGATCCATATTGTCAAATTACTGTGAATGCAAGCAGATGTCCAAGGCCAAATGATAATGTTATTGTATAGCACTTAGGCTTAAGCTCTTTTTCATAGAACAAATATGCATACAATCTCACACAGCCTGTTTTGGTACTCATTTATCGAGCTAAGAAGGATGAAAGTCTGAGATGGCCTTGTTGGGATTCGAACCTGCAGATCACACACACATTGCAGCTGTGAGCGCTCAACCCACTGAGCTATCATATCGGCTATAGCAAAATGAGCAATTATTCTTTAGTGGATACCATTAAATTGGTAACTGAGATTTAACAGCAGACCTGTTAAATTAATCTGCAGGTCTGGTGCAAAGTTGGCCGCATGTCAAGCCTGCATGCATCTACTTTGAGGCTTCAGAGGTTGGCAAAATAGGGAAATCCGTGCACTCTCAGGACATCCCATACTCTGAACACTTGTTACCTCATACATGCAAACAAACATCCTGAACAGCATGCCAGTGAGATGGGAAAGATAGATGCATTACAACAAAGCATTAATTGTGGCACAATGAAGTCAATGGCAACTTGATGGGCTATGGTCAAATATTTCTACACTGTACAGAAGCTTTTAGGCACATGGATGTTGTCAAGTGACCGCGGATACTGAGATGGAATGTCTTGTGATGATCACAGAGAAAACTGCATAAAAAAAACATGCTATTACTGCAACTTGCGAAAGGCAAAATACATAGTCCGAAATTGATGCTTATTCTACTCTAAAATTGGTTATCACTGATATCACTAATACATATTTATCACTAATACAACAGCAGAGCAACTCTAGGGGGCACCATGCCCCCTGGAGTGACGGCACGGTGACAGATGCCAGCCCGGCGGCAGCCCCGGCCCCTCAACTTTTCCTGCTGCAGCAGCATGTGAATGATACATGCAAATAAATCATCAAAGCAAGGTAACATGTGTTACCTTGCTTTGATGAATTATGCTGTTGCAGGTGTTATTTTTTTTAAAAAGAAATTTTTTTCCACCCCATAAAATGTCCAATTTTTTTTCCTTTTGTCCAAACCGGCCCAAGCCTGGCCAGAAACCGGCCTCCACTCCCCAGGGACGATTTCCGGCCGGCCACGGGCCAAAAGGCCGAAGGGCCAATCCAACCCTGGAGCTCTTTCTCGTACTGAGTTGGCTGCAGTGGTGCAGCTAGGATTTCTCGACAGGGTGAACCTGCGCTGTGTACACGTGGGCCTATGCTAAAGTTCTCCATAAACCAAGTGGACTATATTTGATGAGACGGTTTGTTTGCTTTTACTCGGTCCCGCGGACAAGATCCCGAGTTTCAGCTTTGATGATATATCTTTATTTCATTGTTTAGAACAGCAAAATTGTACTCCTTTCATCGGCAGGACAGGTTCTGGCCAGAATTCTAAAATGCAGGCCGTGCAAAGATCTCTGGAGATTTACTGCATGTATAACTGGCCCTATCAGGGAAGCCCCTCGCATGGACAAATGTAAATGTTTTCTGCTGCACAACATTAATCTGCATACAAAATAACCCTGAAGTGTGAATAGTTGACCACTAGTAATCCATTGAGACCAATGCCCACTTTTTGTCACATGCTTTTTTTCACACTCTTGTTTCTTTAAAATAGGCAGAAGAAGCACTCTCTAATCCACTTTTACAGGGCACTGCCATGTTTAAGTGTTTCATTTTGTTTTCCTGTAAAGGTTATATACACAGGCCTACAAGTACCAGAATGCAATTTGATATGAGGTTTATTATTTCAGCCCACAAATTGCCCAATTGAGATCCTGTCCTGTGGGTTGGATTACTTTGAACATTTCTACACAGGCCCCTGAAGGCCATGTGCCATAGACGGATTTTATAGTGAATAGGTTCGACTTCTATTTAAAAGGTTTCTGCCATTTAATAACTGACCAAATGTAAGGTGTCTTTCACTGTAAGCGATTATGCCCAGTGGGTGTAAGGCTCAAATAGGAGACGGCCATGCAGACAGAGTGAAAGAGATTAAAGTGGGACAGAAAACGAGATAGTCAAGGAAAAGGTGAGGAAAGCGAGATTACGAAAGGGGGAATGAAAGATGAAAATATAGGCCCCATTTGGGAAACAAAATGGGGGCAGAGATTGCACATGAGAAGGGGAGGCAATGGGCAGTTAAAGGGCAAGAGTGAGATGGAAGAAAGCTGAGGGTATGGGTAGATGTGACTTGCAGGAGGAGGAGGATTTCAAATGTAACTGGGAGAGAGCACCATGACCAGGACTGGGTAGGGACTGCTGGATCACACTTGCTGTGAATTGCACACCAGAATGTGCAAATTGGCTAAGCTCCAGGGCTGCAGGAGGACTCTATGAAGTGTAGTCCAGCCCTCCGTGCTCACATCAGCTGAATG
The DNA here is from genome assembly GCF_040938575.1 of Ambystoma mexicanum. Lineage (NCBI taxonomy): Eukaryota > Metazoa > Chordata > Amphibia > Caudata > Ambystomatidae > Ambystoma > Ambystoma mexicanum. The sequence goes on along the minus strand of NC_090922.1, from coordinate 1,027,659,416 downwards.
CTTTCCTTTGACACAGAGCACCCTCCGGGTACTGAAAAGTGAACGCTCATAGATGTGCCAGTTGTCAGGCTGTAGTGATCTGCAGCCTATGTGGGAAGTTGGTCTTAGCTGAGGTGAGGGATGCTCTTACCCTCAGGCAACACCCTGCTTTTCATTTACTTTAGTGCCCCTTGCTTGCTGTGGTGTTCTGGTTCCTCACTTCTGTATTGTTCCATTTCAGATTTTGCTTTCTTAATGGTTAAAACAAAGACCATTCAGTTGAGGAATATTGTATTAGATCGATTGAGTTTCTGGTCAGATGCTACCTGCTTATTTAATCTGGAGGCTGGCATCTGCATTGTAGTTAAGGAGGATGTTTCCACTGTATGGCTATGTGAAATGAGTTAGAGGCTGTGATCGAAACTGTCTGCCCTTTCCTTCTGCACAAATAGAACTATCTGAAAGAACCATCACTTTAAAAGTGACTTTCAAATGACAAACGGCACCCCAAAAACTGCTCAACAATCTGACCCGATTTTACCTGTTTGATGTCATTGGTGAGATGTAATTGAAAGGAAACCCTGTAACCAATGTGCCATATGGTCCTAATTCAAGCAGCCCTTTCTCTGAACCAAAACGTATTGCCTCTCACAAACCTTAAAGTGCAGTTCATGGTAATGAGTGGTGTTTCCAGACTACCCTTTTACCCCATCTGCCAATTCAGAGCCTTGTTTTGTTGTAGTTGGGTTACAGCGTATTTGGCTGAGAGAGTGATTGACACTTGGACTGTGAGATGGTGGACTGGAACCTGTCAGCCAGTGGTAGGAATTAGCATACATCGTATTTGTCCAAATGCTACAAAAGTTTTGTTCAAATAGGTATGGCTATGATGTAGCCTCTCGAAATCTGACCTACTTTCAACTCAGCACCTTTAGAATGGAGCCTCCTTACTGCTACTTTGCTTGGCAATCAATGCATCATTTAAACTGAAAAGACTAAAAAAAAGAACTTTTTGGGGCATTTGGATTATTCCTAGCAAAAATATTGGAACATCTTTTAATTGGGCCATACTTTCTGGATATTTATTTTAGTTCGGGCATTTGAACGTACTGGCAATATCAAAACCAATAAGACCTTTAGGAGCACAGAACCGACAGAGAAAAAACAAGTAGTTGCGCAAGGTATCAAAAGTGCCAAAGTACTGTCTTCATTTTTCAGGAGGGAAGAGAAGACTTCAAAAGAAGTAGATACGCGCCCTCCCCAAGGCCAGGCAACAGGCATTCCGGCAACGGTACTGCCTGTGGTCATGCCACAAGTTTCAAGAGATGGGGCCTCAAGAACCCAATTACCAGAGGGCAATGATGACCAACAGGAACAAGGAACTGAAACGTGTTGGTTTGAAGACCTTTCTTTATGGCCTAAATCAATGCCTCGACATGTGCGTGATCAAATTGTAATGGGCCATAGGCTATGCCACCTCCTAGTTATTCATACCCAAAGCATGACAAAAATAGACACTTTTCTTCTTCATATGGGCTCGGGGTATTACCTAACAAAGAAACAGTCTTTAGACCATGGCTGCAATATTTTCTTTTGACTGATAGTCTACTGTTTTTTCTGTAGGCTTTTTGACCCTATGCCAAAATCAAATCATGGTAGTGATGGCATTAATAACTGGAAGCATATTGGTAACTATTTGAAAATACACAAAGGGTCTCCTGAACATGCCAAATCCAGTGGCAAGTGGGGGGATGCAGAAGGGTGCCTCACAGGACATCTTGGTATTCATTCTTCATGCTAGATCAAATACAGGCAGAGACCAAGCGTTGGCGGGCTGTGCTTGAAAGAAGTATGCTGGTTGTTGTCTTTCTGTCCAAAAATAATTTGGCATTTTGTGGCTCTTCAAACAAGTTACTTACTCCAAACAATGGAAATTCCTTAGGCCTTGTTGAACTAATAGGAACATTTGATCTGATCATGATGGATCATTTGCATCGACTGACATCACAAGAGATCCACAGTGACTATTGAGGAAATGTCATTCAGAATGAACTAATAAGTTTAATGGGGTCTGAGGTAAAGAATGTAATTTTACAAAGGGTGATGGTTGCACAATATTACTCTGTTATTTTGGATTGTACTCCAGATATCAGCCACACCGAGCAACTGTGTTACACTGTAAGAATTGTGATATTACAGGCAAAGGAATTTCTGTGAAAGAATATTTTATATGGTATCGCCCCACAGACGACACATCTGGTGAAGGACTTGCAAACCTTCTATATTCTGAAATGTCAGAATGCGGTCTAGAGATGGGCAACTGCCGTGGTCAGGGGTATGATAATGGTGTAAACATGATTGGGGTAAACCAAGGAGTCCAAGCGCAAGTTCTCGAGCAATACCCCTGTGCATTTTTTAACCCATGTGGCTGCCACAGTTGAAATTTGGTGGTTGGCGATGCTTCCAACTCCTCTGTGAAATCTGTTTCTCTTTTTGGTGTACTTCAGAGACTCTGTAATTTGTTTGCAGCTTCAACCAAACGCTGGACCATTCTCAGTGAGCATGTAAACAATCCTTCCTTGAAAAAGGTCTGTGAAACACAATGGGAATGTAGAATTGAGAGCTTGAGAGCTGCGCAGTATCAATTTGTTGAGATACACACAGCACTTATGAGGATTGAAGGAAAAGTCAATGAACCAACATTGTCCTCACAGGCTAAATCCCTTGCTTTACACTTGGAAGATTTCAGTTTTATTTGTACTTTAGTTGTGTGGTATGACCTTCTATTTCATGTGAACATTGTAAGCAAATCCATGAAGTCCAAAGAAATTGATTTGCCGGCCTGCAATGACTTGCTTAAGAACTGCATTGCCTTTGTCAAAAGTTATAGCAGTGTTGGCTCTTAGTCTGCTGTAAGGTAACTAAACAGCATAGGAAATAGGAAAAAAAAAGTTTGCGTATGAGACTCAGGATGAGACCCGTGGGAATGAAGAAGAACTTTTTAAAGTAACCATATTTTATACCCTGATTGACGCCATAACTACTTTGCTTGAAAAGTGCTTTTCCCAGTTGTCTATGCACAATACAAGCTGAGGTTGTACAACAGAAAGCTCTTGCCTGAAAAGAAGAACTGACACAACTTTGCAAGCACCTGGAGCAATTGTTAGCAAAGGGTGGTGATAGTGCACCAGCATCTGATATAGATGGTTGGCTGAGGAACTGAGACATAGCCAGCCATCGCTTCAGAAGAGTTCTATTATGCCCCTTGATGTTTTGCAGCACATTCATCATACAAAAATACATTGGTTGTTTCCAAATGTGTGGGTTGCCATGAGGCTCTTACTAACAACTCCAATTACAGTGGCACGTGGTGAGAGGAGCTTTAGTAAATTGAAACTGATAAAGACATACTTACGCTCCACAATGGCAGAGGAAAGGCCATCAGCCCTTGCAATACTTTAAATTGAGAGTGAACTTGTTGAAAAAATTGATTATGCAGCAGCAATAAATGTTTTCACAGCAGCAGAGTCAAGGAGAGTGCCCTTAACATAGACAAAAAACTGAGACCAAACTTTAAAAGTAGTATATACTGTTTGTGTACTCTCCTTTGTCCGGGGAATTACTTCAAAGCTTTGAATCATGATGTAATAAAACAAATGTCATTTGTTTAGCAGTGATTTATTGACCTTGGGTAGGAGTTACTTAACAGTGGCAGGTGGGGCGGTGTGCATCTTAATGTTTCGCCCTGGGCACCAAGTAGACTAGAAACTGCCCTGATAATAATACCTGCGCAGGCTAATGATTGCAGATGTGTACTGTCTCCAGCTCCTCTAGTTTCGTTATGTCCCCCTTCACCTCTTGCAATGATTGGGACAGTTCCGCTCGCATCATGCTCAACTGCGACTGAATGGTTTCCCTATCTTGTCTCCAAAATCCTGAAAGCATTGGCAAAGGACCTCTTGGGTGACCACTTAATGTTTTGCAGTGCCTGCCAGTGCCCCCAAATCCTCTCCTGCCCCGGACCCCTGATCTCCCCCAGCCTGCACCTCGCTGTCTCTGCGCCGGAGTCTCTGAAAATTGCCCTCCTGTGGTTTCTTCACAGACTTGGGGGCAGCTTACATGTCCTTCCCCTTGTTTTTGGACATAGTGCGTAGGCTAGGCAGATCTGATGGGGGGAGCCCTGATATTGTTTTGCGTCCTTCGGACCACTTCTGGACATAATATCAGGGCGTAGGAACCTCCTCCCTCTGCTGCTTTGTGGGTCTGCCCTTGACTGTGCGGGTGGGTTGGAACTCCCCTCCAACTTTGCACAGTTGAGACACTGTTTGTCCTCCTCCTCGGGTTTCAAATGATCTTCCTCTTGTCATTGGTGCCAGGATCACTCTGCCCTGAGCCCGACCAAAGGGCCTCTTCCTTATTCTTATTTGCCCACCATGGATGTATATGGACTCTTTAGCCCTCTATTCAGCCTCAGGATTGGCCCGGGGAGGCCAGGGCCCCACCGGTCACTGTCTCCTATGCGTGGTGCCAGGGGTGTTGCTAGGTCTGGGGCTATGCTAATTTTGAGCCTGTTGGGACTCTGTGTTAGCTAGCCTTTTGGTTGTGCCTCCTGGACCTCTATTCGGGGCTACAACCAAAAGACCGAGGGCTATAGCCACCTCAGCCCCCCCTAGCAATGCCTCTGCATGGTGCGCCTCTTGCTCCCTTGTCTCCCTTGCTGTGCTTCTGGATGGGGGTGTGCTGGCTGAGGCACTATATGCAGTTCCAAAATGTACCTCAAATGGTCCTCTGGCCGTCCTGGTTATAACACCACAGGCCTCCCCAGGTCTTCTCTGCAAAGTGCTGGCTTCAAAGCTTCCACTGTCACGCTCCCCCACTTCTCAATGTCACTATGCTCAAAGCTGGTGATCACTGCTTGCACTGGCCAGCCTCTGCCTGCTTGCACCCTTTCCTTGGGCCAGGACGCACGCTGACCTGTGATGGTTCTCCCCCAAGGGGGGCACAGGGGGAGTCGAGCCCCTCAGGGTCGTCGCCTTCCTGCCTCTTCGCTGTGCAGCCACTCCCAAGCCCCTTGGCCACTCCGGGTGCTCTTCTCCACTTCACAGCTCTCAGCAGTGGGCTACAGGTGTGACCCCTCCGGATCCTCCTGATCTCTCCAATGAGACGCTGCTTCACCGGCGCGGGGGCGGCTCGATCCCACCTCGATCTTCCCGCTGATGCTTGCCAGCAGGGGATCCCCTGCTCCACGCATCCAGCCCCGGTGGGCCAACAATATCACAGGCAGCTCCTTCCTGACGGGCTCCTCCATCATCAGACAGCGGCTGCTATCCACCACCCCGCCTCACAACCGCACTGGATCCTCAGCTGCCCTGGGTTTCCCCGAGTGGGTCTTCTCGCTCGCCGTCTGCGAGGTGTCTCTCAGCTTGGCCTGCACTGGCCGCGGGCGCAGTGCCCCCGCACCTCAGACACCGCAGCGACGTAGGCCACACAACCGCCTCTGTCGAAGTGCCCCAGCGATTCGGGCTGTTGCACTCCACCACTGCAGCCTACATTGATAACTCTTCGCCTAGGGAAGGCTCTTTTAATCTATACTTACTGTCTTTGGCCCCGGGGGGTGAGAGCTCCACGATCACGCTGCTCTCCATTCAGTGGCCATCTTAGAATCCCAATCACAATGCACTTTTTAATGGGTATCCATCAAAGATGCCAGTACAAAATGCTTTTTTTTTTCTTTTTTAGAAAGGATGATTTGTGCTTTTATGTTGCTGCCCTGCCATTTTGGGGCACCCAGTCTAGCCATTCTTTTCTGTGGCATGACATTTTTTTATTTTTTACTGGGATTCTATGACCAAGCAAGCATGATGAGTGTTATTATGTGTCTAGACAGGCATTTAGGGCAGCCAGTCAAACCATTTCTTACGGTGGCGTGGCTTTTATCACTGGGTATCAAGGGCAAAGCAAACATCTGCATTGTGCTGTCAGTTTGGATGTGTTTTCCTGTTGTGACAAGGCATTTTTAAAGGCAAAGCCAACCGGAATGTGAGGCAGAGCAATGATGGGCATGTTTTTTTATAGTATCATTACTGGCATTATGTTATGTTCAGTTGATTTGTAACGCACCGCTACCACCCAGGGGCAGTCTCAAGGCGCTCGCGTGGATCTGCAGAAAAGTGGGGTGTGGGGTGTGGGGTTTAGTGGGGAAAAGGGTGAGAGGATAGGTTCAGAACCAGGAGGAATTAGCATCTGTGTGTTTTGCATGTGGTCACTTGTGAGCAGCCTCGCGCATTGTAACCGTATAGGTAAGATTCCATGCCTCGGGTGTGTGTTAGTGTTTTGTGTTGGTGTTAGTGTTGTGTGGTTATGATGGGTTGGTCGTGTGTACTGGTTAGATAGTGTCCATAAGGGATTCAGAGTCACAGGTGGTCATAGCTGTAGTCCGGCATCTTGGTGTGTTGTTGCATTTCAGATGGTATTGAGCTATGTGGGTGGTTCACTCTGGATGTTTGCATAGTAATGGTTCTCTGTATGTTTATGGGTGTGGCAAGTCCAAGATCTGGTGTAGAGGTGTCAGTTATGTAGGAGGATCAGGAACGGAAGAGGTTTAGTAAAGTCGGTCAGTTCATTGTGGTCTCTCTGGGGCGGCCCTTTGGATGCCACTTGACGGTATTTAGCCATGTTCTTGTTTGAGGTTCTTTGGCCACTCTTGCCTCTGCTCTAATTGTTTGTCTGCAGTGTTGATGTTGCTGGTGTCCCTTCTAGGTTGTCATTGTCTGCTGTACAGCCAGGTTTTTAGCAGTTTTCTGAATGTGATGTTGTCTGCTGTGGTTCTGATTAGTTTGGGCATGTTGCTCCAGGTGTTAGCAATTAGATGTGAGAGCGCTGTTCCAACAAATATCCTTTTTTTCGTGGTGTTTTGCCTCTATTTGTAGGTCGTTGCTGGATCTTAGTTCCCTTCCTGGGCGATACCGACTAATCTTGTCTTGGAAGAATTCCGCTCCTTGTCTGTGCAATGCTTTGTGGGCGATGCAGAGTGCTTTGAATTTGATGCGCTTTTTTAATGGTAACCAGTGCAGGGTTTTCAGTGCTGTAGTGATGTGATTGCTTCTGTTTAGTCTTAGTAGGATCCTGGCTGCTGTATTTTACAGCATTTGGGGTTTCTTGGTGAGTCTTTCTGGCATTCCTAGGTAGAGGCTGTTTGGTTAGGTAATTCCTGTGAGTACCAGGGATCTGAGTAGTTGTAGGAGGAAGAAGACTTTTTTGGCGATTGCTTTGACTTGCGGTTCCTGTGATAGCCCGTTGTATTCCTAGGTTGTTTACTACATTGGTAGTCTCTGGTTGTGTTCCCATGCCGATTGGCCAGTCCAATTGTGCGTTCCCTCCGTCGAACCCTGCGGGTGAGAGCATTATTTCTGTTTTTGCCGCGTTCAGTTTGAGGTTGTTCGTTGTCATCCAGTTGTATATGTCTGTGAGGCAGTTGTTGAGGGTTGTTATTTTGTTCCTGTGTTCTGTTTGAGAAAACAATCAGTTGTGCATAGTTGTATGCGGTAAGCCAGTTGGATCGAATGATTCTCATGAGTGGACACATCTAGATGTTGAAAAGTAGAGGGGAGAGGCTGGAACCCTGTGGGACTCTGCAGGATATATTTTTGGTGTTCGAGCTGAACGGTGGTAGGTAGGTTCTCTTGGTTCAGTTTGTTAGGAATAAGGTAATCCACTTTAATGCGGATTCCTGCATGCCACATTCCATCAATCTTTTTATTAGTGTTGCGTGGCTGAATGTGTCAAAAGCCGCTGAAATGTCCAATAGAAGGAGGGCCGATTGGGTGTTGTCTGCGTTTATTTTCAGGTCGTCAAGTGCTGACTCTGTTCTTCTCATCGGTCTGAAGCCAACTTGTGATTGGTCGAGTATTCCGTTTGTTTCGACATGTTTAAGATGGATTTTGCAGACGTGGACTTCCAGTATCTTCGCTGGGTAGGGCAGGTTGGCTATTGGTTTGTAGTTACTTGGGTCTTCTGCGCATTCTGACCTTTTTTCATCAGTGGTTTGATGTATGCTGATTTGAAGGAGGACGGTACCATTCCTCTTTTGAGTGATAGATTCATTAGGTTCCGGAAGCGTGTTGCTGGGGTTCTGTGGTTGAGGATTCCTTTCAAGATGTCTTCGGGGCAGGGGTCCCTTGGAGATCCTGAAAGGTTGGTGTTCTTGATCAGTGTGGTGAAAGTGTCCTCTGTAATTGGTTCTAGGCAGATGAGTTTTGCTTTAATCAGTGTTTCGTCTGGTGTCTGTGGTCCAGTGGTTGTATTTGCCCTGGCTAGGTTGATGGTCTCCTGTATTGTGTCTATCTTTGCTCTCAGGTGGTTGGTGATTTTGTCACAAAGTGTTTGTGTAGGTGTGATGGGAATTTTTGCAGGATGAGGATTTATCATCTCTGATGATTTTGAAGAGTTCTTTCTGTGAATTGTTTGCCGGTTCTATTCTTGTGGCGTAGTAGTTATTTTTTATTTTTTTATTTTTTGAGGACTGGTGCTTTGTCCAGTTTTGAGTTGTCTTTGGTATTTTATTTTGTCTTGTCAGGTGTATTGTTCTCTCCATTTTGTTTCTATTTTGCTGTTGTTTTTTTGGAGTTTTTTCAGTTCTTCTGTGAACCATTTTACTGCCAGTTTTTTTGAGGTTGCTTTGAATGTTTTAGCTGGTGCTAATTGGTCAAGGGCCTTGGTGATCCAATTGTTGAGTGTCTTCTGTTGTATCTATGTTTATATCAGTGGGATCTCTTTCACCTAGGGTGTTATGGTGGGTTGATAGCATGGCGGCCTCGTCCGCTAGTTTTGTTGCAAGTTGGAGTTGTAAGAAGATGGTCTGTAGATCAGGAGGAATACTATGTTGGATTGGTCATTTAGTTCTATCTTGATTAGGAGGGATTCATAGTCTTCCACGTTGGTTGTGATGATTCGAGATGCTCAGGCGTGTTTTTTGTGTATAATTACGATTCCGCCTCCTCTTCGCTTTTCTGTTGGCGTGTATTAATTTATAATTGTCGGGTATTACTTCATTCCTGAGGTCTTTATGGTTGTCCGATTGCCAGGTTTCGGTAAGGAAGAGCATGTCTGTGCCTCCTTTGCTTAGGAGGTCATTGATTTCTGTTGAGGGTTTTGCCATGGATCTAGCGTTGAGGAGGCTGCATTGTAGTTTGCTTGATTTCCCTTTTGTGTTTTTGTTAGTATTGTTTGTTCTGGCCGGTGTGTTGTTGGTTGGCTTTCCTTTCCAGGTGGGTTTTTCCCAGTTGAGTCTTTTGGGCGGGATGGTTCTTTGTTGGTCAGTCTCTTTTGTCGAGTAGAACAATAAGGTTTATGGAGGGATTGGTTCATCCCAGGTGGTAAATATGGTAGCTACCCCTCTGTTGTCCCAGTCTTGGTGATATAGGTGGTGTAGAGTGTGATGGATTCCAATTTGTTCCTTGTTCTAGTTGGAGTATTGTCCATGGTGGAGACCGGGTTGGGATGGTTTATTAGTTGTTGTGTTCCATGTGGTGTCCTAGTTGGGTCTGTATTTGTGACGCTTGTTGGCTGTCGGTTCATTGTTGCTGTGTTGTTTTTGTTTACCATATTGTTGTATGTGGACAGGTAGCGAGCATTGTAGTCTGTCTTTGCTTTGTTATTTGTATGTCTCCTTGGGCCATCTCAGATGTTTGTCAAGTTTTTTGGGGTTTTGGGATCATGCTGGTCGGTGCCTTCCCAAGTGGTTTGGGATTTCTTATTATTTCTGTCGTCTTTTCTGGCTTTTTTGTCTTTCTTGTGGCGAGGCATGATGTGTAGGTTGTGTTTTTAGTGGGCGTCCTCTTTCGATTGGTGTTTTTCCTGGTCTTTTGGGGTAGTCTTTGCTGTTTGTGGTTGGTTGTTGCTTGTATTTGGTAGGTTGTGGGTAGTTGAGACCTCGGTTGTTAGGACTTTGTGTTTCCGTTTATTTATTGCTTCTTTCTTTTTTGGATCCTATGTGTTTTTCTTTTTTTTTTTTTTATCCTGTAGGTACTTTTGGTTATGGTTGTTGATTATTGGATTTTGCGCAAAGCAAACATGAAGACTGTGTGAAGGAGTACATGTGAATACTGGCATATATTGGTGCAGTCATGCTAGGGAGAATTCTCATTTCTGTGCTAATTACCTTCAACCTTGGAGACCCCCAGCTCTTTTGCTGGACTCTAGGACTCTTTAATTTTAACCCTGGAGTGAGTGAGACCTTTTTCCCACTCTCTCATGTGTTTTTACTTGAATTGGATTATGTGTTTTCACTGTTTTGGGAGTCTGACAAACTCTATAGGCATCTACATTTTGTATGGTGACACTCAGCATCTTCAATGCAGTGTCACTGAGAAATCCTTTAGATTTCTCATAAGGTTTAAAATACCTTTTCGTTTGTGAACTACTGTTCGCAATAATAGTAAAGTGAAATTTACTTTACTCACCTTTTCTCTTTGTAGGCCCAGCACACACCATCCTGTGTGGAATGCTGGGGGGTTACCTAGTAGCCCCTTATCCTACATTCTCAAGTAACATTTTTATGTTACCCTCCCTACTTTAAATGGCTGGTGCCAGTGGTTTAACTTTTCCTACCATTATGCTTTTCTACCGCAGGCTGAACCCTCAGCTGCAGTAAAGCACCCATGGTTGACCATTTTTATGAAAATGGACCCATGTCTTCTTTTTTTGCAAATTTTCTGTTTGTGAGGTCTTTCTTGGGTTTTACTCTGTGGGTCGAAACAGATTGGAGCCCTTTTTTTCTCTTGCCTTTTGCAGACTTCAGCCTTGAAGCCCACCTCTGGCTCCAGTGTGTCTGGAAGGACAGGATGTGAGGGAGGGTCCCGAAACTCCACTGTCTCTAGGAATGGCTGAATGAAACCAGGCCTGATTGACTGGCTGGCTGGCTGTCTTTTTAGTACAGCCACCCAGCTGCGGGATTGACAGCCTAGGCTCTGCATGAATGGGAGAAACCTGTTTCAAAGGCGAGGTGTTTTGGGACTAGAGGCAGAGTTGACCACTGGGAGAAACAACCGCCGAAGAAACTGTGAATGAAGCTTAGTGCATCCTCCTGGACCTTTGAATTGCCTGGTGAAGCCCTGCTGTGTGCTGAAACTCTTTTTTTTCAATTCGACAGAGAAGCTCCGTAATGGACGACTTCTCCCCTTGGGTTAGTGTGACCAACTAACCCAGAGACGAACTCCACTGGACCATCTTCCCTGTCTGGCTGTACTTCTTAATTGCTGCAAGAACCGAGTGCCAGTGGTCGAGTAATCCGTAGTCGAGTGAAACATCTGAAATCTGGGTAGAAGCTCCAGGAGTCTCCTAAGGACCCTCCAGAAGCAGGATGACCAGAGCTTGTGTTCCCTCACCAGAGTGCAGGACCTAAGGAGTGAAGGAAGCCCAACCGGTATCCGAGATGCTGAAACCGCCAAGTGCCGCTCAACCGAAAAGAGCCTGTAGCTGCCGCCGACCTCCCAAGTACCGGCGCAGGAGCACTACAGATTCCTCCCTTTTGTCCCAACGACTGAGGCTCAGGAATACTGGGTCTGCATCGCTTTAGCAGAACAGAAGCCAGCTGGACAACTCTTGTTCAAACCAGCAGTACTGTTTAGACTTGGGGTACTTGCCTCACTGTCTTATAGCCGTGCTTTTCTCAATTGGAAATTGCAGTGGCTTACTTTTAGAGTTGATTCTAACTCTGTTTTCACAGACTTAACAGTTTGTGACCCTACAAGTGAATTTCAAACAAACTCTCTAACTTTGTCCAAGACTTTTGATTCTAAGAGTGCCTCAGCTCCATGGACTGTTTCAAATTGAATTTGGCTGTCCTGGCTCCCTGCAGACTCTTCTAGCCCCTTGACTTTGATATTGTTTGTCCCTCGTAGGTGGTAACTTGTTTTCAACTGTTACTGCTGGGAAAGGTTTGTCTAGATTTCATTGGAATATTTAGTTGTCCTCGCATATACTGAGAACCTGATTACGTTTTAAGCCTTTCCTTTCTGCAACCTCAGAATATGCAATATAACTAGTGTGATATATAAATGGCACTAATCTCCTTGTGATTGAAGTCACCCCAGGGTGAAGAAATTGTGTAAGAAGCATATCCAAAGATTATCTACTAACTTGCTCTGGTTCTGAAAAGTAATTTAAAAGTATATTTACATTGTTACATGAATTGCCTTTAATTAAATAAATAAATAAATAACTATTTATAACTGAAACCTTGAGTGTAAGTGCTACTTGGCTACTTGTTTTTATGGATTTCATTGGTACAGTGCACATGTATCCCTCTTGAGATAGGCCTGGCTGCTCAGTCACACTACCAACCTGTGTAGTGCAGACCTATACCAAAAGGTGGGTTACCTAATACCAAGCAGATAAGTGTTGTGTAGTTTCACACAGTGGGACTACACCAGTTCTTACTAGCAAGTCAGCATGGACATGTATTGATTGTGATGATGCTGTGTTCCTGCTATTGACTGGAATGGCAAAAGATTCTCACCTAGGGGGTGCATGCTTTGTTTAGGCCTCTTTCTTCCTATCAAGCTTTACCCATGCCACATTGGAGATTGTGAGGCTGATGGGTGCCTGCATTGACTGGGATGGCAAAGGATTCTCACCCGGGGGGGGGTGCATGCAATTTTTAGGCCTATGGCTTCCACTTTGGCCCAACATAGTCTCAAGCTTTACCCTTGCCACAGTGGGGGGTCATTCAGCAGAAGTGGAACTTAGCAAACGTGAAATGACAATCTGTATTTGTTCCACATATCATCCTACAAACTCTGATGTTGTGAAGTATTCAGTAAGTCATCCCCAAATCATCAAGAACAAACATGTTTCATGGAAATGCCCTTGAAGTAATCAGCAGGTCATCCCAGAATCATCCCCAAATCATCAGGGACAAACGTGCAATCTCTTGAAGTGATCAGCAAGTCATCCTAAAAGCATCAGGAAGAGTTTTCTTAAATAAGGATGATGTTAGCATATTCATTAAGTCATCCTAAGCTCATCCCAAATCATCACCCACCATTCTGAGATATTTGCTGATGACTTTAACAGCGTGATGATGTCTGATGATGTGGGAATAACTTCTAGTGTAGTTTGATGATCATCAGATGACCCCAGGATGGTCTCTAAAGCCATCCTTTTAGACCAGGGATACAAATTAATGTGTTACATGCATTGTCCTAGGCCCCGCCTCAAGCAGCCTACCTTAGAGTTACATAAATCACCTGCCACTGGAAAATGCAGTATGATCAGTCACCCAAATCTGTAGGCGGTAGGCCTTCGTAAAAAGCAGTAGCCTACTGCCTAAATCATTAGGGCTGGCAAGTATGTAAATGCTGCCTTTGCTGGACCTTCAGGCCATCGCCTCCCTATGATTTAGCAGTCATTTCCTTTTTACTCATGTTTCCACTATATTAGCAGCCTGCTGACAAACAGCGATTTAATAACTTTTCAGTTGACTTTTAGAGTTTCAGCTCCTTGTTGGTTTGTCATCCATGATAATCTACAGGTGTTGACCCCCTTGCTGCATTACTTTTTCTTCATTATTATCTAAGCACCCCATCGTTGACTCAACAGTTTTCTGAGCTGTAGGCAAGGGGGCTCCCAAACATCATGTTGAAATGGTCCCCAGAGCCCTGACCCATGTTGACCTGGTCCTGTGCGCAGTGTATTATTTAAGGTTATAGGAGGTTGTTGCTGTCAATTTTTTGCTGAAAGTAGGTAAGAGGCATTAACTTCTATTTTGAACATTTTAATGGGATTATAACATTAAAATTAGGACATCATTATCTCCTTAAACACAATCCACCCCTGTTTAGTTCATAGTATACCTCTGCTGCGCCCATCCACGCACCATTCAGACATGGGTGACTAGCAGGGTCTTGGCCACCATCCCATAAGTTTAATGGCTGTAATGCATACATGCATGATAGCACCTCCCAATTCTTCCAAATTTGGACTCCGGTCCCTCCTAGGGCGTTCAACCAACAGTGCGTTGGGACCATAATTATGGTGAAAGGCACTATACAACTAACAAAACTAATGAATGAATAAATGAAAGCAGAGCAAGCACAGGCAGATCTTATTGTAAGTTATCAGTGGACCAATGATAAGCTAAGGTCACTGTGTTTGAAAGCGGACACTGACAGTGTAAATGTAGAGGGTAAGATTTTCTTCTGCCAGACCCTGTGGTAATCTGTTCTCGCGTGAGTCTCCAAGTACAATGGGTTCTCGTGCAAGTTCAGAAAGGAAAGCATTTGTATGCATTGGGGTGTTGCATAACACAGTTGGGCAGCAAAATGTTAGGAGCAAATTGCATGTGCTATGACGCTCTGCCCTTCTCCCACTTAGAGGAACACAATTGCATGATGAATAAGCTATGTCTTAGAAAATACTTGGTCAAGGTTGTGGCATCGGGTAGTTGGGAATTGTAGTCTTTGGGCGGGGGTGGGACCTGGGAAGCGTGGTGGAAAGGAAGTGACATAAAGGGAGAATGGAAGTTAGTATGGAGGAGGAAGGAGAAATGAAGGTTGTGTGTTGGTGACTGTTCGAGTCCACGCCTTCTTGGCCTGATGCCGTGGTGGTTAAGTTAGTCCCGGGCAGTTCCCGAAACAAAGGAGTTGACATTGGCAACAGCGGGCGACCCTGTGCTGCAGCCAGTCACGGCGGCCTGTGCCAAGTTGCTCAGTTATAAATCATATGCACCTGGGGTGCAGTGGTGACGGTGCGCGCCCTGCGCATGGTTGAGGAACGGAGAAGGAAGAGGCCTCTGAGGGCGGCCTGGCAGTCCAGGCACCACAGGGGCTAGGCCCATGCTGCTGATGGCCTCACACCCTGTATCTGACGGCGGTGCTCGTGCCTAACAGGCCTCCGCCATTTTCGTATTTCACACAGGCCTACAGAAGAAGGAGGTGAGCGTTTTCTCAAAGGGGTGGCCCAGGAATGGGTTGAAGACCCAGCTACAACGAACATTGGCATTCCCTAGTGGATATACAGGTATACAAGTTCACCAGTGTTCTGGCCCACTTTTCACTGACGTATCCACAAGGACTGACGCATACCACACAATGTCTGACCTGGATATCCTTTCAACTGTTCCTGTCACGCCACCAGAACAAGTACAGCAGAGGATTCAAGAATCCCTGGCAGGGCATCTACCAGGAGTGTTTGATGTCACCGACACCAGCAACATGGGGCCCAGGTGAATCAGGGTTTTTGACTTACTTGTGGGCGCTATGGGGCGCATGGAGAACAACGGGCAACAATGCCTGTTGAAGCTGGCAGTAGGCCCGGCCACCAGAGACATCATCGATGAACTGCTGGCTGACTCCCTAGACACCATTCAAGGGTTGAAAACAGCCTTTGCCACCTACTTCATGCCACACACAAATGTGGATTACGAGAGACACCTCTTTCACACCACAAAACAGCAAATGTGTGAAACAATTGACACATTTGTAATGTGGCTACGAATCATACTCGAGCATTGTGACTTTAAAAAGTACTCCAGCACTTAGGCTTTACGCTCTCAGATCATCGCCGGATGTGGGGTACTCTTGAGCAGCCAGAAAATGCCTGCCTAGCCTACGAGCTCTGTATGACACCAGCATAACTCTCTGCGCTACAGCGGTTTTAGTGCTCCTCATTAGCCATAAACAAGAAAAATAGCAATCCGAGGGCTTCGAAGACAATCGAGCTGAGTTTCGTATGAAACCGATAACTTGCTGCAGAGATATCACCTTCACTGCCTGTGGAGCAGAGGCCGCTGGATTGCGAGCTGCGGCCTCTGGGAGAAGCCATTCCCTTGCCTGCCACATCCGGAGACTAGCGGGTTACGCTGCCAAAGAGACCCCATGAGCCTGCCTTGCACCTCTGGCTGAGGCATCCCCTGGTCGTCCCCCTGAGAGGCCGAGTCGGCGCGGTGCGGACGATCCTCGGGGGGGGGGGGGGGGGTCTGCGTGTGTGGTAACTGGCCCCTGCCTCCTTTGTATAGATGGGACGCCCGCCTTTAATTCCTGCTGCATAGGTATAAAGTAAAAATAACCCAGAAAGAGACTGCGCCCAAAGCTCATAAAAGGTTGGTTTATTCTTTTTCAAAGTGCCCTTAAGTGATGACACGTGTTTCGGTCTCCCATGAGACCTTTTTCAAATCAGGGCTATTAATCCGTCATAGCACCATACAGTCATAACACAAAAGTTATACAAAGTAAAAGTATAAAAGGAGACATTCACATCAATAGGCGTGTACAGATAACCATGAACAATGTGCAATAATTGAATATGATACAATAATTCCAAATAAAAGTAAATAAATGAAAAAATAAAAAGCCAGACAATAATTAGGGTGGGGAAAAGGGGTAGCGGAAGAGGGGTTTTTTTTAGAGAGATAAATACAAGACACTTATTAGGTAATGTTCTTGGTAGTAGGTATGAATCAACATTATGTTCATTGAAAAGCTCATAATAAGTGTTTGAATTTTTACCTTGAATTCCTCTAGCGCCCCTATTACATTTGGCAAAAATCCTCCACAATAAACAGGTTAGAGCCCTACAAGTATGAAATATTAACAATGTTACCTTTATAACAGTACGGGTTAAGTAAATCAAAGATTCAATTGGAACGCAGCAGTGTTACATTAGTCCTGCAGTGCGAAACGTTTAAAATTAACAATAACGTTGGTGCTAGCATTTGCTTTAGGCAATCCTGCTTAAATAAGCTCTCAAAGCGATGTTGTGTGTTATAAATCTTTCATAATCTAACTGAGATGAAAGCCGACGTACAGATACATATTCATACGTATATGTGCGGTATAAATTGATGAGAGATCGGGTAGGTCTGAGCACACGCTCTCTCGTGCGGATAATTTGATGTATTTTACAGTACAAGGGGCTGTGAAATGCCAGACAGTCTTACCTTTTGTAGCAGTACAGCGTCTAATCGCGTGTTGCAAATATTCTCGAGGGGGCGCCATTAGGCATCCTCTTTGTGAGTATATACGTTGCTATGGTGAGGAGCACCCTGGTCAGTCCCTTCTCCTTGTTTAGTCAGGTGTTTTTCTGGCGGCCATATTGTAATGTAGTGTGTTCATATAAGTAATACAGTAATGCCATGCAGATATGGTATTCTAATACTCAGACTTACAGTATTCAAATTAAAATCATGCATTAATACCTACTTCTTGAGACAACTAAATGCCCCCAATGGTAATTAGGAGAACATTATATTATGAGTACTCGTGTTGCCGATGCAAGAATGAAGCGGACAGTGTCTGTTCCCAAGTCACACTGAACTGTGATTTCTAACCCTGTGAGAAGCGGGTATTGTTTCAGTAGAAATCTAGGTGTATGCATGTGCATAATGAAACGTAATCTATTGGTCTAACGGCATGTAAATGACTATATAAGAGAAGGAAACCCAATTCCTTATCTAGTTAGATATGTAATGAAATAGTTACGTGATGTTACAGTGAGCATCTAAATATATGACTACAGCAATAGGTTGAGATTACTAAATGAATATTTAGCAAACATATTCTACTTATGGCCCTGATTATGCCTAACACTAAGTACGTAGAAATACTAAGTTATGCATAAGTAAAAATAAAGAACAATGTAGTGATCACACTAAACATTAAACTGGATGTTAGCCAGGTTCCTACAGAAAAGACACCCTTTCATTGTCTGTGTTAAGGCCAATTACTGTAGAATTAAATTTACAAATTATTTTCGCCTCCGTTTGTCTAAGTTTCTTTTCTTTGTCACCTCCAAGTCTTCCTATTGACACTCTTTGGAGGCCAATGAACTGGATGTCTGCCTTATTGTCCATTTGGTGTTTGTCTTGCCAATGGCATGCAAGTGGCAGTCTTGGGTCTTGGCTTCCGATTTTTGCTAAATGTTCTCGTACTCGGGTCCTGAGTTCTCTAATCGTACTGCCAATGTACACCAGCTTGCACACACAGATTATTGCATAGACCACATATTTTGTCCTACAGTTGATGGGTTGTCTGATTTTCAAAATCTTATTGTTGTTGCTTGAAAATGAGTCTGTTTTCTTATGCGCATATTTGCACATCGTACAAGTCCCACATTTCCTAAATCCGTTGGTAGTTGATTTTAGCCAGTTCGATGTTTCCTCCATTGTGTCCGGTAGATTCGAAGGGCTTCATTTATTTTTCTATGTCTGTGCTCTTTTGAAAATGATCCTTGTTTTATCATCCACAAAGTTAGAAATGTTCTCATCCAATTTCAACAGATGCCAGTGTTTAGCTAGAATTTTTCTCACATATCTGTAGTCATTACTGTATTTAGTGATAAAACCAATAGTCGGTTGTTCCAATACTTTGTTCCTAGTTACTAACGTTTGCTCTTGCGTTACTGACAAACTTTTGTCCAGGGCTTTGCTGACACATTGTTCCGAATATCCTCTAGCTAGGAATCTTGATTTCAGAAGGTTACATTCCTTCTCAAAATGTTCCGTGGTCTGACAGGTTTTTCTCGCTCTTAGGAATTCCCCTGATGGTATATTTAAAATTGTTGGTCTATAATGGCAGCTTGCCGCGTGTAGGGTAGAATTAACTTCAGTAGCTTTCCGATATGTGCATGTTTTTTTTTTTATCATCTTTATTTAATTATAACTCATATATATATATATATATATATATATATATATATATATATATATATATATATATATAACAATAACTACAATAGTGAGAATCACAAAAGTAACAATATTCCAACAATTCATAAAATACAAGATATCAACTACATAGCAAAGTCACCTCATCCAGAATTCCCACCCTAAATCCAAAACATATAATAAAGATACACACATTGTCTAGATTGGTGCGGGCGGAGGGAGGCAGAGCCCAGATAGAATGTATCAAGGACACACAAGGAGCCCAACAATGGTCTGACCAGCAGATACTCGAAATCTTCTCAAAATTCTATGCTGACCTGTACACACCACACTCTGAGCACAGCGTTCAAGATGTACACGACCTGCTGGACCAGATCCCCATGACATGCATTGCCCACTCCACTAGGGAACAGCTTGACCCCCCCCCGATCACTCCGGACGAGATAGTCGAAGCCATCACTGACCTCCCACGGGACAAGGCCCCCGGGCCAGATGGACTCACCACGGAATTCTATCAGGAACATGTGGCCCTCCTGGCGCAGAGGCTTCTGGAGGTGTGGGACGAATCACTGCACAAGTCCATTCTCCTCCCCACCCCCTCTGGGAGACAATCGTAACAGTTCTCCTTAAGCCTGGCAAGCCTAGTGATGAGTGTGGATCCTATCAGCCTCTGTCACTCATGAATATAGATACAAAGATATATGCCAAAATAATTGCAAACAGATTCCTCCCGATCATGCCATACCTGGTTCATGAGGATCGGAGCGGCTTTGTCCCGGGGCGTTCAATGGCTCTAAATATCAGACGGCTCTTTAATGCGATATCCAGAATTGACCAGAAGGCACAGGCAGTGGCGGTCATGCTGGACACCCAAAAGGCCTTTGACATGGTCTCTTGACAGTATATGTGGGCAGTCCTTGAGAAAATGAGAGTGGGCCCGAACATGATGCGGTATATCAAACTGCTGTATACATGCAACACGGCTAGGGTCTTGGTGAATTCATTAACCTCACTATCTTTCGTTCTGCTAAGGGGCACTCGTCAGGGCTGCCCGTTTTCTCCCATCCTCTTCGCCCTGGCCATTGAGCCAATGGCGGACTATACTGGAGCGCGCCATGCCATCAAAGGAATACACCTAAAAGATGCCCCTGATATAATATCACTGTACGCAGACGATGTCCTGCTATACATTCGGAACCCCAATACCCATCTAGACCCCATTATACATGACATTATGAGAATAGGCACCTTCTCCGGCTTCACAATCAATTATTCCAAGTCAGAGATACTCCCCCTAACTAACGAGACTCAGCAACCTACGTATAAATATCCCCTACACTGGTCCCCGGGAGGTATTAAGTCCTGAGGGGTCCAAGTATCACTTTCTAAATCAACTCTGTTGACAGACAACTACATTGCTGCTGCGCAATACACTGAGTCAAAAATGAGGAGATGGCACTCCCTCCCGCTCTCCCTGGCCGGCAAACCTCATTGATTAAGATGATCCTTGTCCCTAAACTCCTTTACATATTTGCCGGTATGGCCCGGGAAACAATACTTTGACAATTTACACAAAATGTGTGCGCGATTTCTGTGGCATGTTAGAGCAGTCCGCAAATAGTGGACGCACATGACTCTCCCAAACGAGAAAGGAGGATTCACTGCCCCTAATTTAACACTATATTGGGTGGCTGCACAAACCCAACACACCACACACTGGTACAAGTTCCCAACTCCCCCATCACATGTCAAATTAGAGAGACTTGCAGCGGCCAATGTAAACATCATGACACTGGTCCTTCACCGCAAGTATGAGGTTGACACTTCACCTGACCCCATCGCGACTACACTGAAAGCTTGGAGCCGTCTGCTTGCACCAGCGTCTGACGACGCGCCCCTATTACAAATGGCTCCCGATCTGGGGATTCCCTGGACTTCAACCCACGCACGACAAACTACTGTCTGAGAGCTGGCTGGCACTGGGGTATCAAGCGTTGACTGACCTATTCCCAGAGGGGAAGTTTAGCACTCCACAGACATGGCGCCCTGGACATTCCGGGTCGGTGCTGGAGATGCTGCAATACTATAGACTCTGAGCTGCGGTGCGCGAAATGTGGGTGTCCTACCCAGACAAACCCCCTGATATACTCAAATTATTGTACATAGCCAATTCAGGCAAAGCTCGTGGGGTGGTGTCCTCGCTATATAAAATACTACTGACAAAGTCTCCGGACCAACCTCCCACAGCACGCAGTGAATGGGCTGGTGAGCTTGGATGTGAGATCTTAGATGGCTTGTGGAGGAGAATGTGCTCCCACATGTGTAGAGTTTCGCTTAATTTCAGGTACTGCTGCATGCAATATAAACTCCTGAATAGATTATACTATACTCCTCACAAGGTCACTAAATTTGTTGGTAACCAGACTGTAACTGCCCCAGGTGCCGCTCCGAAGGAGCCGTTCACATACACATGTTCTGGTCATGAACGACACTCCATGGATTCTGGAGGGAGGTGCTGAAGGCCCTCTCTGATATTGTGGGTACAAGGTTGACTCTGATCCGATGGGTGTGCTGTTCGGGGTTTGGGGTAGTGATGACACCAAGAAAATGTCTACTTTTTTAATGTAAGCAATATGGTGGGCAAGAAATGTATATTACATTGTTGGAAGCACCCCTCCCCCCCACCTTTCAAATGTGGCTGAGAGCACTCACCTGGACTGACCTGTGAGGAATAACACATACATTCCCTACCCTTACACTCTAGGCCTATAAATGTATGGTCAGCATTCTGTAGCTATCTTAATGGTCTGACTGAAGAAGATCCTTTGTCTCCCACACCTGCATCCCATCAGAGCTCACTTTGAGTACTCTTCCATGAACCAAGTATAAGATACATAATAAGTCTGTATGCATTATCTGCCATCGTGATTGTAGAATTTACCTATGTATATATCCAAGTACCACTTTACTGTTTGTGTATGCTGCTAACGTCCGCCTATAAATAAGTAAAAAAAAAAAAGGTTATCGCCAGATGTGAATGCAAAACTTTAGGAGGAAGCTACTGCAAAAATCCAGGATGCTGGAGGAGACCTTAATGCTGGCAAGAGCAGAATTACCAGTGGAATCCATAGGAAACTCAAAGAGTTTGCACACGCACCCGGAGATGGTGCAGAAATTGATGGGGGCGTCACCAAAGACCCAAGGGGAGCCATTTTGTTATGTGGATACGAATTTCCCCATGACAGCACGTGTCCGGCACTAGGGCAGCGGTGCTCCACGTGTGGGGGGAAAATCACTTCAAGTCTGTCTGCCAGATGTCCAGGAATTCGCTGATGGGGGACAGTGATGGCAGCAATGTGGCCAGGCCCAGGGCTAGGGTACCAACCACAGCCTTGGGCGCGCCGCAAATTTCAGCCCAATTCCAAGGAAAATGCAGAGAAGCGGGACGACTGTAACGATATCCACTGAGGACCACTATCAACACGGGAAGGACCAGCTAAAAAGCCACACCAAATAGCGTTATTCCTGTAATATTTAGTTTGCTTAGCCCTGTCTGAACAACATATAATATCGCCAAGGCTTTCTCCCGCTGTGCCACACTAAGCCCAGAACCAGGCCGGGGTATTGAGATAATAGATATTTGTTTATAAACCAATGGTTTTAATAGCTATCAAGAAAACAAATACATTTTCACACGCCACCTTCTCTGTAGCATCCATATCTAAACAAAATAGATGGGACACTTTTCGTTTTCCATTTCACAAAATACAAATCAGGTTCTCTTTTTATTTCCTGTCCCGCAAACTCCAAATCATGAAATCACACAATGCATTGCGATATGACAGTACAATTGGGCACATTGTCATTTGGTTATCAGCTAAGAAAGTTCACAGGCATTTATACATTAAATTTTAACGTGGGCTTAATCTCTCTGCACCCAAAATAACTGCATTTGAAAACACACACACAGTTTATTTTGAATCGGCACCTTTGTTCCTTCTTTACCCCCAAAGCAGTCTCAAACCTTTCTGCTGTGAGTGTCACTTCTCACTCCCAGGGGAGAGTATATTTCTTTCTCTGGAGACTCACACCTGGCTTATTTTGACATGCAGGATTTGGGACCATGGAATGGGTAGGGATTTTCGTTTTTGGGACAATAGCACATTCAAATGAAAGGCAGGGTTTTGGGAAATGGAATCCATGGGAAACATTTTTGGGGACACAGCACATTCATATGAAAAACAGGGTTTTAGGATTTTTGTTTTGGGAACCCTAACAGATTCAGGTGAACAGCCGGATTACCCAATTACACTAAAGACTAGAGTAGAGTAATTTACTGTGCACTGGGATGATCTTTGTCAATTTCGAGTTTTGACAAAACATCACCCCGTGATAAATGACCCTATGGCAATTTGTTTAATTATATTTTTAGTTAAATAAGATAAAAGGGTATACACACTTTTACCCCCCCCCCACTAATGGAAGAGAACCCACTAATGAAAAGGAATGGGTTAAAATAGACAGATTCCCCTCACACTTCAGTTTAAAATGGATGTGGCGTTTTTCTATAGGGGAATTAATTGAGTTCTATTATTAGTTAAATATGGCCAGGGTCTACACAGTTTTGCCCCACCCACCCAATATGCAGGAAGGAGATTAAGGCTGACAGATTTCCCCCACACGTTTGTATCATTTGGATCAATCTACTTACATGGGAGACCATGGTTATTGGTCACTGAGGGAAACAACAGGGTACATTGTTGGAAAGCACAGATCTGGTCAAAGGCTTCTGTCAAGGATAGTCACCAGCACCGAGTCCTCATCTGGCTCCTCAAATGTCAGGCCCTGTCAGCTTTTAGGTTTCCCAGTCTCTGACTCCCATGCAAGGTTTAAGGCCTCTCAATGCAGACAGATGTTTCCCTCCAAGATGGTTTTTAGTCAGCTTTTCTCCTGGCGAGGTGCTACCCCGATGGTTTTGGCAGCTCTCCTCCCTTCCCATAGAGCATTTAAGTTTATATAGTACCTGTGACACACTTTAAATTATGAATAGGAGATGTGCCAATCCATTTTCCCATGGATTGGATTGGACATTAATTTTTACCCCCACCTTTCTAGTGCGGCCTCTGCCAGCCGATAGGGCAAGGGTTTTAGGAGGTCCAGATTATGGATAATGAGGGGAGGAAAAAAATGCATTTTTTTTAAAAATTACATTTAAAGTTGCATTTTTCTTTCTTCGGACAACATGACAACTTTCTTCAATTTACAGATAACAACCATAAACTATATCTTTTCAGATTCAGTGACTCCTGCCGGGCCTATTAAAATGAGTTTGGTCTCTGCATTACCTTCCTGGAGCACGCTATCATTTTTCACTCTTAATTCATGAGCTGAAATAGTTATGAATACGAAACTTCACAAAAACGCACATTCATTTTACCTTCTATCATTTCTGAGAAGTCCAGAATCCCAGTTTTCCTATAAACTCAAATTCTTCATATCACATAAAATATATTTATATTATATAGGACTGACATGCTTTTGGTGATCTTACAAATGAGTCCTGAATGAGCTCATTACGACGCACCGTTCTCCTGTTATGAAGGAAAAAGGAGTCCAATGTTAATCAAATGGCAATGCACAATATGGGCATCCTTGGGTTTCTATTTCTCAGAAATCACATGACACAGACATCTGCTTATCCAGGTTGGCAGTAATGTTTATGCAACAGTCATTTAAGTTCCATTAGTAATTCTCTTGTTTGAAGCAGAGAGCCAGTTTATTGGGGCCATGACAGTCCTGAAAGGTCAGGCCCATATTTCCTTATCTGACCCTTCACCAATTTTGATCTGAAAACAGTGTATTTTTTATCATTTTGCTGAAACAGACCTGCATTCCTGGTAGGCATCAGCAAAAAGTATCTGGGGTCAGAGATCCAGATTCACAGCCCAGCAGTTCAATGAGGGAAGCTGCAAAAGCAAGCTACATGTATATTTCTGAAAGAAATGACACTTTAAATCGAAATAATGCAACATATTTAATCTCAATACATTGCCTCTGGGCCTTCTGTCCATGTGTAAATATATTTCTTTGGTCTGACGGTTGAAAAGACATGAGTGTTTTTTCTGTATTGTCCACACATGGGCCACAGTTTAACATGGGAAACTGGTGTGCACTTTAAAACTCCAAGTAGGCCTTTCCATTTAAATGTCAGTTTATTTGTTGGAAAGTAAGTATTATTGTTTGTGTCAAATGAAATATGTCACTTGGCTTCACTTTTAGATGTAAGGCACAATTCCTTCTTTATTTTCCAAGTGCACAGAATGTTAATGTATGCCAGTCTCATGTATCATGCTGCTGTTTTGTTTTTCTCAGTCAAAATGTGCCTTTTCCCATTTTACATGAACTCAGCATATGCAGCAACACATGTCTTTTGGAATCCATTGGGCACCTTCAGCAGTATTAAGTTCTAAGGCACACTTTTCTTCACCTGGGTGCCTTCCCATTTTGGTATGTTGATATGTTGAGTGCGGCCCACTTTTTGCATTCACTAGGCCTCAGCTATGTATTATGGGTTTGAGCGGGCCTGCATGTTACAATGGATCTCTTTCATTGGCCAGCTTAAATCTCGAATGTGAGGCCTAGTTTGGCCTTTTAGTTTGTCCGTCTGGTGGCTGAATTTACACCCCACATGGCAGGAGGATGATTCGGGAGAAGAGAAGAAATTGAAGGATCGGAGAACATACAGCGTCTGTACTCCATGTAAGATACCTGGTTGAACAGTTAACATCAGAAACGGAACTCAGTTCCTCAGAGGGTGAGCAAAGGTGGAAATGATACCTATATGCACTGGGCAACAGGCCACAGAACACAGTCCCATGTTGCTCATGCACCAAAGTAAGTGGCAGATGGAGTTCTTGGTAGACAATAGTGCCAAGGTAAACATCATTAATAAGCACATGTACAAGACTCTCCCACACGCATGAGACTCTGCCCATCAGAAGTGGCTATTTACCTGTATGGGTCCAAGTCCCTGCTAACGTGCCTGTCCGTTTTTGGCACAGTGCCAGTACAAGACTCAGGAAACAAAGATTCTGGTACACGTGATATCGACAGCGACAGAATGCGTGTGCATCCTAAGCTTTAAGACAGCCATTTACCTGGGTCTAATTCATGTACTGTACTACAGACTGATGGTCAACAAGTACATTGACACGGTTGCTAAGACTGACTAGTTGTTCCCTACACTTTTCAAGGGCATAGGCAAGTTAAGAAACAAGTGTTGGGAAAGCTTTCATAATTGTATGTCATTTTCCCTCCATGTATCAACCCCAAACCTTTTGCTGCTATTTAGACACCATTGACTGACTTTGCCAGAGAAGCACAGCCTTCAGCTGCACTCCTCTGGGCTTTTGCTCACTTTTTGTGAGGAAACTGACATGCCCTTAAGACAGTCAGTACTGGGAGACTTTGTTTCCCTTAGTCCTTTCCTCATGTTCCAGCTTTTGTGCAACATGTAACAAGTGTGCAATGTATCTTACCATACAGCACACTTGGGTCTCTAGTCATTTTCAAAGGCCTTAGATACTCTCGCTGGACTTTTTATGAACTGTGCAGATGTGTCAGGGACAGGACTGGTGGCAGCTATCTTTTCACATTATTTTTAACCCTTTCCTGCCATGTTAACCGTGTTAAATGCGTCTGTCACGAATAGGTGGCCTGGCTCCAAAATGGCCATGCCACAAGGTTCTTGGTCCTGTCCTTTGGCCATCTTGCCCCTTCACCTTCCCCAGGTCGTGTCGACCCGGGCCAGTCCTTATTTGGTCATGCACTTTCCCTCGAATCCCAATGCTTTTGCGGGCTTCTGCATGCCTTGTGTGTGTGCCTCAAGGATGTGGGCTGGAATGTCTGATTCCAATACACATCCTGGGTGCCAGAGAGACTGGAGTGCCATGAATGCCTGGGACCACTGTGGTCCGTGATTGGTCCACGTATGGAGTGTGTGTTTGTGAGCAGATTTCCCATTGGGTCCTCTGTTTTGGTGCGAAGGGAACTTTGGATAAGAGGAGGCTGAAAACACCACTACCATGTCGATCTCCTGAGTTCACACCGAACAAAGGATAGGATCCAAGTATCCTGCAACACAAAGCCGAGTCGAGGAACCGCTGGTGACCCGCTGGAAGGTTTGGCACTCTGAGCACGCTGTTGTCCCGTGGGATACCTCTGCATCTGGTCGTCCTAGAAGGTCTGCAAAGACGCTTCGACCCATTGGAATAGTGGGACCAACTATTCTCGGCACCTTCATCAAACCCTGCAAGTAAGCTTTCTCAGAAGTGTCCCTGGGCCAACCAGTAGACTGACCAGCTTGCCCCGTTGCTTTGCTCTGTCACCGCCGATGTTTTGAGGAGGCCCTCGAAATTTGGTACACTGCTGGCTCTGTGTCCAAGGCACCCTCACACCGAATTTCGTACACTTGGCATTCCCAGGTCTGAAGTGAGATGAGTGCGCCAGGACTGGAGTAAGCGCGGTTACTGTGTTGCCCTGCCGCGGCAACGACCTGTGCAAGTTCGCTGCATTGGTGACCCTCTTGCCCCTGAAGCCTGCTGCAGTGAACCTGGGCCGATTCCTCCTCCCAGAACGGAGAAATCTCCACTGTCCAGTTTGAGAATCATCGTTCTATCTCAGGAACTGAAAGGTGCTGAGACGTCCCTTTTGCCGCATTCGAACCTCCAGCGACGTGGACTGAACTGGCGAAGTTTGGGTCTGCCTGCATCAGGGACCGGTGAGTATTCCTTACACCAACCGGTGGCCCCTAGCGCAGGGGCCCATTTTTATGCACAAGTGGCCCCTGTGGGCCCCTTTCCTTTCCACAGCTATTGCAAAATAGCGACTCCATCCCGCACTATCAAACTGCCTCTGCCTTCAAGTGAAGGTCCTTCTTGAATAGTGGGGACTTATTCTGCATCGCCTCATCCACCTTCCTGAGCTGCTAAAGACCCTCAAAGAGACCCTATTCCGCCCATTGGCACAAGCATGTGCATGTACTATTGAGCACAAGGCTTCTCTCTTCGTAGGGCTTGGACTGCCTCTTAGGTGTATTATTGATGTTGAACGGGGCCTAAAGATTAACTGCACTGCCTGTTTCCTTCCCATCTAGGTTGTCGACATATATCGTGCAGTCACCCCTTCCGACCCCCATGGTCTTGCATATATATTGTATTGAGTGTGATGTGTTGGTTTACTTAGTGTTACTGTGATTCTTTGCTATGGTCTATGTTACAAAGGCCTTGTAATAAATTTGTCTATATTTTTAATAGAACACCTGTCTGGAGTAATTTGTAAGTGTCCTTGCTTTGTATGCTCATTGAGGTCTTTCAGTCACCCTCACCTCTCCGGAGACTTAGTCTTGACCGCCTCCCATAGCTACCCTGATTGGTCTGGCTTGTCCAGAGGTTACCCTGTTCCAAGAAACTAGGCTGGCCTTCTGAACCTCTGCTCCTTCAGGACAGAGTTCAGAAATCCTTCTTAACAAAACAAGCAGATCAAGTTTCACATTGATGAGGATGTCCAGCCAGTGGCATACAATTACAGGGGCCTTCCCGTCAACACACAACAACAGGTGAACGACGAACTCCACAAACTGCTGGAGCAGGACATCATAGTGCCAGCAGTAGGTCTTGCTCTGTGGGTGTAACCCATCGTGCCCGTGCCAAAGAAAGGCTCTGAGGCCTTCCGGCTGTGTGTAGACATGAGGCGACCAAGTCAAGCCATTAAGAGGGACATCTGGCCCCTCACATCACGGACATTATACACCTACTGAATGGTGCCAAGGTGTTTTCCAAACTGTACCTCAACAAAGGCTGACACACCTTGGCCTGTGCAGGTACAAATGCCTGAGCCTTGGTGTCTCTTCAGCGACAGAAATATTTCAGGCAGAAATGCACATTCCGAATTGAATTCAACTACAGTGATGACATTTTAGTATTTGGTATGAGTCTGGAGAAACATGATGACACACTTTCAAGAGTATGTGTGGTATTGCAAGCAGCAAACCTCACTTTGAACCGGGATAAGTGTGAATTCTGGAAAGGGACCCTACGATTCTTTGGGCACATTTTCTCAGAGAAAGGAATGACACCAGAGAAAGAGATGACGCCAGATCCTGAGAAGGTGGCAGCACTCAATGATAATCGGCCTCCTACAAATGTCGCAGAGTTTCAGTCTTTCCTTGGACTTACATGTTATTGCACGAGATACATCAAGGACTTTGCCACCATTAGTGAACTGTTGAGGGCCCTCATAAGCAGCTGGTGCTGTTTCACTGGTCGACGGTGTGTCAAAAGGCATTTACAACCATATTGCAGAGGCTAAAAATATGCCATACTTTGACATTGAGAGAAAGACAGAGTTGACCGCTGACGCAAGCCCTGTGGGACTGAGCCCCATATTGGCACAAAAGGCGCAAGACCACTCACGACAGAGACACATCATTTCTTACGCCAGTAGAAGCCTGTCGAAAACAGAACAGGCGTACTCGCAGGCTGAGAAAGAAAGTTTGGCTGTCGCCAACATTTTAATGTATTCCTCTACGGGAAGCCTTTTACGATAATTGCAGATCACTAGGCATTATTGTTTCTCTATGGAAATCCCCAAGCAAAAATGCCACCTCAAATGGCTGGATGGGGCCTGCGGCTGCAGGACTATGCTTTCAACATAATTCAACAGCCAGGATAAAAGGACAATCCAGCCCGTTTCTTATCCCGTCATCCGAGTAAGGGTGATGCGCCCGAGCTGTCAGTGGCTGATCGATACATCAGATACCTGGTCCAGCAAGCAATACCGCAAGTTGTGGGTCCGGTGAAGCTGGCTCAGGAGGCAGAAAGAGATGTGGCCATACAGATCATCAGGGAAGGGCTACAGTCAGGGGAGTGGAGACGAGCAAAGGAAAGCGTTGGTCTTGAGTCGGAAGAGGGACCTGGACAGCCTCCTACAGGTGAAAGTTGATTTGGTAATGTCAGACAAGGTGTTACTTAAGGATAGCAAGATAGTGGTGCCCACATCTTTGAGGAGACGCGTGGTTAAGTTGGCGCATGAGGGACATCAAGGAATTGTGTCGACTAAGAGGATGCTACGTCAGAATGTGTGGTTCGAGATTGGACACAATGGTAGAGGACTTACTCAAAGAATGCCCCTCATGCTGTCTTATCACACCAATGAGGCATCCTGAACCACTGAGAATGACTGTGCTTCCAAAAGGGGTGTGAGAGGAGGTAGCCATCAATTTCTTTGGTGCCCATTGAAGGGGGGGAAATATGTTTTAGCAGTGATGGATGAATATTCACGATTCCCCACAGATGGTTGCTTCCACAGCGGCCCACCGCGTGATACCAGTGTTGGATACAATATTTACAGTGTATGGCATTCCCAGGCAGGTAAAGTCTGACAATGGGCCCCATTTACGAGTGAAGACCTTAAGACATTTGCAGAATACATGAGGTTCAGCCACAGGAAGATCGCCCCCCTATGGCCCCAGGAAAATGGGACAAATCATGGTAAACTTGAAGAGAACACTTCAGAAATCCCATCCGACGGGACAGCCTCATGAGCAGGTGCTACATCAGTTGCTTCGGGACTACAGGTTCACGCCACACAGCTCCATATGTAAATGCCCTACAGAGGAAATGTTTGTCATCAGTATCCACACGCAACTACCACAACACACAAAAGAGTCTGAGAATTATGCAGAGGATGATGCAATGAGCGCGAGGGATGTGGCTGCCAAAGAAAAGATGAAGCACTATGCCGATACCAGGTGGAAGGCAAAGGAATGCTTGGAGATGTGGTTGTTGTGAAGCATCCAAGAACCAGCAAGCACACTGCCACATTCCACGAGGATCCGCTGGTCATAACAGGGAAGAAAGGTTCCATGATCACAGGAGAAGGGGACAACCGCCAGGTGGCGTGAAACTCATCACACTTCAAGAAACTGACAATGACTGACCAGAGGCTGAGGAGCAGAAGTCAAATGCAAGAGGTCTGGTACTCATCGGATGAATCATATCAAGGTGATGCTGCATCAAGTAGAAAGGCTATGCTGTTATACGCAATCGGTGTAGGAGGCCAAAGAATATTGGCTGGTATGAAACAGTCCCCTCCTCCAGGTGAGCCTGTTAATGACAAGGTTTACACAGAAGGGAGGTGCAGAGTATCTGCCAGATTTACAAAAAAGAAAATGTAGTAATTCATATTCATTTCTACACAGGAAGCCAGGGGCAAGGAGAACCTATAAATAATAACGTCCTAAGACTTTGTGAGTTAGTCGCAATGTCCAATTTTGGTGACATGGAGAGAGCCATGCCAACAGGAGATATAGACGAAAAAGACACAAGACAAGTATATACTAGAGAAAGAGTTGTCATTAGATAAGGCCATAGAAATAGCAAGAGCGGGCATAAACCACAGATCGAACAATAGAACAATTAAATACAGTGCAGTCTACTGCAGAAGGAGTTTGGTGTCGCTGCTGGCTGGTGTTCCCCGGAGGACTTTCTTCGTTGTTGCACGTATTTAAAAGGGACTTGCCTGCACATTCTACTAAAGTCCACTGCGGCCTCGATCACATAACTCCAGAATTCCAGAGAACAATATGATCTTGGCAGAGTTGAGTGCTAGATCACCGGTGAGTGGTTGCAAGCTATCCTGCATATTGTAACTACACAGTGTGTTGATGACCTTTTGACGCACTCCAAAACAAAACAAATCTGCCAGCATTGAAGGCCATTTTCTGAGCAACCTATAGTGAGGGGGGGGGGGGAGTCATTCACAATGCAAGATTTACTTGCAGGGCATGGTGTGGAAACATCTTCCACCCCGTTGGTAGTGGGCCACACTAATTCTGTTACCGCTAGCTAGGCCGCGAGATCTACTTCATTGGGGTGCAGGACGGAGTCTCGTACAGAGTCAGTGGTGGAGAATCTGTTTAGTGATCATTTTTGCCTATGGCTAGATGTCAAGGTAAGATCACGGATGAGGAGCTTAGATTATTATAAACCTGAAATAAGTTGTAATGGAGCTAAATATCGTTTGTCTTGGAATGGTAGAACAGTGCATCAGTTTAATACTCTCCTACAATCATACTTTGATGGATTCGATCTAGAGGGCTTATTAGAAGAGTATGCATATGATATATTGGAGACAGTTTATAAACTGCTCCCGCACCTGAAGCATAAGAACTCTTGCCACTTGCATGGATTTGATCCTGTAGTCTTCATGCTAAAAAAAAAAAAAAAATGAGAAGAAAATTGCATTTGTTAAGACGTTTGCCACTAGAGAAGTTGACCATCTGTAAGCACCAGATGAGAACAAAATATAAGAACTGGATGCAGCAGTATACATTTGTTCTGGCTGAACATGACCCAGAGTTTATGTTAGATGTCCTGAAGGGTCCTATCCTAGCGCAATTATGGAATATTGTTAACCATCAACTTTTTCCGCAAATAGATATGCAGGCAAATCCAAATCCAGAATGCGACAGGATTGCTTTTTTATTCTAGAATAGACACGGATCAAGATGGTATCTCCAGATTAGGAGCCTACATAAAAAACTAGATGGGGTTTGCGGTTTGAGGAGGATGATATTCTTAACTTAATAAAGATAAGTTAATCTTAGAGGGCATCAACCCTGGATTGCTTGTCTCAAAGGTTTGTTTGTTTTATTATTTATAATGTGCGCCAGACCCAGGGGCATCAGAGCGCAGAAAAAGACAAGAATATTTTCAGCTTGGTTACAATGCTGTACAAGAGAATACAATAAGGATAAAGACAATAGGTATATACAACACAGATAATGGTAGACAGATTCAGCGTGATATATATACATGTGAGATAGCAATGAGCTAACAAGTCGTGTGTAGAGGTGAAGCAACATTATATACAGTGTAGGAAAGTGGGAGGCGCCCAGTTTTAGTGGTCATTCTCTTTAATCCATTTGGTGATATTGTGTCTGAAGTGTGGGTAAGTTTGGTTTTCCCTTAAGGCAGGGGTAGGGAGTTCCACAGCTGAGCGACTTTTACTGGGAACCTACACCTTCCAGATCGAGAGAGTTTGAACCTAGGTACCGTCAGGAGATTGGTGTTAACCATTCTTGTGGGACGGTTAGCAGTTTGTCTGTTAAATCTTTCTATAAGATAGCAAGAGGCATGATATCCTCTACTTTGGTCTAAACTTCTTCTGACCTTGTTCAGAAGGATTGCAGCCTAAAAGACAGTACCTTACTCCTGGAAAAACTCGGTTATAGTCCCAATATTCAGAAAAGGGGACAGATTCAACCCTGCAAACTATAAACGTATCCCCCTATCGGGCGTCCCTGGAAAGATAATTTCTTCCTTGGTTGATACTCAGCTAAGGACTTGGGCTAAAGAGTCAAGAATCATGGACCCTTTTTGGATAGGATTTTCCTGGGGAACTGGCACTGTTTTGACTGGTTTGTTAATAAATCTATTGAAGGAGAAATTCTTTGAAGCAGGCGCATGTTTATACACTTGCTTCATTGACGTCTCTATGCCTTTTGATAGCGTGAATCGCACCCTCTTGTGGTCAACTCCTACACTGGGGATGTCCAACCTACCTAACTGCGATCATTAGACATCTTCACCAAGGAACCACTATTAGAATAAGACTAAACAGCAAGGGCATGTTCTCCTCACCTATTAAAACATCTCGAGGACTGAAGCAAGGATGTGCCCTCAGTCCACTCCTCTTTAACTTGGACATAGCCGACTTAGGTATGGCACTATAGAAGATGTACTCCTTTCCACCTAAGGTAGACTCTTTCAGCATCAATTGGCTGCAGACGATCTTGTTTTATTCGATCAAACTCCAATTGGGCTGCAATGTGTTAGGGTTCAGTAATGCGAGACGGACAACTGCTTGTGTTTTTCTCGGAATTGAGCATTTTATTAACGTAAAAAGATGCAAATAAATCTTAGCTAAACCTACTCTATCAGGAGGTTGCCTACCTAGTCTTGAACTAAGGGGATCACTCCTAGCATGATCAGAACTGGCTCTCGCACTAAACAATAAACCCATTCAAAGTAAATCATAAACAACATAAATAAGTAAATACCAATCAACCAGTAATTCGGATGACCTTCACCTGT
Source organism: Ambystoma mexicanum (assembly GCF_040938575.1). NCBI lineage: Eukaryota > Metazoa > Chordata > Amphibia > Caudata > Ambystomatidae > Ambystoma > Ambystoma mexicanum. The sequence continues at coordinate 1,027,625,621 of NC_090922.1, read as the reverse complement.
CCGTGGTAAATCCCTTACCCAGAATTGTTCAGAGTCAATTTCCCCAAATGTTCAAAAGGAAAGATAAAGCCTTGAACCAGTTCTTGTAAGTTCCAAATTAAACAAAGGTTCATCAAATAAAAATCCAGTTCTTCAGCTTTATGTTGAAAAGTACCCCTTCCAATTCCAGCCAAGAAAACAGCACCAATGGTAATCCTGGATATCCTCTTTCCAAGATTGTTTTGACCCAGTTCAAATAATAAATGTACAACTTCTTTTTCAACAACTTTCCAAGTATGTATGACATCTGCAGTGTCTTTAGTATAATTGTCATGTTGCTTCTTCTTAGGGTGTTGCTTTCCTCTTGAGAACCACACTTCCACTACTGGTACAGTGCAACCATACTCCTTAACTCCATAGTATGCTACTAGTTCTGGCACCTTTAATACAACATCCACTGACTGTATTATACACAACCACAGTTCTTGTATTTCTGCTTCAACCTTGTGTTTTAGGATTATTAGACAATTTACAGACAAGACTCTTCGACCCCCTCAGGCAGCCAAGGCATCTTCTTTTCTATGCTATAAGAAATGGGCAGCCTCATCGCCTCTTCTGTCTGTCTTACTGCCACCAGTATAACCTGTTTTTGCTTCTTGATTGCTTTTCTCTCAGCTTCAATAGTCTCAACATAACAGATTGTTGATGCAATTTTCTTACAAGCCCCCAGCTCCCTTTCCCAGCATCGTTCCACCTTCTTGGTTCCAGTAGCTACCCTGAAGCTGTATTGCCACATTTCCAGCTTTGGATAACAATGTCACACTTGTATCAGAGGACACTGGACCGTTTAACAATTTAGTCAACCTCAGAATTCAGGTGAATAGATTTCAACAGGACTGGTTTCATTATATAAAGGGTTAGCCTCTTGGGTTGTGTAATGCTTGTTATTCTCGTCAGTTCAATAACTTCTACATTTCCTGAATATTTGTTCTTGATGTTACCAGGTTTATTCTTCAAAAGGAAATCCGATTTAGGTACATGCAACCACTCTTTAATGAAGATCTTTAACTTTAAAGAATCATAAGAACTTGGATTCCCACTTATTAACACCTAGCTATGCTTTGTCTGTGGTCAGGAACTAAAATTGTTCCCACGCAACCTCTCTTTGATGTCAGAACTCTTGTAACCATTTGTGAAAGTCAACGTTATAGTTTCCGAGTGAATTGAAAGCGTTCTCCTTCCTAATTGGAGAGACGCGACCACTCCAGTAACGTGAAACAGTTAACAATGGAAAATAGGAAAGCTTTTCTTTATATACGAGCACTCCGACTTGTATTATAAGTGCGCTTGATATATTTCCATGGTCAGCAGGACTCTTCACAATGACAAACAGTTTCTACTCGCTTTCACTCCTACACTAATCAATATAGAGCTGGTAATAGTTACCGAACACGGAGCTTGACTCACCGGCTCCAGGGACACTGTGATTGTAGGCTGCTTACACTTCGCAGTGACTTTCCCTTCTGCTACTACTTGAGACCCACACCTCTGTAGCATGGGTGTCTCTGGCCCAGCCTTGTCAAGGGGGAGTCTCCTTCACTCCTCTGTCCCTCAGCTTGCTTCTTTACATGTGCCTCGGGGTGTAGCACGATTACATCTCTGCAATCACAGCCACTAGGCGCACCAGGGAAGACCTTCAACTTCTGCACGTCTATCTCAGTGCAGCCACAGCAAAGAAGGGTTTGTGAACACAGGACGCTCTCAGAACTTGCAGGTGAAATCTGTTTTCCTCGTGTATGGGCGTCCCTTAAGTGATCACACTTCCCCTTCTGCTACTACTGCCAGCCTTCCATCTCCCCCCCCTCCCCTCCCCTCCTGCTGCTTCCTTTTATGCCTCTTAGGTGGAGCAATTGATTTCAAGTGCAGGTCATTATTGTTAATTGCCTCACCCTGGCATTTACTGTTAGGCCTAATTGCCTGCCCTTTACTTCCACATGACTCTTCAGCCCTCTTCTTTGTCTCAGCCCCAAGGGCGTTCTGGGACATGTAGTTCATTTATAGAAAAGTTCAATTTTCTCACTTCTTTAAATTAGCAAAAAGCCATCAAAAGGGAGGGACTACAGGGAAAGTTAAAAAGGGGTTCCTCCCAGTCTTCCCAGCTTGATTCCACCCCCATGTGATCCTCCCACAGTACACCACCCCCAGGCCAGGGTCAGAGACTGCCTGCCTTTCCCATGCCACATGAGGAGGGTCCCAGACCAGGTTTCTGGGGAGAATCCCTTCATATTCTTCACAAATGGGTTTCTAATTGCTGATAACCCCAATTGCAAGCACAGTATTATTTCTTAAGGCCAAACTGAACATGCTGATCTCCCAAGCAAAACTGGTTGATAGGTGCTATGGGAGATTTTCTGTTGTGCCTATTTTAACAAATGGATCTGAAATGTATTTGTGTTGGGAGAAGGGTCCGTGGGAGACCTTTGAAGGTCTATTTTGGAAGCAAGCGTTATTCCTACCGATGGGTATTCCTACTCCCCTTTTTTGCTTTGAGCTGGGCCTTTATCCATCAGGGCCCAAGTCGCATGGAAAACTTTAGCACTGTTGAGAACAGTTATTAGTGCAGATAGGACTCTGCTTTATTGTCACCTATTGCAAATAGTTGGGGACAAGAGAATACCAGTTCTTACCAACTGGGTGGAGATTTGACCAGAATCATTGACTAGGCTTGAGGCTACATGGAACCTTTAATCAATAATCCTATGGAGGTTAAGAAGTGGCTATGGGAGGCCGATTGGTTAAAAACCATCGAGCAGTGTAAGGCTTATTCTTTTCATCATCATTACATTGCCCTTGATGGCAAAGCTTTGAATAAGCTCCCTACATACTTGATTATATTTCCGGATGCTCAATGGATAAGATACTTCTTAAAAATAAGGCTAAACCTCCTAGCAACCGCAGAGATACTGGGGCTAGAACAACCATACCTCAAGCTGAAAGCATGTCTTTTTTGTAAATCATCTGATATTTAATCATTAAGGCATGTTGCACTGGAATGTGTTAATCTGCATGAATTTAAAATGCAATGTATTGGTCATTTTATCAATGATTTTAGAATTGGCCCTCCTGAGACCCTGTGACGCTATGTGGGGGGAGGCCCTCAGGTCTCTTGGAAACTCACTTTAATGAGATCTTTAAAGCAGAGTTTGGTTGGAAATCTGGGTTGTGATGATGTGAAGTAAGAGAATGCTAGAGAGTAGTTTTTTATAATCGTATTTACTTTGATAGTAGGGTTTTTTTTTTTTTTTTTTTTTTTTTTTTCCAAATATATTTTTATTGGTTTTGTACATACATTGCATCGAGTGGCTGCGAGTACATAAAGAGCGCTGCAGGCAGCGCGGTTGAGCTTAGAGGTGCAAGTAGTAAAACAACAAGGACCACGTCCTTCAAAACAAACAACAATAATAACAGGTCAGAGGGCAGTTCAAGGGGAGAAGCAAGCGATTAGTCTAGCCCTGGTGGGCAGTGATGGGTTACAGGCGGGCGGAAAGGGGATCCTTATATATTCTTTAGGCATTGAGTCATGCGCGGGCAGCGGCGAGCGTCAGCTTATCCTGGCCTTGATGCCTCATTCCTGGGTTTATTAGCCGGCGGGACCCTAGGCCAATCTGTATTCCAGCTCTGCGTTGTCCCCTTTATGTTTATTCAGTTTTGTCCATCCATCGCAGGGAGGGGGGTTGTCGTGCTAAACCTGGGAATTTCTGGGTGAAATCCATAAAGGGAGCCCATGTTTGGGAGAATTTGTCTCTATTTCCGAACCGGAGGGCAGTTATTTTTTCCGCTGCGATTATGTCCCAGCATTTCGTCCACCACATTTGTACTGCCGGGCCCTCTGGGTTTTTCCACAGCCTAGCTATGGAGATTTTTGCGGCCGTCAGCAGGTGGGAGCATAGCTCTGCTCTGTGCCCGGAGAGGGGGAATTGGCCCTCCCCGCATGATCCCAATAGAGCGATGCCCGGGTCCCATGGGATAGTGAGTCCTGTGATTTTATTGATGTGATCCAGCACTGATTTCCAGAATTGAGTAGCCTTGGGACATGACCAGAACAGATGAAAGAGGGTGCCTTTGTCTGGGCATCCTCTCCAGCAAGCCGGGGGAATCGTGGGGTTGCATTTATTGAGTGTCTCTGGGGTCCGATACCACCTGAAGCATACCTTAAATGCCCCTTCCTTGTTGGAAACGCACTTCGAGCTTCTGTTTGCTCTTGCCCAGATGTGGTTCCACTCCTCCAAATCGATAGACCTCCCAATGTCATTTTCCCACTTTAGCATATATGGCTCCTTGCGGGATGGGTCCGTTCTGTCCAATAGCTTGTAGAGGATGGAGATTCTTCCCTTTGGCGGGGACCCTGTGAGGGTGAGTTCCAGGGCCGTGAGGGCTCTGCTTCCGTGGCGCTTAATCTCCCTGCCCGAGAGCCAGTGGCGCAGCTGGGTGTATCTGAATCTCTCGCTCTCCGGCACATCGAATTTCGCCTTGCAGGCCTCGAAGTCCAGGGGGTTTCCATCTTCATAGAAGTCTTGAATTCTCTCCAGTCCTCCATTTTTCCATCTCCTGAAATTCCTGGGATTACAGCCCGGGGTGAATTCTGGGTTTCCCCAAACCGGGGTGAGTGGGCCCGTCGTGCCGCGGAGGTTCCACAGTCGCGCCGCTTTCTTCCAACTCCTTACTGTATTTTCAGTTGCCGCCAGGGGTCCCCTGCCTTCATTAGCGCTGAGTTCCTTCAGGTGTGGCAGCGAGGTTATCGGGCTTGGACTCCAGGCCTCCTCCAGCTCCAGCCAGCGGGGTTTAGTGGTGGCCGGGAGCCAAGCGAACGCCGGCGAGAGCTGTGCGGCCAGAACATATCTTGCAGCATCGGGCGCTCCCAGACCTCCCGTCTCCCGACTCCGGAGCATGACCCTTCGCGGGATGCGCGGCTGTTTCCCCTCCCAGATATAACTCATGATGTTCTTTTGTAGCTTCTGGATCTCCTGCTTCGGAATTGTGGTGGGTATGGCAGCGCATTGGTAAAGGAGTCTAGGGATGAGGTTCATCTTCAAGGCCGTGATTCTTCCGAACCAGGAAATCTCCTGCTTTTGCCAGCGTATGAGATCGACTTTGAATTCTTTCAGAAGTGCCGGGAAATTGGCTCTATACAACCTGCTGAAAGCACCGGGAAGCTGGACCCCCAGATACGGGAGGTTCTTTTTGGCCCAAGGGATCTGGTATTCTTTCTCCAGGTTTGATAATAGCTCGCTAGGTAGGTTGATGCTTAGTGCTGTAGACTTGGTGAGGTTAACCTTAAAACCTGAGGCTTCCCCGAATTCTAGCAGTTCCTTCCATAGGGCCTTCATGGATTCCTCTGGCTTGGTTAAAGTGAGAAGGACATCATCAGCGTACAGGGCGGCTTTATATGTTTGGGACTTGATTACCAGACCTTGGATCCCTGCATTGTGGCGAACTCTGATCGCGAATGGCTCCATGGAGAGGGCGAATACCAGGGGGGATAGGGGGCAACCCTGTCTAGTGCCTCTTGAGATTTTGATCGTTTCGGACCTGACTCCATTCATCTTGAGGCTGGTGGAGGGATGTTGGTAGTTAGCTAATGTCCATTTTATGAAGTTTGGGCCGAAGCCGAAATGTAAGAGTGAGTTTCGGATGTAGCCCCAGTCAAGCATATCAAAGGCTTTGTGTGCGTCCAATGATAATACCATCAATGCCTGCCCCCTCCTGTTGGCAGAGTCGATGACGTTGATGGTTCTCCTTATGTTATCATGGGTGCAGCGACCGGGTATGAATCCCGTCTGGTCCGGGTGGATAATTGAAGGAAGCAAGGGGGCCAACCTGTTCGCGAGGGTTTTGGTGAAAATTTTTGCGTCATAGTTCAAAAGGGAGATAGGTCTGTAGGAGGCGCACTGGCTCCGGTCCTTTCCAGGCTTCGGCAGTAGGACGGTTATCGATTCTTCCATGGAGGGGGTGGTGATAGTAGGGTTTTACAGAATGTTATTTTATACTTTCTTGCGTTTTTTGTGATATTTTCTGCAAATACTCTTTTTTCCCTTTTCTTTTGATGTCTTATTGTTTATTTTACAAACAAATGTGTAATTTGTGAAAAGTTCATTCTTATGAGCTATAACACAATTTAAAAAAAGTAAATACACCAATCACAACTCCAAGAGGGAACCATTTCCACCATTAGAAGACATGAGATCCCATAGGTGCAGCAACTACAGTCCTTTAACAAACGAATCATCATGTCCCGCTAAACACAAAATCTGTGCTGCATGTAGCAAAGTTGGACATTTTCCTAAGGCAAAAGAACAAGATGATAAGCATCAACCTGCCATGTTCAAAAAGCCAAGAATGCTTTTCCGAAGTCAAAAACATAAATCCACTCCTGGTTAACTGCACAAGCCGGAGAAGAGCCAAACTGCACTGAGAAGTCAAGATAGATGGTGTAGAGACTGAATTAATGGCTGTCTTGGTCTTGGTCATTCCCGTTGATAGTTACAAGCCAATTATCTAACAAGATAAAGTGAAAGTGTGGAGGGTGAAGGTAGAACCCACAGCATAAAGAGCCTTCAAGATTGAACTGCTAGAGTACAGAAAATGCAGTCTGGAATTTAAGGGGAGAAATGTCAATTCAAAGATATACTTTGCAAAGGATGTGCCAGCTGCACTATATTGGGATGACCAAACTGAATTAGATATAAAACTTCAAGCTGTCAAAGAACACGTGTTGGCAGTGGAAGGCGTGTGTCCTTTTCATGAAAATATGTTTAAAGAATACAGAACATTGTTTTCTGGAGGCTTGGGCTGTATCAAAGTTTATGAATATCACATCAAGCTGAAGCATAACACCATGCTAATCAAGCATAAAGTCTGTCCAGTGTCAGCTATTGCTAGGCGAGCACTACTGAAACGACTATAGAAACTACAAACCGAAGGCACCATTGAATTGGCTGAAGCATTAGAATGGCTCAGCCTGGTGGTGTTAATCAAGGTAACATCAAATAAGATAAGGCTTTGCATTGTCCTCCCTGTTGAAAACCAAGAGATATTGAAATACAACTATTCTCAGATTCTGGGCTTACATAATCTAAGCATCCTTGTCAAGGGGAGAAGATGCAAGGCCGGCCTAATATCGGAGCCAGCACCTGATATGGTAACAGCCCCTGTTCGAGTGACGACCAGAAGAATCCAATGACAGGAGGAAAAGCAAAATGCTCAAAAAATCCTGGGTCCAGTAGATTGAAACACTTGTGTATAGGTGCGTTATAAATGCCATATCATATCATATCATATCATGGTGCAAGTTCTGGATCCACTCCCTTGAGGGTTTCCCAGAAAAGGTGCTACAGGCAGATAAATGCTATTGAGTCCGGATAGGGTCTGAGGAACCATCAAGGAATGAGGAATGAAGGCAACAGATGGATAGGGAGAGGCAGAAGCATGGACAGAAGGACGAAAGTAAAAAGCAAAGGAGGACCTTTCAGCGAAAGGCACTGTAGGAAAGGGGAGTCGAGGACAAGAAGCATCAGGAAAGAGGGGAAATGTCTGACTAGATATTCGCTTACCAAAGCATTGAGCTGCTGTTAAAATGGCCTGGAAAGTACCTAAATTACACAGAGGTTCTGAAGTAGAGCCAGATCAAACAAGACTCAATGATGAAAATAGACAAAATGCAAGGCAAAACCTAGCTTTATTAACATCCAAATAAATCAGGGAAAGCATAGAAGCATAACCTTGTTGCTCTCAATTAATTCAATACAAACAATGGATTATATGCTCGAAAATAGTTACTGCTGACCTTACAATCTACTCTCTCAATACAAAACCTATGGGAACTAGGGATTGGTTAAGGGGATTGACTACATATACATTTTATTGGGGTTAAAGGTCTGATTGAATAATGCTTGTCTGATGGCTCCTCCTGAGACCACCTCTAATTGATAACAGTAAAAAGACATAGGGGTTCATTCCGAGTTGGGCGGTAAGGGTTTACGGGCACCAGTAAGGATGCTGGTGTCAGTAAACCCTTACCGCCCTATTCTGAGGTCCCTTAGCGGGTCCCAGCAGGAGCGTTCTTTGCGGGACCCCTTAAGGGACCTTGGAGCTAATAACGGGCCCGCAATTTGCGGGCCTGTTATTAGCGCCTTCCCCATTACCATTGAGCCCTAAGGGGGGCTCAAATGGGAATGGGGAATGGTTTACTGAATGGGGACTTACCAGGTCTGCATAGGTCGGAATGACCCGGTAAGTCCCCATTCAGTGAGACCGGAAGCAGACCTGGGTTTGGAGGAAGCCATGGCGCTAAAAGCGCCATGGCTACCTCCAAACTCATAATGACCCCCCATAATCTCTACAATAGACTATTGGTTGGCATATGACGTTATGGGCGGGTCATAGGTTTTCATTGGTTGGCTTTGTACTACCCAACCTTGGACAACTGACAGGTCGTCTGGACATGAGTCGGACTGGAGTAGGGGGATAGAGGTCCATCGACTGCTTTCCCTTCAATTAAAGAAAATATTATCTCTTGTTCCTAGGCCATGAGTGTAAAGACTGGAGGGGGGTCTGTACTTCTGCTCTCTATATGGTAGAGGAGAGGCACATAGGACCTCAGCCAAGATTCTCTATTATGGTAGCAATGGACGAGCAATCAAGGCCTAGCTTCTCAGGAGGTGATGCCGGCTGGTTCTTAAGTACAGTGTAGTCCCCAATCCCCCACAAAGGAATGTCCACACACTGTATTAGTCTTTATATAATTAATATTCAAGGTTATGTACACTATCACAATAACTCACTTTGTGCTCAGAAAATCAACAATGGTAAATATATACAGTTCTAAAGTGGTACCACAATTATTATCAGATCTCATTAAAGTGCATCAACTATATTCTGGTCAAATGTCACACAGATCACTTAATAAAGGCAACCAACAATAGACATAGGAGGAAAGCAGTTGGTTAGAACAATTGGCAGAATACTGGCCCCTACCACTAGACCCAGTTCTGTGTGGCGATCCCCCCACCGGGGCAACCTGTAAAATAAAGATATAACACAATCCCAGTACATGTATTGTTCTATAAGTCTTATTTCCTTCTATAATGTTTCTACCCCCCAATGTACCTGGTAGAGCAGAGTTCTTCGAAGAGGCGTCGATGGATCCTTCTTGAGTGACTCCCTTTAAAGCAGGAGCCACGGATCATCGAGAGGCGTTGAAGAAGGTGAACTTGGCATCAACGGCGTTGATGAAAAGTTCATGGGTGCCGAGACCGCTGCGTCGATCCAGGCGGTGCTCGTCGGCGACGTCCTGCGAGGATGAGGTGTGCGGGGCACCTCGGCGATTGATAGTTCAGGACCGCAAAGAGTTTCTGAAGAACTGTGGCCCGACTAGGGCATCGAGTCGTCAAAGTCTTTGTGGTCTTTGGGTGGCAGGAAACCCACCGACGGATTCTCCTCGGTGCGTCAGCGTCCTCGACTGCCTCTGGCGGGATAAAGCTGTCGGCGGTGCGGACAAGAGAGTCCTTCGATTCAACAGTCTTAGGCAAAGGAGCGGGCTGCTCCGGTCGTCGGCGGCACGGCGTCAAGCGGTCCTCTCTTCTGGGCAACATGGCTTCGATGGGCCTCCATCGGTTATAGCGATACCCCGAACCCCTTTCGAGGGTCTGACTTCCAGGGAGCTTCGGCGAAGGTTAGCGGTGCTCGATGGTCCCTCGGCGCACGGCAAGAGGGCGCCTAACCAGGTCCTCTCTCGGATCAGTCCTCGACGAACTCGACAGCTTTCGGATCTGGTCGAAGCAAATGCAACAGCAGTTCTTCTTCTTCCAGCTGGGCGTCGAGGATAAGCAGTTCCAGTTACTCTCCAAGTGTCAACTCAGCTTCTGAACAATTTCCAGTGGTGAGAGGTCCCCAGATATACTATTCTGTCTCTCATCCACACTGCTGGGTCACACTCAGCAGCCAATCATACAGAAGGGCATTCATGCAGTCCGCCAGCCAATCAGGTATAAAGTGCATTCAGGCCATACTCCTCCCTCTCTGACACTGAAAACAAGGAATGTGGATTGGGACATGTACCCAACCATTCAACACTACACACTGCATTCATGCCAGTTTTCGGCAGGGCTGTCTCAGTCTTTGGGCCTCATTACAGGTCGGGCGGTCTGGAACTAACAGTGGCGGTAAACTCGCCGCCACTGTTAATTCCGGACCGCCCGATCCCGACTCCTGCAGGTGGGAGGTGATGTTCCCGCCAGATCTGACCTTGCGGGTTTAACACCGCCCGCCTGCAGGCGGACGTGGAAACACCAGCACCATCACGAGATGGTGCCGGTGTTTCCACTTCCCCATTCCCATTGAGTCCTATAGGACTCAATGGGAATGGGGATTTACCGAATTCCGCCTCCGGAATTCCCGGGACACCAGGGTCGTAATGCCCTGGTATTTACGGGAGTCACAGAGGCGGAATGGTACTACGAGTCCGGCGGTAACAAGGTGGTTTTACCGCCTCGGTTACCGCCGGACTCGTAATGAGGCCCTTTGTCTCTCATACCAGAAACCAGACATCCACAACAAGAAGTGCATATTGGTCACACACCCCATTCACCCAGGTCCCACCCACAGGGTGTACCCACAATATACAGTCACTGGGAAGGCTCCAGCCAGTCTGGCCTGGACTTCACAACAACACCATATATGCAACTTCCACCCAACAGCCAGTCAGGGGGAAGGGACAGAGTCATGGCTTACCAGGACTTTTGGAAAACAAGGTAACTGGCAATAGGAAGCAAGAGGCCACAGGGGCCATCTTGTTTCCTATCAGGGATCAACTGATTCCAATGGCAGGGCCTGGGTATCCCTAAATGGAGGATACTCAGAGCACCTGTCAAATTCAGCATGGAGCTGCCACCAGCCCATACCCTGCTCTGTGGGCCACACATAGGTGCCAAAAAACATACACTAGGGGCACAGGGTTGCACCCCCACCCATGGGTGCCATAAGGGTATCCCATGGGTCTGTACACCAAACCAAAAATAGGAAGAGCTGCACTGCCAGGAGTCCCACATGGACTCCTGGGCAGAAAACAATACAGAACACAAATGAAAAAGGACTACAGGACAGGGTGAAAATGCCCAGGAGAGCCCTGGCAACCACCTTGGAAGTAACAATTCTGAAGCGGTATAGCCTCAGAGTACCTGGTGGCATGATCAACCAAGACCAGGATGAATCGATGTCCACCTGAAGTGGGAGGGTCAAGGGGGCCAACAATGTTGATGCCCACCCTCTCAAACGGTGTGCCAACCACTGGCAATGGCTGCAGTGGGGCAATGACACTGCCTCCAGTCTTGCCAGACAGCTGACAAGTTGGGCAGGTCCAGCAGTGGGACTCCACTTCTACTCCCATCCGTGGCCAGTAGAAATGGGCAGAGAGCCTCTGCTTAGTCCCAAGATGACCAGCCAAGTGCACCTCATGCGCCAACTGCCCTTCTCCACCTCTTACCATCCCCAGACAAATGGTCTGGTTGAGAGGTTTAATAAAACTCTCAAGGGCATGCTAGGTGCTTTGGTGGAACCCCAGGTTTAAAGGCCCTTGCAGTGTCTCAAGCCAGTAGAAGGCTGGCCATTCAGGAGGACACTTCTCAAAAATCTACGGGTGTTCTGTGGGATAGTCGCCAGTACCTCCGCGTACTGGTCCCAGGCCCAAAGGGACACTAAGGAAATCTCTACAGCAGCACCAAATGTGATCCCTGTAGAGGAGGGGAGGCCAGTGGCCTCCACCTCAGACATGGGGTAAGGGTAGGTCAGACTGACAGCCTGTACTCTAAGTGCCTTATCTTTACACTTGGAGTCAACCTTCTTGTGATCCAGAATCCCACATTCCCAACAGGTTCCAGGAATGCGGGGTACGGTACTGGAACCACTGGGAGCCTGCTTTGCAGCAGGTGGACCACTACTCTTATTCCCACCCACAGATGACTTATCCCCACTAGATTTTTCAGTTTTAGGAGAGGAAGGTTTTGGTTTACCCGACTGTGACTGCTTTTGGGACTCCTCATTCTTTCTGAGAGGTCCCCTTTTCTTTGTCCTTGTCCTTCCCACTGGAGTCCTTAGGGGACACCCGGTGGGAGACCCACTTGTCAGCCAACCTAGCCAGCTTAAAGGGATCCAAAATGTTCTGGTCAGCAACATACTGACGCAGCTCTGGTGAACAGGCTTCAGAAAAATCCTCAAAAAACAAAAGGTGAGACAATTCAACAAACGTTTTCACTTTGTAACCATTAATCCACCCCATCATGTTCATGTGCGCAGCACTCACCCAGTCAACCCAAGACACATTCTCTCTTTTCTTAAATTCCCTGAACCTTTTAAGGTATTGGGTAGGTGTCTTGCCAAACTTGGCAATCAAAGCAGACTTCAAGCACTCATACTGACCCCTTTCTTCCACACTCAGTTTCAGAATACAGTCATATCCAGTCTGAGGCACTCTGCTTAACAAACACTTAGCCCAATCTCTCTTATCAACATCATGAATTGCACAAGACATTTCAAATGCTTCAATCCATTGGAGAATATCTGAACCCTCCACAAACACACCGACCAAATCTTTCATAAACTCGTTGGCTGGGGACCTGATACTCTCACTGAGTTTAGCTGAAGTCTCCACTCTATCTTTCTCTAGCTGGATTCTCTGACATTCAGTGTCCTTGTCTTTGAGGTCAAGATCCCTATTCTTGAGTTCCACTTGCTGTGCTAGCTCCTCTTTCTTAAGCTCAGCTTCTATTTCCAAATTGCGGTATTCAAAGGCCAATTTCATCCTTAATAACTCAAGCTCCAAGGAATTGCTGGGGTTTGGAACAGAGGCAGCAGGAATGGTGGCATTCCCAGAGACAGATTCAGAAAGAATCCCAGGGGCAGAGTCCTCATTCGTTGCATCCCCCCCTTCAAGAGTTTTGCCATCAGTCTGGTAGTCCACCGGGGCAGCTATCAGCTCAGCCCTAGACTTATCCACAAAGTCTTAACTCCCTGGCTTCACAAGCACTCAGGAGAGCCTCTAAGCTCATCCTAGTCAATTTACCATTTGCAATAGACTCCATTGCTTGTAATGCAGTTATCTTGTACACAACTAATCCTTAATGTAACAAAGTGCAGATATTTTGTAAGTGGCACGGTTATACACTGATTCTTAAAACCATAGTGTGAAGACTGGAGGGGGGGTCTGTACTTCTGCTCTCTGTATGGTAGAGGAGAGGCACAGTGGACCCCAGCCAAGATCCTCTATTACGGTAGCAATGTACGAGCAATCGAGGCCTAGCTTCTCAGGAGGTGATGCAGGCTGGTTCTTAAGTACAGTTTAGTCCCCAAGCCCCCACAAAGGAATGTCCACACACTGTATTAGTTAAAACACAGTCTTTATATAATTAATATTCAAGGTTATGTACACTATCACAATAACTCGCTTTGTGCTCAGAAAATCAACAATGGTAAATATATACAGTTCTAAAGGGTACCACAGTTATTATCAGATCTCATTAAAGTGTATCAACTATACTCTGGTGAAATGTCACACAGATCACTTAATAAAGGCAACCAACAATAGAAATAGGAGGAAAGCAGTTGGTTAGAACAATTGCAGAATACTGGCCCCTACGACTGGTCACAGTTCTGTGTGCAGATCCCCCCCACCTGGGCAACCTGTAAAATAAAGATATAACACAAGCCCAGTCCATATATTGTTCTATAAGTCTTATTTCCTTCTATAATATTTCTACCCCCCCAACCCCCAATGTACCTGGTAGAGCAGAGTTCTTCGAAGAGGCGTCGATGGATCCTTCTTGAGTGACTCCCTTTAAAGCAGGAGCCACGGATCGTCGAGAGGCGTCGAAGAAGGTGAACTTGGCGTTGACGGCGTCAATGAAAAGTTAGAGTGCCAAGACCACGGCGTCGATCCAGGCGGTGCTCGTCAGCGACGTCCCGCGAGGATGAGGTGTGCGGGGCACCTCTGCGATTGATAGTTCAGGACCGCAAAGAGTTTCTGAAGAAATGTGGCCCGATAAGGGCGTCGAGTCATTGAGGTCTTTGGGTGGTGGGAAACCCACTGGCAGATTCTCCTCGACGCGTCAGCGTCCTCGACTTTCTCCGGCGGGATAAAGCGATCGGCGGTGCGGACAAGGGAGTCCTTCGATTCAACAGTCTTGGGCAAAGGAGCGGGCTGCTTTGCCTAAACTCCTCCCTCTCAGACACTCCCAACAAGGAATGTGGATTGGGACAAGTACCCAGCCATTCAACACTACACACTGCATTCATGCCAGTTTTGGGCAGGGCTGTCTCAGTCTTTGTCTCTCATACCAGAAACCAGACATCCACAACGAGAAGTGCATATTGGTCACACACTCCATTCACCCAGGTCCCACCCACAGGGTGTACCCAGAATATACAGTCACTGGGAAGGCTCCAGCCAATCTGGCCTGGACTTCACAACAACACCATATATGGAACTTCCAGCCAACACCCAGTCAGCGGGAAGGGACAGAGTCAGGGCTTCCCAGGACTTTGGGAAAACAAGGTAACGGGCAACAGAAAGCAAGAGGCCACAGGGGCCATCTTGGTTCCTATCACGAATCAACTGATTCCAATGGCAGGGCCTGGGTATCCCAAAATGGAGGATACTCAGAGCACTCGTCAAATTCAGCATGGAGCTGCCACCAGCCCATACCCTGCTCTGTGGGCCACACACAGGTGCCCAAAAACATACACTGGGGGCACAGGGTTGCACCCCCACCCATGGGTGCCATAAGGGTATCCCATGGGTCTGTACACCAAACCAAAAATAGGAAGAGCTGCACTGCCAGGTGTCCCACATGGACTCCTGGGCAGAAAACAATACAGAACACAAAAGAAAAAAGACTACAGGGAGTCCTATCTGTGTTCATTGCAAATTAATAGACAGTCTTCCACATGTATGGGTCACGCGTGATGGGACCAGATTTTGAATTAATTCACCCTGCATTGATTGGGATTGTAGCTAATGTTGGTGCAAGTGTTATGGTTTCCTCGACTACTGGCAACTCTTAAGCTATTCCCCATGGAATCTTTGGGCTTCTACTTGTCCTCTACCTGGCTTACAAAGACTGGTTGTTCTTTTAAATAATGTAAGATTATATGGCTTATGTCTTGGGAATAGTTATCTCTTGCTTTCACTGCAACGTTCCTCTCGTCCCTTTTCATGGGAACCTTGGCTTGGGTTGCTAGCTACTGTCTAATCTCTGCACTTATCTGTATTCTTGTTATTTCAGCAATGTGAATTCTTGTGAAGTCTTGAGGCCTTTCATTTACTTAAAAGCGTGTTGCAGCTTTCATTTTGGAAAAGATGGCTGCACATTACTCTTGCGTTTCTATGTTAGTGAGCTATATTTGTGTGTTTGTTACATTCAGCTTATACACTGCTTATGTTAGTATTCTCCATTTCTTATAAATGCCATGTTAATATTCTTCATGTATAAATGAATGTATAAATGCGTGTATTACCTAGTGTTTCCATTCTTCATGTTGAGTACATATTTCCTTGTGTCTAATGCACTCACATGTATTGTCTCTTTGTCGGTTCGTTTATTCTTTCCATCTTTAGCTTAGATTGTGTCAATCTCCTGGTGTACCTGCCTGGGATATTTGGGGTGCGGTTGCCTCAGTGAGTAACATTATTGGGCCCGGGGAGGGGCCCTAGCTATGGAGGATGTAACCATCTGCCTCTCTACAATGCGGCAAGCGCTCAGAGCTTCCAGGACCAAATGTCATGTGACATCAGTATGCAAGAAGGCTGTCTCTGGACATGATTGATTGGGCTCTACAGCCACCAGCGGACTTACAAGAACGCACAGTAAACACCCTCCAAAAACCTGCAGGACCATGTTTCCCCTTCACTCTGCTCCCAAAATATTGCTCTCTAATAGGTTTTCCGCAATCTGAACCTCTTGGCCTTGTTGGGATGCTGCACGTGCATCCCAGCACATACTTAACTGGTCCAAGATCGAATTCGTCATCATTGGTCCCCTCAAAACAACAACTTGTCCAATAGAGGCTCAGTGATATGCCTCTAAAAGGATTTGATCCACTCTCGGATCCAGCAAAATCCATAGACTTCACCATCAACAGCAGCCTGTCCTTCCAGAAACACATAGTCACGAAAGCCTAAATGACCTGGCTCCAAATCTCTAGCCTTCACAAAATCAAACTGTTCATCCCGCCACCGGACATCCAGACCATCGCGCATGGCCTTTTGACCTCGCACATCGATTGGAGAAACACCCACCTGACGGGGCTCCCAACCACACATCTGCTCCTCTAAAAGCACTCCACCACACTGTAGCATCACCCCCAATGGAAACTACAATGACTGCCTCTCCAGGCTAGGATACTGTTCACAACTGTATGTACTATCTACAATCGGGCGCGCTGACATGAGCCTCCAGATTAATATTGTAATTGCTCAAGTGGGTAATGAAAAGTCCTTTTAGGGCTGTTCTGGTCCTGAAGAAGATGCTGCATTTGGTATATGTCGCTGAAACTGGTCCACCTTGTTGTTAATTTCCAAATAAACTGAGATATTGTCACAATTTTTATGGTCACATATGGTACATAGGGACGTGATGCGTATTCATTTTGTATCTCCCTTTGTTTTTATAGCTACCAGGCTTCCTTTCTGAGGAGGCGCATAAGGAAGAATACAAATGGGTTCCTTAGCTCACTAGCTTAGGATGTCATCCTAAATTGCACTTTGTATAACGGTAGAGGGGGAGAGTTTCTGTTCTGGTTTAGATAGGCGGCACATCAGCGAGTCCTACGGACAGGCACTTTTAGGTAGGCTCAGTAGAGTGCTTCGTTGAGGGACGTGTATCTTAGGGATACATTGTATACTTTTGTAGTATTCTCCTGAATTGCATGGGGTTCGTGCATCATCTGCAAAACATTCACGAGTACCCCACCAGCATACCTAGTGACTAAGCTCCACATATATGGTAGCACACGCTCCTCAAGCAGCATATTAACCAACTAGCTCGAATCACACGCAATTCTCATCTTTAACAAAGCTATCAAAATGTGCCTTTTCAACAACACATGACCAAGGACTATTGCTAATGAGTGCACAGGCTGACACATAGACTGCAACTCACAGTACTGGACTAGGGTTAAAAGACGATATCCAAAACGCCAGCTACCCACATCCCGTACAATGCTCTGTAGCTCTGTAGCTAGGTCCCCACTTTAAAAAATAAAAATAAAATGAGAGTAAGGAAGATTGCCTAAAGTGGAACGACTGGCATGTGTGCTTATTGTAGGAGTTTTCAGCAGCTATACTCTCACTCCTGTTCTGCAGTTGACTTCAATATCACGCAAGGTTTGATTGTGGCTATTCTTCCTATAAGCAAATATTTCCGAATGAGGCACCAGCACATCGAGGATGAAAACTCTCTCTCAACTATTCTGTGAGGCTTCCCTGGGAGAATGATATGTTACCATTGCACTGTCCAATGCCTCTTAACCTGTCTCTCCAGAGGTCCTCCTGGGGTTTCCGACCCGATTTGGATTGAAGGTTTAGTAAAGAAATGCCAAACTAGCTTCCTGGTGTCGGGTACCTCCAAGGAGAATACCTTCGGCCCCCACCCCTTGGCATGCACACAAAAACTAAAACACCAGATCTAATGGGTATTTAAACCTTATTTAAATTTAAAAAACAAGCCTGGCTGATGAGCCTGGAAAGGAGCATAACGAGCAGGCTCAGGAATGGTGATGGGGCAAGGGGATGAGACCCAGCTTTTGTGGTATACATAAGGAATGCAATGTGATGCTTTCAGCGTAAACATAATCATTTATGTTACTATATCACTCGCAGGACAAACATTTGAGCTTTTCAAGTATTCTCCAGCATACACCACAATATCCATCTCTTACTCCTCTATTTTTGTAAACCCTGTTAAATCCAGTGTTGCTTAGGAGAGGTTGGATTTAAGCAGGATTATAGTTTCTTGAACCTTTCATTGAAATGCATTAAAGTGTATGATTAACATGTAAGGTAAAAGGAACCCCACCCCTTTTGGTTTTGGTGTATTTTGTTGGCGCAGCCACCACAATATCGCAGACACAATTGCTTTAGAGAAAAAAGTGGTGCCAGAAAGCTGACTTTGTGTTCAGCCAATGCACTAAATATTATTTTTTGTTCTATTATGACGATGGAATCCAATAGTGCCTATTTAACTAATTTCCGCCCAATCTGGTCTACTGTAACATATCACGTGCCTATATTAGTTTCAAAGCATGTGCCGCGGAGGGATCTTTCTTTACAGTGACGGATGGAATTGCTGTATATTTGGGCGCTTCTCTGTTTTACAATTGTCCCTCTTCTTTCTGTGTAATGTGAGAGTCACGGTTAATAGTCCTCCTTTGCGAACATGAGGGCCTGTGGGGCCCGGGAATTCCCATCACCGGTCTGAAGAGCTACCCATGTTGCATCTTGCAGATAGTGGGTGATGCTACCAAGCCTACCTATAGTTTGGGAGGAAGATTGGAGCAAGGCTACTCCAGATATAGCCCCACGAAGAGTCCATAAGCGACTATCCCTTCAAGCTAATTGAGTGGTTTGAAAAAACCCTTTTCCAAATGCTAAAGCCCATGCTAATATATGCAGTTTCACCCACAATGATTGAACAATAAACGGTGGCCGAACTGCGAGCTGACAACATTCCACCCGCAAGTCCCATATGCAATGCGTAGTGGATCAAAGATTAGGGAAACACAATCTTATCAAGTTGAAACGTTAGTACAATTAATTTGCTGGGAAACATTACGGATACTATATGCCTGGCTGCAGAGCTGCAAGTTCAAACAAATACATCTGCCTCACTTTAAGATGGTGGTAGGGGGCCCTTTAATGACTTATATGGTTGAGTGCAAGAATGAGCAAATAGTGTGAAGGGATGTTGGACGTTGGCATACGCTGTTGGTGTGCAGTGTGGATTGGCAGGTTTATGTATGTGATATGTTTGATTGTGTTTGTGTAGTAACGTTTTGTGTTTTGTTTATGTAACTTGTTCGGTCACATTAATAGACACAGTGTATTTGTCTCGGTAGGATAGCTCAGCGGCAACGTAAGTACTCGCTTTGGCAGCAAGATGACACGGAGGAGCAACACAAGTTCGAAACCCCGGGTCAGCGCTTAGAAACCTCTGGGTATTAAGCGCATTATAGATAACTTATCAGATTGTATATTGTGGTGTTGGGGTAAATTATTTGCAACGTATATAATTGATTGTATATAACACTATTGGGGTATTTATTTTGTTTTATTTTTTAAGCCTTCATATGCAGGGACTAAAAGTTGATTATTTAGATTTAAAAAAACATCAGATAAACAAAGTGGGGAAATAAAAGATGGTGGTAAGGGAACTTTAGGCCCTCCATCACCACCAGGCCACCAGTGTCAATTACCTGTATAGTGAGACTAGGCACACACGGCTAAGGGCAAAACCATTACACTGGAGAAATGAGGCAGGGAGATGAAGCTGACCCAATTACAGACTCGGAAGGAAACGAGAATTGGGAAACACTAATCGGGGACCTCAGTAGCGTAATTAGTGTAATAAAGACCACAACAAAATACCCATCCTTATGTAGGGAGTCAGGATGAGGCTGGAATGAGCCAATAGGGGAGGACAGGCCCAGACAAGGAGAAGCTGGAAGCCTTCTGAGGGTTCTATCAAAGACATTTGACAAGACCAGGACCAGAGGAAGGAAAAATGCTAAAAGCACACTAAAAGATATACCTCAGATACTGGCAGAAGCAAGAGACCAAGAATGAAAAACCCAAAGCCTGTAAAGGGTTAGAAACTTTGGCCCAGCAGAGCAGCGCTCGGCTGGTAGATTAGAATTTCACAGTCTGACAAAAACCCTAAGCATGGGGACATAGTACGTCGAGTAGTGATAAACCTGACACAAGTGAGACAGTTATTAAACCAAATTAAATGTATTCTCAGTTTCTTCAAGGAAAAGATTGGCGTTAGGTGGGTTGCATCTTGACACCCCTGCTTTTCTCCCTCTTTATCAATGATTTACACAAGCTTCTTACAGAACTAGGAACTGATGTCCCCAGACTGGGAACAAAGCAGTTCCTGGCACTACTATATGCTGATGACACGGTTCTAATCGCTCACGCCCCCAATACACTTCAAAAACATATTAATGTATACTATAGTTTTATGAGGGATTTGGATCTGGAAGTGATTGCCGCCAAATCTGTCATACTAGTATGCCGTAGACTGGGAAATGTATCAAATTGCCTTTTTCTATCTTGCATTGCTCCAGAATCCCAGTTGTTAAGGAATTTGAATACTTGACAATTTCCTTTCATAGTACACAAACTCGTGTGAGCCATTGCACAGTCGATTGGTGGTGTTTTTGGACTCTCCAAAATGTGCAGGTTGCAATCATTGGACATGATGCTTGTGGAGTACAAAATGAATCCCTGTTGGCTGTGAACTATGGGGCTTCATTGTGGGGGTTTGGTTATTTATCTACTATCCAGACTACAGGAAAGCATTGTCTAAAAAAGGTTTTTGGTTTACCAAACTCTGCATCAAATTACACAGTACACCAAGAGTTGGGGATGAATTTCATGGAGGATGACCTATTTCTGCAAACGCTATTTCATTGGTTGAGAATTTTCAACAATCCTAAAGGTAGTTTAACTCTGTTTATTCTCAATACAATTTTAGATCATAGCAATATGTTGTCCATCCCTTGAATGCGGCATGTTAATACTGCCCTTGGAAACATCAAAAACATCTGCACTTTAGGCTTCTAAATGTTCTTAACAGGGCAGTGGTATCCCATTTAAGAAACCAGCTGGTGTCCAATTCAAGGGACACGTGGGAAAGGAGGGAATGGCAACACCTTTTAACTCGAGGCATTTGCCATTTCCTCATTCTACACAGCCTTATCTAACCTGGTCTAACCACCTCTAAAATCGCTCATTATTAACTAGAGCTAGATTCAATTGCAGAGGTGTCACTAGAGGGAGACTGGGGAAGGGGGGTGTGGTATAGCCCCAGGTCTTTTGGTTGTAGCCCCGATAGAAGCTTAGAAGTTCAGGGGCTACAACCAAAAGGCTAGCTAGCCTCGAGTCCCGACAATCCCAACATTAGCATAGCCCCAGATCTTTTACAAACCTAGCACCACCCCTGTTCAATTGTCTACCACTCAGAGTGATCAGCTGTCTGGACAGGCATTCTGGGGTTTCATGTAATAATGTCGCTGTGAAAAGTCATCAGGTTCTGGCAACTTTTTCCTGGCTACCAAAATTCTTTCCCCAAATATTCTAGGATGGGTATAGTTATATATTATTAACTCCAGTCCTAGAATATTTGGGGAAAGTGTTTGATAGCCTGGAGGGTGCATCATCAATGATTTTCTTTTAAAGTTGCCAACCTGATGACTTTTTTCATGGCAATATTATTACCTGATACCCAATCTGGCGGGAAACATTTGTCTAACCTGTTTATTTGATTTATTTTGCATTTTTAAAGCACTCACACAGCCCGGGGGCATAGAGGCGCTGTTACAGGAATATGTGTCTTAGTTGCGTATTTATAACACGCTTAATACCCGTAGGTTTCTAAGCACGGACCCGGGGATCGTACCTGTGTTGCTTTGTGTTGTCTTGTTTCCAAGGCGAGCACGTTGCCGCTGAGCTATTCTCCCGACACTAACCTGTGGAGGACCTCCTACATTTTTTTGCCCGGCATATGTCCACAACAGAGCAGCTACACTTGTTTCCCTACTGAGAGCCAAGAGGCACGAGGTTTTATTTATTAATCGTGGACTCACTTTTGGTGGGATGGACTAAGCATTCTGTTCACAAACTGCCATGAAGTGCAGGAAAACATTCATGGATTTTATGCAATGAAATTCCCTCTTTGCAAACTGTCAATTTGATTGGATGTTTTTATTTATTATTATTTTTTGTATTATTGCCTGAGATATTTCTGATGGTTTTCTGGATATTTTTTATTCAAATAAACATTACTGACTGGCTGATTGGATCAAACCATTTCAGTTACTACAAGGTTCTCCTCTAGTACAAATAAGGATTCTCTAAGGCTAGAAAAAAGACACAAAGGGGAACCGTGCTTCTTGTTGCCCATCCTTGACAATCACCGCAATATTGTACACCTTTTAATCATAAAGTCCACACCTATTTTTACCAGTCCGTGCCCTTTCTGGGACACCTTAACCTTTAAATAATGTTCCAAAAGAACATGGCCTACAGAAAAGTTTCAAGCCTAATCTTAAAAAGTCTTTTACCCTATCCTACCGACACAAATATTCCAAGGTATAACCAACCAATGCATCCTCAAACTCTATTCTTAAATGACCCTCCTCTAAGCTAATTACAACCAAAACAAACAGTTCATGGGAAGGCTCCTTCAGGAGTAACTCACTGGGTTTCATTACAAGTCAGCCGGTCCGGAATCTGTTTTTTCCGTGAAGGCAGTGACACCGTTTCCAGAAGTAAGGCGTGATTATGGTTTGTTGGTTGCGTGCACTACACCATCACGGAAACGGTGTCACCGCCATAACGGAAACACCCACGGAGACGGATGCACCGGGTACAATGGCAGCAGTACATCCGTTTCCGCCACGTCCGTACCGGAAACAGAAATACTGGTTCTGGAAACACTGTGATCGTGAAAACCAGAAAGAGAGCGGCGGCCATTACTTAAACCACAATCCACTGCAATCCTCAGTAACGACTAGGGCTACAGCTTCAGTGACTTGCTAGAAACAACCACAGAGATGACATCCCGGATCCCAACCACCCGCCAACGCAAACTTCGCTTCAGCGAGGCTAAACTGACAGTGCTCATTGAGCCCATTGTGGACCATGCGGCACTGCTGTTCAGTGCGGACCAAAGGCACAACACACAGCAGAGTCGGAAGGAACTATGAACAGCCGCTGCAGAGAGGTGCACAGCAGTGGGAGTCAAGGTGCGCATGGTAAGACTGCCACAAGCGCTGGGATGATCAGCGGCTGCGTGTCCGCAACATCATGGCAGCGCACAGGTAGCACAGCACCGGCACAGGAGGGGGGAACCACCTTCACCTCTGAAGCTGCAGACCTGGGAGGAGCAGTGCAGCAGCTTCTTGCACCTAGTGGGGATCGAGGGAGTAGGACAAGCAGAGGTCGGAGCCGGCACACCTGCAGAGACTGGTAAGTACAGAGTGCAAAGCCACGAGCGCGAATGATGGAAGCCCCCACCCCCAAGGCAGGGCCTAGAGGCTCAAAGCACATCCACCATTGACCCTCCCCCCCCCAGGCAGGGCCTAGTGGCACACAACACATCCACCATTGACCCCGCCCCCAGGCAGGGCCTAGAGGCAAACAACACATCCACCATTGACCCCCCCCCCAGGCATGGCCTAGAGGCACACAACACATCCACCATTGACCCCCCCCACGCCACCCCCAGGCAGGGCCTAGAGGCACACAACACATCCACCATTGCCCCCCCACCCCACCCCCAGGCAGGGCCTAGAGGCACACAACACATCCACCATTGACCCCCCCCACGCCACCCCCAGGCAGGGCCTAGAGGCACACAACACATCCACCATCGTCCCCACCACACACAACACCCCCATGTAACAACACCACCAGGACAGGCAGACGGCGTGCAACTGTGTGCAAGCCATGAGCCACAGACCTGAGTGCATCACCCATCAAATGTGTCTACATGCAAGTGGACCAAGTATGAGGAGTGCTTTGCATGTGAATGGGCCATTCACATCCTGTCACATGACTAACAGCATGCCCTACCTTCCCCCACAGGCATTTCAACCGACAGTGACTTGGCACAACAGCCTACGCCAAGGGGGAGTGGACGTGGCCGTCGGACAAGGCCATCTCAGGATGCCACTGCCACCACCTCCGGCACACAGGCATCTGCCACGGTGACGGTGTCCGATGACACAGACACTACCATCCCTGCACGGTTGAAGTCCAGATGGCAACACAACACACCAGCTGCCACTTTCGTTTCACCCACCAGTGGCCCTCTACCACCGACAATGACGCAACCAGCGTAGAGAGTGCGCCGGGAGAACAGGGCGCAAACGCATCCGACAATGTGAATGAGGGGCGCAACACCACTCCTGAACAGGTAGCTATATCCAGCGCCATGGGACTTCACAGTCCATTGCGGTCCCCAACACCTTCCATCCCGGAAATCTGCGCCTGCCTGCAGCGCATTGAGGAGCACCAGGCAAACCTGACCCAGCTTGTGGAGCAACAGCTCCAGGAGGCAAGGCTGCAACGTGAGGAGGCCCGACTACAACGGGAGAGCACTGCCACCTCTGTGCGCCGCCTCTCTCGTGCGATCGGGCAGTTTGCCATGACGAACATGGTGTTGTCACAGCGGGTGAGGGAGCGGAAGAACATAATGTCCAATATTGCAGAGTCAATGCTGGTCGCCCAACAGGCTTACCTGGCCCATGTGCCACCTGCAAACACTGTGTTGCCCTCTGCCAGCAGAACACCCTCCAGTTCGTTGACCCGTAGCCCTCGTCGGAGGTCATCACGGCGCTGGCAGGACCCTCTGGAAAGGACAACCATGGGCACAGGTGCAGCTGAAAATAGGCTGGGCATTGCTGAACTGTTCTCACTCTAGTTGTGATGGGCTGCGGGTTGGTGGGTGGGTACGTTGGGGAGGTGGGGGTGGTCCTTACTGGGGTTAGTCAGTTGGGTGCCTGGTTGGTGGGTGGGTACGTTGGGGAGGTGGGGGTGGTCCTTAGTGGGGTTAGTCAGTTGGAGCCTGGTTGGTGGGTGGGTACGTTGGGGAGGTGGGGGGGCACGTTTGTTCTTAATTACAATCCAATACCTGTTTCTCCTGTTGATTCTAAAATACACTGGTGTCAAAATGCAAATGACGAGTGGACAATCTCATTTGGTGTGTATTCCAACCATTTACTGTAGTGCCACTACATGAAGTGCTGAATGTGCATAGGAAGTGTATCAGAAAAAATTGTGTATGAGTGCTGCACGTGCATGTTGTCCATCAATGCAACCCCGGCTTGGTAGAGCACCCATCCCATCACCATCATGATCATCATCCTCATCGGCTGCCTCGATGTCCGAGGGCAGTGGAATGTTCCCCCGTATGCACAAATTGTGCAGCATTGCACACGCAAGTACTATATTCCCTGTCTTCACCGGGCTGTACTGCAATGAGCCACCTGATCTGCTTAGGCAGCGGAACCTACCTGGCCTAGAGCAGTCCAAAGGTCCGCTCTATCACGCCACGTGTGCGTATGTGTGCCTGGTTGTAGGCCTCCTCATGCCTGTTCCTTGGCCGTCGTATGGGCGTCATCAGCCATGGCGTGAGTGCATATCCAGTATCACCTGCATGGGGTGAAGGCAAGGGCACATGTTACTGTTTGTTGGAGTACTGTCTGAATCAGATGGAGTCCACTGATGCTCCTTCTGGTAATACGGTGTGTTAATCATCTATTGAGCTCACTTGGATCACATCACAATACTGGGGTCTGGGATGCCTAGATTCGTGGAGCAATGTTTGGCAACAACATGTTGAAATCATTGAAATGCATATAGTTCTGATGTGGTGGGTGACTCCTGTATTGTGATGTGATGGGCAGATGTGCATCAGGCAGGCACACATCACTGCAAAGATGTGACCACAGCACACTGTACGAGATGCAACCGTCGTGTGCATGGGAGTAGCAAATGTACATTGGGCGGGGGAGGGACTCACATCCTCATGTTTATATTGCATGTAGTGCCAACCGATGGCTAGGGTGTGCATGAGGGTAGGCAGGGCATGTTCTTGCGGGACATGGCATGGAGCAATGTTGGACTTGCCGCAGTGAGCTATATGGATTCTGGTGCTTGTCCATCCTCCCCCAATACACAGGGGTCATGCATTGGTAGTTTTGCTCACCCAACTGCCTGGGACACTGTGGGCCTTGACTATTCCCCCCCCATACGCAGGGGTCATGCATTGGCAGTTGTGCTCACCCACCTGCCTGGGACACTGTGGGCCTTGACTATTCCCCCCCCCCCCAATATGCAGGGTTCATGCATCAGCAGTTGTACTCACCCAACAGCCATGTGCCTTGTCCCGCATAACGTTCCATGTAGCATGGTAATGTTGAATTCCGCAAGACCATCGAGTCGTGTGTGGACCCTTGGAAATGTGCACAGCAATAGGTGATCACTAGTTGGGCATTGCAGACCATCTGGACGTTCAGTGAGTGGAATTCCTTTCAATTGCGGTACAATGCTTCAATCGCATGTCTGACAGTCAACTCCACGTGCGTGCATTATAATGAGCCTATGCAATTGGGCATGCCTGCAATGGCATGGAAGGCCACTTTGGTTGCAATGACCTGGGCAAGGGTACGGGGTAGGGAAATGTACTCTGCCGCATGGTGCAGCAGCGCATCCAGTACCTGGACCAGTATCCTGGAAAAACAGGGTTGTGACAGCGCGTGCAGCGCCCCAACAGTGTGCTGATAGGTTGCGGTGGCAAGGAAATGCAGTACGGAAACTACCTTCAGCAGTGGGGGGGATTGCATTCAGGATGCCGATGCGGCTGCTGATGTCCTCTTCGATGAGGGTGACGATGGATATGATTGAGGCCCTGTCAAGCCGGTATAATGTGTGGATTTGACCTGGGGTCAGGTTCCAAGGTGAGGCCCTGATGCAGGGTATTGCTGGCTGCCTGCGGGGTGGTACCTGCTGCACATTTCTGTTTGGAATTGGCACTGAGTTCCTGATTTGCTTCCTATGCCTACGCCTCCTCCTTCTCTGCCCCAGTGCTGCCTCAGTCTGCACTGCTGCTTGTAGGTTCCCTATCCCAAATGCTGCTAGGGCGGCTGACAGCATGGTTGTTTTGGAAGGTGGCCTGGGCGTGGGTGTGGGTCGTTTTGTAGCCTCCCAGTGGCCTATGATGTGCAGCTGGCCTGAATGTGCACACCTGGGCCTGTTTCAGCTCACCTGACACTGTTTAATGCCATGTCCGTGGTGCCAGCGGTACCGGCACAGTGTTCACGGTGTTTGCGCCATGATTGTGGCGGTGTTTCTGTGTCCGTGCTACTCATAATGTGCCCCGGTGTTGCGCATTGTCAGTGATTGGGTTTACGCCAGCGAGTCGTCGCGCTGTTTCCGCCCACGGAGCTACTGGGTGTGTTGACAACGCGAGGGTTGCTTTGCGGTGATGGTGTTTCCGGATTTGTGGGTTGGAATTAGCCGGTCCGGTAAACAGTGCCGGTAGGGGTTTACCGGCACCGTTAAGTCCGGACTGGCTAACTTGTAATGAGGCCCACTGTCTATTTTCTTTCGCCTCTCTGCTTACACCATTTTATCCATTACCTCTCCTAGGTCTTCCACAGCTTTCTCTTTTATGTCTTCTCAGGCTCGATACTCTTGACTGGCGAGCTTCTTTTGGCTGCTACGTCTACGATTCTTGAAGGATCTGACCTCAACCCTAGATTGCCCAATTCGCACCACAGCTTCTTTCAGCAGCCACACGAGATCCCTCCTGGACTTCGGGTTCTATACGGATTCGCAGCAGGTCCCTTCTGGATGATTCTCTTGGAATTCTCAACATGCCCCTCCTGGACATTCAGTGCTCTCAGTATTTTGAACAGGTCCTTCCTGGACTTTGGGTTCTTTTCTGTTAACTTTGCACAGGATTGGGTCTTATTTATTTATTCATGTTGACATGTATAAAGTGCACATAGCCCAGAGGCATCTATGCGCTAAAGCTTAAGAGTTTGGTTATTGGATAGTACTTCAACAGGTACAGTTGCATTTCAACATATACATTACAGAATACAGAAAAACCGATATACAAAGCAGTAATGACATGTATGTTTTAGCATAAGTAATTATTATTCATGGCAATGGTACTAGGAGTTACGGACATTGATATTCTTTATAGGGTTGGGTGGTAGGTTAGGAGTGGACGGTCTAGCCTAGACCTGGTGTCTCATTGTTGGGAGTCTAGGCTGAAAAGTCTGGTTTCCAAATCCAGAGGGATGGGTTATTTCTCAATTGTGGTGGCAAGGTGTTCCACAGTTTGGATGCTAATACCGTGAAACGATGTTCAGTTGCTCATGCACATTCTGGTGGGCGTGTCGTGTGAGCATACTTGGTGATTGGGTGCTGTTCGTGTGACTACAGATTCACCAGGTGTGAATAATCGGTTAGCAGTCCACAGCTCAGTTCTGCTAGCCAATGTTATGATAAATCCTCCTATTATCTTGGATTTATTGCTGGGCGACAGATACTACTGTGGGTTGTGAGATGAGGTTCTCATGCCTTCTACAGTGTATATTGGGTTCAAGTTTCTGACCTACGTGTGTCCATCCAAGCAGATGTGTGAAAAGTGTGCAGACTGCTGGGCACACATCACTAGCAAGCTTTTATGTTTCAGTGAACTGTGCCTTCTGGTCTATATTGTGTACTTCGCGGACACCCACTGTGGCAGCACATCTAGAGCCAGTAAGATGGCTCAACGGTTTAAGCGCTCGTTGCTGTGATCTGTATTTGATCTTCCGGTTGCAGGTTCAAATCCCAGCACGGTCGACTCGGCCTTTAATCCTTCAGAGGTCGATAAAGTGAGTACCAATTTCGATTGGGTAATGATAACAATAATAATATATGTAAATATGTCCTATGTAAAGCACTTTGGATAAAAGCGCTATAGATATACAAAATTATTATCTATGAAAACAGTCCTTAGCCTAGCTCCTGATATGCTCCACATGAGCTGACTTCGTTGTATGCCAGCAAGGAGATTTAGTAAATGAAGGGCTGGGGGTCATCCAAACTAGGAATGGACTCTAGAATCTGGGGGATCCACCTAGTATCTCCTCCAAGGCATGCATCCCCAGGGTCACCCCAGTCCCATCGCCTACCCTCAAGCACTGAACTTTGCCATACAGGTTAAACCCAATGCAGGTGAAGGGTGCGCAGGGAAAGAATGGGTCCATCCCTCTGCAAATTAGAAATGCATTCTGGAATGCACTTGGAAGCACAACCAGTCACACCCACAAACACAGTGTGTGTGTCAGGGCCAGGTTGCATATGTGCAGTCATTTTGGAATGTAATGATTCCTTTTTAGACTCCTCTATAATGCAAAATGAGTGACTATTTCCTGCTTGAGTGAGCACCATCAAATGTTTTACTAATTGTGACCCACAGGGCTTGCCATAGACACAGAACTGCTAGAATGGTGTATTTTAACAGATCATAGCAGGCCAGATGTGTCTAACAGCTGCACTGGCCTAGCCAGCACAATCTTGTATCTTTACATATCTGACAACAAAGGTGGCTGGGGCCTTCTCTTGGTAACACTCTCAGGAGCAAGGGTGCGGGAGGAGGAGGGATTTACACCACCAGTCACTGTGACCATGATGAACCAGGCTGCAAGAGTGCATGACACAGTGTTCCCACTCCACAACACTACCCGGTATGTGGAGGGATCGTACCTGCTTGTCGGGTGTACCCGATAAGCTGGTACGACCCCTCCAAATACCGGGTAGTGATGTGGAGTGGGAAGTGTGACCGACTGCCTAGCATGGTCTGCGAGGGTGTACATGGGCATTTGGTAATTATTTGGGGGAAAAGTAAAACTGGAATAGTAATTATGTGAGGGGCATTGTAAAACTGGAATGGACATTATGTGAATCTAGAGTCATATTTTCTGTTGTTAATATGAAACTAGATAAACATTGTGTGGGTGATCGGAAACTGGTATATTACATTTCTGAGAGTGATGTATATTTTATGGAACCATCGTCAATGTGGCATAATAATTCACTGTGCAATGTAACACTGTTAGGGGGGGTCCTAGGGGCATTGTGAAACTGACATGACCATTTTCTGAAAGCAGTTTGATAATGACAAGTAATTTTTCTGGAGACAATCGGAAGCTGACATTGTACATTTCTGGGGGCATTGAGGAAATGGTGTGGAAATTATGGTATTGTTTTTTTTACATTTCCTCAAACACGTTTAACAGCAGTGAAGCCCAAAATAGTGTTTTATTGTGCCCCCATTAGGGGAGTCAAAATCGTAGTATGTGGGGGAAGAATATTTTGGCAGGTGAGGTGAGTAGTGTTGCGGTCGTGGGTAGGCCTTGGGTAATCTGTGACGCACCTGAAAACAGACAAGGACACGGAGCGATTCCAAACACTTCCTTCTTTATTAACTTCCAACATAACTTCCTCTTGCCCCGCCTCCCTAGCCCGTCACTTCCCTTTCCCTGCTGCCCCAACCACCCGCCTCCCTCTGTCCATGGAGACGTTAACGTGACATCTCCCCCCTTTTTAAACAGTTACCAGACCTTCACAACTGGTGAGTGTCTGGTGGGGTTCTCTAACCCATTTCTTCAATCCAGCGGCGAGGCTTGTTCCGAGTCCGCTAAGGATGGGAGCTGATGGGCTCTGGAGGACCTCCGCTGGCTTTGCCGTCCATGTGACTTTCGGTGACCGAGTCCTCTATGTCTCCATGGTGCCCTTGATATGGATCATCTGTGGCATAGTTAATGGGAGCAATCACTCGCCCATTTAATCGTCACGACCCTAACAATGGGATTCCCTTGAATTTCGGGTGATGGGACCTCCCGTGCCTTGCGCCGTAATCATGGACCCCTTCTTCTGGGTGACTAGTAAGGGTTCCTCTTGGAAGATGGATGTGTGCTTGTGAGTCTGTGATTGTTTGACTGCTACAACGTGTCCCACCTCGATCTGGGGCACCCTCGCTCCTCTATGCAGGTCTGCATAAGCCTTCATGCGTTCCTTGGCGGCATCATCTCGTTCCCTCAGTTCCCTATCCAAGTCAGGCAGGTTGTCAACCTTTTTGGCCTGCAGGATTCTTGTCTGGATGTCCCTCCCAAACATAACTTCCGCCGGTGTCTTACCAGTGGTACTATGTGGAGTGCCCCGTAGTCTCTCATCAGCTGGTTAAAGACCTGTTCATGTAGCTTCCCAGTGAGCTTGGCTATTTGGAGCACTCTCTTCAGGTTGGCCATGAAGTGCTCTATCATTCCATTGGCCTGAGGCCACAAGGGAGGTATCTTCCGGAGAGGTATCTTCCGATGATGAAAGTCCCTCGCAGATGATTTGGCAATCAGTGTCATTTTCCATCTCCCGCACTATCATTTCGGTGTCTATTCCTTCCGGGTTGGTTTGATGTATGTGGTACGGAAGATGCCTGTCTGTTACTGAGGGTTCTGGTGTGCACCCCTCCCAGTGCCTTCTGGAAAGAAAGTCTGCAGGGATTTCTCCTTTTCCTGGCTGGTGAACAATTTAGAAGGCATAGTCTTGCAGCCATAGCCCCCATTGGGCTATCTGCAGTGGCATCTTTGCTTGTGGATTGCCATATAAGAATAGGAGGGCCTGATGGTCCGTAATGACCCTGAAGGGCTTGCCATATAAGAAAAGGTCGAAGTGCTCACAAGCCCACACCACGGCGAGACCCTCATTCTCAGCTTGAGAGTATGCCTGCTCGGTGGTGGAGAGGCTCCAGGTGGCATATGCAACGAATTGAGTTTGAGAGGGGTCTCCCGGGTCCACTTGTGCCAGTATGGCCCCTAATCCCACTGGGCTTTCATCCACCGTTAGTTCTGTCTGGCGGCTGGGGTCGTAATAGGACATGTTTTCGGCCTTGGCGATCCTCTCCCTGATGATTTCAAAGGCCTTTTGGCACTTGTCCGTCCAGTGAAAAGTGGTGCCTTGTCTGGTTAAGAGTCTCAGTGGCTCTCTTACTGTCGCAAAGTCCTTGATGTAGCGTGTTAAGTAGCTTGCTAGCCCCAGAAAGGAGTGCAACTCTGATACGTTTGCCGGGGGCACAGTTTCTCGGGATCTGGTGTCATGCCTGACTCTGAGAAGATGTGGTCGAAGAATCTCAGCGTGCTCTTTCGGAATTCGCACTTGTCGTGGTTTAGCCTAAGATTCGCTGCTTCAAATGCTTTACACACTTTCATTAGAGCCTCATCATGTTTGTTGACGTCCGTGCCAAAGATCAGGATATCGTTGCTATAGTTGAGGCAGTTCGGTATGTGTTTGATAACATTGTGCTCCTCGGCATGAAATATTTCCGCAGTCGAGGACACCCCGAAAATTAACCTTTTATAGTGGAAGAGGCCCAGGTGAGTGACAAATGTGGCAATGTGCCTTCTTTCGGGGCTCAGTATGAGTTGGTGGTACCCCTTTTGCAGGTCCAGTTTGGAGAACATCTTGGCTCCGTTTAATAGGTGGATCATGTCCGTAATGCGCAGAGCCAGGTGTCTCTCTCACTGTATGGCTTGATTGGGGCACCTCATGTCCACACATAGCCGAATGGCTTCAGAACCTTTCTTGGGAACTGGCACTATTGGGGACACCCAGGAGGTGGGGCCAGTTGCCGGTTCAATAATGTCCTGTTCGAGCAGCTTGTGCAACTCATCTTCCACCTTTTTCTGGATGTTAACCAGGATCCCTCTGTAGTGTTGCAGTATGCTGCGTATGGTTTCATCTATGTGGAGCTTTATCTGTCTGTTTTTCAACTTTCCTATGCCTCTGAATATGCGTGGATCTAGGGTGCATCTCGTCTATGATGTCGCAGAGCCCACTGCCAGCTTCAAGAGACATATCTGCCGTGCGTCTACAATGGGCTTGGTGGCCCCCTTGTAGAGATCAAAGTCTCTTATCCATTTGGTTCCTCTGGGGCCCATGTTGCTGGTATCAGAGATATCAAATGCACCTGGGCTGCCAGCGTGTCTGACAGTCTGTATGGGGCCTGATCCACCGCCTGTGGACCCTGCCCTGGCGGTCCTTGCCCCTGGGCCTGTGCCACTTGGTTGTCATCTTGTCCCACCATCCTATTCTTCTGGTTAAAGTGGTTTTAGGGTGGTCCCCTCCTTGGTTCTGTACTTGAAGCTCTCGTGAATGTGGGGCTTCTCTTGTCCCTCAGGACACCAACACACACACAGCTTGATCAGATGGCCGCCTTTCCCAGGCACGAGCACATCAGTTGTGGATGCTAAGATTGTTGGGTCCTGCTGCTCTTTGGTGCATCCCCCCCTAGAGTGCTTCCCTTGACTAAGAGTGCCTGCAAGTCCACAGCTCGACGTGATGGCCGCCTTTTCTAGGCCTTTCCTAGGCACGAGCACCATCAGATGTGATGAATATGACGGCGCTTTTGCCGTGCCGGGCCTCACTTGTCGCCTCAGTTCGGGGGTCCAGCTGCCACGCCTTGCCTTGCACGGTTAATCAATGTCACAGCCGCGCCCCAGGATGAGAACACGGCAGCTTTTTCGCTGCACGTGCTGTCACTCACCGCTGTGGCCCGGTCCGGTTTAGGTTCTTTCTGTATCCCTTCGAGGCAGGTGTTCGTTGGTTATGGCTTAGGTCGTGCTGAAGTGAACCTTTGAAGTACATAGGCTTCTTTGTCTGGAAGGTGATCCCTAACCATGTGAGGCCACAGAAGGAAAAATCTAAGATTGTCCAGCCAACTATGAGAAGTGGTATATGCCAGAGTGGGTTGGGTTTTCATAAGGGTATGTGCTGGACACGAGAGTATTCAAAGGGGAATTTGTTGGACACAAGAGGGAAGCGTGAAATGCAAAGCTGGACACTATTTCAGTATATCACACCTGCACAGTCCCTTGCTGAGATCTATGTTTAAAGTTGGAGTGTAGTTGTTCAATTTCCTGTGAAATATCGAAAGACAAACTAATCAAAAGTAATAAACACTTCAAGGTACTTTGTGAACCATAGTTTACCAAAAACCCAGACATTGGAATGTGCCAGTAATCTTGTGCAAGTAATTATTTATTATACATTACTTGATGATAAGTTGCCCTTTGTGATAACACATGTTTTGGCTTTCGTAGCCGTTCTCAAATCAGGGCCTGCATTTACTTTCATTTAATTGTATGCATATACAAAGTAGTTGTTCATTTTGATACAAAATCACACACATAAAGAATTTTGTTGTAGTGTACCATTCAGGCAAGTATCAATAGTTGTCGTTTATACATTAAATTATGATTCATCAAATAATCGCGCATTGTTTGTAAAAATATATTTTTTGTACATACACACAGAGAACGGATTGGTAAAGGGGAAGATTGTGTAGGTTTTGAAAAACATCAAGGATAGAAAGAAGGAAACATAAATAAAATGAGAGAAAAAATGCATAAAATAGTTCCCAGAATATTTATACACTATTGCACAACCTTTCACCAAAGTTATGTTGAATAGTTGTTTACCTTGTTGTTCCGGTATTATTTATAAATAGCCTTGGGTCTTTAACGGATTCAATGGGTTAAATTCCTGTGACCAGATCGATGCGATTTGTAAATATATATCTTTGGTCTTAAAAAGATTCCTTACATTTTTAAATATCTAGTTTTCTCATATTGGAAAGGTACATAATACTAATTTAGAGTCGCAAGCTCTAGTAGTAGTTTAATTCACTACCATCAATTGATACATATAGATCGTAGACACGGCAGAGCTTTGTGCACTGTTTTTGTTAATTAAGCGGGTATCTGAAAGCATCTTTGTAACAAAACATCGGTTTTCAAGTTCCATCCTGAATTGTAAGAAGAATTCCTATCTTTGACAAGTGCCGTCCCCACGGCCACACTCCTCATATAATCTAATGTTTCGTCTCGTGCGCACAGACTTTTCAGACACTAACCCTGTAATTGGCAGACAGTCTCTTACCTTCTGTTTCTCTGTTCCGATCATTTGCACGCGTTGGCTTGTAGTCAAGGACGCCATAATGGCGTCTCATCAGTGTATTTAGTTTTTAGTGCGTTGCCATGACAACTTCCTTTGAGAGTCCTTTATCTCTTTCTATGAACATTTACCCGAGAAACGAGCGCCATGTTTTGGGCTAATTCGGATAGATTTACACTAACATTAATGTTACGTGTTGTTTAATGCCGTATTTGTGTTAATTACTAAAAGGATTTGTCATGAGTTAGCGATATTTTGCTACGTTTACTAAATAGAAGTTTATTAATTCAATTGGGATGCACATAATTATTCTGTATTTCTTAAAAAAACGAAAAGATAATGAGAGAGAAAAAGAGCCCATCCTAATTAGTAATGCAATGTATTATTATAAAAGCGTAATAATACGCATCGCTGCATGTACCGTGTAACGTAGTATTATCAAAACTCTTCTTATTAGCATACTTCAGTTACATAAAGGATACAAAGTGAATTAGAATTACAAGTGCATTAGTGTTTTCTCTTAATTGTTGATTCCATTCAAATTGACATTGAACTTTGTAAATACTTTTTGTCACGATTATGTTGGATTAAGATCATTAGAGTACATGTTCCAAGTGTAATAGTCTTTCTTCGGGAAATTTCCACAATACAATCGTATGGTAGTTATAAGAAGGACACCATTTCAATGTCTGAATTTAGACCGGTAACTGTGGTATTAAAATGGCAAATTAAGGGGGCGTGGCCAGGCGGCACACCATGCGGACGTGCCTCCTCTGAGCTCCGGTCTGCAGCGCCCAAGTCGACCGTTTTAACCCTCTCAAAGGAAGAATTTCGGCCCCATGCGAAAACTGAACTGAGATGACATGTGGAGGGACCCGCTGCCAAATTATTGAAGGGGAAGACTTGGGATTAATGCACTTTTAGTGCCGTGGTTCCTGGCACTGGGAAACCCAAGATGGCGGATCGTGCCTTTTTCAGCAATCCCTGTGGGGAGACGGAGGGCCCCTGCGGCGGCAACAGAGCCAAGGCGCCAAGGGTGGAACGGACACACGAGCGACGCTGAGCCCGGCAGAAGTGCCCTATGGAGAGCGAGGTCCGAAGCGATCAAAACCGAGCGTCATCGGAGGTGGTGGAGCTACGTATGGAGCACTCGCAGTCTCCCTAACCCAGCCATCCGACTATCCCCGCGGCAGCGACTCTGAGTCCCCCTGCGAGCCCCGCCCGGGACGGCTCGCCTTGGCTGGAGGACGGCGGCGCCCGGGGGAGGTCCCATCTACGACCTCACAGCACAGCTGACTCTCCGGCTACTCAAGCCCTAGAACGGACGGGCTTCCCTCGCCGGGTCCCCGGCCCCCCCCTGCAGCGCCGGAGAGCGGTCCCGGCCGGCCCCTGGAAACTGGGCCCCGGGTCCCGACAGGAGAACCAGACCGGGCTACAGCTGATCCTCCCTGCGGGTGACTCCCCCGCCTCCTGGCCCCTTCAAGAGCGCTGCGTTCGCTCGCCTGCCCCCCCTGGGAGCGCTGCTCGGGGCTGTGCGGCACAGGGCAGACGGGCCTTCTGGGGACCTCTGCTGCGAGCTGCCGCTCTTCTCAGCCCACTCCACCATTGGCCCTCCGGCCCTGAAGCCAGGGCTGCACCTGCAGTGCCTGACCCACGAAGTCTGACAATAAAGGGTCCATGGAGAGTGACCCTGATCATCCCACCGGCCCGGCGGATTTACAGCACTATGAGGCCACTCTGCTCCATGACCGTGTGACTACGGGATCAGACAGCACAGACAGCAAGCTAATCAGGTACTGAAAGCAAAGGGGTCACGAACAAACACACCAGGGGGTCCTGAAATTAACCTAATAGGAGCCGTGGAGCCGGGAGAAGGGGCCACTGTTGAGGAGAAACTCTTTGGGAGGGTCCAAGCACCCTGGTATACTCTGCTTGATTTATAGCTGCGCTGGGACACAAGAAGTTTAGAAGCTCATAACAATACCAAAGCACGGGCTGAGTGCTCTTACATACTCCTCTCCTCAGGAACTTGGGGTCTCCATGAGAAGCCAATCAAGCGCAAACTACAGCACCCTGGGGATGCCCAAATCTGGGACTAGGCAGAAAACACGCAGTATACAAGACTATTTATCACCTCAACCAAGAGACCCATCCACTTTCCCTGCTCTAACTCCGGAGGTGAATACCAATATGGCTGTGTCCAAAGAGGATTTGGAGAATATGTTAAAGTCCTTTAAACAAGATATCACCCAGGAAATTAAGAAGGAGATTAAAACCTCCAAGGACTCTTTGGCCCAGTCGCTTGCAGATCTTACTTCCCACCTTGGGGGGCTGGAATCCAGGGTCAATGACCTAGAGAATGTCACCTGCGTGCAATCCCATGACAATGATGCCCTAGCAGGAAGAGTAAAGATCATCGAAGAGCATCCGGAGGACATCTGGGCAAAGCAAGCTGATCTGGAAAACAGGTCGAGACGAAACAACATACGCCTGCGTGGAGTCCCCCGGAAGATCCCCGACCGGGACATAGCGGAATATGTCGAGACATTCTTTAGAGCCCTCTTAGAGCTGCCACCAAATGAGGAGCTAAAATTGGACAGAACGCACCGCGTGTATTCCTCGGCCCAGTTGAAGAAGAACTTGCCTCCAGATGTACTTACCCGAGTGCACTTCTACCGCCAGAAAGAAGACATCATGG
This sequence comes from Ambystoma mexicanum, assembly GCF_040938575.1. Taxonomy (NCBI): domain Eukaryota; kingdom Metazoa; phylum Chordata; class Amphibia; order Caudata; family Ambystomatidae; genus Ambystoma; species Ambystoma mexicanum. The sequence continues at coordinate 1,027,588,107 of NC_090922.1, read as the reverse complement.
CGGCAGCCAGGAACGCAGACTCAATTCGATTTCAGAGCACTGAGATACACTTATTTCAGGACCTGGCCCCATACACCTTAGCTCGCAGACGGCGCCTCCACAGAGTGACAGCCTGGTTGAGCGATCAGAGGATCCGGTATCGTTGGGGGTTCCCCTGCAAGCTTATATTCAAACTCAGCAACCAACACCACATAATATCCTCCGAGGAACAAGTGAAAAGCTTGATGGAAGAGTCTTCTGATGGGGCGGACCACAACCCACGGCCCCCGGAGAGTGATGAGTCCATCTCTCGCCCTGCGCCAAAGCCTAGGAGGGGGGAGATCCCGCCGTAGACCGGAGAATGCGACAGCCCCTAATGATGAATCAGTATTGAGGAAGACATCAAAAACCCCTGGCGGGGCCACTTCGCCGGCGTCCTCGGAGGGGAAGAGTTGGGCAGAGATCTGTACAGGCTGAAGGTGAGAGAGCAACTTTATACCCTCACCCCAAGGAAGGTACCCAGCGAGGACACCACCTGTTCCCCGCCGGGACCCAATGCGGGAACCCCTCTGTGAGAGTGGGGAGCATAACTCCCAACGAAGTTCTCCCCTATGCACTGGAATGTTACTCTTCCCTTGTTTCACCCCCCCCCCCCCGGTAGGTCTCATCAGAGGCCTTCAATCAGACTGTTACCTGCAAATAACGATCAACTCCCCCATGTTAAACCCCAGTTTAACTACGGTAGTTACCTGCTACCCCTGAACCTTAGGTCTAAACGTAGTTTGGGTTCTGGAGATTCTCTATTTGTAACCGACTTGGGCGTCAGACTGGATGGCGCCCTACAAAAGTATTATTCAGGTTAAATTGCCTTGGGGACTCCGATCATTGCAGTTCTTGATGGAAATAACTAGCGTAATTGATGCTATAGACCTTTTGTTATAAGTTTTTTAATGAGTTTCTTATGTTATGTTCCCACCTGTTGCTATCAGAGAAAGTTTATGTTCTGGCTCACCACGCCCCTCATCCCAGTTGGTCCTCTGTGCCCCACTCAAGGAAACGCATTTGCCCGGTGATGGCCGGGAGATTCAAATTACCCATGGAACCTGAGCGACTGAGCCATGGCAACCCCTAGCTACACATTTATCCCACTTAACGTGCAGGGTCTGAATTCCCCTTTGAAGCGAAAAGCACTCCTCCATAGATTGAAGTCTTTAGATGCCTCCTTCCTGTTTCTTCAAGAGACAAACCTGTGCCCAGTGGATGAATTCCGCCTGAATGACAGAAATTATCCCATTAGATTTTTTGCATCGAGCGGTTTGAAAAAGCGTGGGGTTGCCATCTTGGTGCGCAAAGGGATCTCTTTCAAAACTAACGGACAGTTTTGTGATGAAGAGGGGAGGTTTCTACTGGTTAACGCTACACTAGACAGCCGCAAGGTCACTCTAGTTTCCATCTATGGCCTGAACTCTAAGCAAAGTCAGTTCCTCACGAAGTTGTCCAAAGCCCTATTTGACCACGCTGAGGGGGAGGTAATTCTAGGAGGGGATTTTGATGCAGTAATCAATCCCTTGGCTGACAAAACACTATGCCCCACAGTAAACGATGGTAACAACTTCAAGGCCCTCACCTCTGTGCTGAGAGATCATTCCCTGATCGAGGTATGGAGATATTTTCACCAAGAAGAAAAGAATTATACGTACTTCTCATCAGTACATGGAGGGTTTTCAAGACTCGATATGTTCATGATAGCCGACTCATTGATCCCAAATGTGCTAGAGGCAGAGATCCTTCCAGAGGCACTAGCAGATCACTCCCCGGTCCTATTATCTATCACACCCCCTCGAGTCACCCCTCCCACGAAACCCCTCTGGAGGCTAGATGACTTCCTATTAGATGACCCAATGATTCGGGCCCACATCAAGGAAACTATAGAGCTGTATTATAGCGAAAACAACACGGGAGATCTGAGCTTGGGGACTGTCTGGGATGCCGGGAAGGCGGTACTCAGGGGCCACCTAATAGATCAGGCTGCGCAACGGGGGAGATCCAGGAAATTTTTGCAAGAGCAATTAGAGGAGGAAGTCCTCAGACTGGAAGGGCTGCATATGAGGAAACCCACTCGGCGCACATTAAGGGACTTGAGGGTGGCCAAGAAAGTGCTGGAAGCGCATCACGTGGGGAGGGCGGCCTATGGCATGATGCGCACCAAACAATTCTTTTACACAAAATGGAATAAAGCGAATAGATTATTAGCGGCCAAAATAGGGAAGCAGACCAAACAAAATAGAATAGACTTCTTAAGAGACAGGACAGGCAAAGGCACATACTAGGAGGAGGGCAAGTGTCACATCATAGAAGACTACTTCACGGAACACGCTACCCCGCATATAGGTAATCCGGTCCTCATTAATGAGTTCATAGACAAAGCGGAGCTCCCACAAGTACCCCGAATCCTGAAGGATACCCTAGAAGCTCCAATAACGGGGGAAGAAATAGAAGCAGTCATCAAATCCCTCCCCACTGGGAAGGCCCCGGGTCCAGATGGATTCACAAACAAATTCTATAAAACCTTCGTGAAAGAACTCACACCGCATTTAACTACTTTATTTAATACCCTATGGGAATTGGGATCAGTCACCACATCTATGGCCGAATCATTTGCCACCTTAATACTAAAACCTGGAAAAGACCCAGCAGATTGCGCCTCCTATCGGGCCATAGCTTTGCTTAATACCGACGGTAAGTTCTACAGTAAAATCATAGCGTGTCGTCTGGGGGAAGTATTACCTAAGTTAATAGATCGAGACCAGACGGGTTTCATTCAGGGTAGATCGGCCCATGACAATATCAGAAGAGCAATTGATCTGGTAGCCCTCGCCCCCTCTACTTTTGCTCCGCTCTCCCTACTGTCATTAGATGCCCATCGTGCCTTTGACAGCATGTCATGGAATTACCTACACTCTGTCCTGAAGGGCTTTGGGGTTAGCCCGCACTTCTCCAAGCTGATACTGGCCAACTTCCAGATCCCCACCACCCAGGTTCGAGTCAACGCCCATTGGACTCCGCGGATACCTCTTGGCAGAGGGACCAGGCAGGGCTGTCCCCTATCGGCGCTGGTGTTCGCGCTTGCAATAGAACCGCTAGCCCAACATATCTGCCTACACTCTGAAATCCAAGGGTTCAAATTAAAAGATCAGACTCACAAAGTGGCCTTATATGCAGACGATGTGCTCTGCTTTCTGCGAGAGGCCCAGACCTCAGTTCCTCTGCTCATGGCTCTGCTGGATAGATTTGGGCAGATCTCGGGCTTCTCAATAAACGCAGCCAAATCAAAGGGGCTGAACCTGTCCGAAACCCCCGAGGTGCTAAACGCCTTACAGAACAAATTCTCCCTCAGCTGGGTAACCTCCAAAATAACATACTTAGGAGTGCACTTGACTGCAAGTTACCCTGGGCTGGTGAAGGCTAATATTCCCCCGCTATTTAAAGAAGCTAAGGAATCACTACTAAATGGGGCCCCCAGGAGATTTCTTGGCTGGGGTGAATGTCAGCTGTTAAAATTACCCTATTACCCCACCTTCTCTATGTATTTCAGGCGCTCCCAGTTTATATCCCAGAGCGAGACCTACAAGACCTTCAGAAAGCCATATGCCAATTTATCTGGCAGGGTGAAACACCTAGAATCCAGCGCAAGATCCTCATCAGAAGTAGGCAGCTTGGTGGACTAGGGCTCCCATCTACTGTAAGATACTATTGTGCATCTCAGATAGCCTCTATCCTGGTCAGGGCGGTCCAAGAGGACCCCACCAAATGGCGAGACATAGAACAGACATTCACTGTGGCCCCCCTATCTCACCTCCCTTTCCTGCCGCGGGAAGCGCAAGCCTCACAACTTCCACTCCTCCCAACCACGAGCGCCTCACTCAGAGGCTGGGACAGACAGCTCACCTTAAGAGGACTGACCCCGGGTCTGGGCCCTATGACTCCGATCACACAAAACCCTATCTTTACCCCGGGGCTTCAACCTAGATCTTATCATAAATGGTCGGGAACTAAAATCTTGAGGCTGCATGAGACATACGCTGACGGTGTCCCCTTAACATTTATTCAATGCAAGGAGAAATTTAACCTCCCAGCATCTGAAAGGTTTAAATACATTCAACTTAGGCACTGGATCACCAACCCGCTAGTTAGAAAAGCAGCCAGCAGACCCCGCATAGGCCTAGAACTAACTGTGATAGAAGGTCAACGTGCCCATAATGTAGCTACGTGCTATCGTCTTACAGAAATAGCCCCAGAGGAGGAGGAACTGCCGTACATGGTATCTTGGGGGAAAGAGCTGGGGAAAGAGATTTCTCCTGAGCCATGGCAGAGAATCTGGGCCAGAACACACAAGTCCTCCAGATGCACGACGGTGAGGGAATGCGCACTCAAAATATGCTACAGCTGGTATTTCACACCGCAGAGACTGCATGCTATGAATGTTGACTACCCTGACACTTGTTGGCACGGGTGCGGGGCAAAAGGGGACATGGGTCACATGTGGTGGCACTGTCCGACCATTCAATCTTTCTGGTTGGAGATTCGCTCCAAAATTAAAGACATCTGCGGATCCCTCCTCCCCTTGGACCCAATAGTGATGGTCTTGGGAGATTCCCCTGAGGACGGATCATAACTGCAATATGGCCCTAGAGCGCAGCTCATCACTCAACTACTGATGGCAGCCCGCCTTACGCGCGCCCGCTTTTGGAAAGAGTCTGAGGGCCCCTGTATTGCACAATGGTGGGTCAAGGTCTGGGAACTCTTGGGAATGGAGAAACTAACAGCCGCATTACTGAATCGAACGGACAAATTCCGACAAATCTGGGGCCCATTTCTAGACCATGTGGAAGAAAAGGAACATATGTTCTTCCAACCAAGACTGATCAAATGCCTTCTCCAGCCCTCAGAATCTCAGTACAAACAAGAGACATGGTTGACCTAGCACCAGAACAGGAGAATATCGGACACTAAGAACAACACCCGGACTATGGGGGGAGCAGGTGGAAAATTATTTATTTTTTTTCTCTCCTTTCCTTCTTTTCTTCTTCTACATACAACTGCAGCAATACATCCTCAAGAGTAACAATGATGTCAAAAATGAACTATAATGATCAAAATGAAATGTCAACCCACTGTTAAATTAATTGGTCTCAGCGCTATTCGTTGAGTTCTAGGCAGGTGAATATTGATGTACTGTTGAACTGCATTCAAATATCCTTGCCACTGTTTATACTGTTAAAGATTTCAAAGTGAATTGATGTTTCAATAAAAAAGATTTTGACAAAAAAAATGGCAAATTAATCTTGCTTCTGCCTGGCAGAGAGCTTTCTCTTGATTTCCTCCCATTTTACCCATTGTAATATGGCGAAGACCAATAAATCTGATATCTATTTTGCTTGCCATTTGGTGTTTGTCTTGCCAATGCAAGGCCAAAGGGAGGCGAGGATCTTGGCTCCCTATTTTTGCCAAGTGCTCTCTAATTTAAATCCTTAGCTCTCTAATAGTACTGCCTATATAAATCTTGTCACATATACACACAATACCATAGACCACAAACTTAGTCTTACAATTTATTCCTTGCTTAATGTCCATTTCATTGCCCTGGTGGTCTATACATTTATTGGTTTTCTCATGCGCAAATCTGCACATAGTACAAGTACTTTGTGAACCATGCTCATGGCTTTATAAAATGAAACCCGCTGTAGCAAGCTAGCAAAAAAGCTAATGAGACCAGTGGAATTAAGTTCATGGACAAGGTAAGGAAACGGGATTATTATAAAAAATGCACTTTGGAGTAAAACTAATTAAGATATGACTACAACAGGTTAGTTAAGCGTAGGAAGAAATTTTGCTGCAAATCAGAACATGCACCACTACTAATATGAATTAAGATGTTAACTGTTTAGCCAAGTGCAGGAAGACTGCATGGCTGGGAATCGGAATAAAAACTGATAGTCTGGGGAGGACACAAACAGCAGGAGAGCTAACAAACTAAAGAATAAAGAAGTTTTAATCTATGTGGTTCCACAAGTTTTTTTGTTATTTTGTTATTTTTTTAAAACCCTTTTTATTGGCATTTCAACAATACAACAGACTGCTCAGCATGGCAAGGAGAAAAAACAGTCGCACATACATATCGTGGCGTCTCTGCCCTTCTGTTCTAAGGATCATTTCACTGCAAGTCCTCTTGCTTGTCACATGCTTTTTCAGGGACAGTCGTCCTCCTCCGAGCCGCCTCGCACTCTGCCTTCCTGTACCCCTAACCCCCAACAAGTAAACAAAATACCAAGTGTGCACGCTTCCCCCTGCATCCCATGCGCCCACCCGCTATATCCCTGCCCCTATCTGCTTTTTTCGACCCTGCTCCATCCTGACCTCTCGCTTTGCATACTCGTTCTGCTGTAACCTAAGCTTCATGGGGGCAGGACATCCTTTGGAACAGTGCATTCCACACAGCAATGTCATCAGTGACTTCATTCTGTCCCCTACGGGCTGCCCTATACCACACCACAGTCTCTGACTCCACCCATTTTTTTTAGATCCCCTGCCCCCCACCATGCTTCCACCTGGGGCCCCTCGGCCGATTTCCATGCCATGGCGATCCGGCGTTTAGCCAGGACACAAATTAGATTTTTCATTTTAGGTATACGAGTCGCGGTGCGCCTACGTTTAAACAGTCCTAGTAAGCTCACTTCCAGTGGCCACTCATACATATTTATCGCTACATATTTATCCCTGCCGTCTGGACTTTGACTGTAATGCCCTGCCAGAACTTAACAACCACTGGGCATGACCAGAACATGTGCAGTATATCTGCCTTATCATTTGTGCACCTCTGGCATTTATGCTCCCCTGCTCCCGGGAACAGTGAAATAGCATGCAGTGTCCTATATGCCTTATGGGTAACCTGCAACTGAGTTAGCTTAAATCTGGCATTTCTCAACATTTTCCTCATGTACAACCATACTCTAGCCCATTCCCCATCTGTAAAGGCTCGTCCGACGTCCTTTTCCCACTTGGCCCTCGCCCGGAGCTCTGGTCTACTCATTGTGTCCAACATCAATTCATAGAGCCTGGAAATGACGTGGCCGCCCTCCGCCAAGTCATATATTGTATCCAGCATGGCGTCTCTGGTGATTCCCGTCCTCACTGCTGGCCAGCTGCTCACCACCAACCTGATCATCCTGTGATATGTTAGGAACTGCCCTCCCGGGATACTATACTGCTCTGCCAGGTCAGGTAAGCTCTGCAGCACACCTTCATGGATCAAATCTCCCAGCTTAATTATCCTGTGAGGTTCCCATTGTTGTCTAATAGTGTGGACTGCTTCCCGAGTCCGGCCACAGACCGCAGCTAAGGGTATGTTTTCAGAGTAAGGGTCCTGTCGTCCCACCAGCTTCTGCATTCTGTGCCACAATGCCCACCCCTGCGTAACCAACCCAGGTGCCTCTTTGATCCCTCCCGCCTCCACCCAAAGCACTTCCTTTAAATAGTACGGTTTGACCCCGTCCCTCAGCAGTCTGGCATCTAATGACTCATCATCGCCAGCCATTCCACAATGCACTGCAGCTGCCCGGCTAGTTAGTATGCCTCAAAGTGCGGTACCCTGGTCCTCCTGTCTTTATAGTCTCGGTGCAGCACATCCAGTGAGATCCAGCTCCTTTTGCCACCCCAGACAAACCCCTGCATTATAGAGTCCAGTTTGCGAAAGAACTCTCTATGAATCTCATAGGGAACGTTTACAAAATGATACAATAGGCCTGGTATCACCACCATTTTAAGAGTGCCACACGCCCATCACAGACAGAGGTTTCTGCCAGAATGCCACTGATTTCTCTAACTCCATGAAGCATCTTGTGTTTGCTTCATGTTCCTTCCTTGGTTCATGATATATGTTCACACCCAGGTATGTGAAGGTGTCCACCGTCCATCGCAGCTCCAAATTTGGCAAGTGCCTAGGCTCTAACACAGCGAGGCCTGCCAATGGAAACAAACTTGATTTTTCCTTGCTGATAGTGATTCCCGATAGCCTTGCAAAGTTATCCAGGACAGCCAGTATATGTGGCAGGTTCTCCACAGGGTTCTGCAAATACAGCAGCATATCGTCCGCATATAGCGAGACTACATGCGTATCACCTCCCACCGGGATGCCCGCCTCTTTGTAGGCCTTCCTAAAATAGTCCACCAGCGGCTCAAGTGCTAAAATGAACAGCACAGGGGAGAGTAGGCAGCCCTGCTTGCTGCCCTTTCCCAGCTCCCATACTTTCGAGACATGTCTTCCTGTCCTAACTCTGGCTAATGGCTGGGTATATAACAGCTGCACCCAGCATGCAAAGCGCGGACCCACTCCTCAGTGCTGCAGTGTCGCATGCAACCCATGCAACTAAATAAATATGGCAAAGGAACCCACCTGCCCTCCTCCTACCATTTGCTACTGCCTAAGACTCTCAAAATTGTCATAATTTGGCCTAGATCAAGTAAGATTAAGTTTGTTTCTGACAAAAAAATCTCAAAATACCGGTAATGGCTTAGGTTTCATGTAACTGCTTGACTGTACTACTTAAAATGACCATTTTGTATGTAGCCAAAGATGTATGACTATGTAACCTAAGATGTATGCCTAAATTGTTTGTACGCCGTGATACTTAAGGCGTGTAATCAAATGCAATAAATAAATGAAATTCAAATTCAAATCCCATCTAACAGAATCAGTTGCTTTTATCGCGTCTAGAGAGGCAACCACGTACTCTGCGTCTTCACCCTTTGTTCGTTCTATAACATGGTGCAATCTGCACAGGTTCCAAGATGCACTCCTTAGGAGAAGGAACCGGTGTCCTCAAACTGAGGAACATTCACGTCCCCTGCACACACCAAGTATGGTTGTATGAACAAACAGTCTTTATGAATAGTAGGTCATATACAATTTAGGAAAAATAATTCAATACTAATGTTTTGATAGAAACGAAACAATGTTTTTATAAACATAAACCTGATGTAGAATTGGTTCCATGTATGGTCAGATTATATTACAGTTAATTCATGACATTTGATTCAATACTTATATTTTCATGTAAAAATTAATGAATCTCCAAAGGTTTTGGAGTCCCATCATCAAAAGCACAGTTTTCAATGTCCTTCAAAAATCAACAATTTGCAGCGATGTATAGTCTAACAAAGAAGGAAGATATATTAGCCTTTATGGCAATTAGGGGTTCGCTCAACATCTTATTACTATATCCAATATGGCTCTCATGTAACCACTTTAGATATTCACCTGCTGAGAATTAGTAGAAGATGAAGGAGGAAGACTTCAATTCCAGTAGTCACCGGAGGAACATAAGGGTCAATTAATGGTGTGTTATCATCTCTCTCAAACTGTGAAGCAATAAGGTAACCTGCATGTGTTGAAAGTCCTCTTGCCTTAATTCATGTAGTGGAGAGGATAGAAAGACAATGGGCCTCATTACGAGGTTGGCGGAATGGGTTTACCAGCACCGGTAATGGTGCCGGTGCCGGTAAACCCATTCCGCCCTATTAAGAGGTCTCCTCGCGGGATCCGCAAACGGTAAAACCAGGCGTACTTACTGGGTCCCGCAAGGAGACCAGGGATCTAACAACGGACCCGTTATTAATGGGCCCGTTGTAAGTTCCTGACCCATTCCCATTGAGCCCTATGGGGGCTCGAATGGGAATGTACCGGGGTCTGGGTTCCTCTAACGAGGAACTACCGGGTCCTCCAAGGTTGGGATGGCCCGGTAAGTCCTCATTTGAGGAACCTGGACCCGGTATGCGGTAAGGAGGTAACCAATTAGCGGCATGGTTACCTCCAACCTCGTAATGAGGACCAATGTCACCCTCTGGATTGGAGTGGTAGGAGTAAGGGTTGCTGGGTGCACACCCAGCTCTCTGGAAAAGGACAGTAAGTGAACGGGAGCTTAAACATACTACCGGATCACTCATGAAGCCGGTAGAAAATGTCATGAGTTACAATTATTTCACAAAATGGATGCCCCCTAGTACTTGCAATTTTAAAGTTTGAGCTTCATTTGTTCGAAACTTTCCATAGGGATAGGGACTTAAAAAAATATATATATTTTAGATATTTGTTTTATTATTGGCCATCTTTTTGGCCAATAATATTTTCTGACCAAACCATTCCTTTAATGATTTTCTATGCTGCTGCGTGCGGTCCGTGTTGTAACGTGCCCTATGCCGCAACGTGCGCTCTGTGTGCAGATGCGCTTCCTCCTCGGTAGAGAAGATGCCTGCGTGGATAAGGATAAGCACCTCTGCAGGTGCATGATAATATTAGTGCGTAATACCGTTAATGTGTCTGGAGGTTCATTGGCCTCAAGTACATGCTGTGGGGCGTGTGAGCGAGAAGACTTACTTTGGAAAATCAAATTGCCTTGGTGAATGGATCAGTCCTTACAGCGTAGTGGCATCCTCTTAGAAGGACTGGCTGGTGCTGACTGATCAGTTATAGCTGCCGTGCGGCGGAGCGTGACGGCGCAGTGACATCACATGTAAACAAATGACATAATCGCGTTGTGACGTCCATAAACGCGAAGGCAATTCATTTGCTTAGAGCCGAATTGTAAAAATGCTGTGTTTTATGGCGAACTTGAGGGAACAAATACAGAAAAAGGAGTCATAATAATACAATGACAAGGGGAGCAACTGGGCTCCTTGGAACATTCATGTTTTAGTATGCTTGTGTTGAAAGAAGTCCATAGGGGGCAGTTTGACATAATGGCCGGAAGTCACCAATACCTTTTGGTGACTTATGGAATCCCAATTCTTAATACCTTTTGGTGACTAATGGAATCCCAATAGTTACCAAGTTAGTCTCACCAAGTGGTTTACATGCTCACAATCTGATGGGGATAACCCCAAGGAGTAAATTCATGTGTTAAAATAAATACAATTTAGCAAAGCCATAATTCAAGGGTTTATACACAAAAATGGGTATACACAAAAAGGGACACACAACATAGATCACTATGTATACTGGATAGGATTATAGACACAAATCAGGTCTCATGAACAAAGTCTACTAGGCGAGCCGTATAGGAAGACCTCCATGTGAAACTCCTCAAAATAAGTCTTTTGCTCTCATGCCCCACAGCATGCACTTGAGGCCAATGAACCTGCAGACACATTAACAGTATTACGCACTAATATTATCATGCACCTGCATTCCAAAGGTACTTATCCATATCCACGCAGGCATCTTCTTGAAAACTGTGCTCCTGATGAAGGGACTGTTGTCCCGAAACGCATTGGGCATTCATTCATTTTTATATGAAAATATATGTATTGAATCAAATGTGATGAATTAACTGTAATATAATCTGACCACACATTGAACTAATTCTACGTCAGGTTTACGCTTATAAAAACATTGTTTCTTTGCTATCAAAACTTTAGTATTGGATTCTTTTTCCTAAATTGCATAGGATTTACTATTCATAAAGACTGTTTATTCATACAAACATACTTGCACCCTGAATCATGGATTATTTGCGCCGAAAAAAAACGGGATTTGTGCGCCATTCTGCCCGCAAATCCCTGTTTAACAAATGGGGATTTGCAGGCAGAATGGCGCACAAATCCCGTTTTTTTAGGCGCAAATAATCCATGAATCAGGGCCATGGTTTGCAGGAGTGCGAATGTTCCACAGTTTGTGTACACTGGCTCTTTCTCCTAGTGAATACACAGCTCAGTGCAATGGTTGTTTACCTCGCCCCTGCACCCTCTTACACTATAAAGTGCACTGCTAATGTATTCTATGTACACCTCAGGAGTGCACCTATATATGCTTTTTCCAGAATGTACTCCGCCAGGCACATAGCCCACTTGATTCGGTTGTCTCAGTGTACCAATCACTCTCTTCAGTCTGGCCACCAATAATGGCGGCAGTTAATTACAGTCCTGATTGATCAGTGGCCTGTATGACCCACATTCCAACTGAGGTTTCCCAGGCTTCCATTTAGGTAGTATCACTGACTCCTATAGGCTGGCTGGCAGTCAACCCCCCTCGAAGTCCTCCTCCATCATTTGCAGCAGGTGAGGCGCAAGTTCTGCTTCATATTTCCTATAAAATTCCATGGGCAACCCATCCGCTCCCGGTGTTTTGCCCATGGGTAGTGTGCTTATGGTCTCCCGCAGTGCCTCTTCCGTGAGCGGTGTGTCTAACATTTCTGCCTGCTCATGTTCCAAACGGGGCAGCCCTATCTCCCCCACATTGCCTCAATATCCTCAGCCCTTTCCTCCCCATCAGCCTCATACAGGCTCTGATAGAACCTTCCTCGCCACACTCTTCTCTAATGGTGCTGATCATGTCACTGCTCTCCTCTGCCCTACGTAACCAGGCCAGCAGTTTCCCGGGTTTATCTCCACCTTCGTGGAGCCTTTCCACATATTTGCCATAGCCTCTCCCAGGCAGCTATGCATTCCTGCTGCAGTTCCATGTGCCTCCCACCCCCCGCACCTCTGTTGCCCTTCTCCCTCCGTCCACACTTCCATCTGCTCCTCCGCTCTGGATATGGTGCTCAGTAGTTCCTTCCGTATCCCACCCTCCTTCCCGATTGCCTCCCCCCTGATTACCACTTTAAACGATTCCCACAAGGTGCATGCGCTACTCACACTGCCTGCATTGATCTTTCTTCCCTCCCAGATGTTCCCTAAAGATTCCATGAGAGTTAATCACCTGGATGCAAAGCAAACCCGGCAATTTGCTCCACCCAACCTCAAAATGATGCGTCTATAGCAGTGGTCTTCAAACTTTTTAGGCCTGGGTCCCCACCGCCCATGACCCATGAGCAAAATGTGCAGTAAGTCTAAATGGCTATGAACTATTGCGCACAGTCACCACACCCTACTCCCAGTATAGTCCCTGGGCTCCCACACCTGCTCCCATCAGTCTCTGGACTCCCTCATCCCACTACTAGCCCAGTCCCTGTGTTCCCCCCAGTGCAGTTCCTGGGCTCCCCCACCCTGCTTCCAGCACAGTGTCAGGCCCAGGCCCAGTGGTGGCTGTTGAATTTTTTAAGTGGAGGGGCATAAATATTTCCAACAGATAGGCCATAGCTACCGAGCGTAGCGAGGGATGCCGAAGCAATGAAGAGATTTGGGGGGGCTTCCCCCTGTGATTTTGTTTTTCTAAATAATGGGTTAAAATGGTGCATTTTAGAGCATTCTTTAAAAGCAATGGTAAAAATCTGAACCGTTTGCAATTGGTGCTGGGGGGCTCAGGGAGCAGACATGATATCTTTTACTGGACATCTACAATATATGTCCAGTAAAAAGATACCATCCCTGTCCTCTGGGCTCCACAGCGCCTCAGAAGGAGAGCTGATTTTGGCAGGTAGGTAGGGGGATTGTGCAACACAGGCATTTTTAAAATGCCTTTGTTGTACAACCCTCCTTTCCCCCCTCTACTACCTACTCTCCAAAATCAGTTCAACTGACACACACACAGACACACGCACACCACTCCCTCTATCATTCAAACAAGCACCCATCTCCATACACTTACTCATAGCACAAGCATACACGCATCCATACACTTACTCATAACACAAGCATACACGCATCCATACACATATTTAAATAAACATAAACGTACCTTCTACAGGGGCCTGCATGTGGGTGCTGAAACCCCCCGCTCCAGGCAGCTCTGTTCGTATGTGCGAGGAGGCGCTGGAGGTCCCCCTCGCACATGCAGACATGCAGTGCCCCAGCCAGTATTTCAAATGAGCTATGCATGGCTGGCGAAGCAAAACACTCCCAGCCTTGCATGGCTCAGTAATCATGTGCGGCTGGGGAACTGAACTGAACTGAACTGTCAAAGGGAAACATTGTTACCCTTTGACAGTTCAGTCAGCCCAGTAGCTCTCTGGAAAAAGCAGTTGAAGGAGTGCTCAGTGTTTCACTGGGCTGGCTCCTCCATAGTGGGTGAGGGTGCCACTGGGTGGATGCCCACTCGCCCATTACGGATGAGCCGCTAGGCTCGGACTGGCGTATAGGGCGATAGGGAAATGCTGGTACCAAAAATGCTAAATGCTAGTGTGGGTCAGTCAAAAGATGCCACTTTTTTCGGCAATGTGGGCCAGTTTGATGAGTTACTTCACTATGCAGCTAGTAGTTTTGACCATTGTTGCTGAATAAAAATTCTTTAAATATCACAATTTGCGTAGATTTGAACAAAAAACACCCCCTTGGCTACTATTCAAACAGTCTGTGACTAAAGGAATGAACATCCATTTGCAACTGTGGGCCACTTTTTCACTGGTGCCTGAGACTTATGCTTCAGTCCGATCATGTGAGCTGCCACTGCCCATTTCCTCCAATCCCCCCAAAAAATGTGCATTTCATGCTGGGCTCTCGCCCCCGCCAGCCGCACGCCACATTCAAGGGATGCGGCCGTGCCCTCCTGGGGCAGCGCCCCCCACAGTTTGAAGACTCCTGGTCTATAGTAATTCATGTAAACACTTTATTATAGGCAACTGGCCATATAATACTCAGTTGGCAAAATGCAGCAGCAAACAGTTCATGGCATTTAGTCCCAAACAGGAAGCAACCTCAAAAATAACCTGTGCCAAAGTGATAATGGGAGAAAGGGGCTAAAATGCAGCATCCAGAACAGAACTGCGAGACTTGTCCTTGGCCTCAAGCCCAGGGACCGTATCTCTCCGGGACTGAAATCTCTACACTGGCTCCCAGTGGCTGCGAGGATAAAGTTCAAAACCCTCTGCATTGTCCACAAGGCCTTCTGGGGCCTGGGTCCCAAATACCTTCAACTCTCTCTTCCCAAATATCTTCCTTCCCGAGCCCTTCGCTCATCCGCCTCCAACTCCCTCAGGGTTAGCCACTTCTCGAAGCAACGAGTTGGGGGTAGATCTCTCTCCGCAGCAGGGGCCTCCCTCTGGAACAGCCTTCCTGCCTCCCTGAAACTTGAGGAGAACCATCTCCGGTTCCGGAAGCACCTCAAAACCTTCCTCTTTGCTTCTGCTTTCTCTCTCCCTCTCCCCTGCTGAACAGCTAATTAATTCTTCACTGAAACTGCACTGATCCTGCAACTGGACCACTCTAAACGGCCTCGGTCCTGGGCCCAGCCACTCTCCACTTGCACTGATGCCCTGGAACCCCTCTGCACTGCGGGACTGTCTCTGTATCCCTACAGCCCCCCCCCCCTTCCCCAGCACTTGTTCTGCACTTATCTTGCACTTGCCACCAGCTGGCCCTATTTATTTATTACTTTACGCCACTTACCTTGTACTGCACTTCCCCCCTCCCCTTCCCCTTGCACTTTTCCCCCTCCCCCACCCCTGCACTTGCGCGATCTGAATGCACCTGGCCTAGTAGGATCGTTGTCTGTCTCCCCTTGTTCCTCCCCTCCCTGCCTCGTCGCGCCTTGAAACACCTGTGTATAGGCGCGTTACAAATACCATATCATATCATATCATATCATATGCTATCAACGTAGAGAAGGCGATGACGTTGTACATTGTGAATAAATGAAGTGAAATAGGATACGCTACAAGGGAACTAGCCCAAAGAGGCAGCAAACTATAGTTATTAAGTGCATTGAAGCAAGAGACTGTTAACTATTAAGGAACATCTGGAAACAATTGCCGAGATGAAAATGTACACAACTGGCCGAATTAGAAACTTACCCCGTTGAAATTGGTCTACAGTTGGTGTAATTGGGTTTTTGAATTTCAGCTGATATTTCGCCGCCACCTTCACCCTGAACGAGACCCGTCGTATCATTGAGTGCCCTCTGGCTTATTTTTCCCGTTAACTATCGCTGATAGGCTTGTAGCGTAAATGTGTGTGCACCTGTCCACGGTGTGGCCCCAGAAGCGAACGAGATACACTGCGCGTTCTGCATCCACTCGGGGCAACACACAGTATAGCATGCTCTGCAGAGCTGTCCTGCAACAAGGTTACAGAACTCTGGCCACCGTGACTGGCGATGTGATTTCAGGACAATTGTACTATAGTACACATACAAAAGAGCATGTATTGGTCATAGCTCTTTCTCTATATTAAGCACACAGTGTATGCCTCTTTTCCTTTTAACAATCGCTGACCAAGCAGCAAGCTACTGTCCGAGGGGTATCGTTCAGGGTCAGGGTGGGCACAGAATATCGTACGAAAGTACAAATCTCGATGACACCAACTATTATTTAACTGTCACGTCTTCGTGGTATAAGGAGCTGAGGCTGGAAACATAATGTCTCACTGCTTTATGTGGAGTGGAAATGCTAGCTGCCCATTGTGTCCTTGCGAGCCTTTGAAGTGGGCGTTTTTTTATTTTTAGAAGTTTACCTTGGAGTTTGTTTTGGCCAGTATAGGGTTTTGTCATGGGGCGGCATTTATCTTTCCACACCAGTGTCCCTTACAGCCAGGGAAACTTCCGGGGGCACTACCTGGGCGTATTCATTCTGGTGTGACCAGTGCTAAAACATTCATTGAGTCTGCCTCGAACTCGGGGAGATAGGATTACATGTTAAATGATGGTGCCACACGTAGACGGATAGTCTTTATAAGCTGCTCGATTGAGCAGTGATCTAGCCAGTTCATTAATTCTCACACACCTGGTTGCCCCTCCTCTGCAGCTGGCAATCAATCCCTTTTTAAGGTCGCCTAGTTGCGACTGCCACGAAGTTATTCATTCTGAACGTCATTGGTATCGTAGTGGAATTATGTCGGTTTCTGCTTCTAGTGCTCTTCTTGCAATGGCTTGGCGCATCGCCCCAGTGATGTGCACGAGGCCTTCATGGCGCCTGCCCCCTCCTCTCAGGCCCTCATTTTAGCATTATTTGTAAAATTATCTTCTTTGATTTTAGACCCACCAATAATGGTCCGGGCCCGAATTGTGTGTTTCATTCTTATCAGGGATGCATTCACAATAATGCATTGGAAAACAAATTGCTTCAGTGTCCTCAACTGGTGTATACTGTAATCAGTAGCTTGAGGAGCTGTGCCTGACATTGTACCGCAAGCTATGCAGTTCTTACACTGTCGCGAGTATAGCATACACAAAGGTCAGACATTGATGTAAGGTTGTTGAATGCAATCGAAACCCTAATCTAGTTATTAAAGAAGGATAATACCGTGGCATGATTTTGCCTGATCATTAGGCGGTGTCGTTGTACAGATGCTGTGGTATTCAATTTCGTACCAGGTTTTTTTTTCTCCAGCATGGTATGATGCTTCAGCCACAGTAGTACATGTTTCACCTGCTGTTGGAACCCACCCTGTGCAGAGCTCTACTTGCTCTAATAACCAGTGCTGCTATCCCACTGCTCTTAGCAGCCTCACCTGCTCTACAGCATCTGTCCAAGCAGGTGAGGCTGCTAAGAGCAGTGGGATAAGGGGGCACTGGCTGTTGTTTGTTTCTATAGCGCACCGAACCCAAAGGCATCTGGGCGCATTAAAGCAAATTACACTTACCTGTTACAGAGTAGGCATGTAAAAGTTACAAATTACAGTGAAGTACATTGAGAATAGGTACAAAAACAGGAACAATAAAGTGCATATGACATTTCAACAGTTACATATTACGAAGGTAAGAATGGTCTCTTGGGCATAATGCCATTGATCTGTTGTGGGTAATAAGTGGAAAAACAGCGAGCAAGAATTGGAGGTGTTAGGCTTGCAATGTCACAGTTAGTTCTTCATAGATGCCAGGTGATAGAATTTCTCCTGAAGTTGGAGAAGGACTGGGCCACCTTAAGGGAGGGAAGGAGTGTGTTCCATAGCTGGGCCGCCATGACAGGGAAATTGCTTCCCCCTGATTGTTTTTAATTTGTATCTTGGGACGACCAGGCATGAGGTGTTGAAGTGTTGCAGTACTGTCTACATTACGTAATGCCTGTAATAATAAGCAATCTGAAATGCCAGAACAATTTCTTGTATTCGATTAATTATTTTCCTGATGTTTTATTGATATTCAGCTAGTTTTGATATGCTCATATTTTTAGTGATATTTGTAATGTGAAAACCGTCCATGGGTCCTGTCTCGCTCTTTATAAAATTATATCTTTTTAAAATAAGAGCGTTCCTCTCTTCCCTCTCACCTTCTTCCTCAAGTTTTAGCTTGGGACACCTTGACAAGAGCAAAATGTTTCCGGAGGATCAAGCATGAACTCGGAAAAATGGGTGGTTGGGCATTAGGCTGTCCATGCTGTTAAAGAGGTCAAATTATATGCACTGTTGGTGGAGGCGTGTTGGCACTGATGCATGACCAATATAGCCGCAAACCTTTTCAAACTTCATATTGTTCTCCGGTACATGTACTACTGTACAGTAGTTATGGTTTTGGAATGGGTAAAGAAGTGAAGGGATTCATGCATTACTGTACGCATTCAAATCCTAGTGGGAAGTGGGCATTACCAACATACAGCATAGTTGCGTTACATGTAAATGTTAATTAAGAAAAAAGTGACAGCAGTACTGCAACTAATAGATTTGGGTCGTCGAATTTATGAGGCACTTGCCCAATTGGCGGAAGAGCAGCAGCCTCAAACCCAGGCCCGCAAATATATCATGGGTAGCAAGACAGCCATAAATAACTCCAAGCCTCGGCTAACATGCAGAGGGCTGGGCATCTGAATGTTTGTGCCTGAATGGACGCCTAGGTCACACTCGCCTCCTTCTTGCACCGCCCCTCTGGCTAGCCTGTGCGCTCGGGCACCATTCAGTGGCAAGAAACCACCCCGTGGAGAAATGAAAAAAACTATCATGAAAGGTTGTGTACAGCAAACAGCCAGCATGCCCGATAGATCGGGGTCAAAGCATTGCCAAAAGGGGTGTCCGATGCAGATTTCTTTAGCAGATAGAAACCGAAAGATTTTAAGAACTCAATTGCATATGCTGTAGCAATTTTATAAAGGCAATGTAAATACATGGACTAACGTGTTGGTGGGAATGTGAAAATGGCATAGCACTATTATGGGGACAATATGAAACTCACTAAACTTGGGAGAGACTTCAGGGTAATCAACGCAGAAGAAGTCGTGCCTGACAAAATACTATTTTTACAAAATAGACCCTTCTGGTATATAAATTATTAATAAGGCAACCTACTCACAACATTTTTAAATATACAATCTCATCAATACACAGCAGGTATTAAAAGACCTATGGAATTAATCAGTCACAGGCAACGGTAACAACTGGTAACAACTGCAGCAGCCATTGCCACAAAGAAACGGGTGAATACCAGAAACTGTATAAATCGTCAAGACGCTTGAGACTAGCTAGCTCCATGCTCACATGAAGAGGCAGACTCTCACCCTGACGTGCATGCAGCAAGGGTAGGGATAAGCCCAAATATACACACTCTAGACACCAATGTGGTAGTTCTAGCCATAACCTCGCCACATCAACATGGCCGAACTATGTGCTACCTTTGGCGTTGAGAAGACATTCTGGTTCTTTTCTGCTCAGGAGTCAGCAAGACCACTAAGTCCTGATCACTGCATTGACTTGCCTGTGTTCCACACAATAACTGGGTGTCATACACAAAATCTGCTTTGAAAACGTGAAATATATATGGAGATGTCACCGCAGCATCCTATACAATGGCTGACAGGTCAGTAGAAACCTTGCTGAAGCCCTTGGAAGGATTTTTTGTTTTTGCTATCTAACCAAAAGAGCTGCAAATAGCTTGTCAACTAGGCAAGAAAGCATCTGTTCCTGCAGAAACGTAGAGCAAATGACAATCTCCAACACAGAGACGCTCTTGCAGCATATCAAAAGCGCTGCATACCAGGCTGGTCGCTGCTTGATCACATGACCGCAGTTTCCCTCGAAGATGGATTAGGGGTGGAAGAAGATGCCTGCGGGTGAATGAGACTATGCTTTACAACCCTACCAGAGGCTATGCAAGCTTGTAGGAAACTCATAAAAGGTAGCTGCCAGGCTGTATTATTAAACCAAAAGGATGAATATCACCTTCACTGTGGACGTGGGGGAAAGAAATTGGAGCAAAAAACATTGGGTGATGTCTCACGGCACAACACAGAACCTAATTTGCAAATGGGGGGCTCACACTAGTAAAAAGGGAGTGCATTAGGTCAGGAATCATCATGATCAATAGATTTCATAATTTTATTATCATAAAACATAACCAATGTTCGTTCTGTCATTTACACAAAAACATGGTATTACTAAAAACAATCCGGTTTGGCCTAAATCCGGTAAAACATTTTTATCAAAAATAGTGTTTTAAGTGCAAAGGGCCTATCACAGTATTGGATCCTATGATGATATATTACAGGTAACTACTTCCCATATTTTTCACGTGGGACATATGTATTGTCCTCTGCGCATCTCTAAAGCCCAGAGTTTCCACACGATTTGGCTGGGGTGTGGACGGTCTATGCGCTGAATTTCCACGCAATTTGGCGGGGTGCGGAGGGGGTACGTGCTGTGTTTCCACATGATTACCCCAGACACACCCCAGCCAAATCTGTGGAACTCCAGTGCGTACCCCGCAATACACGCACAAATCCACTGGAAGCAGATCCCTCCTGATGGGACAGCCACACCCCAGACCCCATCACCCGTGACCACACCCCGCAGGCAGCCCACACCCCCCCCACCCCATCATCCGTGACCGCAGCCCACACCACATGGGTCCCCCCCATCACCTGTGACCACATCATGCAGGCAGCCCTTTCCACATGGGACACCCCCGACCCCACCACCCATCACCCGTGACCACACCCTGCAGGCAGCCCTCGCCACATGGGACACCACAGCCCCCACCACCCATGACGCCACCCTGCAGGCAGCCCTCTCCACATGGGACACCCCAGCCCCCACTACCCATCACCTGTGACACCACCCTGCAGGCAGCCCTCTCCACATGGGACACCCCAACCCCCACCACCCATCACCTGTGGCGCAACCCTGCAGGAAGCGTTCTCCACATGGGACACCCCAGCCCCCATTACCCATCACCTGTGATGCCACCCTGCAGGCAGCCCTCTCAACATGGGACACCTCAGCCCCCCCCATCACCCATCACCTGTGATGCCACCCTGCATGCAGCCCTCTCCACATGGGACACCCGAATCCCCCATCACCTGTGACACCACCCTGCAGGCAGCCCTCTCCGCATGGGACACACCAGCCCCCATCACCTGCCCGCTGACATAGTGACACATCATCAGTCCATCGATGGTGTGTGGTGCACCATGACTGCTGTGCACTGACAACACCCTGAATGTACACGGTCACATGGATCCTGCAAACCAAAACAAATGCATACACCGCGTACACATCCATGTGTGTGCCACCTGCCGAAACTGAATTGCTGTCCGCAGCTATCTCACAACATGCACATGTAACAAGTGAATGTCAAAGGGAGACCCTGCTGTCCACTTGACAATGTCATGTTAAGAATCACCGAAACAAATATCTCTACAATGACAGCATGAAAACTAGCCTCAAGGTGTGCCACATGAACATACACCGGCCAGATATCCCACAGCCTGAGCCTGAATCAGGTGTTATTACTAGAATAGATAACCAAAGAAACACATCACTGTTACTTCCATGTGTGAAGGACATGGCATGCGCCACACACCGAGACAGCTGCATAGGTCACCCAATGTGTAAATACAAAGAAATGGCAATAGTGTATGCTATTGCAAGAGGTCACCAACACCACAGGCAATGTTAACAGCAGACACACATGCTGATGAGATGGAAAGCAGTAGATGGGTCTTACACAGCATCAAGGAAACCAAGTCCCAATGTTGTGTAAATGCAACACTCCCCTAGCCCCCAGACCCACCGCACTCACAAAAACAGTGAGGGCCAATACACAGTGATGCAGCGCATGTCAAGCGAAATGCCCTTTCACGGTGCACACCAAAGTCACACTACATACATCACCACTGGTCTGCTACATGTGTATACTCGCCCCGCAAAAGCACAACAAACATCACACATGCATTTAAGGAACCACGCACATGATTAACAATGGTCACAATCAGGGCTACAAAAAGGACCACCAAACCAGCACACAGCTAAAATAACTGCGACAAACGAGTATGAGAGAAAAATAGAAATATATTGAACAGTAGTATTAGCTACATACATACTGCAAATGAAATGCCAAAGCATGTACATGTTAATAAAAAGAATTAACATGAAAATGTCCATGTGTAAGAAAACATGTACAATACAATAAGAAAAATAAACAATCACATGTACACATGGAAAACGGGATCTGCAAAATACACACCAAACAACTATGTACAAATAAATTGAGTTATGTCCACAAACTCCAAAGAATAAAAAATGATCAAAGGCGAAATAAAAATTATACTGTGTAGAAAAGCAGCATGATCAGCGCCCATTGGTTAGGCCATCCAGGGCTCACTCAGAATCTTCCTCCTCCTTTTGGAGGCGGGCCATTGCCTGGTCCTGGATGGCTTGCAGGCTTTCCCTCATCCTCCTCTTCAGCACCCCAGCATCCCTGCAAGCCGCTTCCAGGATCTGGACTCTCCTCTGTGCCCTCCTCTCAACCGCCTCGGCCCTGGCCCTGGCAACCTGTGCCTCCAAAGCCCGCTCCCTCTCCGCAACCAGCAGCATGGACATTTCCACCTGCACACACACACCATGTCCCTTGAGCAGTGGTGCTCCTCCTGCCTGGTCACCGTTGCCCTGTGTGCAGGTTGCCTCCTTGATGGATAATGGCCCTTGGAAGAGTGGGCCTGACCGCTGCCATACTGCATTTGCCTGTCCCAGCGTGCCCTGCGCAAGCACCAGCGCCATCTGACGTTGGTCGATGGGGGGTGTACGGTGGTAGCACTGTCCTGCTGTGTCAGTTGCCCCACTGATTCCTGGTCCTGTGTATGAGCCTGGTCTGGCACAACAACCACCTCCACTGTACTCCCTTGGACCTCCACCTCAGGCAGGGACGTTGCAACCACCTGACAGGGCCCAGTGTGCACAGCCGGAGTAGAGTTTTTGTTGACTATTGTGCATTTATGTGACAGTGTGTTGCTTTGTGTGGCAGCCGAGGGCATCCACTGCAGATTCCAGCTGCACCCATGCAGGCTTGTCTAGTGTTGGTACCCTCCTTGTTTGTGCCTTAGGGTCCAGACACATATGCCACTCCTGCTTCCCCTTTCCATGGGCTTGCAAGGAGTGCAGCGTGTAAAATGAACTTACACAGAGGCATTGGGCTTCTATTATATCTGTTGGCAGTCTCAAGTACGACCTGTGTATACACCCCTAGTGGGATTCATGATTGTTTGTCCAGTGCATGGTTAGCATCCTTTTTTGTTTGGACATTGAGATCCATCCTTTGCTCATGTTCCATCTTCATGTGTTAGCTTGACTATCTCCATTATTGTTTGCCTTCCGGCTGTGTGCACTTCCCTGCCCCCTTTAGTTAGCAGAGCACACAAAAAAATAGAAGGGTGCCATGTGCAAGTTACGACACATTGTGGCACTTGTGCAATTATGATTGGTCACTGTCAGACAGATTCACTGTTGGGTCACGTGTTTCTGGTATGTTGTACTGGCCAATTGATGTTCATGTCTACATTGTTGTTTTGATGTGTGAGAGTGAGTTATTTCTGAACCGGTTACGTTGAACGTTGTGCGCTTTGTGACAGTAGTGTCATGTGTTGGCCATTTATTTCTCAGTTTTGACATTGCATGCCATGCCTGGGGTGTACTGCTGATAGTGAAATTCAACCAACCCCACCCATTCGCCCTGCACAGGGGTGGAGAGGGTTATCTTTGTTATCAGTATAGGCAATTTTGGCAAATTGCCTTCTTTGTGATTTTTTTAAAAATAGGAAGTTATGACACAATAAAACATACACAATGCTATAGCAGACCACCACGTGCATGTCAGCTACAGACCGGTGCAACGCCGGGTGGTACCGCTAGTGTTTACATATATATATATATATATATATATATATATATATATATATATATATACACCACCTAAATGAGACCTGTAGTTTACTCACAGTACAGATCTCTGAAGCAGACATCTTACCCCCTTGAGCAATGTTACCAGATTGCTCTGGCCGGCATCTAACTGAAAGGGCACAAGAAGTATGAAGAATATATCAATTGTGAGTCAAGTCAGGGCAAAGATGGAATAAATTGCTGGGAAAGCAATTGGGTTCCGTAGTCACCAGGCTCGGACTGACTTGTAGGGCAAATGGCCCCACCAAAAAATGCGAAATGCTTGTGTGGGTCTGTTTTTTTGGTCAAAGTGGGGCACTTTTTTGGCCAATGTGGGTCAGTTTGAGGAGTTACTTCACTATGCGGCTAATAGTTTTGATCATGTTGCTGAATAAACATTCTTTAAAATGTACAATTTGCATCACATTTGATCGAAAACCTCCCCCTTGGGTACATTTCAAACAGCGTCACTAAAGGAATGAATTCCCATTTGCAACTGTGGGACACTTTTTTGTTGGTGCTGAGACAATTTTATGCTCCAGTTCCGACCCTGGTAGTCACATATATTGTTCAACTTTATCAATTGGTTGTGCTGCAATAGCTCAGTGTGTTAATGCACATCTCTTTCGTTGGTAATCAAGACCTCATTCTTTTTTTCTTTTAAACACAGGAGGGCTCCACATTCAAAAAAAGTTAACTTTTTATAATTCACGAACAGCAATTGTCATTGTGTGTAACATTAGCACCATGCATATATCGTTGGACCTTAAAGTCCCACATTACAAAATACGTTTTATACAAAGAATCCAGAATAACTAACGTTTTTATAAGAAGGCTGAAGTAAATAAATAAAGGTATTTTATTAGCAGAATGAAAGGGGGGTGCCGTGTGTGTGTGCGTGCGTGCGTGCGTGCGTGCGTGCGTGCGTGCGTGCACCCTTGTTTCCGGACCAGCATATTACAGAACTGCCTGCGGGGGCTGCCGTGCCCGACAGGTCTGACCCTGCCGGGCACAGCGGCCACGGTAGGCAGACCCATCATGGAAGCACCGGCACCGTTAACAATGGTCCTGGTGCTTTGTGTACCCATTCCTGTGGAGTCCTATAGGACTCCACGGGAATGGGGAACAACATTTTACCGAAACCTAGCTCCCGGTCCACCAGGACTTGTAATGCCCTGGTGGTGCAGGTAACTTTTACGAGTCCGGCAGCAACCCGCAGGAACCACCGGCAGGGTTACAGCTGGACTCATAATGAGGCCCACAGTAGGCATAATTCACAGAATAAAGCAATCCTAACAGGTCGATTGTAAAAATCGTAAAAAGTAATTTTTTGTTTCCTGCAACCTCTGTCCTCTTGTTTCCTCAAGTCAAAAAGAACACCTGCAACATGTTATTTTCACTATGTTTGGTGCTTTTTATATTGTATATTTCTGACATTGTGAATATTTTCATTGATGCCATTCACCCAAGCAATCAACCAATATCCTTACAGTAAAAAATGAGAAGCGGAAATGCCAGGACTCATTGTCATTTTATTTGACCAACTTATCTCTTCTTCCATCAAAAAAGAAATGAACATTGGCAAAGCCAACTTTTTTGGTTTTTGTTTGGGCATGGGATAGGCATTTTCCAGGCACTTTCATGATGGTACTACATGACCGCAAGAGGGCAATGGCTGGCAAATGGTCTGAGTTTCTGGGCATATAATAGCAGTGCGTGGCTTATGCCTATCTAATACCTATACACAACCCCAAATGGTTAGCTTTGCAAATGCTTGTTGTCTCTCACTGCTGATTTACTCACCAATGCGTTTTAATCTTGTCTGTCTAATTCCCAACGTACTGTTCGTACTGGATGGTCATGGGTTACCGCGTGACTTTGCAACATCGTTTATTTTTAACTGCTTATTCACCAACCACGTGTAACGGCAGTACATTCATGCGCTCTATACAAACGGAATGCTTTTCTTCTAGCACTTAATTGTTGCCAAGCCTGTATTCTCAATTTCTCAAATACAGACTAATGCCTTTCAGCCTGGCTTCACTGAGTGTATCATGACTGATTTGCAAGCATGTTGGTATTTTGATTCTCATTACAAGTTTGATGGCAAATCAGCATAGATCTGACGATTTACCACCAAACTGTTGTACTGTTACTTCCACTCGGTTCCATGGCATTACCACCGGTTTACAAGTGGTGGTAGGGTGGCTTCAATCCCTGTTTTTGGAGCCCGTAGGTTACATGGGGAGTTTTTGGTGGTTTTACCACGAGCAGTAATACCATATGGTAAATCTGCAGATTTTTGGCAGTAAAGTGGAGGATTCCTCTCCATCTTTTTGCTGGAGGTGAATCCTCCACTTTACGTCCAAACTCATAATTTGGAAGTGCTGTTAATGTGGTGGTAATTACATTACCACCAAAAACGTGGCAGTAGCGGAATTACGGGCACTTTTTTATTGCACCGTAGTGAGACCCTTAATTTGCCACAAAGCAATCGCCTATGTTTTCTACATAGCAGGCAAGTTGTCTATCTCCTTAATTTTGGGACTTGACTGTTTCTCCTTTTCCCCTACCAACATGCCAGATAACTGATATGTACATTTGTCAACACCTTGATACTGCAGTATTGGAGCCCCCGTGATCATTCTCTTTACAAAAAAAAACGTTGCACCATGTTCTATTATTTTGCCCATGTCTTTGTTTATATTCTAGGTAGTGATGTCTTTTACTCTTTTCTCAGTTCCTCTTCTATAGGGATGTAAGTGGTTACAGTTTCAGTGGGCCAGGGTAAGACCCACCCATGATCAAGCAACAACCATAGATTAAGGGCAAAGTACATACGGTCTTGCTTGAGAACCTCAAGAGGTTTCTGAAGTCACTTTCTGCCAGCAGGCTGTAGACCTGCTTAAGAGGACACTTGCAGTCAGGGATAAATGTGGTTGTTGCCAGCACAAATGGAGATCATCTGGGGCAGAAGAGAGAAGAACGTCTAAGAAAATCCTGAGTGTAGGATGAATCGCTCTCTATTCAAGATGCTAGTTCTGAGCATGTCACTGCTGGTGTGGAATACACACCACACCGCTGTCCATTTTTATGTCTGCATTCTCTCAGACTTCTGTCTATATGTACAAAGGGAGACTATTTAAGCTGCTTTGAGCATGGCCCGAGGGGAATCGCTGACGTGGGGCCAAGGAATTCTGGTCAGGATGCTAGCGAAAGGCAATACAGAGAATAACAGGTCCTAGAGTCGCTGCTGAAGCAGGTATGTCTGCCATTGATCGCAGAGTAAATCATCAGCATTGGGCAGTGGTTCTGCAAAGTGGGGGACTCGGCCCCCAGGATGTCCATGGGGGTTTGGGGGGATTACAGACTCTTTAAAAAGGGATTAAGATTACTCTTTTTAATTAAAAATATAATCATATTTTGTACTGCTTATATTTTCTCTTAAAAGCAGTCACCTTAAGCCTTTAAATCCTTTTTCAAAGAGCCTGGAGCCCGCCTGAACATTCATTGGGCCCACTAGACGGGCCAACCGATAGGTGTGGGTAGGCACCAGAAACAATATTTTTACTCAAGGGGGCTCAGTATGAAAACGTTGTAATACCACTGGCATGGGGGTATGACGAGCAGGTCTCCCCTGAGGAAAATGTGTCTTCATTAAGGAATAATCACCCGTTCCACGGGCTGGAACGGGTAATAATGCTCTGGGGCCTTTAATGAGAGTGCCCTATGCTGTTATCACCCGTTGCAGCCTTTTTGATGGGCGATTATTGCCATTAGCACCCCGGGTTGCCAATCCGGTAACCCAGAGCGATGAGAGCATAGTATTTTGTTTGAATGAACGGGTGAAATACTCACTAAAGATGGCTGCACAAGCCGGTCCGATAGCACAGCTAGTAGAGCGCTCGCTTTGACATTTGTGCCGAGACTGCGGACGCGGGTTTGATTCCCGGCAGGGCCAAACTCAGCCTTTCATCCTTCCAAGGTTCATAAATGAGCACCACACACCGTGGGTAATAATAAGCAGCACTCAGATACCTGAGGGTTCGTAGCGCTATATAAATGCTAAATTAGTATTATTATTATTATTATTATGGATCAGGAAGACTGGGCTTCTTATGGAGCGGAGCCCCTCTTCCATTTCCATGACGGCCAGCGAGGACAACCCAGAGGAGGCAGTAGCAGCAGCAGCGGCGGGCACGGCCACCGTGTTAATCAAGTAAGTGGGGTGGAGGATTCAAATTAAGAAGGGGGAAGGAGGGTGGGGTGAAGATAGCAGGGCATGGGAAGCAGCCATCGGTTGTTCAGAATGCAGCTTAGATTGGTAGATTCAGCCTGCGATCCAAACAGCCCGATTGGTTGCTCGCTGCCATGGGTGCTAATACGAGATTGGCAATAATTCCTCCTTTATTGTTACCACCACTTGTAATCAGCCAAAGTTTGATGGATTACAAGTGGTAGGATGACAATGTCAATCCCCATTTTCGGAATCCATAGGACTCTGTGGAGAATTCTGAGGCATTACTACAGGTAGTAAGTAATTCCACTGGGGTAATTCCTTCAGTTTTTGACGCTAATGTAGGTGAAATGACCTCTGCTAATCGCTCATTACCGTCATACTAGTAGCATAAAAGTGGCAGTAATTACTTTACGACTTTTAGGGGCTAAGGCAGTATGCCATAAGGGTATGATCGCAAAATAGACACTTGGGGTGGCTGGGTGTCAATCACTGAATTGAAACCCAATGAAGATCTCTCGTCAGCAGATGTGAGTAAAGTCCGTTTAGCCAAAGTCTTCTTCTTGCAAGCAGGTCTATCCATCATAGTAGACATCCACTGGCACCATTTCTATCTAGCAGCCCCCAGGTCTGACTTTAACGGACACATACGCTGGCATTTCATCTGACATTGATTGAAACTCGCATCAGACATACCATAACATAGTTTATAACACTGAGATCAAGAACTGGAGCCAGTGGAAGGAACAGCAACCAATTTTGGACTGGGGACTGTGGGCAACAAATATAGGATAGTACGTTGTGCGAGAGTGTAGCCAGCAGAGCATGTGCCAGCTGAGACATTCTGCTGTTTGACCTCTCCTTTCATAGACTATAGCACGACTGGTGCCATTAGAGGACTATCCCACGGGTGCTCTAATGTGCATGTTTGTAAACCGCTCATTTGATGCAGCATGGACTCAAACATCACAATCTGGAGCAGGACTCCTCTGTATTCCATGTACTTTCCTGTTCAATGGGTTCCCGCAGCACAGGGTTTGTAATCAAAACTGATGTACCACCACATATATCTACTTTTGGCAGTATTGCTAGAGGCATACGAAAACAGAGCTTGACAGTGCCTCATGTCTCTACCCACCCGACAATACACCTTACCCCCTACAGCGATCTACTTCAGCCACAGTTCAACCGCTACCACCCACGATTTTACAGACTGCTCCACTGCCCCTCGCAGGATCCCATTTTGATCACGATACATACACTAAAGGTCACGCACCAATCGATACGCATAGACCTGCAAGCAATGTTCCCACGAGTGGTCTGAGGAAACCCTAAGGTGGGTCTTTGGCCTCCGCGAGAAAACAAAGTGTCAGATGTTTGCTTTATGAATGGGCTTTAACATTTGGTTGCTAGGCAATTACTTTATGCTTCTCTGGGATGTGGCCCTCCTTCTGATTGCATAACTGATGGTAGCAGCTCAGACAGAGCTTCAGATGTTGCATGATTTTTTTGTTGCACCAGTCTGGCCCAACCACTCCTGTTTCTCTGACCTGTGGAAACTGTCCAAGGTGGCACTGATTTAGCTCCTGGACAGGAGGAATTCTTTAGGTTGGCCAGCAGACTAATGAGGAGCTCACCTACCTACTCCTGTTATCTCGAAGGCAGAACTTCAGATTAGGCAAGTGGTCCACTGGGGTTCCATGAGACTATAAGAGCAAGTGGTTGTGTTTCAGTTACTGGGCACAGAAGAGTGTGAATTCATGATAGTGTTCCCTGGATTATGTTACTTATTTTGTTTCACACCTGGTCCATTCGGACAGGCAAGTAAAGTCCAGCAGGTATGGCCTATCAGTGATCAATGCCTACCCAACTCCTCTGACACATGTTTTCCTTCCAGGGCTTCTACAGTTGTTTCATCCCTTTAGGAGGGATCATCTCCCCAGAAATGGGAATATTTTGCTCTCTGTTTGGGCACATAAACCAATTGCAGCCCATGGCCATCACTGATGTGAAGCTAGTAACATGGGGGAAAAGTTTTTTGATGGTGGTTCCCAGGGCGCGACCCATCAGTGAGCTAAAGATGCTTTCGGGTGAGGAACTGTTCCACTGAGATAAAGTTTTTCTCGTCACGTACTCTCAATTCCTGAGTCTTGTCTGCCTTTCATCTAAATGAGGTAGTTGTGTTTCCAAAGTTTAATCTCGAGTGCATTAATGAAGAACTGCTCTATCCCTACTGATTGTCGACTTTCAAACTGTAGGGATAGCAGAGTTCTTCGTGAGGGATGATTTTTAGTAACAGGTTGTACTGTCTTCTCTAAACTGGACTACTGTGCCAACATCCTCTTTGGTCTCCCCAACTATGCTTTCTGTCCTCTTGACAAGATCTTAACTTCGCTACCAGGACTCTTTGAACTCCCTCATTTCACACCTACTTCCTCGTACCGTCACCAGGCTGGATGGCTGAAGATGCAAACAGAGACAGATTTAACTTTCCTCTGCTGGTTTACAAATCCATCCACAGTAAGGTACTACTGTGTCTCTCCAACTTTACAATCCTTCTTGTAATCTCTACTCTGCTTCCTCGACTACCCTTGTGGCTCCTCGCCCTCCCTGTGCTTCCTCTCTTGCTCCACTTGTATGGAATTGTCTTCCCCCAGACATCTGAGAAACGGTGCACACACATCTGTTCAAAAACGAATGAAATGCCTACCCCTTTGACCTCCGAGTTACCCTCTTACCCTAACTCTCATTTGCCTGCTAACTTACATTTTCCCCTCGTCTCTAACCTGCTCCTGCCCCTGTCCCTCACTTCCCCTGCCTGCGCTCTAGCACTTCACCCATCATGGTCACATCCCGAGCACAGCTGGCCGTATCACCCAACTGCACTTAGAAATGTCCAATGTTCGCCATCCTTAATCTATGTATGTGCGCTTATGTATTGACTCACAGTGAATTGTTCAATTTACCCGCCCCCCTCCACAACCTCATCAGAAAGGTCATCAAGCTCACCCCATTGTAAGAAGCTCACTGCTTTCTGTCAAATCTGATTTCTTATTTATTGTGCGTTCTTTTGTGATCAAAAGAGTATTATTCCTCCTGTATATGAATATAAATAAAATACTTCAGCATTACGAAATAGAAGTGTTTTCCCCTTTGCTGTGGTACATGATGAAGTATGTGAGCCAGTCGGACTGTATTGGTTGATCAAGCACACTCATGCATAACACCTGGGACTTGCTGCCCCTACTTCATGTCTACAACTGCAAATACCCCATTTCACCAAAATAATGGAGCTGTGTGGAAATTGTGTTGACATGGCTGGATGACATCACATTGCTGTGAAGGTAAAAAGGGGCAACACAGTCAACTTACGACTGGCTTTGCATGAGCTCGAGCTCAATGGTTCCTCCCATGGCAAAGGACTCCAAGCTAGATGCCTCACAACTGGTGGATTTGGACCCCCTCCCCAAATGGCAATCAAAGCAGACGTTGCGCTTTTATTGGAGAAAATGAATCAAATGATAACCACTTTGAGAGATCACTTAACCAAGTTCACTGTTGTGATTATTAAGGCAGTCCTAGCTCTGGAAAGACAAATGGAAACTGTAGAAGTGAACTATTGTGCCCTGAACCACGAACAAGAAGAACTGACTACCAGGGTGACTCACTTTGGAGACCAATGCTGCAGACCGCTGGACAAGCAAGATGACATTGAAAATAGGTCATGTCATAAAAGCTTCCATGTGGTGGGATACCCATAGAAATTAAGGATGAAGGCCTAGAAACTTACATGCAAGACTGTACGTTTTACAGCTAGAAGACGACTGTTATCTGACCTTAGATAAACCCTGTGTCTATTCTCCCTTCCAACGTGAGAAGGGCCTGATGCCCAATGTACAATTCATTTTTGCAATATCAAAGATAAGATTTCTGACAAGGATTGTAAGAGAAGTCAAATAATTAGACTAAAACTACATTTCTAACAGGACACTACAAAAGAGGAAAGGTTTGGTTCTAGAGGTGGTGTAGTTAAATGATAAGCAGATGAGATACTGTTGGGAGTTCCCTTACATGTTTTTGTTTGCAATCAAAATGAAGAAATGATGGTCTCATCGGCAGATGAAGCAGTTCGATTTTTGAGTAGTGAAGATTTCAGAACCATGGAGTCAAAGGAAGGTTTGCACAATTAATTTTTATCTTCAACCAGTTTGGTCACGCAAACCGAGGGGGGTTGAAGATGCTGTAGGGAAGGGTAGGTCAATAGGACCCCCCTCCCACTACATGCCCCACCATGGTTGAGACCCATGACTCGTCAGCAGCCCCCCGGCCTCCCGGGCCCAGGCGGCAGGGCGGCTGCCGGCCGACACATGGGGCTGCACCATCACGTTATGTGGCAGAGAACAGACGCCATCTCCATCTTGCTAGAAACGTGCATATCTAACCCAGGGCAGAAACCCTGAGCGCTGCAGAGTGACCCCCACTTGACCACGCTCACAGAGGCCCACAATTCCCTCACCTCCCACTGCATGGCAGATCCGCTGAAGACTCGTTCTCACGAGTCACCAGACGCGAGCGAACAACAAAATAAAACACTGTAGCTGTTGACCTTCCGCAGTACATCATTGCCCCAGCTATGAACGAGAATACCAGGATGTAACTGAGATCAGCCCAAACACCGCAGGCCCTGACCCCTGCACCACGCCCCCCAGCTATAGACGGTGTGGCGCCTTGCACCTCTACCCACCCCGAAAGCCCTTGCAACGTGCAGAAACCATTTATGTAATATGTGCCTTGTTGACTAACGTTCACTGCTAATATAAAGGAGAATGGGTAAAGAGAAAGTTGTGCAACCGATTTTACATGTAATTAAGAGCTATACAAAGACTGGACAGCTGATAACTGTGAACAATAACTTCTGTTGCTCTCTTAATACACTCTTTACACACACCTGCTTGACACTACCTCATGTTCGTATGTCAACTGTAAATGTGAAATGCTATGTAAAAAAAGTATGATCATCAGCTAGTATCCCATGTAAATACAAATAAATATGATTGCTTTCAGGAACCCCTTGTGTTGTTAGTTGCCCCTCACCCATGGGCTTTTCTAATTTGATTGTAAAAAGTCAGATTCTATGAATACCGCACTTGAGATGTATATTTCCCCTGCTTTTCTCTTGACCGCAATGCTACCTAATGGCGCCCACAGCACACAATGTACTTAACTTTTTGTGTGAATTTTCTGTTTGGTACAATTGTATTCTACCCTGATGCCATAAATACTGACTGCACTAGAGAGTACTTTAGCTCTGACAGCAGACCACAGTAGTAGCACACTTGTGTATACACATGCTTTTTATAACAATATTTTTGGTTCAAATATTAAGAACCTACCATTTTTTGCAGACAGGTTCATGTAAAGGGAATTTCCTTCTAACTAAATATAAATGTTGGTCGCACTCCTGAACATAGAATCTATGCTTTGCTTTGAATGAGGACAATCCTAGTGTTCAACATTGTCTATTTTTCTTTGATCCATACACCATGGCAACAGGTTGCACAATGAGTTCTTCTTGCCTGAAGATGTTTGTGATTTTCTTTTAGACTTCATGTAAATAAACACATGTCCCTTGATTGAAAAGGGTGCACAACAATTGACATGATTTGATCTGTTTTCTGTTTCTTAGAAAAATGTGAGTCCATGTTTAAGCTCTTGCAAGTCTGGAATAGGGTGATTACTTTGACACATCACCCAAGTTCCCTTCAAATATAACATTCTATAATTTGAGAATTGTCTAAATTTGAACGGCGGTAACCACCCCCTTGTTATACAGCCCCTCACCCATACAACAGTAAAACCGCCTCGTGCAAGATGCCACGCACGGAGCTGCAAGGCCATTTCACCCTCCCCCATGTCAGAGGCCGCCACAGCCTGACTCTGTGACTTACGAGCTACCTGGTCCTAAATCCCGCCGCCTTTCAGGCACCGGTCACATGCCCCCAACGGGTCAGTAGTACCTCCGTCGACCCCGAGTTAATGACCCTAGAAAGGGGGGCGCACATATGTGTACCAACAGATCATAATACCATCCCTCACCGAAATTGCCAAGGATGGTTAGTCAAGCACCCATGCCCCTGACTACGCCCATGGGACCTGATTGTTTGAACCTAAGGCGCCTCCCAAACCGATATATTAAGACACTCTAGATCGCATATCAATGTTCCTGGCCATGTATTGATCTAAGGTCCGCGCTTACAAGAAGTTGCAACTCAACAGGACACATGAAGTGTGATGAATGGGTGGGAATGTGTGGCCAAAAGGGCAAATGTTAGTTTGGCTATCAATCGGTGTTACAAGGCATGCCCAGCCCAGCGCTACATCCCGATGAGCCCAGCTGACCTCCCGCCCCACGTGGCCCAGCACCAACGTCCGCCAATTGTGGAGAAGGGACTGTATACAGTGTATACCACCTAGCCATCACCACCCAATCCCTGAGACTCTGTGGCCCCTATAGCTTACTTCATGCATGACGTGTATTTGTAATATAACTAACTGTCTTTGCTATTGTCGGACAGAGCGCTCTCGGAGTTTGCAGAGTCCTTTGCATGCCCTATATTGAATTATATAAAGCTCTTTTTGATCTTACCCGCACTTGGTCCTGGCCTCATTCCCCTTCTGGGGTGTGTACATTATTGCCTCTCACTAAGGGGGGTGCGTTTCTGGGGACACTTACATTCAATGCCCAAATTCAAAACCCTGTATAGAGCCATTTAAATCTTAGGAGACAGTGGCGAGGCAGAATTTGAACTGTAGGTACACTGATACACTATCATAATCCTTCCTTACCACTTTTTGGAGGAACCTGAAGTAGCAGGTCAGAATGTCTATTGTTTGTGTTCCTCTATATTCCTCCTAATTAGGTAGATGTTCCTTAATTAGAGCTGCCTATTTACAGATTCAATAGAGTAGGGTTGTCTGACACCAGGCCTGGAGGGCTTGACAAAGTCTGATTTTCATGATACTGTGATGATTCACCGGACTTCGTCACTTCTCCCCAGTGGGGAGCCCTTCCATGTCTGGATTGGGCATTGAGGCCGCTATCCAATATTCCACCTAGGGGTGGTAGGAAGCGGGACCTCACAAGGAGAACCACCCCCCCTTCTGGGGATAAGGACTCCTGTTCTGTGAAGGAACTACCTAAACCTTTTCCTTTGGGACTGAAATCCTTGATAACACTACTGCAGTGGTGCACAACATGTGGCCCGTGGGCCTAAAGTGCTTTTCCGGACATATACTACAGCCCTCCAAGTCACATGAGATTAATGGTGAAGTGTTGTCTGGCCTAAAGTCAGTCATTCAATCACCAAATTGAGCTTGTCAGGTTTGTTTTGCTATTTGCAAATATGATTTCAGTCCCATAATTCAAATAAATCAAATAAAGTTCCAACATAGGAACACTAAGCTGCAGATACGTTGGTCTTCGGTGGCGGGAATATCCAGGAATGGTTGGCAGAGCTCTGTGGTCGAAGCCAAGCTCCTGACCAGTGGAAGAAGGGAAGGGAAGAGAAGCCTGTGGGGCGTGACCTGGGGGAGGAGGAACATGTGGTCCTGTAACTACACCGGAGCCATCTGGTGTAAGTCTCAGCAGAGCCGCAAAGAGGAGCGGGAAGCAAAGTGAAGAAAGCATGAAGCAGTAAAGCAATGCAGGGTAGCCCATCACCCCAGGAAGACTCGGCTATGCATTCCCGACATCCAACAGGTAACAAAAGTGCCGGGACACCTGGTAGGGGTTTGGTGCAGCTTCAGAGATAAGCGAGCATCAGGAGTAGTGACACCCCAGGAACCAAAGGTCAAGAATGGCCCGGGAGTAATCTCCCTCGTAACAATAGTTATACCCAGAGAACGAAGACCCAAGAAAGCCTCAGCAGTGATCTCCCTTGTCACAATAGTGTTACCCAGAGAACCAAAACCCAAGAAAGCCTCTGCAGTGATCTCCCTCGTCACAGTAGTGATATACAGAAAACAAAGAATCTCCCTCTACTTCAAGGCGCAATTGTTACAGAACAGCCTTGGGATAGACCTCTGGGAGTCGCCTGTAAATGGACAAGAATAAGACTGATGAATACCAGCCCTATCACGGTGTCATGGTTGAAACTAGTGTAGAGTTGATTTAATAAGGACCCCACAAGAGCTCGTTTTGCAGAAGACAAATATCTATGCTGTCTCTAGTAGCCTGATGTTTTGATTGCAAGATACATTGTTGTATCGATGTTATGGAACCACAACTTTAAAATCAATTGAATTGTACGAGTACCTATCATGAATTCTTGATGAAATAATTCCAGTATTCGAGTGTATGTTTATTATATGTTTTTGTATTTTACTGTGTAACCTTTTCAATTAGAGCAGCACCTAGATTTTAGATTTGATGTATACATTTTTGGAAACTTTTTTTGGGTACTTAGTTATCATGCTCACACGGATGAAATTGGTTGTTTGGGAAATTGCCAGTTGTTGGAAAAAATGATAAGTCTCTCGACATAAAGTTTGTTGTGTATTTTTCTCCAACCTCCAACCTTAGACACACTTTCGTTATACTTTGACTATTAGCCCTAGTCTTTAAGGTTGTAAATGGGGCAAACCTACCTTTTGTGTTTTACTTGTTTTTACAAGAGACACATCTTCAGTAGCATGTGGGTCTTCTTGGAAGCAGGATATTTTAAATCGGGCACTTTTCCTTCACAATTAATAAGAACTGGTAAGTGGCAAATTTGATTCATGAGAGGGGCTGCTTTCAATTAATAAGCAAATGTTTAGACATGATGCTGAAAAGGAAGATAGGCAATAAACTGTTAACGGTGGTGTGTCTATATGCACCCAGTGAAAAGCAAGCTATGTTCGCCAATGTTTCTTGTCTGAATTTGCTACAGGGGACATTATTATTGGAAGGGATTTCAATGCGCCTGTGGATATTAATTTCAACAAATCTTGTCGCTCTGCCTCTGAAAATGTTCAGAAGTTTAATACAGTGTTAATACATTAAAGCACATGTTACAGGATCTCTCAAGTTAGAGGATATTTGGAGAGCTCGCGTGGAAAGGGACACACAATTACACATTTATCACATATTCATATATGCACTCAAGAATTATTCTGTCAGTGGTTTCACATGGTATGTTACACGGGATATGAAAATCGGAAATAGGTCCCACATTCCTATCAGGTCCCAATACTTGCACATTTTGTTTTTGGGGGACACTGCGCTCATAGATGCCCAGAATCTTAATTTGCATAATTCATTATTATGTGAAGATAACGATAAAACAGAATTCTCAAGAAAATTATACTGGTAAAGTCTCCTGAGGGAGCAGTGGGACGATTGTGAGGTGGTGGTATCAGGAACCGTCATAGAACAGGGAGCAGTGTACACCAGGAGGAAACTGTTGCTGATGTTAGGGGAAGAGTTGGCCTCAATCCGACACCAAGACAAAACATGAGTTATTTCCAGAAAACCACACAGCAGGAACCCTTCTGAGAACAAGACAATGGGACTATGCCAATGGAAACAAAGAAATTGGATACCTCACTTATAAGCTTTGACGCCAGACAACTACAAACTATATACACTCAGAGATCCCACCAATGCTCTGCACTCAGATGAAAGCACCAAATTAAAGATTTAGAAGACTTTACCCCATATTATAAAGCTCTGAAGTGTTGGATCACATTTTGGTTGACGCCCTGGAAAACAAGGAAGGTCGCACAGTCGCTTTATGCTGACTGAAGGTATGGAAAGTGACAGTGAAGGTGAGGTTCACTGTCCCAATGAACAACACGCTTGATAAGTTTATGAAAAAATGATCACAGTTCATCGCATATGTACACTGTACATGCTGACCTTCTTGAATATACTGGATGGGGCTGCGCTGTACAATAGGTACTTCCCTTGGCCATCTGTCCTTATCCTACCATATTATTACTCATTTTTTGTACTTTGTTTAGTGGTGAATATAAAACAAAATGGTTAAAAATAGATTTAGGGGCACAGCATAGACCTAGTGAGGCAGGAATCTACCTTAAAGTGCAGGCAGTTTCCCTTTTGAGTATCCCTACTTTTTCTGATGCCCTACGTTCTGGAGTCAGGCCGACCTTTGAGGTGCTTTTGCCCCACTGCCATTGTCCGCTTGCTTTAAATTGGGGAAAGAGACTCCCTCACAAGGTTCCAGTTTCTATCCGTTAGATCCTATTGAAAGATCTTAACTGAGATTGTTGTGCCATGTTGAGCAATTGAGGAAGACCAATGTTGCTGAGTTTAGGCAAAGAGGCAGCCTCGATCCGACACTGGTGAAAACTGAAACAAAGCTAGAAGAAACCTTGAGGCATTTCCAGAAAACCACAAAGCGGGAAAGATCCTGAGAGCCAGACACCGGTACTATACCAAAGGAAACAAATAAAATAGCTGTCTCCTTTATAATCTTCAATGCCGGCCAACTAGAAACCATATAGATAAACTCAGAGATCCCACCATACTCTGCAGTTTGATGAAAGCCTCAAATTAAAAAATGTAGAATACTTTTTCAACAGATTATATATGTAGTGTTGGATGACGTGCTCAGCCTACCTTTCTACATCAAACTGGCCTGCCTTGTATCTTGGAGGAGGTCCATTCTGCTTTGGAACAGGAGATATCTATAGAGGTGATTTAAGAATCAATAAAGGGACTTCCATTAAATACATCTCTGGGATCCAATGCTTACTCAGCTAAATATATAAACAATTCAAATCAATCTTGATACACCTGTTAAAATCCCTATTTAACTGTTAGGAATTTGACCATATGCATAGTTGCTGTGTGCTCGCCTGGGCTTTTTTGAAAATGTTTAATTAAATGGAACGCTGGTAGACCAACCTCATGAAAATGTGTGGGGCTAATCCAGACACATTTTCCTATGCTCACACCATGACAAACGCATAGACCCACAGGCACAGTACATCCTGTCATATTTAGTTGGGATATGACAGACCGGATTACACCATGTCATCTGGAGAAAGGGGAGGACCAAACATTCTCCCTGCCATGCCCAGCCTGATTAGCTAACAGAGGCTCCATGGATCCACCCTGCTCTTTTGTTGGGCCCTGCAGCTGGTGCCAGTGATTATCATACCAATAGAATGCACTTCAAACAGGCCCACATGGGGCCTGGCCGCAGAGGTTAACAATGGAGAAAGGACACCCCAACAACCTTTCATATGTACCTACGTCAACCTGAAGCCAGCTCCCACCCTCAGTGTCTATGACATTGAACTGTCATGTCTGGGACAGTGTCATGATGCCTACCCCCGGAGCACCAGGCCAGGCCCAGCACCCCCGGGAGCAGGCATCATGCCCCCGGGTAAAAGCCCAGCGGCCCCTTATAGGGGCTCTTTGGACTCTGTCCTGGCGCCTTTGGAGCCAGGCTCATGTTGGACATCAGTCCTGGCGCCATAGGCGCCAGGCTCATAAAGGAAGGTGTTTTGTGCACTTACCTGATGCAGACCATGCTGCAAGATTCAGGCCTCCCTGATACCTGAAAGGGACTATTTTTTCATTGGGACTATTTTGCCACTCGGGCGTGGCCAGGGAAGGATACTTACCTGGAACTACTTTGGGGGCTATTTAAGCCACGCCCAGACAGTAGCTCACGCTTCGCGTTGTTCTGCATTCAAGCAGCTGAACGCTCACCGTGTCTGCTCCTGCATCTGGCCTCCAGCCACGCCCGCCTCGATCCTGGAAAACCTGTAAGGAAAGAAGAGAAAGGTGAAGGTGAAAACCAAGAATTTTATCAAACTTCTTACCTGCATCCGGAACCTTCACGCCAGCGTTCCTGAGAAAAGACTTTCATTTAAAAGCACTGCGTTGCTCGCTGCAGCGCCGCGCTTCACTCACCTGTCCTCGGGAGTTCTTCTGGCTCCACCGCGACTGTCTGCACCGGTCGCCACATCTCTGCGCCTAGGGGAGAGAAGAAGAGACAAAAGGTGAGCAGAAGGAACATATGAGGAAAGCCTAATTTTCCGCCGTAACACTTACCGGTCTTCTGTTGGTGGATCATTCCTCATTTCGGGTTGTCGCCGCTTCGTTGGCAGGTACCGCACCCCGGCCCCTATGGGGAAAGGACAAAAGACATTACTGGAGGAATATAAAGACATTAAGAGGGATCGCCCCCATCGCTAACTCACCTGAGTTTACCATCGGCAAGTCAATCCCTCAACGCATCGCCTTCATTCCGCACCTGAAATAAAGGACAGATCACAGGTTAGGAAGGCAACAGAAAAGGAGGCTCAACACTTGAACTTTTGTAATCTTCATACTTACGGCGTTCCGCTCGGAAAAGTCAAGTGGATTTTGCCAGCGCCATTCTGAAAACCAGTGAAGTAACTGGACAAACACGCGCCTATGCACCAGAAGCAGGATGGAGAGTTCATCCTTTGAAACCATAAGGTGAGCTTCAACCGGGGATTTCGGAGGAAGCTAGAGAAGAACGAAGAGGGGAAGGGGGGAGCAAGCACACTATTCTGCAGACTGTTAATCCCCTTTCTCATCTGCAGAAGGATATTCCTACGGGCCAGACAAGCAAGATTTGAGGGTCCTGTTCAGTCGGTGTTCCGAGTTCTGCGCATCACGCTCGAAGAGGCCACAGCAACCCAGACCAGACCAGCGCCTCCGTGGGAGTCAGGTGAGCGTTACAGAACGCGAAGCCTTCCTACAAATTCCCACCCAGGCGCTATGGAAACTTCTGAGACTGATCAGTTGGCCCAACTACTGGGGGAATTACGGGCCGAAGTACACGCCGCTCGTCAAGAGACTAATGCTCTCTGGAGGGAAGTGATTGTATCAAAGGAAAGAACTGATGACCTGGCTAGACAGTTTTTGCAAGGTCAAGCTGGACACACTCCTCTACCCGGTTCCGGGGGGAACCCCGCTCCTGTGGTTCCCAGTAACCCTGTGCAGATTAATCTACCTGGAAACATGCCGCTGGCCCCACCTGAACGCTTTGCTGGGGACCCCAAACGATTCGCCGTATTCATGAATCAGTGTCGTTTGCACTTCCAATGCAGACCTGGGGCCTTCCCTAATGACCAGACCAAGCTAGCCTTTGTATTGTCATATCTCAGCGGCTGTGCTGCCGATTGGTCAGTTCCACTGGTTACTCAAGATGACTCGATTCTCCGTGATTTTCAAGGATTTCAAGCGAGCATGGAAAGGTTATTTGCTCGACACTCTCAGGGGCAGGCTCTGGATGACGAACTCCTATCCCTGCGACAGGGCAATCGGGACCTCCTATCCTACATTGCAACCTTTAATAGACTAATTGTGGGAACTGGGTGGCCAGAGGATAAAAGAATCACATTATTTTATCGAGGTCTACGCGGAGAACTTGAAGATGTCCTGGCCCAAGTTGTAAATCCGCCCCAAGAATGCACAGAATATATAGACTTAGTGGTCCAATTGGATCACAGACTTCAAAACAAAAAAGCAAATCGGTCCAAGTTTGAGACCCGGGTGTTGGTCAAGACCCAAGATAACCCCAAGGGTGCTAATGTCTCTGAGCCTATGCAAATCGGAGGGGTTAAAGGACCTTTAACTCAAAAAGAACGTGAAAGAAGACGGCAGATGCAATTATGTCTTTATTGTGGGTCCTCTGGACACTTTCTATGAGATTGCCCGGCAAAACCGCCCAAGAAGGTGGTAGGAGCCGCTGATAAAAACCATGAAGACTCTGTTTCGGGAAACGACCAAGCCCGACAAGCGTAGGGGTCCGCTTGCCGAGCTTGAAAACTAACTCTCAGACCTCGCATTTCATTGTGCCAATGGTCCTCGTAGATCCGGAACAGCCTAAGCGGTTGCATGCAATAAAGGCATACATCGATAGTGGGGCTATAGGAAATTATGTGGATCATGAATTGGTCTCTAGGATTAACCTCCCTCTGCGTCCTAAAACCAGCAAAGATGTCATCACCACAGTCGATGGAACAGAAATTGCCTCTGGACCGGTAACACATTCCACTGCTGAGGTGACACTTATAGGTCCGGACAGCCATCGGGAGGCAGTTGTGTTTGATGTAATCAAGGCTCCACAGTTTCAGGTTATTCTCGGAATCCCTTGGTTAGAGACACATAATCCTCGAATTGATTGGCGAGCGAAGAGCATAACCTTCCCGGATTGTGCACAAACCTGCTACCCAGAAAATCTGAAGATTAGTCTAGCGTCTGTAACCTCTGTCTCCATGCAACTACCTCCGGAATACCAAGACTTTCAGGACGTCTTCCAAAAGGAACAGGCCAACACGTTACCTCCCCACAGATCGTACGATTGCCAAATCGATCTGGTGCCCGTTGCACAACCCCCTTGTAGCAGGATTTATGCCCTTACTGAACCTGAGAATCTGCATTTGAGACAATATTTAGATCAATACCTAGCCAATGGTTTCATTCGCCCGTCAAAGTCTCCGGCATCCTCGGCTTTGTTCTTCGTGCCCAAAAAAGAAGGCGACCTTAGAACTTGTATCGACTACCACGCATTGAACCAGATAACTGTTAAAAACCGTTACCCTCTGCCTCTGATCCCTGAACTCCTTGACCAGGTGAAGGACGCTTGCGTATACACCAAGTTAGATCTCCGGGGGGCTTATCATCTGGTGCGAGTAAAAGAAGGCGACGAATGGAAAACGGCCTTCCGTACAAAATATGGATTATTCGAATACCAGGTGATGCCTTTCGGGTTGTGCAACGCGCCTGCTGCCTTCCAATTCTTCATGAACGATGTCCTTCGGGAACTCATCGATGTTTGTGTTGTCATATATATCAATGACATTCTTGTGTACTCCTCTTCGGAATCTGATCACAGAAAGCATGTCAGGGCCGTCCTTGAGAAATTGCGCCAGCACAAACTGTTTGCAAAGCTGGAAAAGTGCGTTTTCCATACCACCGAGGTTGAGTTTTTTGGATTCATCCTGACACCTAAAGGGGTCCGAATGGACTCACGAAAAGTGCATGCCATCCTCAAATGGCCATCGCATAGTTCGGTGAAAGGTGTCCAAAGCATGCTTGGTTTTGCCAATTTTTATTGCAGATTTATCCCGGAATTTTCACGTGTGGTACAACCCATAACTGCACTCTTGCGGAAAAATAAACGCTTCGAATGGACCGAGGAAGCCGAATAGGCCTTTCAGGAATTGAAAACTAAATTCACGTCCGCACCTATTTTGAAGCACCTGCGTTCCGATCTCCCATATACAGTTGAAACTGACGCGTCCAGCTTAGCCATGGGAGCTGTCCTGTCTCAGAGAGACCCTGAAACCAACCAACTGCACCCCGTAGCATTTTGGTCCAGAAAGTTCTCGCCGCCTGAGGTAAATTATGCAATCACCGACAAGGAATTATTAGCCATTAAGTCCGCCTTTAAGGCTTGGCGGCATTACCTTCTTGGCGCCAGGCATACCATCACCGTGATCACTGATCACCGAAACTTACAATATTTAAAAACTGCCAAGGCTCAATCGTCACGTCAGCTCCGATGGGCTTTGTTCTTTGCTGAGTTTGATTTTGTAATCACTTACCGCCCCGGCTGTAAGAATGGCAAAGCGGACGCGCTATCTCGAATAGGAATGGGAGAAATAGACACAAACTCAGAACCTGTGCCGATAATTCCAGAACAAAGAATTTTGGGGATAACCTCTTTACAAACCCTTGAAGACTTTCAAGCACGAGTAAAACAACTCCTGGACTCTACAGCCTTGCAGGATTGAATCCAAAGGGGGTCTTACTTTTCAGTCAACGATGGCCTACCTTACTTCCAAGGACGCTTATTTCTGCCAGAAAAGGAATTGCAAGAACTGGTTATTTCACGTCATCATGATACCCTGATGGAAGGACATTCTGGCATTGCCAAAACTGAGGAAAAAATTAAACGACAATTCTGGTGGCCTTCCTGGCGAAAGGATATTAAATCTTTCGTGAATTCCTGTGGAGTTTGCGCCCAAAACAAAGGCCAAAAGACAAAACCCGCCGGTCTTCTTCAGCCTTTAGACATTCCACCAGCACCTTGGCACACCTTGTCACTAGATTGTATCACGGACCTGCCCCCTTGTAATGGATACAATACTATTCTGGTTGTGGTGGATTTATTTTCCAAGATGGCACATTTTATTCCGTTGAAAGGATTGCCTTCAGCTTCTGTCCTAGCCAAGGAATTCCTCGAAAATATCATCCGTTTGCAAGGATTCCCGTCCATACTAGTCTCTGACCGGGGAAGCCAGTTTATTTCTCATTTTTGGAGGAAGTGTTGTCAACTGGCACAAATCGACGTAAGACTCTCAACCAGCCACCACCCACAGACCGATGGTCAGACGGAGAGAACGAACCAGACACTTGAACAATACTTACGATGTATGTTGCACCAATCGGAGGGTAATTGGA
Source organism: Ambystoma mexicanum (assembly GCF_040938575.1). Classification (NCBI taxonomy): domain Eukaryota; kingdom Metazoa; phylum Chordata; class Amphibia; order Caudata; family Ambystomatidae; genus Ambystoma; species Ambystoma mexicanum. The sequence goes on along the minus strand of NC_090922.1, from coordinate 1,027,543,432 downwards.
AGGATATTTTATGGGTGGCCGAATATGCATACAATAACTCGGTACACTCTGGAACTGGACAAAGCCCCTTTTATACCCTATATGGACATCACCCTCGTACTTCAGACCTGGACTCACCTCTGAGCCTTGAAATGCCCGCAGTGGACCATTTGCATTCCACGATAACTCAAGCCTTCAAGGATGCAACTGCACATTTGCAACAAGCGAAAGGGAAATACAAAAAGAATGCGGATCTGGATCGGAGTGAGGCGCCTCCATACCAAATAGGGGATCAAGTATGGTTGGCTATCAAACACTTATTGCTCAAGGGACCTCGAACTTTTAATCCAAGGTATTTGGGCCCTTACTCGATCAAAGCTATAATTAACCCAGTGGCAGTGAAGCTCGATCTACCAGCTAACATGCGGATTCACCCCGTTTTTCAATTGTCACTTTTGAAACCAGTGCAACCAGGAACCAGATTAATAAAGCCACCAGAACCAATCCAGATAGAAGGGGAGCCTGAATTTGAGGTGAAGAACATTTTGGATTCTAAGATCTCAAAATCAAAACTTTTCTATCTAATTGATTGGAAAGGGTACGGGCCTCAGGAAAGGTCTTGGGAACCCAGCGACCACGTACATGCACCTCGGCTGGTAAAAAGGTTCCATCGGAATTTCCCAAACAAACCGAAACCTCCAGAGGGAACAACCTTGGGAGGGGCCTTGGGGGGGAGTGTTGTCATGATGCCTACCCCTGGAGCACCAGGCCAGGCCCAGCACCCCCGGGAGCAGGCATCATGCCCCCGGGTAAAATCCCAGCGGCCCCTTATAGGGGCTCTTTGGACTCTGTCCTGGCGCCTTTGGCGCTAGGCTCATGTTGGACATCAGTCCTGGCACCATAGGCGCCAGGCTCATAAAGGAAGGTGTTTTGTGCACTTACCTGATGCAGACCATGCTGCAAGATTCAGGCCTCCCTGAGACCTGAAAGGGACTATTTTTTCATTGGGACTATTTTGCCACTCGGGCGTGGCCAGGGAAGGATACTTACCTGGAACTACTTTGGGGGCTATTTAAGCCACGCCCAGACAGTAGCTCATGCTTCGCGTTGTTCTGCATCCAAGCAGCTGAACGCTCACCGTGTCTGCTCCTGCATCTGGTCTCCAGCCACGCCCGCCTCGATCCTGGAAAACCTGTAAGGAAAGAAGAGAAGAGAAAGGTGAAGGTGAAAACCAAGAATTTTATCAAACTTCTTACCTGCATCCGGAACCTTCACGCCAGCGTTCCTGAGAAAAGACTTTCATTTAAAAGCACTGCATTGCTCGCTGCAGCGCCGCGCTTCTTTTTTTTTTTTTTATTTTTTATTTGTATATGGTAAAAAACCTTTACAAATTTGGTACATAATTTATCATATAATAAAAACAATTTGAAAAGAATCACACATTAATCAGTAAGTTTCCTATAAATTGCTGTTACACATATAAAACAATAATTTAGAGCAATTAATATCCTTTAAAGTTTATATGAATTCTGTTCCCCTTCTCTTTTTACATATCACAATTTAGTTCATTTAATTTAATATCAATATTTGTTAAAATCTGTGTTAGTCTAATAATAAATTTGGTGCTATTGCCATTCATACATTTTTGCCATAGTACTTCACGAGATAGAATTATATCAGAATCCAAAAAATTAGCAAACCTGTCTTGACGTAGATCTTCAAAAAATGTACAATATATTACTAGATGTTTTAGAGTCTCCAAAACCTTCGAATTATTGCAGAATCGACATGAGCCAGACATAAACTTTTCATCACATTTCCCCCATTGATATAACTTTTCATTGGTATGATACAAGTTAAGTTTGAAGCGAAGATATAACCTTCGAGCAACAGAGGATGGAAATTGTGTAATATATTTCAACCTCTCCCCCCACTTTCTTCTATACTGGGCATATTCATAATAAGAACTATAACACCCTATTCTGTCTGCCTGACAGCACCAGTAAAATAAGTGCAATTTTCGTTTACAACTTGGTAGTCCCAATATTAAGTCTTCTTTTAGAATTCCCAGTATTGACATTAGATCATTCATTTTTTTCGCATAATCATTTATTGATCTCACATTCCCCGTTTCCAGCAAATTTTTTAGGTCTTCATAAAGAGAATTGCTCGGAGGGTCAAGTATTTTAGCATAATTGTTCAACAATCGCAGGTTTCTTTTGGCAGATAGTGGTAAGAGGCCTAATTCATGTCGAATGATGTCATTCGGTATAGCAAGAGGCAGGCCAAGTACCCTTTTCCATATTGTCCCTTGAACTGTATCCAATATATCATCGACCTCGTATATGCATATGTCAATTAGGTAAATAATTATTGGTTCGATTTTTAGGAGATAGAACTGTATAATAGGCAAAAGTGAAAATTCACAATATTTTGCCATAATTATACGCATTTGAGATATCAATGGTTTGGTTCTAGTGTGTATTTTTTCCCGCCACCAGGATTTGGAAAAATCATCAGTCAAAGGATAACCCAGATATTTGATCTCAGATGCTATTTCGATATATCTTCCATCAATCGACCAATTATAAGAGCACTGTTTTTTTTTCCCATCACATAATACAATAATCGATGATTTAGAATGATTTACTCTTAAATTATGAGAGACAGCAAAGTTATTAAACGCATTAATCTTATTTTGTAGACCAAAGGGGGTTTTGTCTAAAATTAAGATATCATCCGCAAAGCCAATATAATTGATTTTAAGACATCCTAGCTTAATCGGGTAGATAATTTCATTAGCCCAACAATCCTCTACATCACATATATATAGGTTAAATAAGACAGCCGCCAGTGTGCAGCCCTGTTTCAACCCAATTTTAGATGGAATAGGTTCAGTAAGAGCACCCTCCTTATTTAATCGTACTCTATAACTGGTATTCGAATGCAGTAGGATAATGAGCGCTACCAAATGACGTGGAAAGCCCAACGCTAGCATCTTAACCCATAGTAAATCACGCAATACTGTGTCAAATGCAGAGCTTAAATCTAACGCTGCAATATAAACAGCTCCTAGATGATGGTGTTTTGAGTTCAATTGAATATGGGATAATAGGGTGGCATTTAATGAGCAACCCATACGACATCTGAACCCAGTTTGATATTTTGACAATATGGAATTCTTAATCATGAATTCCTGAAGTTCTTCAAGAATTAGCAAACAGAAGACCTTAGAAGAGGAGTCTGTTAAGGCAATAGGTCTGAAATTAAGAGGGTCATCTATAGGACCTTTTTTATGAATAGGAATGATAATGGCCGAACACCATGATTTTGGTATTTTTTGTAAGAGGAAAATGGCATCGAATCTATACTTTAGTATTGTTGCCCATAGGTCATTATCAGATCTATAAAGACATGCAGGAATGCCATCAGGGCCAGTAGCCCGTGAAGGATTTAGTTTCATGATAGCCCTGGATATGTCATCGTGTCTCCATGGTGAAGTTATAAGTATGTCCTTAACCATGTCCAGTGTGGGGTAGGGTAGGAATTGATTTGGCATATCATATTTAGTTCGAATGAAGTGAATCCATGCATCTGCTGATATTCCATTTTCCATTGGGCCATCATTGCAGGCATTCAATGTCCTCAATATTGACCATATTTTCCGTGTGTCACTCTTGAGCAGATTATGCATCATATTCCGATTGTCTTCTAGATATAGTTTTATTTTTAAATTTTTCACCGCAATTTTATATTTGTAAAGGATATTATTTTTTAGATAATAATAATCGTGCGGTTCAAGTACCAATTTCGCGAGTTGTCGAATCTTGTAATTCTTATCCTTCTTTAAACGAAACATTTCAATATTGAAGACATGTAAATGATGTTTTTGATGCACGATCACATTTTTTTTCCGTGACATGGAAGAAAGATGATATTCAATCCTTTCAGCCAATAATGTATCAACACTGCTTGGATCAAAACACAAGTCATTCACAACCCTGTTCATCACCGGGTCAGTTTTCATTCTCATTGTCAACTGATGACAGATAGATGGATTCCATCTTACAGAAAGGCCCACACGATCATTTTCAACTAACGTCAATATCTTACTGGCTTCATAGAACCAGCTGTCTATGTTCACTTTCAAAGAAATTGCATAGTGATCACTAAAACCCAATTTTTTTATATTAACTCGGTCATGGGAATTCTGTAGAGACGAGGATTGGAAAAAATGATCAATGTGTGAGCCCAAACCTCCTCGTGACCATGTGTGTACGGGACCTTTTTCATCAATGGGGACTACCTGAATGTCCCAGTTTTGGAAAAAGTCAACCCATTGTTTACCATTCTTTATAGTTTGATCGGTATTTAATAGATTCTGCCCCTTAAACTTATCATCATATAGACAGGAAGAATTAAAGTCACCGCCAACCACAACTCCCAAATGTGTATGGCGAGAAAATGCATCTACTAGAATTGCATTAAGTATCTCGCAAGCTGCAATAAACGTTGTCTTGCTCCTATTCCAGTATAGACACATAATTAGAAGAGAATTTTTGCTTAGTGTGTCTAGAGTTAATTCAACAGCTAATACAGAGTCATCCCTGTATGTACATTTCGTAATAAATCTACAAGCATTGTGGACAAGGATTGCCAGCCCTCCTGATGGTCGGCCCTTCTCCCCTCTTATCGCAGGGTGAGTATAGCAGTCATATCCTTGCAGATTAAAATGGTTCACATGCATAGTTTCCTGGAGTAGTATAACAGCAGGATAAGCTTTAGCATCCACTGTACCCCACCATCTATTAAAGTTGGCTAATCCACAACTATTCCAGGAAAAGCATACAAATGGTTGGTCATGCTGCGTAGAACTAGGAAGGTGCAGCCAGAGCGGGTGCAGTCATCATTGTACTCTGGTTATTGTACCCCGACAGGGTTGCAGCCATAGCCAATATCTGTTTTACCAACTCTTCATTAATGTACGCTGATTGTTTCTGCTCCATGTTTTGATTTATTGTAATGATGGCGACCGGTTTTTCCAGAAAGCTTTTTGCCTCTGATTCAGAATGTAGAAGGAAGGGAATTAAACCTACATATGCAAAATTTTCTCTTTGCTCCCAGACCAGCTTCATAATCAGCCTAGAATAGAAACCGCAGGTCATTCTATCATTCTGGATAGTAGGCAATCTAACCCAGTCAATATCCCCTGAACAAATTGTTCTCAGACAAGGGATAGTGTGGAAGGCTTTCAAAAGAAAAGAGCGATTCAAGTTAGGTCTGGTATTTATTTTTGAATCGTTTTCCCAACCCAATATAAAGGGTGGATCTTTAATGAAATCAAAGTTATGACTGATGTCATTTTGTTTGTCATTTAAGTCAGTTGTTACATCATCTATTGGCGGGACCTGTATATTTGTAGATGATCCGGAGACATGAACATTATGTTTCACAGTATTAATAGATGATACCTCATTGATGATGGGTAGTGCATTCATATTATGCATTGGCCGTTTTGATTTTGCTGGATCATTTCCCAACACACCCATCATCCATGGCTCATCATCTAGAGATATAGTGATTGTATCTGCTTCCACTGTCTTCAATTCAGTTTCACTTGTTTGTTGTGTAGACTTTTTACTTTTATTGTAGGAAGTTTGTTTATGAGAAAAAGGGTAAAACTGAGAAAGGGACAGCTGCGACCCCCTAGCCAGAGTATCGGGTTGGATCGTATTATTAGATGTTAAATTTATGCAGGCCTTTTTCCCTCCTTTTCCATTGATAGTCTTACTATCATTCTTTTTGGGCCCTATTTCATTGGTTATCTTATTCAATTCCTGGTTAGTGTTAGGACGGTTTAGATCCAATAGAGTCTTTGATTCGTCATCCAACTGAGAGAGGTCAATAATCACCTCGTTCTCTAGTAGATCAGGCGAAATTGACGCTGCCCTTGCATGTTTTTTTGTCAGTGCCAATGCTTTGGCCCTCCTTTTCATTGCCCTCCCAGCTGATCGCTTTTCTTTGCGGGTTAAAACGATCTTATGCTTAGGTAGGGCATCATTTTCTTTTATAATGGTTTGAATAGACGAGTTATTGTCTAAACACTCTTCGGAAAGATCAATCAGATCAGTCAAAGGAGAGGGACTAATCAGGTCAGTCAGAGGGGAGGGACTATTTAGTTCGATAACATTGTCACTCTCCTCCTCTGCACAGATAGAGATCTGTCTTGATGAAGATATAAGGTTAGAATTAACCTTCAATTGCTCCAGATGACATTCAATCCTTTGAACAGAGTTTAGTACTTTAGATATCTCTTCATCATTCCCATCAGTCTGTGTGTGAGTGGAGTGTTGTGTAGTTGGAGTCACCACACTGGCAAAGGATCGTATTTGTTTTTGTGGAATACCATAGATCCCGTCAAATTGGTTAGCACTATCAATCATGATCTTCCTAGTATTATGTCTTTCTGATAGGGTGGCTATAGCATCACATGCAAACAGGAGACCCTCAATTCTGTTAGTTTTGTTAGTGAGTTCTTCAATTGCTGCTCTCATGATGCCTATCTCATAATGCGAACGCTCATGCCCTTTGTCAAGTAGATCTAAAATTCTCGCCAATACCGGGAAATCAGGACTTAGTGATGGAACATTTAGAGTAATATTCTCTGGGCGAGCCTCGTTGTCAGAGATTTCCTTATCTCTATCATTCATGCTTGATTGGAATTCTTGAATGTCTATGATCATACGTTCATTGAGTGCAATTTGAGCACTCATTGTATTTGGAGAACTTACCATGGGTTTGATGAGTGATGCATCTGAGATATAATCAGTTTCCCATACCAATTTGGACTTTTCAACATCCAAAACTTCACAATTATAATTTGGTAGACTATTATTAATGTTTTTTTTTTTTTTTCTTTTTTTTTGGCAGAAGTGGTCAACATAAATACGTCCTCCCGTCCAACCACTCGTTGGTTGGCTGGCGTGGAAGGGCCAAGTGAGAGTCGTATACGTTTACCTAGTTCTGCCTCAATTATTGGGCCCATCAATGAGCAATCAACTATATCTTCATTAATAATTGCATTAACATGACTATGCATATTATTTTCGCAAGTTTGTGACAGAGTTGATTGTAAGGTGCCCATTTGGTCACTATTGTTTAGGTCCTTTAGCTTGAATTTCTTGTTTGTTGAGGTACTGACTTGATTGGGACGGTGTGTCGGGATGGGCATGTGACATTTAGAATTAATACCCATTTCTTCCAGGATCCCCGGTCTTATATCTAAAGATGGAATAGCTGAGGTAACACCTATCTGTTCCTCAACATCCTGTCTCGTAACCATTGAAGGCGTGGTGGGGGTCGCAGGTAATGGTACAACAGATAGTGCAGACTTGGTCTCAGTATTGCTGGACATTGCTCTGGATTGAAGGTCGTTCAATTTCCTACCACTTCTTAAACCATTCACCATTTCTAAGCAAGCATAAAAATGCTGATGTATTACTTATATGCAAACAGGACATGTATACGATGACCATAAAATTGAAAGGCAATACTTTGAGCAACTTTTAGCAACCTCACAAATTAGTCATGTACTTTAATGTAAAGATGTTGGTGAGCCCGCAGCAGAATGCACACGGGTTTTATTTATTAAATGGGAAAGAAAGGGGGCTCCTTACTTCCGCCGCTCCGCCGAACAGCCCAACAGCCACACTTCCGGAGCACTTCGGATGCGCGCGCGAGATGCGCGTGCACCAGTGCTTTTGAGGAAAAGGCTGTGGGAGGAGGGCTGACAGGAGGCGGGGCAATCAAGGAGGGGCTAAGAGAATGGAGAGAGAATAGGGAATTGATTACACCCTCGTAGTTCAGCGGGACACAGCAAAACTCGCAGCAAAACCAACGGTTTTGCAAGTTAGCAGCAGTCACCTAAGTGAGTTCCAGTCACTCGTTTCGCGGCAGTGCAAGCTTCCTCTTGCCGACGCCGTGAAGTTTCAGGAGTCCAACCGCTAGAATCACCAGTTTCCAAAAGTTCGAGGGCTCCCAGCCCAACAGCCACACTTCCGGAGCACTTCGGATGCGCGCGCGAGATGTGCGTGCACCAGTGCTTTTGAGGAAGAGGCTGTGGGAGGAGGGCTGACAGGAGGCGGGGCAATCAAGGAGGGGCTAAGTGAGTTCCAGTCACTCGTTTCGCGGCAGTGCAAGCTTCCTCTTGCCGACGCCGTGAAGTTTCAGGAGTCCAACCGCTAGAATCACCAGTTTCCAAAAGTTCGAGGGCTCCCAGCCCAACAGCCACACTTCCGGAGCACTTCGGATGCAGCGCCGCGCTTCACTCACCTGTCCTCGGGAGTTCTTCTGGCTCCACTGCGACTGTCTGCACCGGTCGCCACATCTCTGCGCCTAGGGGAGAGAAGAAGAGACAAAAGGTGAGCAGAAGGAACATATGAGGAAAGCCTAATTTTCTGCCATAACACTTACCGGTCTTCTGTTGGTGGATCATTCCTCATTTCGGGTCGGCGCCGCTTCGTTGGCAGGTACCGCACCCCGGCCCCTATGGGGGAAGGACAAAAGACATTACTGGAGGAATATAAAGACATTAAGAGGGATCGTCCCCATCGCTAACTCACCTGAGTTTACCATCGGCAAGTCAATCCCTCAACGCATCGCCTTCATTCTGCACCTGAAATAAAGGACAGATCATAGGTTAGGAAGGCAACAGAAAAGGAGGCTCAACACTTGAACTTTTGTAATCTTCATACTTACGGCGTTCCGCTCGGAAAAGTCAAGTGGATTTTGCCAGCGCCATTCTGAAAACCAGTGAAGTAACTGGACAAACACGCGCCCCTGCACCAGAAGCAGGATGGAGAGTTCATCCTTTCAAACCATAAGATGAGCTTCAACCGGGGATTTCGGAGGAAGTTAGAGAAGAACGAAGGGGGCAAGGGGGGAGCAAGCACACTATTCTGCAGACTGTTAATCCCCTTTCTCATCTGCAGAAGGATATTCCTACGGGCCAGACAAGCAGGATTTGAGGGTCCTGTTCAGTCGGTGTTCCGAGTTCTGCGCATCACGCTCGAAGAGGCCACAGCAACCCAGACCAGACCAGCGCCTCCGTGGGAGTCAGGTGAGCGTTACAGACTGTGTGTTTTTGCAGTAGTCCACGCCACAGGGGGGACCCCATTCATAAGGTACGAGAATGTAGTTTGCAGGAGCCAGAGAGTCTGGTCTTGCTGCAGCTTCAAAGCAGACCTGCTGCTTTAATCAGGAACCACAGAGAGATCCATTAACCAGAGAGACTCTTTGATCTACAAGAGACATAAAAATGGGTGGGACTTTGTATCACAAATGTTCACACCTTTTCCTTTCCTGTTGCAAAGCCCTCTGGTTATGACCTCAGGCATACAGGAGATTGTTGGTAGAGAACCCAGAATAGGTTCATTAAGGTAGGCTTAGCCTACACCAATCACTGAGGCCCATTTGGCTTTAAAAGTGGGCCAAACCCCTCTTTTGGCAGCTCATCTGAGGACTACACTTGAAGTAACAAAGAAGAACTCAACCTTGGACCCTGGCTGAAAGTACAGTCTGCCTTACATCTTCCGCCAGTGAAGGAAGGCCAGGAATTCCAAAAAGGGAAGCAACAGAGGACAAAAAGAACTCAGAGGACCCTCCAGCCGCTCCAGAACCAGTATCCAACCATCACACAGCATGCCCTGCTTGGCTCTGCAGCAAGCTCCCTGGACAAGGAGTGCCAGAAGGTCTCTGAACCGGCAACGAAGGACAAGGCAGCTGCCTTCAACACAATCATCAGCTTTTGGCCGTCTATCTTAAAGGATGACACAAGCCCATTGAAGAAGCTGGGAGAAGTGCCTCGACAAGCACCTACCGCCATCCGCCTTAAAGGAAATTTTCGAGCCATTCAAGTTCCTTGATCCGCAACTGATGGCAACACTGTCTGTTCTCAAGCCACTTTTGCTTAAAGACATCCCAGACAACTCAACCAGTGCTTCAGACCGCCGATCAGCACTGAGACAACGATTCCTGACCCCGAGCCGCCATGTAGGCCAGCCTGCAACCGTTCGTCCAACTTCGCTCTCCGAACCGACTTGCTGCCTGATACTCGCAGCTGACTCCCATCTTGAACTCTGCCACAGAAGTTGCAAAGTGCTCTGAGGTCGACTCAACCCTGTCCAGCACCGAGAACATCTACAGCACATGGCACCTTGTGGTTCTGTCCCCTTGGTTCTTCCCAGAAGGGCCCTAGAGACATTTTAAGACCCTTTATGCTAAAGCCAAGGAACTTAACAAACTGTTGTGGTTATTAACTATACCGACTACCCTCCTATCAGTATCCAGAGTGCATCCCTTGTCCTTCTTTGAAACTGCCTGTCCTCTGCATTCCTTTACAGGGTGGGTTGTATTTCTTAGTGCTGTTAGATTGTCTGTTGTGATTAATAAAGTAGATATGTTTAATACAACCTTGACTGGACACTCCTTTTATCATTTGGTAATAATTGTATTTTCGCTATGTTGCAACTAACCAACGATCCAAGACCTTTCAGATATAAGCCTGCCGTTCCGTCCACATTACCAGAATTAGACAAGGAGGTTTATAATTTGCTTGTGTTTCCAATCTGTTCGGATCCCTTCTGATGTACTAGAAGTGTGGCGCTGATTAATGGTTTAGAAACTGATATTCACCCCTGGACCACTGGTGCCCCGGAAGTTGATCCGTCACATTAACTCTGTATTAATGTCTGGGAAGCTCACTTAACCCCATGGCTAAGTCTCTGAGCCCTTTGATAGTTGATATTGTGCCATGTTGAGATATTGCTGACGACACTGCCACTTTCCAGGACTTGTATTTACCCATCTTGAAGATATTATTCCTAAGGATGGATATGCAGTTTGAAATGGAAAGTTTTGGCTTCTCTGGCATAAAGCCAATACATTCGGACTCAGGTTGACCTGTTCTGACCTTTGAGCTACTTAAGTGATGCTTGTTTGATCCTTGTTAAAGAATAGTCACCGTTACTGACTCTTTCTACTTCAGTGGCACAGGATTCTTCCAAAGGATAATTATCAATTACCACAAAATAAAGTGTTGTGTATGGGAACTTGGGCGCTTCCATGCCTAAAATGTCATTGGGCCTCATTACACGGACGGCGGTAAGGGTTAACGGTCACCGTTAATGGCAACGGTGACCGTTAACCCTTACCGCCGTACTACGAGGTCCCTTAGCGGGTTGGTGCTCTAACGCCTGCTTTTTGCAGGCGTTAAAAACCAACCCGCTAAGGGACCTCGGAGCTAATTACGGCACCGCAAAATTGCGGTGCCGTAATTAGCGCCTTCCCCATTCCCATAGAGCCCTATGGGGCAGAAATGGGAATGGGGAAGGGCAATGGCGGAAGGGGGATTTACCGCCCCACCGACCTTGGAATGGGGCGGTAAATCCCCTTACCGCCAAGGCGGTGCCGGTAATTTACCGGCATGGTCCAGGGTGCTAATAGCACCCTGGATCACCGCCTTCCGTGTAATGAGGCCCATTGTGTCTTGACTATACTCTGATCACTTTCATGCGTGTATGCGTACACGTGAGTGATCAGTAATGGCGTTTGCAATTATTGCACATTCCTATGGACTCTTGTCTTTTCAAACACAAACAGCGGGACTCTGCACCAGCTTTAAAAGCTGGAGGTCATTCCGGCACCTTACTGGCATAAATCATCGGTATTACAGGCGCCCGTAATGCTGGCGCCTGTAATTACTGGAACACTCCCCCATGGAGTCCAATCGGACTCCATGGAATGGGGAGTTACACCATCACCCTGGACTCGGAATCTGGTGGATATTCCACTGCACCGAGTGCCGGTAATGGTAATACAGTTTGCCGGTATCCTGGTGATTTACTATCAGGATACCAGAAAACTTGTAAGGAAAGCCAAAGCCTTTAATTTCTGAAGCTTTTTGGTGACGGAGGATGGGATATGAAAAGCAGGAGAAAGACACACATGAAGAGACGGAAGCGGAGCAAAACAATTGGACAAAGAAAGTAAGAAAAGAAAAGTGAAAGAAAGGCAACAGGAACCAAGAGAAAATCAAAGAAATATGGTGCAACAAATCACGACACTGCAGTGTTACGAAATGCATATTCCAAACATTTCCACTAGATAAGGAAGCAGAAGAAGCCACTCAAATGAGCCACCAAAAATATTAACGAAAATGTTTGAAACTAAATGGAATGAATTAAGACATCCACTAGCTATTATGAAAGAAAACATGGATCAAACCCGCAGAAGAATTTGGAGAAACACTGGACACAACGTTAAGAGGCTTGTTAGTAGTTGGGTACTACGCTTGGAGAAGTGATGATCATAGCACACAGTGTGTAAGAAACTATGCTAAATCGATTGAAGGAACACAAGCATGCAGTAGAGCAAAAAACAATCAAAGTGAATGAAGACAAATGGACGGCTGTAAGAAGCAGGAAGATAGGCAGGAGCAATGAGATTCGGAAAGAGACAAATACAAAGAAGCAGAAGAACCAAGAATCATAAGGGAATGTTTTAGGTGTGCAATGCGCTCGCATGTATTAAACAGCAAAGAATGTCCTGCACTAAGGAAGAGGTGTGCCACATTAGGAATTATGTGGGAGTATGCCACAGCACAACAATAAGGCAGATGGAAGTCAGCAACTGATGATTCGGAAAGAGAAGATGCACACATGAGCGAGTGCTGAGTGGACAAGCTCACAAAAAAGGAAAAGGGAAGAAGAAACTATACTATCAAGTCGTAGTTGATGGAAAAACAATATGAATGATGGCAGACTCCCCATCAGACCTCCCGTTGCTATCAGAAGTGACATGCAAAGAGGTGAAGGCGAATGGAAAAGACTGGATAATGTAGATGAAAATCAACGTAGGAGTTTACGGAGGTAAATAAATACCCAGAAGGCACATAAAAACAAATGTTCAGATTCAAGACAGGAAAAAAAGAGACAAAATATATGTTAATGGTAAAGGGGTATTCATTAGGGGGGATAGCTCAGAGCAACGCGTTTGTCTTGGAAGCAAGACAACGCAGAGTAACACAGGTTTGAATCCCGATCCTGTGTTTAGAAACCAATCTCTGGTATTAAGCGCGTTATAAAAGAACAGTTATAATTATCGGGATGGCAACAAGCAAAACTTGACATCAAAGTTTGTCCAAGTGCACAGGAGCAAATAATAACGAGAAATACAGTGAAAGGCTTACTGAAAACCATACATTAGTGTTTAAGCCTTTAATGGGAACTCTCAAAGGGTACGGTCATGAAATTTAAATAAAAGAAGGATCCATTCCTTTAAAACCCAAGCTCAGATCTTTTTCAGTAACAACTCGAGAAAAATTACAAGAACCGATTGATCATCTTTTGAAGGAAATAATAATGGAAATGGCTATGCCCAGTAGGAATAGCAAGAAGAAGAGGCAACAATAAGTTAAGACTGTGCATAGACTTAAGACCTCTGAACAAGGAAGTAGTATGCGACAATGGGCCTCTTTACGAGTGTGGCGGTCCAGAAAAAAGGGTGCCGGTAAGCTTACCGGCACACTTATTTCTGGTCCGCCACAGGTGCACTCAAGAATGCTTATGCGTTTTCCTGGTATTCTTTGTTTACATTGGATAAATTTGCGATTTTTGGGTGCTCCTCGTCAGATCTGTGCTACCAGATCTAAGTGAAAGTTGAGGGAAGGTCCTTCGAAATCATCGAAGGGCAGACAGGGGGCACACTTTTCACATTTAATTACACAAATGATCAGTCAGCAAATACATATACTGTCCTGTTTTTCAAGTAATAAACTATTCAAGTAACAATTCAACTTAAATCATTACAATTTCTTGTAAAATACAATGTGTGTCAAACACATTTTTCAACATATTAATAAATGTTCTACATCATAGATCATGAAATGGGAAGCAGTATTTTCTTATTGTATAAGCACCTAACAAGCAAACAATCAATAAATAAGCGGGGGACTTAGAAAAAAACTGAACAAATTGGACCCTGCGCAGTGTCGGCTCCGGCCCACGTTAGAGGGACGGAATTGACACTGCAGGGCTGTAGAAGAAGCAGCGGTGGCGGTGAGAAGGTAAGTAGGGGAAGGGGGATCAATGCAAGGTTGCTACCAGCACAGGGATTGGGGTTATTTAAGCGGAGGTCAAACAGATTTGCGACAGAATAGTCTATGAACAGTTCCGTCGCAAACTGTCTGTCTTTGGTCAAACAACCCCGATCCAATGACCTATGTAGGGCAAATAAGAAAAATGCTCTTTCATCACAGAATAACACTTGTCTTATTTTACATGGAGCTCAGAATCAGGGCCTCAGTCTAGTGTTAACATAAATAGAAGGCTTCTACACCCGCATACACATTGTTATTAGTCATATTACCTATTAGACCATAGACACTACTTTGCATCCAGTTCCATACAGAGAATCTTGCCCAGAATGTCCCGGATGTGGAGAAATCTGTAGTGGGTTTCCTCTCTGGTATTTCCCCACAATTGCCATATTTTGCGCCCGCACTAAAATTAGCCTGTAACTGGTTAAGCTAACATCAATCCAAGTGATGTTGTTAATTGAATGCATGGAAATAAAACAAGCATTAGCAATGCCAACAGTTTCGCCTTTTATGTAGGCATGGGAAAGGCATTTGTTGCAGTGGTATTAACTGGCTATTGATGGTAGCAGGTGCAAAATGGTGCGAGTGCCTGGGCATCTAATAGCAGTGCCTTGCAACTGCCTAATACTTATAGACAAGCCAAAACTGTTGGCTTTGCCAGTGCTTCTTTTTAATAGGACTTCGAGTGCAAAGTTTGATGGTAAGACTTGATTAAAGCAAGCTCTAAGAGTTCCCACGAGGAAGCGTTTTGGGCAGGAGGGGCAGGAACTGGGTGGAAATGGCCATGAGCAGTCAATGAGTAGGCAGGTAACCAAACAACACATACAAGCTGTGTGTCCCTCCTCATATGCCATTTCTCCCTGTCTGTACTCGAACGCAATAGTTTCGGCTTATAAGTGGTGCCACCTAATATCCCAAACTTATAATTTGCCCAGAATTGCACAATTCTGGTCTCAATGGAAGCCAGAGTTAGGTTTCCTGGTCACAATACCAACAACATAGCTACTGCATCACATGTTGGTCTCCAAGGGGGTGTTATGGTCACAGTCTTGCAATCAAGGTGTACAGAATCACAGGTGTAGGAAAATCTACATTCAAATACAGAAACGGATGCACCGAACAGGGTAACCGGTCTGCTTGGTTACTGTGTGAAGGCCAAACCTTCACTAATTACATCACAAAACACGCTTTTTCCTACATTTGCGAACAAACATGCACCTATGTTTAGCCCCGCAATGACCCAAAAACAGTGGTGGACCGAGCGGGAGAAGGGGCAGCCCTCGGCCAACCAGTGGCTCCTTTCAGAGCTAGACCCGAATATTGGCAGGAGAGTGAAGGTGCTGAGCAGGAGTTCCTGCTCAGCACCTTCATTGTCCTGGCAAAAGGACACCTCCCGTTTGGCAGCCTCATTGTTCGAGCTCTGGACAGCAGAGTGGCTCTCCCAGGAGCCTGACATGTTGCTCTGTTTTAACAGAGCATTGCAATGAGAACCATTAGGCACTGATGTGCGGGAGGGGGGACTATTAGCAGGGACTTTTGTCCCTTAAGAAATGTTAATGGAGGTGGTCAAACGTGAGAAGGGTGCATAATGCTGCAGGTTTCATGAAATAATGACTATTGCTTTAAAACCCAAGGGAGATTTGTTAGGCTCACATTAATCTGTATGATGCTATTGTAATTTTGAATTCAGGGTTGGGGCAATAAAACTAAAGCTATTATTATTTAAGCACATGAAATGCAAAGCAAAACCTTTAATAAATATCTAGATCAACTAATCCTGGCAAGATGTGTTCAGTTGCTTAAATTGTCTGCATCCCAGTTTCACCATTTAACCAAAATGTGTGATCCTCGGCAAATCATTTAATCACACTGTTTATATGTAGCTCTGTAAGTGATTCCCTTCATAGCTTATGTTAATATATCATGCTATTATTAAAAAAAATCCTAATGACCATAGAGTTGCTCTATATATAATAATAGTGCAATTCTGGTATTTTGCATCACAAAGGTCTTTGACACTTGGCTTACTTATGCCAACTTATTCTAAAGTCATGGTGTCTCCAAGTATCAAAGACTGATGATGCTCCTTGCAATGTCCTTTTCTCTGAAGTCACTTCTGTTGGTGTAATCCATTTGCAAATTGGGAGGTCTGCATGTATTTTTCCCCACATAGCCTTGGCAGGCTAATAGATGAGATTCCTGCATCTGTAATGACCCTGCAGTTTTATTTTTTGGGCTGTGTATGTGTTAAAATGTCACCTGGCACTGATGTTACCAAAAAGGGTGATTGGGCTGCAAATTATACGGTATGGAATTGCGCGCACTGCAGGGCACTTCTGATGCGCTACCATGTCCAAAGTGTCCTACAAAACCATTTTGTAAAGTTGGCCACCCTAACAATAAGGGTGCTGCCATTCGAGCAGGAGCACACGACAAACAGGTGTCCATGTCCCACCCCGCTCTGGGCCGCTGCAGCAGCTCCAGCCAGGAGCGGTGCGGGACACAGAAACCACAATAACCCATGCATTTGTACCAACATTATACTTGCTCATTCTCGCGCTCCTTCCCTTTCCCCTTGGTAAGGCAGAATGAGACATATCTTTGTTTTGGCAAAATTGGCCGCAGATTTATTTTCACACCATAATCATAAAACACACTGCACATATTAGTGAAAATAGTTTTGAAGATGCAGCGCCTGCTCCGTGTCCAGCAACCTGCTTCCCCCTTTCTTGCACAAAGTCCACAGTCGGGCCAACTCTCCCCATCCTTTGTGCCTGAGCCCCGCCTGCCCTTGCAGGTGTTCGTGGGCAGGCAGAACGATGTTTTTTTCCAGGGGAAGCTGAGCCCTTACTGTTACCACCAGACGCCCCTGCCGCTTAGGCTCCAAGAGGTGCTGCTCCGAGAAGAGCGAAGACTCTTCCGGCTTTCTCATGGCTCATTCGGAGTCTGTCTCTTGTGCTTGTCCTTCTTCTCCTTATGGCGGGCGTCCTTCTGCAGGGGTTGGATGCTTCCTGCAGCAGGACGCCTGCCCGCTTATAAGGGGCATCCCCCACCCCTTTCTTTTGTTCACCCTTCACAGGTTTTGACTGGGATTGCCGCGCTTTGGCTGGCACCCTCCCCCTTGCCCATGGCCCCCCCCCCCTTACCCATGGGGGAGGGAGGAGGAGGACCCTGCCCGAGTTATCGGGGTGCCTCCTCTATTTTGGATTCTTTTCCGTTGTCAACTGCATGCAGTGCGTTCTACCTTCAGCGCCAGTCTTCCGCTCTTTCACTAGTCTGACTTCAGAAAGAAGTCTGGTAATTTCTTTCTGGAGTCAGAGTGCATTCGACTCCAGAAAGAAATTAACTGACTTCTTTCTGAAGTTGGATTAGTGAAAACGCTCAGGGACTTAATGTTAAAGATATTTATACCGCGCACTATCACCATTGTAGTGGAACCCTGGTGCTTTAAGTAACGTTATAGTGGCAGTACCAGTGGTGGTTGAGGGGGGCGACCACACCCAGTGGACCCCCTGGTGCCCAGTGCGCCACCCAGCCTCCCATGCGTGTCCTATTAGCCCTCCCCCTCCTGGCACCAAAAGCTTTGCGTCGCACTGCATCATATGGGGGGCATGAACGATTGTATGCCAGTTTAGTATTACTTTTCCAAGGTACATTGGGGGGGGGGGTAGCAGGACTTATTTCATTGCTCGCACATCATCCCCCCCCTCTCCTGCAATTCTGGATACTCCCCTGCACAGAAACACATGGCGAACTATGAACCCCAAAATCTGTTGGTCCCCATGGACTTCCCTAGTAAAAGAGAAATTCACTTTTTTGATTGTTTGGGGATTGCTTCTGGCTTGTTTTCAAGCTGCACATTTTTTTGGGATTTATTTTGGAGTTTTTGTGGATTTTTCCAAGCAAGGATTTATTTGTCTTGGGTTAGAGGATTTATTTTGGATTTTTACTGACTTGTTTCTCAGTAAAAGCAATCCACTAACACTAATTGGCAGGCACGCATTTCTACAGGATTTATTTTGGATTTTTTGACAAGCAAGGATTGTTTGGACTTAAAGTGGAGGATTTATTTAGGATTTTATTCAACTTGTTTCTCAATAAAACCCAGCAACACTACACATTTTACTGCATTTATTGTGGATTCTTTTACAAGCAAGGATACATTGGAAGATTTATTTAGGATTTTTTCCAACTTGTATCTCTGTAAAAACAATCCAGTAACATAGGCACACATTGTTACTGCATTTAACGTTTGTAAAAATAATGTCAAACTAGTTTCAACGTTGGTTGCACTTATTTAGCATTTTAATCTGGTTAACCATTTCGCAGAGTTTAGGTTTTACTGATTTTGCATTTAATTGGTGCAAATTACAAATCCAACTGCGCTTAACTAATTTCTCCAGTAAATAATACCTAGTCGCTAGCGTTCAGGGTATACCAATTTGCAGCAATGCATAGAAGAAATGGCTAACCTCGGCCATCCTATCTCCCATCGCACCACCTGACTCGCTAGACGGTGGCTGCCTGTCTCCTGCCTGCCATCCGGTACGGCTGTACCCTTCCTCTGTGCCCCTCTGTATACCACCCCCAGCTGTATATCTGTACTTTTCCCTGCCTCTACCTGGAGCAGAAGACAGTGCCCCCCTTCCAAACAGGGCACAGAGCCTGAGCCAGCCAACATCTATATGGTTCAGAATGGCCTCATAGAAGTGTCGAAGATGGGCGCCAGCTTCGTACCCTTGCCTGGCCTCTTGGAGGTCTCCACACCATGCAGCCTACTCATTGGCTCCAATATTCATCAAATCCGCAGTCCCGATGGAGCAGGGTGGCAAAGCCAGGCCTATTTGAAAGGGCTGAGCCCTAAACCGAATGGATATTCTACTTCCCTTCCCGAAATGTATTGCTCCGATCAGTCACCTCATAGTAGCGAGGTCAGTAGAAAAGCACGTGAACTTGTTATCTGTCATAAGACTGAAAGCAGGAGCGCTATTGAATCCGAGCCGAGCCCGAGATGCCACACTCTGTGCTGGTAGAAGACGAGCCGCACATTAAAACGACCTTAGCAGTACAAGGAGTCCCATTTCTTTCCCCAATCCAATTAAGTGCACTGGCTGGAGTCCTGCCAACCCTCACATATAATTATTTTTTCCATGCTTCAGGAACAAAGAGTCTCTTTTAACAGGGTCATTTAGTAAGTCGCTGCTCCTGTATTTTGGGGTTTTCAAATTTGTTTGTAAAAAGAAGCGATATCCTTTGGTATTTTCGTTCACTTGCTTCTGTGCTTAACCAGGATTCCGCTTATAAAGAACGAACCCGAGTTAATAACATCAAAAAGGAAAGAGGGTGCGGATACGGGTAAATCGGGCATATAAGGGGTATCAAGGGTACGCCGGCACTCGGACTACTTACTTGGCAAATGGCTCTTGAAAAGATGAAGTTCCCAGCTGTTTGAAGATTCCTCTTCTTTAGTTGGCATAGCTTTTAACATTTCATGCAATTCCGATCAAGTGGAAGTAGACGATTCAATTTCTGTTTCTTTTTTCTATTTGGTCTGCTCGGCTTGGTTTCCCAGCATCACCACCTCCTTTAAGAAGAGCCGGTAAGAGGATTGATGGCGCACTTTCACCCAACTCTTGGAGCTAGCGGCTCCACAGGCAGTGCTCGGTCGAGAGCAGTGTAAATCATGGGACAGAGCGGCCGCTTGTTGCTGCTGATCTGCTCTGCTCCAAGAACATAACGGGTCCTGTCCAGACTGCGAGACTCGTGCACAGAAGCCCCCCGCCTCGATGCGAATGTGTGTGAAAAGCCAGCAATGGAACAATCACTGGCCCCAGGGTCGGACTGGGGTATAAAATGGTCTCCAGCCCAATGAAAAAGTGGCTCACAGTTGCAAATGGGAATTTATTCCCTTCGCTGTGCTGTTTGAATAGTACCCAAGGGGGAGGCTTTTCATAAAATGTGATGCAAAGTGTACATTTTAAAGAATATTTATTCAGCAACACTGGTCAAAACTATTAGCCGCATAGTGAAGTAACTCATCAAACTGGCCCATATTGGCCAAAAAAGTGCCCCATTTGACCCAAGAAACGGGCCCACACAACCCTGCTGTCTCATAGAAAATAGCGTGCCAATGACTTCTTGATGTGACATCATTCCTCAAGTAAAGGCTGGCTGGGAGATGTTGGTGGCCTCTACAGAAATATAGGTGACAGGGTGGGACAACTTGTTGGAGAAGCTGGGTGTGGTAGGCAAACCCTGGCACTGTCATGATAATGAGTGCATGTAGAAGTGAGAGTGTTGAGAGGGTGAGTGGTCTTTCCCTTTAGTAAATTACTGAGGCCAGAACATTTCAGGTGAGGTCCTACAGGCATGGCGTTGGACAGAAGGCCTTCTGTTGATTCTGTTTATAAAGTGTCCACCGTCATGCTGATGCCCAAAAAGCTGAAGCATTAATCTGATTCCCCTGTGCTGCTACCCCCACAAATACACTGCCTGATGTTATTTCTATCAGAGCCTCTGGTAGGATTCTGTGCGCAAGGGCACCCAGAGTACCTGGACATAGTCCATGACTGGAATATAATTACCAGAAAGGGAAAGCGAGTTAGGCCGCCAGACTTTCTATGCTGACCCCACTGGGCTCTTATGTAAATAGTGGAAAGTGTGTGTTTGCATTCTCCACAGGTGGCAGGAATTAAACTGTTCAACACATTTAAACTTTGTAGGATTGAAAAACGATTTTCATGGTGCTGCAGGCTTGTCTGCCGATACGGAGGAATTCCAGTGTACTGGTGTTAACAGATAATGGTGTGGTCATGTTTTATATAAACAAACAGGTGGTACCAACCCAGTGGAGCTGTGTGCTTTAGCAGTGCAGTTCTGGGAATGGGCGCTGGTCAATAACAGTTCTGTACAGGCTGCACATTTAGCGGGAGCAGACAACGAGGAAGCAGACTTTCTGATTCGGCTGAGTCAATACAACTACAAATGGGAGTTCTAGAAAGAGATTTTGGTGTTCGTTTTCATCAACCTGGGATTTTCAAAAGTGGATCTGTCTGCGATGTCAAGAAACAGGAAATGTCTCTCCTATGAATCCTGAAACAGGAAGGGAGCAGACTGTCTAGGAGACACGCTTTGCATTGTGGAGGGCAGTCTGTTCGAGTATGCCTTTCTCCGCATTCATCAGATCCCCAAAGTTCTCCATAGGTTCTGCAAGTCCAAGAAGTGCAAGATTCGCCTAGTAGCCCCTCATTGGCCCATAAAACATGGGTTCTCTGATCTACTGTATATGGCACTTGGACCACCTCTCTATCTCCCCCCCTCTACCAGATGTGCATCACCACAATGGTGGCATGGTGGTACACCCTTCCCCACAATCACTTTCTTTAGCAGTCTGGCACATAACTAACATTCGGTCACATTGTGTTTTCTGGACATAACCTACAGGTAATGGCAGCCGCAAGGAAAAGCTCAACTCGCTGACAATACGAAGGCGAATTGCTCAGGTTTTGCTTCTGGATCCTTAACAGGTCACAAGATCCCTTCCAGGATTTATTGGATGATGTTTTATTGTTTCTTTTTAGCCTGGTAGGCTCAGGTGTTAAAGTATCCTGCTGCCAAACCTACATCTCTGTCTTTGGAGCCTACCTATTTTATCAGGATAGGCTAATTTCCTTACCCAATCCCATTATTAAAAGCTATTTTCTGGGATGATCTCACTTGTTGATCTCACAGGCTTTATCAGCTGAAGATCCCTACACTTGTTTTCATGCAGAATTCTTCTTGAACCAGGACATCTTTCTTCTGGTATCTTTACCTAACATTAAACAGAAACAGATGGAATCTTTCACTTTTTAGACATCTCCAGAACCTTGTAGAAATATTTGAATTCAATTATAGGTTCAGCTAGGGTGGCATGGCTGATTTCATGCCCCCTGATATATAGTCCCACACCACAATTCCGAGCAATAAATAGACTGTGTGTTTCTCAACATGTATTCAAAAGAGTCATCAAATGTAACCAAGGAAATCTCTACAAGGTTATGAACTCACTATTGATTCTCACACAATAATTTTCAATCTCAATTTATGTGTGTATGTGTATGTGTATATATATGTGTGTGTGTGTGTGTGTGTGTGTATGTAGACACACACACACCCACCCTACAATGGCACTCTTCCTTTAAGGATCAATAGATGAAATCACAGCTGGCTAAATCGTCTGTAGTGGGAACGTCTGAACCATCAAGTTCGGAAATAGAATCCTCTGATCCAGAGGCAGCCTCAACTAGGCTGAATTCTTTGGAGGAATTCAGACTCCTTCATTTGGAAAACAAACTAAATCAGAAAACCAAAGCCAAACCATCAGGGAGAGGAGGAAAAGGAGGAACACAAGACGGACAAGGAGAGGCAGAAGAACCAGTGCCTCGAGCAGTCGCATTACTCGCTTTGTGAGAGGACAGAGGAGAAGGGGCAGGGGCCGACCAACCAAGAAAATGTGATCGTGTATAACATCTCGGACAGAATTCTCTTTAAGGAAGAGAAATCTGTATAATAACTGGGCCTCTTTCCCCCACTTATGAGTTTGATTTCATTGATATTCGTATTGATCTTTTCAAATTTGTTCGGAAGTTGAAACTGATTAAATATTTCAACATTAAACAGAAATCAGCCTCTCCCATTCAGTCTGGTGATGTCCGTGAGATAAATCCTTTGAGTCTAAATTACATCTCCTCTCTACTGTGTTTGGATACTTTGCAAGATAGTAATCCTGTGGGTAGTAATGTAAGTGGTCGTGACATTTCTGAGCGCTTTGATATTACTACAGATCTGACCTCTGACATTGGGCCTCATTCTGAGTTGGGCGATAAAGATTTACGGGCACCGGTAAGGAGACAGGTGCCAGTAAAACCCTACTGCCCAATTCCAAGGTCCCTTAGCGGGAACCTCAAAGAACGTGTGGTCTGACCACATGTCCTTTACGGGTCCCGCTAAGGGACCAGGGCGCTAATTATGCCTTCCACATTCCCATTGAGACCTATGGGGGCTCAAATGGCAATGGGAATGTTGGCTGAATGGGGACTTACCGGGTCCTCCAGGGTCGGAATGACCCGGTAAGTCCCCATTCAGCCAGACCGAACCCGGTATTGGAGGCAGCCATGGTGCTAACAGCACCATGGCTGCCTCCAATCTCGGAATGAGGCTCATTGTTATACAGACCAAATTCTGTTCTGTTTTATCTAACAATGTCATTGATCTCTTTGATGATTCAGTAGTTGCAGACTTGGATATGCTTTCAAAGAGAAATAATCAGCTGGGCTTTAATCTTAGTAAGTTGCAGCATCAAGCTTTATTAAATTTGAAGGATGATGACAGTATAGTGATAAGGCCTGCTGATAAAGGGAGTGATATTGTGATCTGGCAGAGATCCCTTTATTTGACTGAAGCTTTTCATCAACTTGAGGACGATGATTGTTGTGAATGGATAGATGCTGATGTCTCACCAGAAACAAGTGCCCAGACCTGGATATATCACAGCGCTTGTACAGAATTGGTAAATGAAAAGGGATTTAGTGGTGGGAAGACTCAAATCAGGCAAAAATAATTATGTTTATCAAAGTCACAGATAAGGCAGAAAGAGCAGATTAATCGTATTTATAAAAAAGCCACGTTTTCTCGAGTTTTCTGAAGGTGTAGTATGATGGTTCGTTTTTGATGTCGTCAGGAAGTGGGTTCCAGAGAGTATTGGCAGTGTGACGCAGAAGCTTGATCCGCCTGCTCATTTGCATTTGAATCTAGGAATTTGGAGAATGAGCCTGGGGGAAGAACAGAGGGGGCGCACCAACGTCTTGTCTGAGGTGCAGGGTTGAGGTAGGAAGGCGCTTCGTTATGGACACAGCAGTGTATAATCACTAAGATTTTGAACTCAGTCAGTGCTTTGATGGGTAGCCACTGGGCATCACATCTCGTAGCAGAGATGTGGTCTGTATGCGTACTTACGACCCAGAGCTGCTCTTAAGGACTTATTTTGTAAGAGTTGTATCTTGGATAGGTTTTTACCAGAGGTACCCATGAATCTAGCATTAGTAGAGTCCAGTTTGCTACCTATGATTGCTTGAGCGAGAGTCCGGCAATTGGCTGGTGAAAGGAATTTTCTGCTCAAGGCAATGAGTTTGATAGTGTAGGCTGTCGAGGAGGCCAGAGCATTCACATGTTTGGTCATATTGATTTCTGAGTCGATGTAAACTCTGAGTGTCTTGACATGCTTAGAGACCGGGATGATGGTGCCATCCATGGAGAAAGCGGAGTACGCAGGATCCAAGTTTCTTAAAGGGGGAACACACAATGAGTAGTTCAGTTTTTTCATCGTTGAGGCACAAATTGTGGGAGGCCATCCAATTCTGGATGATGCAGTAGATCTGGTTGATAGATTCTAGGTCCTGGGTGTAGATGTCTGTGATGGAGAGGAGGATTTGAGTGTCGTCAGCGAAGTTAGTGTAGGGGATGCCAAGAGTGTCTATATGGTCAAAAGGGGCTTGGTATAGGTGTTGCAGAAGGCAGGGGAGATGCAGGAGCCTTGTGGTACCCTAATCAGGACAGGGATGGGATCTGCAATTGTGTCTCCTGTGAAGACTCTTGAGGTGCGATAGCTCAAGAAAGACTTGATCCGAGATGATGCCTCCTGAGAAAAGTGAAAGTTAGAAGATAGATGCTAGCATAGGATATCCTGATTGACAAGGTCGAATGCAGCAGATAGACCAAGAAGATGCAATATAGCGATATTGCCTGAGTTGCGGATGCTGTCTAATTGGATTTTGAGGACTGTTTCGGTACTGTGTTTGGGGTCGAAAACCAGATTGTCTTGATCCAAGTAGATGTTATTGTTCGAGGACAGTTTGCATCTGGGAGTAGGCCATCCAATCTAAGATTTCTAGAGGGAAAGATACTTTGGTGATATCACGGTAATTGGTAGGGAGGGACGGGTCAAGGGAGGGTTTCTTAATGAATGGGGTGACCCAGGCTACTTTAAGGCATGTGGGGATTGTGTTGGAGGCACATGAGGCATTGATGAAGTCAGTTAAAGTGGGTAAATTAGTTTCTGCGCACAATTGACTAAATGGGCTGGGCATGCATCTCCTTTGCACTTTGAGGGTTGGAGGTGCTGGATGGTTTTTATCCCGTTTGGTGAATTTATACAGGCTAAAAGAAACTGCTCGAGGGACTGTGATTTTGTGAAAGAATCTAGGGAGATGGGTACCCGTTTTAAATCAAGGGGCTGTCCAGTAAGATCCATTACAAGTTTGTTTGATAAAGCCAGATCCTTACAATGCAGTGTCACACTCAGGAATCAAAGTAGTAATAAGGTGATTAAGGGTGGATCCATTAGATTTATCACTAAATAAAGCACACAGGCTGTAAATGTTAAGAACATTTTAAGGAACCATTGGTCTATTTTAAGGCTTGATAAAGATATTTGTGATATGAAAGGCCCTCATCTCCAGGTTACCTTTGCTAAGGCCCCATCTCTGAAAGAAATTATCGCACCCAGTATGATTTCTGAGGTGGCTTTGGAAAGAAACTTGCTATGTCAGATGAAGAGAAATGGTTTTTACAAATATGGGTGATCTAAGTTATGTAATTTGGCAATATGCACCACGCACTTTTAATATTTTTACAATAACAAAAAATTGGACTTCAAATGTGATATCGGTTGTATTACCAATTTCTAAGTGCACATGATATTGTTGCATATATTGGTTCTACCATATGTCATTGGAAGCTTTGGATATTGCAACATTACCGCTCTATTAAAAACAATGATGACAGCTACCCATTAGCTAAACATTTTGCTGAGAAACATCAGAGTAACCCAGACTGTCTCTTTTTTTTGGGAGGGGGTGGTTTGTACCAGACATGTGCGCAAGGTCAATTGTATTTTAAAACTATAACTACTTGAGTCAAGATTGATCATGCATTTTTGAAACTCTGTAACCGAAAGCACATAATGTCGATAATGAATTATATCTTGTTTTTCTTGAGTGATTAATGTGCTATCTCTTGGTATTTCTTCGTTTAACATTGTTGTTGATGATCAATTCACTTGGATTTTAAAATGTATGTGGATCTACGAGGGCTTTTTCTTCAGGATTAATTCCTTGGCCTTTTGACCAAAACAGCTGTATTGTGAAGCCGAGTACGTATGCCCACTGGTGCTGAATTTCTGCTGTGAAAATGTATGTGGACTGCTTTCTTTTCTAAGCCAATAATGAATTGATAAGCTGTTCTCTGTGTTCTCTTAATCTTCCTCCCTTATGTTTTTTGATCTGCGTTGAGTTTGTGATGCAGTCAATAAACGTATTTATTTGCACTGTGCACCGTTGAGCATGATTTGAGATAATGTTTTCCACTTTGGAGCAACTCACCGCAACACTTTGTGCGATTCATAGTATTGTGAATATATGTTTACTTTGAGTTTTGAGGTTGTTAAAAGCTTCAATAATAATTCAGTATTTGATGTTGAAGATGGCCACTGTGTTAGCCTGTGTTTGATAGTAGGGCTTGTATTTACGCTGCATGGGTTGCTCGCAGTGGATTTTAAATAGTGAACGCTGTTTTAATGGTTACATACCCATCAGGGGTAGAACGTGTGGCATTTTTGGCAGTTCGTGGAAATTCCATCTGCCTTGTTCGATTGGAATAAAGAAACTTTGCAACTTTGCACCTATCTCCAGGCAAGTGTCCGAGTACCTTTAACTTTTCTGTGAGTACCATTGTTATGTGTAGTTGTGCGCAAGATAGTTTGTTGTGTAATATATATATATATATACAGAATCTTGTATTTCTGGATGTAGAATTCCAGGTAGTTAATGACAAACTGATGTCTAAATTGTATAGAAAACCCACAAGTTCCAACTCCACTCTCCACGCCAAGAGTCATCACCCTAAAGCTTTGATTGACTCTATCCCCTATGGAGAATTCTTGCGAGCCAAAAGAGCCTGTAGCAATAACGATGACTATATGAGTGAAGCAAGAAAGATTAGTCATAGATTTGTTAGACGTGGCTATGGCAAGAATGCCATCTCTAGGAGCTTTACGAAAGCAGCCTCATCCACAAGAGAATCCTTGTTGATTAGAAAAAGTAAAATCAAAGACAGAAAAATCAGGCTTATTACAGGGTTTAACCATCATGCCAAAGAAATCAAAATGATTATGAAAAAACACTGGAAGGTGTTGCTCACTGATCCTCATCTTAGGTTAGCGTTGGATGACTATCCACAGGTTACTTATCGAAAGGCTCCCACTCTCAAAACCATGTTATCTCCTAGTATGGTCAATACTAGGCCAGTAGTAAATACAGGGATGATTCAAAAGAATAGATTTGGCTTTTATAAATGTGCCCATTGTAAACTGTGCAAGCATGTATCTATGGTTCCTTTTAAGAGTGTAAATGGCCAGTGTTGGAAATATAAGCATAGAATTTCTTGCATCACTAAATATGTTGTGTATGCCATCACCTGTGCTTGTGGTCTCCACTATATAGGCTCGACAATTGGTCCCTTGAAGATGCGGATCCTTCAACATTATAGAGCCATAAAAAATTAGGATTTAACATATCCTCTGACGAGTCATTTTCAGGATAAGCATAATGATGATGTGCAATTCCTATCCTTCACGGGGTTGGCCCATGTACCACCAAATAAAAGACTAGGCAACCGTGAATTGAAATTGAGACAGTTAGAAGCTACACTCATATGCAAATTTGACACCTTGAAAACAAAAGGCCTGAATATTGATGCTGAATTGTATGTGTTTTTGCAATCATGAGCCGGCTAGGAATAAGATGATATTTTATATGTTTATATATATTTTTACATCTTTGAGTCCTGTTACATTTGTTGCTGAATTATTGTGTCATTAACACAAGATTTGCTATCAGCACATTGTGAAGAGTAATGGTTAAACATCTTTGCACTGCACTTTATCTAACAGATGTAGAATTGAGCTGCTATTGACTTGCACTGAGGTACTAACATAGGAAATGTTATTTTCTATTTGCACATTGAAAGAAGCTATTATATGATTAATCAATTTGTAGCTGTTCTTTTTATACTCTGCTTTCTAGTTCATACATTGATTTGAGTAAGGGCACTTGCCTGGAAGATTATGATTATTTTTCACATGCACATATGAGTGGATATCCACTTCTCTTATGTATTTAAGTTGGAACAATGGGGCTTTTGCCCTCTTATAATTAGGTTGCTGTTGTTCAGCTCGTAGTCTTTTGGCTTAGGAGCACTTACCCCATGTGGGGGGGCGGATGCCTAGTAGTGGCCATTTGAGCCACTGTTAGTCATTCTGATGATATATGAGCACACTTGTGCGCAGATGTTACACATTAAATAATTGACATTTAAAAAAAAATAAGCAGTTTCGAGCTTTTCCTCCGTGCAGTTTTCATTGCGGTGGCCGCTAAAGAGTCTTAGTGTTTTTCCAGCACGTTATGTCTTTGCGATTGTGCTATTACATATATCTATTTTACAGATACCTGACCATTCCAATATGGAGGTCATGGAGTTGGAGAGATTTCATCTCTTGCACTTGCAGCAGTCACATGACCGCAACACGCACGTGATGTGAAACGCACGGAGACGCTCTGTAACTGCTTTTTGGTTTTATACTCCATGATGTGCAAGCCGCATTTGGATTTTAAAAGGTCTGAGGAAGCCTGAGCATTCAGGCGGAACGCGTGACTTTCATCCACGCGTGGGGTGAGTGCTCTGTGACACATTACGTCTGTCACAGGGGTGAACTATTTAACCCCTGTTTTTTGTAATGAGCTGTATTATGCCTAAATAAAATGACATTTTAGAAAAGCTAAAGTCTTGTGTGCTGGAATACTTTTTGCATATGCCTGCTGGGCAGTTTTTTGGAGTGTTACAACCGTGCAGGGGCTTGTGCGTTTTCTTTATATATACGAATTTGGCTAAATTCGTTTTTCCAGCACCAGCCACTAAATGAGGGAGAGCGCCATTTTTTTAGCTAAATTGGTTTACACATATATATTTTATAGGGCGGCAGGCAATATCTGCTCGACCAAACAGCCAAAACCGCTGGACCAGGTTTGAAACAACTTGGGGACAAAGCGTTGACCTGCGACACTTTCTTGGTTTGAGGTTATTCCGTCTAGTACTTTTTCAATTATTTGACGGGTCAGGGGGTGCCCCATTCTCAAAAATAAATTGCTGCATCTGCCTGGATACATTAATAAATGAAACAGCACCATCTTTTTTTTTCTCAATACGAGTGATAGATGCGGTTATACCCCAGGTTATAGGAAACTTAAGTGCAGAAAAGCCATTTGCAGGTCAAAAAACATGCAAAGGCTATCAGGCTAGATCTGGGGCGGGGGGAGGCAAGATGGACACCAAGTGAAATTTGGGAGTCAAATAGGGGCTAGGGACCAAGTTTGCAACATGAAGCTCAAACATTTTTCACATACCCTCGGGTATAACCTGGGTTATAACTGCGGCTACCTGACATTTCAACTGAAACTGCGTCACAGAAAGGACAAGTGTTATGGGGGGAATGGGAGAAGGCATGGGAGGTGAGGAGGCCATCAGGGGTGTGGGGGGAGCAGGCAAACATGAGTGGGCACTTGGTGAGGGTCTGGGTGGCAGTGAAGCATTTATTTTCTCAGTTTTTCCTGATAACCACGGGTATATGCAGTTCATACTACAAATACTCTCGGGTATAACCTGGGATATATCCGCGGCTATGGGAAAAAAGTTATAATAATAAATGGTCATTGGGACATGTAAAGTGAGGTCAGGGGTAAATAAACAGTGGGCATGGATGAGTGGGCGTGATATAAAGTGGGCATGGCTAAAGGCTGTGTCCACTGGCCATGGTCAAATAGCATGCATACAGTGGGCATGGCTAAGGTGTGGAAAAAAACTATGGTATAACAAAACCTTTGAACTTCAGGGTCAAATCTTTACTTCCAGGGATGTTAAGGTGAGAACATAACGCAACAAAATCCCTTAAACTCAACTAAAGCCACCTTAACTTTGCATCCACTGTTGCGCATCCTCTGACAACAATGATCACATCACTGATGAAAAAAGTCCACTTGGAAGCCAACCATGACACCAACTATGCATCCTAACCTGAAACCTGACTGGCCACATGGAAATGCACATCCCCAAATATTACACTTTGGATTGCAAACATGCACAACTATAGGTGGTCAATAGCACTCTGAAACACATCCAGCCATTCTAAAACCCTTAGACAGCGTGCAAATTCTACAGCCCACCCTAGCTCGCACAAAACATGCCCAGCACCTAGAAACCAAATATGCAAGTAAAAACATGATATGAACGTGCCAAAACACAAATGCCCTAAATCCCTAATAAATCGTGACCACAACTAAACTGGAATCATATGGCACCCTACCATGTGGCACCCCACAACACAGCCCACATAGGCATAACCTAGACTGTAAAATCCGCTAAACTAAAGTCAAATTTATGAGAACAGTCACATGACACCTAAACATTAACACCCCCCACCCCAAGGATGGCCCCTGTTCTGAACAATGGTACCACCAAAAATAACAAATGCCATGATATATCACAGGCCCCTCAACAAATGCCTACTTAACCTGCCATTTCTCCAACTAGCAAAGGCCCCTTCGTATCCCAAAGTTACGGAAGAGATTAGCCTCATTAAGAGTTTGGCGATATCTCTGGTTATAGACCCAAATAGAATTAGCATTACCACATGCGGAAAGTGTGCAATAACTTGGAGAGTCTGCGTGATTCAAAGTCCTGCTGATGCTTTAGTTATTCCCTATTTTGGAGTCCCATAGGATTCAATTGGGGAAATGTGATGTTACTTCATGCAGTAATGTGGCAGGAATTTCCTCCACACTAAACCAGGCAGATTGGACCGAATTTCATTGTTAAAACTCTTAATTTGGTGGTGCAGTAAAAGTGGTGGTAACGCCATTATCACACCACCAATCTCTTAATGAGCCACATAGTCTTATACAAAATCTAAAACAAAGGGGGGTCTGGGAATCTCTCTACCAGCACGAACACAGCCCAATTACCTGTTCTTGGGTGAATAACCCCTGGGAGAGACTCGACCAAGTCTTTAGCTCACTGTCCCTTTCACAGAGAAGAAATTTCCCTCCATATCAGCCTTTGTCCTGCCCAGGGGCAGTCCAGCGCCGAAATGCTAGGCAATTCTCCTCTGAACAAGAGTACCATCAGTAACCCCATACACATGTTTCAGCCTTGTTGGGCATCATCAGTGAGGTGAAACTGGTGCCTCTCTAAGAACAGTGAGCAAGGGGTCCACGTCTGGATCGCCCTGTTAACTTAGGGTGAAACCCAAAGTTAATTAATGCAAAACAAAGGGGGGTCTGGGAATCTCTCTACCAGCACGAACACAGCGCAATGACCTGTTCTTGGGTGAATAACCCCGGGGAGAGACTCGACCAAGTCTTTAGCTCACTGTCCCTTTCACAGAGAAGAAATTTCCCTGCATATCAGCCTTTGTCCTGCCCAGGGGCAGTCCAGCGCCGAAATGCTAGGCAATTCTCCTCTGAACAAGAGTACCATCAGTAACCCCATACACGTGTTTCAGCCTTGTTGGGCATCATCAGTGAGGTGAAACTGGTGCCTCTCTAAGAACAGTGAGCAAGGGGTCCACGTCTGGATCGCCCTGTTAACTTAGGGTGAAACCCAAAGTTAATTAATGCAAAACAAAGGGGGGTCTGGGAATCTCTCTACCAGCACGAACACAGCCCAATGACCTGTTCTTGGGTGAATAACCCCTGGGAGAGACTCGACCAAGTCTTTAGCTCACTGTCCCTTTCACAGAGAAGAAATTTCCCTGCATATCAGCCTTTGTCCTGCCCAGGGGCAGTCCAGCGCTGAAATGCTAGGCAATTCTCCTCTGTACAAGAGTACCATCAGTAACCCCATAAACGTGTTTCAGCCTTGTTGGGCATCATCAGTGAGGTGAAACTGGTGCCTCTCTAAGAACAGTGAGCAAGGGGTCCACGTCTGGATCGCCCTGTTAACTTAGGGTGAAACCCAAGGACAGTGAAAAGGACAGTGAGCTAAAGACTTGGTAGAGTCTCTCCCAGGGGTTATTCACCCAAGAACAGGTCATTGGGCTGTGTTCATGCTGTTAGAGAGATTCCCAGACCCCCCTTTGTTTGCATACGTTAACTTTGGGTTTCACCCTAAGTTAACAGGGCAATCCAGACGTGGACCCCTTGCTCACTGTTCTTAGAGAGGCAACAGTTTCACCTCACTGGTGATGCCCAACAAGGCTGAAACACATGTATGGGGTTACTGATGGTACCCTTGTTCAGAGGAGAATTGCCTAGCATTTCGGCGCTGGACTGCCCCTGGGCAGGACAAAGGCTGATATGTGGGGAAATTTCTTCTCTGTGAAAAGGACAGTGAGCTAAAGACTTGGTAGAGTGTCTCCCAGGGGTTATTCACCCAAGAACAGGTCATTGGGCTGTGTTCGTGCTGGTAGAGAGATTCCCAGACCCCCCTTTGTTTGCATACATTAACTTTGGGTTTCACCCTAAGTTAACAGGGCAATCCAGACGTGGACCCCTTGCTCACTGTTCTTAGAGAGGCAACAGTTTCACCTCACTGATGATGCCCAACAAGGCTGAAACACGTGTATGGGGTTACTGATGGTACTCTTGTTCAGAGGAGAATTGCCTAGCATTTCGGCGCTGGACTGCCCCTGGGCAGGACAAAGGCTGATATGCTGGAACATTTCTTCTCTGTGAAAAGGACAGTGAGCTAAAGACTTGGTAGAGTCTCTCCCAGGGGTTATTCACCCAAGAACAGGTCATTGGGTTGTGTTCGTGCTGGTAGAGAGATTCCCAGACCCCCCTTTGTTTGCATACATTAACTTTGGGTTTCACCCTAAGTTCACAGGGCAATCCAGACGTGGACCCCTTGCTCACTGTTCTTAGAGAGGCAACAGTTTCACCTCACTGATGATGCCCAACAAGGCTGAAACACGTGTATGGAGTTACTGATGGTACTCTTGTTCAGAGGAGAATTGCCTAGCATTTCGGCGCTGGACTGCCCCTGGGCAGGACAAAGGCTGATATGCGGGGAAATTTCTTCTCTGTGAAAAGGACAGTGAGCTAAAGACTTGGTAGAGTCTCTCCCAGGGGTTATTCACCCAAGAACAGGTCATTGGGCTGTGTTCATGCTGGTAGAGAGATTCCCAGACCCCCCTTTGTTTGCATACGTTAACTTTGGGTTTCACCCTAAGTTAACAGGGCAATCCAGACGTGGACCGCTTGCTCACTGTTCTTAGAGAGGCAACAGTTTCACCTCACTGGTGATGCCCAACAAGGCTGAAACACTGTATGGGGTTACTGATGGTACTCTTGTTCAGAGGAGAATTGCCTAGCATTTCGGCGCTGGACTGCCCCTGGGCAGGACAAAGGCTGATATGCGGGGAAATTTCTTCTCTGTGAAAAGGACAGTGAGCTAAAGACTTGGTAGAGTCTCTCCCAGGGGTTATTCACCCAAGAACAGGTCATTGGGCTGTGTTCGTGCTGGTAGAGAGATTCCCAGACCCCCCTTTGTTTGCATACATTAACTTTGGGTTTCACCCTAAGTTAACAGGGCAATCCAGACGTGGACCCCTTGCTCACTGTTCTTAGAGAGGCAACAGTTTCACCTCACTGATGATGCCCAACAAGGCTGAAACACGTGTATGGGGTTACTGATGGTACTCTTGTTCAGAGGAGAATTGCCTAGCATTTCGGCGCTGGACTGCCCCTGGGCAGGACAAAGGCTGATATGCGGGGAAATTTCTTCTCTGTGAAAAGGACAGTGAGCTAAAGACTTGGTAGAGTCTCTCCCAGGGGTTATTCACCCAAGAACAGGTCATTGGGCTGTGTTCGTGCTGGTAGAGAGATTCCCAGACCCCCCTTTGTTCTTATACAAAATCTAACATCAATGTCAGTCCACTGAACTTCCTCAAAATGTGGACACTGCTGAACGTGGCATTAAGTATTGGGTTCATGCAACAACTAACACATACATTCGACAGGTAACACAACACTCTTGGGATGATCCCAGTCCCAAATACTGACTCTTCTATCACATTCTCGATCACAGTACCTCTTTGGGTCCCCACCATCTGGGCCCAGTTTACATTGGTGCAGCTCTGTGACACTGTAGAAATTCTAGACTTGGCTGAAATACACATACAACTGGGCCTATAAGCCGCTCCACACCTCATTTCAAAGAGCCTTTGCCTGATGACCCATCGTCCGCTTTCATTCCTCTCATTGCGGGACCTACATGAACAGCCAGTCCTACAGATAAGGGGCGTATAGCCCACTTTTACTCACTAAAAATGGTCAAATACCTCTCAAAAATAAAAATAGGGAGTACGAATATTCCCAACTAAAAATAGGAAAAAGACATGTAGAATCTTGCGCCCCTACTTTCACCCTCACAGTTCCATGGGTATGTGTGGACCAGTAGTGCAGGTAGTACCACAGAAAGAAAATACTATTTTAACTGCCCAATTATAAGAGAAAAATCATGTATCTTTAATTGTCCAGGAATAACTAACTGCAAAGAAATAAATATTACAACAACATTTCTGCTTTTCAGTTAAAATATATTTGTACTTGCTTATCAAATACTCTCATTGGGAATTGGATTTTACTCCCTAAAAATCATTTTACTCCCAACTTTCAAAAATAGGGAGTAAAATACTCCCACTTCCAAATCTTATCTGAGCACTGGGAACAACTGTCCCTGCGTCAAGTAGGCAGCCCGCCTCATAAACAACTGGCAGGTAAATGTTTATACCATCTCATGTTTATACAGCCGGAAGCACTCTTAAACCAGTGCTTACACATTTCCCAGGAATCGCACAAATTCACTATAAAGGAGCACAGTGGGGCACTTGCTCCACCATTTCCCGGCTGGCTCCCCTCACCAGCAATATGCCAGGGCAACTATGGTCCTACTGCCTGGCCCAGTTTTGAGTCATCCAGTTCCTGTGAAGTTACCCATACCCCTGCTAAAAACACCCTGAAAGGGAGCGAAATTCAGCTCCAGACCTGGAGACTTCTTACTTGAGCAGGCAGGGGGTGTTGTTGGGAGGTGGTGCGTGTCTACCTTGCTGCTTTCCACCACAGCACTTAATATCATCTGTGTGGAACTGAAGCTTACGCCTTTATGACGAAGATACTAGATTCTTCTAGTTAGACTCAAGTAGGTTTATTGGTTAAGTTCCAGTTAGATTTATTGAAGGTGACATGAGGGGGAACAGCCACTGGACCTTCAATACCCTTTTAGTTCTCCCCAACTGACAAACATTGAAACACTCATTTAAGTTCCCACACCAACATTATACACCAACATTCTATACTCACTCATCCACAAGACATCAAAGGCATCATGAAATCAAAGGCATGTAGCCCAGATGAGCTTGATGCAACAGATCCCAGTGGCCGCCAATTTAGGAGCTATAGTGAGAGGAACTCTTGGAGCCACGACATGTAACTGGGTTTACAAGGGAAAAGATCCAACCTAATCTCACCTGGCTTGATATCTCCATGAGGAAAGATTTGATCCAATAGAGGATCTGGTCCTTTATCTCAGAAAGGTAGGTATTTCTGTAGATTAGGATGCCATGGTTGACTGTGTCATACCCAGCTGTGAGGTCAAGTATAGGATTTATTAGGATTAGTATATACCAGTGGTTGTTGTCCATGTCACAAACCAAAAACTCTCGGCTATCCAGTAATGGTGTCTCTGTGTTTGTTGCCCAAGAGCTGTATTCGTTGTTGTGAAAAGCGTTATTTGGTGCTGCTTCAAACGACTCAAAACCTCTGTGAGAACTTAACCCACAAGACCCCAGTGGGAAGCAGACTCTCACAGCATCTGCAAGATTGGCGGAGGTATTACTTCTGATGTTTCGGCATTGTAAACAGTGACCCAGGGTTACTATCTCCCCTTTTTTAGAAGGCCTCAGTACCATCCCACGGGGAGCCACTTGTTGAAAGTTCCAGATTCCTTCCTTGTGCAGGAAATGTTGAGCCTGCTAGTGACAGGTGCTATAGAACCAGTACCTGTAACAGAGAGGAACAACGGGTGGTACTCTCCTTATTTCCTAATTCTCAAGAATGATTGAGTATTGAGACTCATCTTGGACTTGAGATGCTTGAACAAGTTCCTCGGAAAGGACAAGTTCAAGATGGTCACACTTTCTCAGATCTTCCAGGCCCTCCAGGTTTGGATTGTGTCATTGGACCATCAGGATGCTTACTTTCATGTGCCACATGATAGCACAGAAAGTACCTTAGGTTTGGCCTTGGTGGTTCTCATGATCAGTTTCGAGTTCTGCCATTCAGGCTGACTTCTGCCCCAAGAGTTTTCACCAAGCTGATGGCGGTGGTGGCAGCCAATCTCAGGAGAGGGGGATTCATGTCTACCCCTACCGGGACGATTGGCTGATCAGGCACGTTTTCCCAAAAAGGGCTGGAACATCTCAGCATAACTTGCTTCTCTATCCACAGAGTGGGCTTCTCCCTCAATTCCAAGATGTCCCACATGATAACCATCTGAAAGACTCCAGTTCATCGGAGCGGTCTTGGATGCATTCTTGGTAAAAGCCTTGCTACCCGAGGTGAGGACTCGGCACATTCTGCAGATGGTCACCAAATTGCACAGTGCCCTGCATCTTCCCGGCTTCGGTTATTTTGAGGTTGCTTGGCCTCATGGCTTCCTGCATTTTCCTGGTGCCGCAGGCTCGCCTAAGAAATCGATCCCTCCAATGGGCTCTCAGGACACAATGGTTTCAATTCTCAGACAAGATGACATACCTCCTTCAGGTTCCAAAAAGGGTCACACAGGATCTCCTTTCGTGGGCCTGCAAAGACAATATTCTGATGTGAGAACCTTTTTGGCAACCATGGCCCAAGGTAACAGTAGTTACTGATGTCTCACTCGCAGGGTCGGGAGCCCACGCCACCGATCTGACAGTCAACTGGCGTTGGTCTCCATCGAAGTCCAAACTGCACATGCTGAAGGCCTTTCTGCCCTCTGTATGGGGAAAGAATGTCCTGATAATGACAGACAACAAAGTGGCCGTGTCCTTCCTCAACAAGAGAGGAGGTGTAATGTTACTACCACTGCGCAGAGAGGCAATTCAACTCTAGTTCTGGGCAATTCAAGAAGGAATCTCCCTGTCTGCAGTTCACCTAGATGGAGAGGGGAACACAGCGGCGGACGCTCTGAGCAGGCAGAGCACAGTCCGCCACAAGTGGGAACTAGCTCAGGAAGTCCTTCAAGAGAACTTCACCCTTTGGGGAACCCCTCAATTGGATCTGTTCGTGACCAGTGTCAACCGGAAGTGTGAACTGTTCTGATCCAGTTAATTTCCCCCAAGTGGAGCTCTAGGAGACGCGTTCGTAGTGGACTGGGAGTTTCCACTCCTGTATGCATTTCCTCCAGTCCCCGTCATTCCTTACATGATCAGGAGGTTGAGAAAGTTAGGATTGAGCCAGGAGGACATGCTACCCGGACCTTCTGGACCTGTCCATCTTCCCTTCAATGTGTCTTTTGCAAAGAGAGGACTGTCTCTCGCGAGAGGAGGGTCGGGTTCTCCATCCAGAGGTCAAGACACTCAACCTTCACGCATGGTTTCTGAGAGGTTGAGATATAAGGCTTGGGAACTCCTGGATGATGTAATGGAGATTTTGCTTTCGACCAGAAGGCCAGCAAAGAAATCCTTGTACCGCTGCCATTGGAATACATTCTACACCTGGTGTAAGGAAAAGGATGTGGGCCCTTTTTAGTGCGATACACCTGTGGTGTTGCCTTTTATGTTACATTTAGCAAATCTGGGGCTCCAGATTGTTACAATAAAAGGGTATTTGGAAGCGTTTTTAATATTCAAGCGCACATCGGAAGAGGTATCTTATTTCAAGATTCCATTAGTCATACCATTTCTTAAAATGGCTCACTAACGTGTTTCCTCCTTCACCTTTTCAAGTACCAATTTGGGATCTTAATCTTGTGTTGACATTTCTGATGTGTGCTGTCTTTCAGCCACTCCATTCATGTCCACTAAGACTACTAACATTTGAAACCATTCTGTTAGTTGCGTTGACATCAGCCCACAGGGCAAGTGAGTTACAGGCCTTATCTAGTAAGCCTCCATTTACTATTTTGTACAAAATCAAGGTTGTCCTTAGGGTTAAACCTTCTTGTTT
The DNA here is from genome assembly GCF_040938575.1 of Ambystoma mexicanum. Classification (NCBI taxonomy): domain Eukaryota; kingdom Metazoa; phylum Chordata; class Amphibia; order Caudata; family Ambystomatidae; genus Ambystoma; species Ambystoma mexicanum. The sequence continues at coordinate 1,027,505,005 of NC_090922.1, read as the reverse complement.
GCCAAAAATTGTATCAGATTTTCATTTGTCCCAGAAAATTGTGCTTCCAACCTTCTATCCGCCTCCTCATCCTGGCAAGGAAGAGGAAAGGTTACAAAGGCTTGATCCCAGAAAGGCTTTCAGCTTTTACGTTTCACGAATGGCAAAAATAAGTCAACATGACCAGCTTTTGATTGGGTACCCTGGACACAAACTGGGCCTTCCAGTTACAAAACAAACGTTGTCCAGATGGATCATTCTTGCTTTTTACTGAATGCTACAGTTTGCCTGGGAAAGATCCCCCAGAAGGCCTGAGAGCTCATTCCACAAGTGGCACAGTGACATCTTCTGCTCTGCAAAGAGGAGTCCCTATAAAAGACATTTGTGCGGCAGCCACTTGGTGTACCATCCACACCTTTACAAAGCATTACTGTCTCAATTCATCCTCTAGCCAGGAAGGAGGATTTGGGAAAGCTGTCCTACATTCAATCCATGACAAATCTTAAGTTTGATCATTCTTACTCCTGCCTCCAAAACCTAACCTTGCTTTGGGAATCTATCAAAAGATGAGGAATGCGTGGGAGCATACAATCCATTCGAAGAACAAGTTACTTACCCCTGGTAACGTTCTTTTGATTGGATGTTCCTCCCACGTATTCCTCATCACCCCTCCCAACCTACCCCGCTGTAGAATTTTCAGGCATTACACTTTTTACGCTCTTTCAGAGTCTGGTACTGTCTGGGACTCACTGATGCTGGTATTTCTGCAAGAGGAAGGCGTAAAAACAGAACGGAAGCTAATGAGAGATGCGCATGCTATATATATACAGACTATGACATCGACTCCGAGATGGAAGCCCTCGAGGGACATCGAGTCGACCGCATCGACGCTCATCGCCCTCTACGGGAATATATTATTTCCAAAGCATCTGAAGCTGGAAGGGAAGATATCAAAAGATCAAAATATGAGGAATACGTGGGAGGAACATCCAATCGAAAGAATGTTACCAGGGATATGTAACTTGTTCTTCCAACAATTCTCCAAAGGGCGTGGGCTAGGTTACGCTTACAACCCATGTAGACTCAAGTCCTGTGCTTCCCTTTGAGACATATTTTGCATATATTTAGTTTGCAATCCCTTGACTATTTTGTCACAAACTGAGTACCTTGTGAGAAGGCCAAGCGAAAGGAGGTCTTGGCAGTTTACAGATGTGAGTGTTTTCCCCGAAGGCAGTGTCTAGTGTGAGGATTTGTTGAAATGCCTCTGTGTGTGATGGCTCTGTGCACATTCACCAACAACCCTCTATAACCCAAATACCGCTGGCATTTGTGACCATCATGGAATGAGTTACAACCTTTTGTATTTTGTGTGTGGTCCGAGCTTTCTGCTGCAGGACGTGTTCCAGCATCCATCGTATCTGATTTACAAAAGCGTTTTTCAATGGGCTTGCAAAACGCTTTGTTAATAAAGGCCCATCGTGTCTTAAGCTGATAATAAACCTCATGCAGCAAGTTCAGTGCTCGCTTCAGAGCTCTATCTGGCTGCGAACCGATGCAACATGATCCATCCAGACTTAATAAAAATGACACTAACAGTAATAATAACCGTGCCTACGGGCGAGGGGAAAGCGTAATATGTAATTGCTAGCCTCATGGTGTGTTTGTTGTACAATGTCTCCAGCACAATGAACAAAGGGCAAACGTGTTATTAATTGTGCGCCGAAACATCCTACCGCCAAGAGGTCCCAGCGCCCTGTCAGCTGCCTCCAACTGGGCACACCAACATGGGCTCTTAGCCGAAATGGCAGCGACACAACATCTGGTGGCAGAACAGCCATGCCAAAATGTCCTGCTTTATGCAGATGTATATATTACTGTTTCTATAGTCTGTGACTGCCATTCTGTGGACCTTTTAATAATTGCAATCCTGGTTTTTTGCTTTTTAAATGCCTTTTCACTTTTAGCACATTACTTTCTGCCTATTTTTGCCTTGCTAATACCCTTTACGGGGTACACCCCCGATCACTGGACCCACTTATACCTGTCTTTTGTGTCCAGATATGCCGTCTTTCCTCTTTTACGTCCACCCCTTCATAATTATTTTAAATGAAGTCTTATTTGTTCTTTTCTCACTTAAGCCCGTACCTGCAATACTATATTGTCAATATTTCTATATTTTTCCATCATGGCACTGTTTTTTACCCTCTTCATTTTTATATTTTGTTATTTTGACCCCTTTATTTATTGTGTGTCTCTTTGTTCCTGCAATATAATCACTGGGTAACCCATGTCCCACTTGAAACTGCAGCTTCATGTCTTAAAGTGGAGCGGGTTGATCAGTTTGTTAGCTGTGCCTAACAAAAGAGGTTTTAAAAAAAACTTTAATGCTGGGTTATGTGAAAAACCAGAGGGTGTCTGACCCGCTAGTCCCTGGGGATCTCTATCTCAGGTGGCCAGGGCACGGCCATTGCCTTTGGATCCATGCCCTGGGGGTGGAACAGTGCGGGAGGATCACCTGGGTGAGGGGTCTTCAGGGAGTGTGGGTGACACAGCCGATGAAGAGATGTGGTATTCCCCCCTTTTTTGTTCATCTACCCCATCCCATTTTGTAGGATTTTTTGAAGTCCCAACTCCCCTTGAGGTGATCAGTCACGTGATTCGGGTCGACAGGAGCAAGACGCCATTGGGACTCAGTGCAAGTTTGAAGTCTTCAAGGAAGGCGCGCACGCCCTCAGTTATTAAAACCGGCAGTATCTGCTAACAACGCGTACACCATGGAATGAATTACTGCAACTGTAAAGAGTATACCGTTAAGACCAAGTAGGCGGCAGGTGGCCGCTCTATTAAGGATCTGTTTTTGTCTACTAAGAAGACAAGTCTACCAATTCGTTTAAAAGCATTAATTTTGTATGCATTTACGGTTACGTGAAATTCACCACGAAGAAACAAAGTTTCTTTTTATATGTTGTTTAAAATGTTATGACCTGTGTTTGTTTGATAAATTGCTTAGTTCTGCCCCTGAAGAAATTCTCACATTCCGCTAACTGTTGTTAGAGAATGAAACATGTCGGGTTTTTCAATGTGTTGTACAACAGCCAAAATTTAATAATGAGGTATTAAGTTGCTTAGAACCGCATGTTAGTATATATGTGGATTCGTTTAATAAGGACATAAGGTGTATTAAGAGAGTACCCTACAGGATAGGGACTGTCTTTTGTACAAGCTAGGAGTGTTTATCACTATACGGGGTCTTTTATATTGTATAGACAACCAGTTATTGTTGGCGATAGGTTGTGACATAGGGTTTTACAGTTTAGGAATATTGATTTGAATGCCTTTTATATTCTAAAAAATAGAAAATGAAATAAAATGTGTGTTTTCAGTAGTCAAGTATCAAGCACTACATTTTAAATTATATGAATATGTTCATGAAAATGTCAATTTAATAAAGTATTATCATTATATGTACTACCTAAAGGTTTAATTGTTCTGTTTGCCAAAGTAGTTTGAGTTGTGGTGAGTTTCATACCAAAGAAGGTGCAATATGTTTGCCACGGGATTCTCTAGTTTAGAAACTGACGTAAGCCTTGCTAAGGGGATGAATCTCGTGGCTATTTAAAGTTTCCCCAGAGTCTTTTTGTGTTATCTGTCCCAACTCCCCTCCCCACCCTTTTTACACAAATACTGGGCTGAGGAAGAGCGTGACTGAGAGTAACCAGACTAACTCTCTCACATCGTACTAGACATGTCCCGGTAATCAGGTCAGACAAAGCAGCCACTTTACACTGGGTGCATACACCGGATACCACTTAGGTCCCCTAACACAAATAAAAGGCAACACCTAAAGACACACTGTGAGCAAGGCGGAACACAAGTACGAGCAGAACTTCTGGGACAAAGGCACACCTACTGCACCAGAGCAAAGGACCGAGGGATGAGGGCAGAAGGCCAAAAACCCCAAGGGTTCCCTACTGGAGGTTGTTGCCTCTGACAGACCGCCAAAGACACGTCGAGAAGGCCAGATCCCACAAGTGAAGATTGCATTGTGTTTGAAGAATGCCAGAGACCCTCCCGGGTGAACGGCAGAGTTGGGGAGGCGAGGCAAAGCCTATGGTACGAACCTTGACTCGTGAATTGGAGAGAGCAAACCAAGAAAGAAGCACACACAGCCGGTGAGTTGGCAAGCGACCTGAAAGACCAGTGTTTGTTAAAGCGAATGAAGTAGCAACATTATATCACAAGTGAAGGCTGCATGCATGTGGATGAGATGCAAAGAAAGGCAGACCTGTGAATGAACTTTGAAGTAAAAGGCAGCTTTGAGATCAGTGATACTAAGTAACGGAGTGGCCCGGCGAAAGGAATTAGCCCATTCGAAAGTCTCAGTGAAAGTTACATTCTTTGAAGCTATGAAGCGAACAAACAGCAAAAGTGAATTAAGCGAAAGCTGAATGTGAACTTTGAGTCGACGTGGTCTTGTGGTGGTCTGTAAGAGCCACGCACATTCAAAAGTCTTCGATATCTGAAAGGTGTCTGAGCCCGATTGAGGGAGACCCGAAGTACAATAAGGTTGGGGAAGGGAGGGCCCAACTCCCTTTTGAGTTGAACTGTGATGTGAGAGGTCTGAGCCCGACAGAGAGGGACCTACGTGATCTGTGTACTGTAAGGTCTGAGCCCGGCACATGGGGACTGTAAGGAACTCATGGTGGAAACAGTAAAGACAGATACAAAGGTTCACAATTCAAGGGTGTTTATTAAACTGTATAAGTAGGTTGGAAAAACGCCTAATCCAAACCTAAATCTAAGATGGGAGCAAGCTTGGACCATCAAAATAATAAGCCAGTCCTAGTGGCGTCTTGTCAAATATAAGGGCCTATCCTTACAACTAGATACAAAAGAGTGTGGGCTAAAATTCACAAAAAAGAAAGAAGTGTTCATGAATAATAAGTCAGGATGTGATAGCCGGGAATCTCCCTTCCCCACGTTTTCAGCACGTGACCAGGCACAACACATACTCAAGCTGTTCACAGCACAAGCTTACAGTTCCATTCTTAAGTATCAGGACCTCTGGTGGTTGAGTCTCTTTGCTATAAAAAGTTGCTGGTCTCCGGGGACCTGCTGCATTCCAAATTCTAAACAAGAGTTCCTTTCCATCTGTAAGTTGGGTGATGCTTTTTCCACCCCTGGGCCCCCCTCTTCCGGGTTCAGACCCCTCTTGATTGTTAGCCTCCCTCCGCCGGGTTCACTATGGCTTTCCTCAATCAACTTCACTTATGATATTCACCAATCTCAGTGTCTTTTTGAACAGTTCACTTTGGACAGCCCTCTGCCAGGTTCATTCTTGTCAACATACTGTCATGATGCCTGCTCCCGAGGAGCCAGGTCAGGCCCAGCGTCCCCGGAAGCAGACTTCATACTCACCATGCAGGACCCAGCAAACCCCTATAGGGGCTCTTTGGACCTTGTCCTGGCGCCTTTGGTGCCAGGCTCATAAAAGGCATCTGTCCTGGCGCCATAGGCGCCAGGCTCATCATGGCAGAACATATGGTAATGCTTGGGTGAACTCACCTGAGGCAGACCATGCTGCATACTCACCCGAGGCAGACCATGCTGTCTGAAGCTCCAAGCCAACTAAGGCTGGGGAGGAACTATTTTCTTTCAGGAACTCTTTTCTTACTCGGGTGGGGCCAGTGGAAGAACACTCACCTGAAGCTCTTCCAAGGCTTTTTAAACCACGCCCAGATGGCCACACGTGCTTCGCGTTATTCTGCATCTGCAGCAGGACGCTCACCGAGTCGGCTCCTGCATCCTGGCTCCTGCCACGCCCGCCAGCACCTGGAACACCTGCAAGGAGAGAAAGGCAAGCATTAGGACATTACCTACCTTCATCCAGCATCCGGATTCTTCACTCCGTCGATCCTGCAAAAGAAAGTCAAGGGTTAGAAACGCATCTCATCGCTCGCGCAGCGCCGCTTCCACTTACCTTCACGTGGCGCTGTCTAGCTCTTCAGCGGTCATAGGCGACATCGGCCGCATCCCAGCACCTACGGAAAAGAAAGACAATAGTTAGAAGCGCTCCGCTTCTCACGCTGCCGCGCCGCTTCCACTTACTTTCACGTGGCGCCGGCAACCTTTTCAGCGCCCATAGGCGACATCGGTCGCATTCAAGACCTACGGAGAAAAAGGACAAAACAGGTGAGAAACAAACTAATTGCAAAAGGACAGATTACTCACCTTAAGTCTTACCTGAATTTTGTTGGGACCTCAGTTCCCTTTTCGGGTTGGAGCGGCTTTTCTGGCTTTTCCGTACCCCGGCCCCTATGGGGAAATAAGACACACTCATTAAGGTGTCGGAGCAAACCACTATGGCACACCTTCATTAAAAGTACTCACCTGAGCTTACCTCGGCGAATCCATTCCTCCACACGGATTCCTCACCTAGTCCCTGAAAATTAAACAAAGGCCGAGGGACAAATAAGACTTGATCTTTTGAACTATATACTTACGGCAGCATTTTGGTAAAGGCAAGCAGACATCGAACCCTTGCCAAATCCGAGATCCAGTGAAGTAACTGGAAATCTACGCGCCCCTGCGTCAGAAGCAGGATGGAGAGCTCGTCCATACAGAAATTAGGGTGAGAGTCTGTGGAAGGCACAGCTAGGGTTCGAGGAGGGTGAGAAGGGGAAAAAGGGGGGAATCTCACACACAATCTAGCAGTCAGTTAACTCCCTTTTCCCATCTACAGAAGGATTATTCTACGGGCCAGACAGACGGGGTTTGGGGGTCCAGTCCATCTTCCAAGCACTACGCTTTACCGTGGTAGAAGTTGTAGCAGTCCAGAACGGGTCGGCGCCTCTGTGGGAATCGGGTGAGCGTTACACATACCATTCATTGGGACTTCAGACTTCACCCCTTTTTCATCAGTTTTTACTATGTGTCATTAATTCACTTCCCTTAGCTTTTCGATCATCTGCCAGCCAAAGACTTTCGACTGTACAGAGGATTTTACTAGACCCCCGAATGACCACTTTGACCCCCTTTCTTGCGCCTCTCCCTTGGCCTTCTGGTATCGGTAGTTTCAACAATCGGGTAATCGGCCAGAGTTTCCAGAGTAAGCACTCACGTGGTGCCTGACTCCTGTAGCTGGTTTTCCACCTCGTATCAACAGTTATTTGCTTTTCACAGTTCAATTAGCTGTTTGCTACTTCAGTTCAACACTTTTCCGTTTCTTTTCAGCTCTCCCCTCGACTCACCGGATGTGATGAACCGCTTGTCTTTTCTTCTCTCTGGAGCCAAGGGCGGTACCATGGAGTCAAGCTTCTCTCCCCGACTTGGTTATCAGCGGAAGAGGGCCCTGTTAACCGCTGACATCTGCTGCAACACATGCTCACTATTGTTCACAGTCTTAAGATTCCTTCTGCAGAGGTTTCATGGACCTGGGTTGGAAAGGGCAAGGACGCTTCTCTCCTTGTCGCCCCCTCGGTTCTCTCCGTCTTTCTCCTCCTCTTGAACTGCCATGCTGGTTTAGCTTCCTCGATGTGCGGTCTGCCTTGTAGTATTGTGCTCTCGTGCTCCACCTTTTATCCCTGTGAGCAAGGGAAAGGGCCGTCAGGTGTGTGTGATTCTGGTCAGTTGCCTGACTGTGCCGGACCCTTGCGTTGGGACATATCAGGTAAACGGCTTTGGTGTTTGTTGTATTTCGTGATGTGCAAAAGTGTTCGTGTCGGAAAAGGAGGGGTGTATAGAGAGGTTGAGTATCCTAGGTAGTAGGATGGGAGGAGGGGTTATGAAATGGGGAATACCGCGTCTCACCCGTCAGTGTTTCCGCTCCACTCCCCGAGGACCTCCCATCCAGGTGATCCTCCCGCACTGGTCACCCCAAGAGATAGGGCAGGCATTAGATTTTTGTTGGCATATGCCATATTGATTTGAAGGACTCCACTAGGACTGTTTTGTTTATCGTTTGCTGGTCGAGACTACTCCCATCTTAGTTATAGGGCAACATAGGAGTTTCTCCGACCCCAACATTTTCAATAAAGGTTTTATAAATTGTATCCATTGTCAGTGTCATACTTGTAATGCCATGCCTTTCCTACAGTTACAAATCCCTAACCTTTATTCACGATTTCAGCCACCAGCTGTCAATCAAACTGCACATTATGACTGGACCATTTATAGCCAATTTTCTTTGTTTCCAAGGCATGCCATTGTGCTTGAAGGTGATAAGTGGAGTGGGGGGTGGAGGTAGGTGAGGGGGAGGCTTGCCATTCCAAGTTCGCCATCTCAAGTGAACTCATGTTATGTTGCATTACCTTGAGAGCATGTAGTGTTACAAAGGCTGCACACACATAGCATCCAAACACTATTAGCACCCAGTGTGGGGGGGATGGGGGGTCACAGCTAATCTGGTTCTGTGGATCGCAAGCTTAAATCTCTTATCACAGCCCGCGTTCCATGGAACCTGCAAATTGCCTCCCCCTCTGGGGGGCCTCCATCTTCTGGCCACACTTTCCTTTTTAAAAAAAAATATTTATAAATACTTAAACCAGCCCCCTTCTCCAGCCCCACTTACCTGGTTGTGGCAGCAGCACCTGCTGCCACTGCATCAGCTTCCCACCTTCTTGGTTTGCGGCTGCCATGGAAATGTAAGAGGGGCTATGGGTAAAGTAAGGTGTTTGAAGCTCTCTTTTTTGTTTTTTTTGTTTTTTTGTAAATTGAATTTTATTGATTTTCAATGCAACCAATACATGTCAATAACTTGAACTAGCCTGAGGGTGGGGCCCTCCATCTACTACAGTGTTGCAGCAACTTTCCCTGCAAGCCGCCCCCTTTAACTCCCCCCTTGAGTGATGCCACTTCTTTGTATCAATAACTGGAAATTGCACACTATCCAGCCAATGTCTGAGTGGTTGCAGGAGCTCCACATCGATTACACCGCGCCCAATGATGAGTGCCCTTATTTCCTTCACTGTCCGAGCCAGGCTTGGTCTTGCAATGTGTCCCCTTCACCATCTCCCACCTTAATAAAAGATATTACAGAATTGTTGCCATTCCGCCTCCACGGATGCACTGCCCTCATGAATTGATGCCGTGATTTTTTTCCATCAAATATATCTCCTTAGATGTATTGGACCATTCTCTCAAAGTGGGGAGTGCTGTCCTCTTACAATATCTAGCCAGGCAGGCGCGGGCCTCCAGAAGGAGAAAACCCACCAATGGAGAGGAAGTATGCCAATGGCAAACCCCATTAACTAAACTGAATAGAACCAACATGAGGTATAGCCTGTGCTCCCCTCCTCCCGCGTCCTTGATCCACCCCAGGACCACAGGCCAAAAGACCTGTACCCTTGGGCAACTCCACCATATGTGCCAATAGTTTGCCACATTACCACATCCGTGCCAACATTGAGGGCTCACCGAGGGAAACATTTTAGAAAGGCGTGCCGGATCGAACTGCCATTGATGGAGTAACTTCACGCTGTGCAGCTTATACTGGCATGATATGAACATCTTAAAGGCCCTTCTGCACATTTGTAGCCATAGACGGTCGTCCAATTCCATTCCGAGGTCTCTACCCCACCTATGACGAAGACCCCGTATCACCTCCTCCATGGGCTCCAACAGGGCTCCGTAAAGATTGGAGATGAGGCCTTTCATTGCCGTATGCCCCTCTAACACTCTTTCCACCGGCGTGAGGTCCCTCTGTATTCGCTCCTTCCATTTTTCAGCCTTGAAAATTCCCTTTAACCTGAGGTACAAAAGCACCAGCAATTCACTTATCCCCAGGGCCGCCTCTAGGTCTTAAATCTTTATGTATTCTCCTCCCTTACACAGTTTACCCACTCTGGCAAGCCCACCCTCAAACCAGGACTGGTACCTTGCAAGCTCCAGTATCTCAGCCCTCACTGGAGGGGCCCAAAAATGACTCATCAGGGATGGCCACATGGTGATCTCCCCCCCCCCCATGCTCAACACCTCCCAGTAAACTCTGATTATCGGATGCTCTCAAATTCTTCTAGGGAGCCTCTCCCTTAGGGACCCACATCCATTCCCCCACAGTTGTGGGGAGCATGTGTTTTCCAGGTAGACCCATTGTCTCTCTGGGTCCTCCTCCTCCCTCTAGTGAGGGACCATAGCTCTGAGTTGTGCAGCCCTATAATACAACATCAGGTTTGGTAGCCCCACGCCTCCCCGTACCTTAAGCTGTATTAATGTTCCATATCCCACCCAGGGTTTCTGACCTTGCCCGAGAAATATCAATATGCAGGACCTAGCCTCTTTCAGCAGTATCTCTGGGGCACGGACCGGCAGCATTAGGAGCAAATGCAACACTCTCGGGAGAAAATTCTTTTTTACAGCATTCAGCCTTCCCATCCATGACAGCGGACCCTTACCCCAAGACGTCATTTCTGCAAATAGTTTCTCAAAGATAGGAGGGTAATTGGCCCCACCCACGTCCTCCCCAGGTTTGACAATTGTAACACTCAAATAACTAATACCCTCACATTGTATCTGCAAACCCAAGGGTCTGATCACCTCAACGTCTACAGGGCCCTGAGCAGCAAAGGGGAAGAGCACAGACTTACCCGTATTAACCCTAAAGCCCGAAAACCACCCATACTCTTCGATCACAGACAGGGCTGCGGGGACGGAGCTAGTGGGATTCACCAGGTGTAACAACACATCGTCGGCATAGAACCCCAATTTGAATTCACTCCCACCCACCTTGATGCCGTCGACCTGCGGGGCCACATGCAATCAATCAGCCAGGACCTCCATTGTTGGTGCAAACAGTAAGGGGGGGTGGCCCTGCCTCGTCCCCCTCTACAGTCGTCCATTAACTGTCCCCCTTGCGACCCGGGACGCATATAAGGCCCTTATCCCTTCCATAAACCGATTGCGAAACCCACATTTCTGTAATGCCCTGTATAGGAACCTCCAATCAACCCGGTCAAAGGCCTTCTCGGTGTGAAGGGCCACCAGAACCGGGTTGCCCGCCCTTCCCACCGCAGCCTCCATTATGTGTAATGTTTTGCATAGGGTATCAGCCCCCTTTCTACCTTGAATAAACCCTACTTGGTCGGAGTGTGTCAGCGAATATACAATGTTAGATATAAATATCAATTGCTCCAGGTGAATAGAGAAGGAAAACAGAAAATCACCTACCTGGGCTGGATGAACGAAGAGAAATGTCCTGTGGCCCGGTGAGTGCCTGGAATGGATCTCTGACTCTTCCTGTAGAAATTAGGAATTCCCCTGAAAACCCCTCCGGAGTCCTGCTCAAAGGCTTGATCCCTGGGAGGTTCCCAGGGAAACCCTCAGGGGGGAAAAAACCCTGCGGAGAGCTGCTAGAGAGCGTTGTCTCCCCGAGATGTTCCAGCGCGGGATGCAATTCTGCCTTCTGAGTTTGGGAGCTTCTTAGCAATTGAGACTAAGTTCTGGTGAAGAAGATAAGGTTTAGATTAGAATATAATTTCCTTGTCAATCAGTTTGCCAGACCCCCTTTGTATCTTCTGTTCTATATCTTACCCCCAGTTAGTAGGAAGAGAGGCGCCCTGAGAAATCGATGTGAAGGAAGGAAGAGGTAACCTGGAGTTCCCAGACGTACTGAATCGATGGGCTAAGGAAAACAGTAGAATAGAAAAGAAAGGGTAGAGAGAGAAATAGCTAATGATCACTACACAATAGTAGAAAAACCACAAAATATAAAGCCTACCAGTTTGTAAACAAAGGAAGCCTCCCGGAGACTGCTCACGGGGGTTTGGCAGTAGGCCTGGGATGTTCAGGTAGGTAACCGCGCTAGAATAAAAACATGAAAAGGGAACAACCGATTACGGAACTCCCTAGACTGCCGATGGAAGAAGGATAAATATGAAGCGTACGGAATACCTCGTGGAGGGCGAGGATCTGTATTTCGAACTAAAGAGAGACTTGGCTGGGACCGCGCTCCAAAGGGGCGTGGTTTAACTCATCCGAAGTCTGGTAATGTCTTTTCCCGTACTGCTGTCGCGGTCTGCAGATCAAGAATAGGAGGGAAAATAGCGAGGTGAGAGATTGTCAGATGGAGTCAGGAATAAGGAAGCAAGGAGAGGTAAACTGTAACAAACTAACTCACGTAGCGCTTGTATACTCCTAAGAGAGTAGCAACGCACTGGACTCTTGGAGGATCCTGTTGATAAGCTGCTTGGGAGGATGTGACATCAGTGAGCTGCTATGTGTTCTGGGAAAGAACATCTAGACTGTTGTGTGTGCTATAATCACCAGATACGGCGGCCATGTTGAAGTACCTCCCAGGATAAGGATCTGCCGTACAGAACATGACAGAGTGGACCAATTTTGTCATTAGTCCCTCCATAAGTGTGGCCAGTACCCTGGTGACCATTTTAGCATCCACATTATTGGGGGAAATCCGAAAGATGGAGGGGCCCTCCCTGTGTCCAAAATGTTGTTAAATAATTTAGCCAGATGTTGGTCGAGGGATCCCGTGAATGTTTTATAAAACCCTGCTGTATACCTACCCATCTTCCCCCGGTGCCTTCCCTGACTTTAGCCCACTGATCGCATTTATCTCTTCCTCCTGGGTAATTTGCTTCTTTAGTGCACCGTTCTCACAGCTTCGAAGTTCCGGGAGATATACTTCACCCATATATCTAGCCAAATTCTCGTGTTCCATCTCCCCTCCGACCAATAAAGCTATTTGTAAAAGGTAGCAAATTCCTGTACCACATCTCCCGCCAGAGAGCATAACTGTCAATTTACGTCCATGAGTCTTGATACCCACCTCTCCGCCCGCTGTCCCCTAAGCCTGGCTGCCAATAGAGCGTCGTCCTTATCTCCCTATTCATAATATTTCTGTTTCAGAAACTGCAGGCCTGCAATTACCTTTCCCACTTCTAAATCTTTCAATTCGTGACGCTTCTCTCTTGCCAACTTCAAACCCTCATCCCTCTCCTCCACTCCCTTGCCTTCTGACTTCTCTAATTTACAGATCTGCCCCCTAAGCTTCTCCGCCAACAGGGTTCTGATTCTCTTCTTGGAGACTCCTTCCCGAATAAGGAGGCGTCTCCAGGTTGCCTTAGCTGCATCCCATGTTATGCCAAGTTCCACCTCCCCTGTATCTTTGCAAGTGAAATGAAAGAGGCAATCAGAGAATATTTTCACCTTAGAGACCGCGTGAGGACCACGCCTATGGAGACCATGTCGTGGTCCGACCAACTAATTGGGGAGAGATCACTGGTGGAGACCCTACCTATGTCCCTTTGATATGTGAACCAGTAATTGATCCTTGTTGGCGAACCGTGAACTGGGGAGAAGAACGTGAAACCCCTTTCCACCGGGTGAAGCTCCCTCCATACGTCGATCAATCCCTGATCCGCCATATAGCCCATGAGCCTGACTTTCTCCACCTCCCATGGGGACCTGCCCATCACTATGATCCAATGCCCGGTTTGCCCAGAGGTTGAAGTCCCCTCCCAGTAGCAATAGATTCTCCACCTGCCCCACTATCTCCCCCATGGTCTCCCGTAGAAACTGCATCTGTCCCGTGTTTGGGCAATATAGAGGCTATGGCCACCCGTACTCCTTAGATATTCCTCGTGACCATCAGAGCCCTCCTGTCAGACCGCTTCCAGACCAATGGGTCGGCTAACCGAATTCTGCGGTGGAAAATAATACCAACCCCACCCTTCTTGGACTTGGGCGCCCGAGGCCCAAAATACCTGTCTGACCTGGGCTCCCAGGATCAGCCTTTCCTCCCCTCTAATCAGCCTTGTCTCCTGTACCAGTAAAACATCGACATTACGGTTTTGGATTTCTCTCCCCAACAATGAGCGCTTGGTGGTCGTGTTCAATCCCATAACATTCAGGGTCCCCTGTCTAAGCCCCTCGGCCCAGCCCATGTGTTCAGAGTAAGTCATCCGGGTGCATTAACATCCCTCCTGCCCACTCAACCCATGTTGCTGCAGTGCCCTTTAATATTTCACTCATTTTGCACCTCTTACCTCAGCCGCTGTTTTTCCTTTCTGTTCCGCGACTCCAAGTATGCGCAAGTTATTACGCTGCTCCTTGTTTTCCAGGTTGTCCAATTTTAAGAGCATTTCTTCCTCCCAAATCTCCAGATCATTCAGGCGTGCTTCATACCTCATCTTGAGGAGGTCCACCTGTAAATGATTGTTCTCCATCCCCTCCATTTTATCCTCAAGCTTGTCTACACAGACTTTGAGGTTGCAGATGGAAGCCTGCATACCTGTGCGTATCGCCTTGATCTTCTGGAAGGTGTCTTTCAGATCGTCTCTAGTCAGAGCTGGTGGCGGTGCCCCCCTCCTGCCGCCATCGTACTGTTATTCAGGTGAGTCCCACCTTGGCCTCTGTCTGACCGCATGCGAAAGCGCTGGAGTGACGATATCCCTGTCTGAGTACTTACTCTAAGCTCCCTGGGGACCTGGGGCTCCTCCAGCGTGACCCCATTGACCAATCAGTTGCAGGTAGTGTGGTTAAGACCTGCACTGGGCCCCGGACTGTTCCTCTCCAGCACCATATAACAGTTGTACACTGAAGGTTCCTCGCTGCCCTCCAGGCGTCACTTCCCCGGCACACACATCTCTGTCTCAGATATCGCAGAGGGCGGCTGCTCACTGTTCCTAATCCCCGCCTGGCGATTACCCCTTCACCTGGGGCCGAGCTCCTCACTACCACTGATATGTACCCCAGAGATCCGGGGTGGCTGTGACCCCCCAATCTCCACTCAAAATTCAAGTTCAGAATAAATGTCTTATGGCCACCTTTATGCATCAAAACGGATGGGTGCCCTCAACCGGCCACAGGGCCCCAGCCCACTCAGTCTGTAGATAGGTTCAGGGGCGGGTCAGCCCACCATGGAGTTGTCTGGCTCCCCATGCAGCCTATGGAGCGGGGCATCCAAAGTACACCAGCCCCAATATAAGCTCTTCACCTCCTCTCACCATACGTTGGACCCTGCCCAGGGTCCCCTTATCCTAGTACTCTGTCTGGCACACATGTCCCTGGTTCCAGGGTGGCACTCCGGTACCCCCCGACAGTCAACCGATCACTTGATTTAGGGGACATGTCCCCACATTATGCCCGAGTCAGCCCTGGATTACAGCCCCAGGAGTCACCCTCAATGTCCGGGCCCCTTCCCAGCCTCTCTTCAGGCTCCCCAAGGCTTCCAAATGTCAGGCGCCCCACTGGGCGGAGAGGGCCCCTGCGTCTCCACGTTACCTCCCTGCAGCCAAAAGTCCATAAAACAAACCGGCCCATTCCTCTGGCGAGCTCTCCTTCCCCCACCCTCTTCTTCTTACCTTCCGGCCGGTGGGGCCCAGAGTCTGCCGCTCCTCAGTCTGCTGCCCTCCACACCGCCAAGGCCCGTGCTGCCGGGTCCGCCCACCACTCCATGCCCAGGGCACGGCAGGGTCGCAGCACCAGGCCCGGCCGAATCACGATAGGGCCCCCTGTGGTGTGCACTCGCTCCCCCCTACACGGGGGAGCTCCGTGGTCCGCTGCTGGTCACTGGGAGGGGAGCAGGCAAGCTCTGGCTGCGCACACACACCCTGCGAAATGAGAGGTAGGGGAGTGCCCGGTCTCTGTAACCTCACAACGAAGGGGGCTGGCTGGCTCCGGATGGCTGCCCCCACTTCAGGCTTTTATTTTTGTATTCTTTCTTTTCTCTTTTGCTTTCAACACACTCCCTTCAGAGCGACATGGAGGCTCCAACATCTTGGTTTCGGCGCATCAGAGGGGCCCGGCCTGCTTCCCGCGCTCCCATGCTCGCCGGGAGTGACAGGACAGCTCGGATGGCCCTCTTGGGACTCACTGAGTCGGGGGTGTCGTCCTTTATCCACAGCTACTCCGGGGGGAGAGCTAAATCCTTCTCTCTATGGCATGGGACAGAGCAACGAGGTTACGCGGCCATCACGGACCGCGCCCCCCAGCGGTCTCCGTAGCCCTCTTTTTTTGTTTTCAGTGGCCTGTCTCGTGATGGACAAATCTATTAGAGCAAAAAGATAAGTGAGACACAGGCTACCCCTCCCTTTGACACTGTTAGGTATATGTGAAGGACCTCAGAAGTACAGATAAGTTCATTGATCTTTCTTCATATAGCAGGTCAGCATCTCAAACTGGTAAAACTAAAGTTTATCCATCATATAGTGAGACTTTAAAACATAAGAGTCAAATCCACCAACAATTTAGATATATTCAACTCATAAAGCACTTGTAGGTTGATCAAAACATCCGTTTCGGGAGGTTAGTATAAAGTGACTTAGTGTGTTGTATTATTTCAATACACTCCTGTAGGTTGACACAATTGGTGTTTCCAGTATGTGAGATGTCTGCAAAGCAAGTACAGAGGTTTCATATGTATTGTATCTCTCATGCTTTCCTCAGGACTGGTGAAAGTGTGAAAACGTTCTGGGTCCAACGTGGGAATTTAACTTCGGGACCACACTGGTTCTATTTCTAAAATACAAAAATGAATAAAAATTAAAATGATGATATTGAGATGTTGTATACCTGACTGGGTCCATATATTAGGACCTTATATCTGTGGTGCGCCACATACCTGACAGTAGCTCCTGGTGTCTTGGGTTGTTTCTTAATTAGGACTGTCTAAAGTACAGTTTTGACAGTTGTTTATAGGTCTCTCAATGCTGTATAGGGAGAGAGAAAAATAGGGGATTTGTCCCCTCTTTCTAAGGTAATTGTCAGCAATCATATAGGGTTTTTCCCGACATATGCCTGCCTTTATTTGTCATAGGTCTGGTAAGGGTACAATGTCTGCTTGGGCCTTGGGTTCTCTTGTAAAATGAAAATGGGAGCCACTTAGAAATGGTGGCATGACACGATAATTGTTGTGAATTACTGTTATGAGCGAGCGCATCTGGTGGCGTGTTATGGGTAAGTATAGAGTCACAAGGTCATATTACAGCCTGGCTCGAATAGACCCTCCTAAGGTCTAAAAAGGTAAAAATCCCCCTGAAAATAACATAACACAAGATGTCCACTTTTTAAGCACAAGGTGCAGAATTGTGTGTACCTCATGGACTCTATTATCTGGGATTCTTTTTCCATCTTCTATACTTACCTACAGTGTTCAGATGGAATGGCAATTCTGCATGAAGTAATGCATTTGTAGTTGGAAATTTCTTTGTTCTTTTCCTCCTCTATATGTGAAAACAATTAACACTGTTGAAATTTCACTGCCACATGTATACTGAGCATGAAGCAATGCTTGTACATGCCTGGTTTGGGCATTCATGTACTTAAGTAACTTACCCTTGCATGTACAAAGAATTTAGTTTGTTGGAATCATATTGATACTTGTACCTCTCTGTTAAACATGAGACAATCTGTTTCTTGTTATATAAACCCTCTCGGGTTCTGATGTACATTTGCTCACAGAACTTTTTAAAACATTTTTTAATTTTGATGTATGTCTTCAATAATGAATGTGTCCACTATCAGTAAAACAAAATGTAACTCACTCTGAGTGCCTGTACTGCATTTTTGACACAGCCTTGCACAACTTGTCAGTAAATAATATGCTGCCAGTGTGCCATTTATGTAAACAAATTTGCATTTTGAATAAGTGTGCAACCAAATAGTATCCCCACAGGCAGTATTATAGGATGACACTATTGCACGCTGTGTGTTGCCTAGGCAACCAAGGTGGCTCGTCTACACATGGCTGTTGTTACTGTAAATTGCTAGTATATAGAAGCCACGGGCACTCCCATATTAACTGGACTAGAGGGACTGCTGCGTCTGTGCTGTTGAACACCCTGGGTTACCTTGTTGGTAACCTGGGGTGCTAATAGCATTACAAACATAAGGTGTTTGTCAATGACAGAATGTTAGCTATTGAAGCAGGGATCTGACCCAGGGATTGTTACTGATGCCGAATAAGGCCGCCGTTTTATTGGCTCGAAATGAATTCTTTGTATCCTGTCAATCGGATTTTGTAAACCAGCATCTAGCTGTTATGCAACGCATTTCCGAACTCAGATGTGCTGAGTACCACGTGCATCTTTAGTGCTTACAACTAGTTATCAACTAAACCAAAATACTTTTTCATCAATCCTTAAGAGACAAGTGACTACTACAGTTTAATTACTGTCTCTTAGGGGCGAAGGGTAAGATGGAACCAGTCATTGGGTAACTACAAACAGGGGTGATTATCCAGTCTAGCACCCAAGCAAGTCCCTGAAAGTCCTGCTTGGCCGCGGAAATCTGCTTCCTTTGTTGGATTTGAGCACTGAACTGCGTTATCCATAAGGCTTTTGGAGCAAGCCCACGGCGTTCTGATACGTTCTGTGTGGGAGTGCCTATTTAATCCTGCGCATGCGTGCGCAACCAAGCAACTGCTGAAAGTCCTGCTTGGCCGTTTTACCAGGCTTGTCGCGGCTTGGAGAGGCCCGGGGGCTTTAACTTTCTGCTTGCTTGGTGATAGATTTGAGTTTAGATCCAAACTCATTCAGAGATATGATTACTTTAACATCAGGCATGCCTCCAGCCTGTTCTATGGTCACGTTCTTAGACCCAGCAGCCGGTTTAGTGACTCCGGACCAATCAAGGAAAAGAACATGGAGTTCTGCTACTCCTTTTCCCAAAATGGCAAAAGCATGTACAAAAGTAATTGGACATCCTGGGAAACATGCAGACATTCGCTCTTTCTGCCAGGATTTGCCACAGACATCAACTCCAGCAACCGGCGCAGGGACTCCGACTTTGCCCAGTTCCATTTGTATTGCTAGACTGTCAACTACGGAAAATGGCATTAAAAAATCAACAGCACTTCTCGCCAGTGATTCGTCACTAAAACACCCTACTCCATCTCTGGTTTCATGTAACCTACAATGAGTAAGTGATATCAAAGCTGTTTCTAAATTACCTACAAATTAGCAAAATGTCTCTCTGTCTGATAGTGTTTTACTCTGTAATGTAATGATTGCACCTGTATCTACAACTATGAACAAAATATCACTTGTTGCAGTCACGGATCCTGCTGTAATTAATATTGACCTAAACAACGAATGCTTTTCATCTCATACGCTACATGAAAATCTATCTGGTACACCTGAACTATATCCGAGCATTAGCCGATCTGCTGTCTCGGAGCTTTCCTTTGCAGCTCCAACGCCAAAGAAATCTCAACAGGTTCCACCCATGTGGACTCTACCAATGTTGAACCTGTCAATGGCCCTCATCAGGACCCTGGTGCTAAGTGTTTAATGGTGCCGTAAAAGGCTGCGGCGCCGTTAAACACTTAGCGCATTACTACGAGGTCCCTTTGCAGTAGGGGCCAATTTGCGGTACCGTACTTAGCGCCTTCCCCAGTCCCATTCAGCCTTATGGGGCAAAAATGGGAATGGGGAAGGGCCAATGTTCAATGGGGAATTACCGCCCCGCCAACCTTGGAATGGGGTGGTAATTCCCCATTGAACATTGGCGGACTCATTACGATACCGGCACCAACCATGGTGCTAATAGCGCCATGGTTTAGCGCCAGTATCGTAATGGGGGCCAATGTATTAATAGAGATTGCTATAAATTCAGTGAACTTGGCCATACAATCTATGGCTAAGCACTTTGAATCTTTGGACCTTAAATTGTCTCTACAAAATAAACAAATTGATCAGATTCTTAATTGGCAACAAACAGTGCCTAAAAATATATGTGACCAAATGGAATTGAAGACTAAGATAAATTGTGCTACAAAAATAACAAGTGTTGCCACTCAAACTGATGTACAAAGTATAGAAGGTCGAATGAATTAACAACTTACATCACCAGTTCCTCACTTTGTAGAAATTATAACTGATACGAGCCACGGGACCTCAGAAATGGGTACTCAAAAAATAACTGAAGAAACCCTGAACTCTGATATTCCCTTACCATCTAAACCACTATATTCAATGTTTTCAGTGGTTAGCTCACAAACTGATTCGGTTAAAATCAGTAAAAAAGTAACATTTGCTTTGGGGAAAAAACCTAAAAATATTAAAAATATCAAAGCTACTTCCTCTTTGCAAACTAAAGAATTAATTAAACCGATACACCAACCATGTCCTGTAGCTTTGAAATGTCCCAAGCAATTACAAAGAAATATCAACAATTGTATCTAAAGAAAGTCAGTATAGTGCCCATATCGGCGAGACCTATTTCAACTTACAAACCAGCTTCGACCCCTACTTCACCTGATGAATTAAACCAAATGACAACTGAGAAACCGAATGATACACATAAACTCCAAGTTTCTCAAGATCCTGATGCCAAAATGAAATCTGATAATCATTGGAGAGAGATTTGACGTGCAGTCGATGAATATATGGCAATGCAATCAATACAGTCACTCCCCTTAAAGCATGTAAATCAGCAGAATTTACAAACAAGTGAACAATCTACTTTAGAACAAAACCGTCATATTGAAAGAGAAATTTCGAAAATACAAATTCAAGCTTCTCTATCAAATGACACTGTAATGAACTTAAACAAATCACAAGAAGCACAAAATGTCTCAACACCTACAGTGCTTTCTTTATCAGACTCTCAAATCAAACAACTGATAACAACAACTATATGGCAAGTTTTGCCAAATAGACAAGGGGAATTGTCTCATCCAAATAAAATATTGCTGCCTCCAATAAAGGAAAATAGGTTAAACACCTTAAGAGTTAAACAACCAGCCACTTACTGTGTACTATTAAAGTGTTGTTCTTCACCTGCCACCCATTTTGAACCATAAATCGGTTCTGGCAATTTTTTCTGAAATCCCTGCTTTAGATGACATAAATTCAGTTGATATTGAACAGGTCGAGTTTCTTGCAGATGGTAATAGAACTTCTGTCAGGCCGTGGATAAACTCACGTGTAATTTTGAATATGATATGGGCCGTGAAATCACAACTGACTTAGGTTTTGTCCTTTTGGAACAATTAACTAACTTCCAACATTTATAGGATAATCTTGTAAATCTTCCTTCCAGTCCTATGAATTCCATTTCGATTAACAACCGACTTACTAACAAAACCTGCTCTTGTAAACAACAATGTAATCAGCATTAGCTGACTCATCAGAAAGATCACTTGCTTTCATTAGTCAGCTGGAACTTGCGAGGCTTCAGACATCTATTGAATAACCCAACAGAGCTAAACATGCATGATATAATCATGCTACAAGAAACCTGGCTCACAGTTCTTCCCTCATGGAACAATTATGACCTCCAACTAGTTCCAGCCAATAATGCTTCCCGTGCTAGGCCCATGTCGGGGTTACTAATTGCTACTAAGCAAAGTTCCCATATAAAAACTGAATTTTGGGCCTCCCCTAATCCGTACATACAGATGATCAAATTACATCACAATATGAAATCCTTTGCTTTGATAAATCTGTACTGAATCCGGAGGGTATTTCTGATGAGCAATTTCTTGAGGATATTACAGATCTTTTGGACCTTATTTCACTAGACCCTTGCATTCATACAATCTTAAGAGGAGATTTTAATTTAGATTGCTTTGACAAGAAACTACTTCATCATCGAACTCGCTTAGTAAAATGGCTGAATTTAGCTAAAGCGAGAAATCTATTTGTAGTTAACGGCTCATTCCCCTCTGATTTTTCCACCAAGACCGACTTGGCAGAGAGGGGATAGTGCCGGAACTATAGATTACATCTATGTTGACAGAAATGTCATGTCTCAAATCGCCTCTTTCCAAGTAAATTTTAGTGACTTGAGTGCTCATAATATGTTACTTATTAAATAGTCATCCCCACATTTTTTGGAGAAAGTACAATCTGATCATATTCAGGGGAACATAAGTGTAAACACAGCTCGCAACAGATTATTTTGGACTGACGCCTCTCTGAAGGATTTTAGTGAATATTATGCTTTACAAATAAAACAATTTAGTTATAATCTAGATTTGAAAGAAATAATTTATTCTGATACAATGCAGTTGTTCCAACCAAATTCTATACGGCAGAAAACAAAGCATAAGCCTACTTTTCATATTTATAGCGATGAAGTCAAATCCAAGAAAACACAAATTTGTCATGAAAAACGACAAGCTTCAAAATTAACATTAGCTCTAAGGGCCCCTGCTTTAAGACATAACGAAAGCAATTACAAAAACTGGTTGCAAGGCAGAAAATCTATACTCTATCAACACGATGGAGCTACTATGTTGCGCAGCTTATGCAATAAGAACACGTCACAGATTTGGTCAATAATAAACCAGTCCGCGGCCGGAAATCAGGTTGCCATTCAGTCTAACTGTGTAAATGAGCAAACTTGGGTTGACTATTTCAGAAGTACACAACCACTTGAGTAAAATGGTGAATCTATTCCTGCTCAAATTGGAGCTTTTCTTCTAGATTTTGACAGAGAAGGTATTTTATATTTCATACATAAATCCAGTATATCGAGAGCTCCTGGCCCAGATGGGCTTTCGAATCTAACGTTGAAGCAACATCCAGATTTGTGGCCCGGTATACTATTTAACATGTTTAATAATATAAATCAAATGCAAGCTATTCCTGAGTCATGGAAATGTTCAATTACCATACCAATATACAAAAAGGGTGATCGCAATAATCCAGCAAGTTATCGACCGATTTCCTTACTTGACGCACCAAGCAAAATATTTGCTCGTATTATATTGCGTGAATTTAATAACTGGTCAGCAAGAACTTGTAGACGCGATCCTTTTCAATCCGGTTTTGTAACTGGTTTAGGCACCACGCCGAACATGATCACTTTAAACATATTGAAATCATAACGTGTCTTGAAAATGAACCACTCTACATGGCATTTGTTGATTTCAAAATGGCTTTCGACTCCATAGACAGGAAATTGATGTATGACAAACTCTCTCGACATGGTTGCCCCCCCTCTTTAATTGCCTTGATTCAACACTTACATTCTAACACCTCTATGCAAGTGCGTTTAAATACAGAAGGCTTACTGTCCCTGCCTCTTAGAACAAATCGGGGCTTAAAACAAGGTTGTATACTGGCCTTCACCTCTTTTACTTTTTTTATTTTGGATATAGGTTCATTTGTTCTAACTACCTCATCAGATCCTCCTAAACTTGGAAGCCAGCGTATACCTTGGCTATAATATGCGGATGATCTGGTGCTCCTGTCCCGTACGCTGACTGGGCTCCAGAATCTAATTAATGCCTTAGCCCAATATACTGAATTGAATAACTTTACTGTGAATCAAGAAAAGACACAAATACTAGTATGCAAATCGAGAAGTAAAAATCGTTTTACTAAATATAACTGGCACATACAACAACTAGAATTGCAGATTGTATCAGAATATAAATATCTGGGGATGTGTGTTCAAAACTCCATGTCATATTCAAAACATCTAAGTAATCTTGATTTTAAATTACAACTTTAATTTCGCAAGCAAAAACTTTGATTTATAAATATGGAAAATTTTCATATAAACACATAATGATTTTTTATGAGCAAAAAGTAATTCCAGTTTTGGTGTATGGAATGGAAATCGTGTCAAATAAGCAACAGCCTTTAGGGCATATTCTAGAAACTCGCTTTTGGAAGAAGGTTTTGAAATTACCTATGTGTACACCCTTGCCGATTTTGCGTTTTGAATTGGGCTTGCTGCCACTATCAATATATGTGGCGTGGAAATAATGTGGTTTCTTTCACAAATGTTTATTGGGTTTGGAGCTAAATAACATTTTAAGTGCAGTAGCTCATTATCTGATCAGTTAATCTCAGTCATTTCTGCTGAAGTGGCGACAAGAGGTGTTAAATACAATGGGCCTGATCACGACCTCGGCGGTAACGCTAACGCTATTAGCACAGGGGCTATAAGCGCGACCGCCATAGTCCCCGGCGCTAATAGCGCAGGATCACAAGTTGGGCGGACTTGGAAGTCCCCATTCCCCATTGACCCCATTCGGAAATGCCCCATTCCCCATTGGGCTCAATGGGGAAAATTCGTGCTCTTACCGCCAGCGGATTTCCCCCGGCAGTAATAGCGCAAATATTCGGCGGATTTCCCCCCAGCCAAGAGCTGGGGCGAAATCCGCCGAAGCCCTGATTTGGCGGATTTAAGGGTTACCGCCGAGTTCGTGATCAGGCCCAATGTCAGATGCAGGTATCACCTTTCAGTTGTTATTAGATAATCCGATGCGAGCAAAGATTAAACTTTATCAATATTGCTGGATATCTAATAGGGAGACATGTCTGGTCTATAAGGACTTTACTACCTCTCCGTTTGGATTTAAGAGATTCCGCCATATGTCAGATTATTTGTTAAAATGCCCATCACCATATATAAGAAACAAATATCTTAGATTTAGATTGAATGTATGGCCTACAAATGATATCCTGGCCAGGAGGAGACACATTTCTATAGAATTAAACTTTTGATGTTTTCGGAAAAATCTTTTGCAGATAGAGACATTAGAACATATTATAGTCTCCTGTCCTCTTTTAGTAGTGCAACGGAATTTATTTTCTGCAAATCCACTTTGCATACTCAGACCAACTGATCATGATGAAATATGGCGGATAATCTTTTCCAATACAAAATTAGCCATGAGAAAAGCAATAGTTCATTATCTTGACTATTTACTCCCAGATAATATCATCAACAGTTAAACATTGGATTGAGAGTTGTAAAATGTTTGTCAAATGAAATGCTAATAATTTTCAAATTTTTTATGTAAACATGAAATTGTGAATAGTCTTTACATTATATGTAACATAAGTGAAAAAGTTGTGAAATATATTTGTAAAAATTTGAAAGGTTGATTTCATTCTGCCAAACAAATAAAAAATAAAAATAAAATAGCACCCTGTTCCAAGGGCTGGAAGGGGGTAAGGTCTCTGTGCTCTCATTATAGGGCCTCACTTCGCTTGGGCCTATAACTCGGGCTGCCGGGCCGTTACCCCCTTTCCAGCCCTTGGAACTGGGTGCAAACGCAATATTCAATGCCATAAGAAACAAAGCACACAGATGCGTCCTAGAAGTTAAGGAAAAATGTCATTAGCGCATCTCATTTATAAAGAAAAGAAATGAAAAGCAGGAAATTAAATCCAGGGGACAACAGAGCCCACATTGACGGCTGAATGAACTACCTTTTTTGGTTATATTTATTAGACAAATATTCCTTATGGAAGAGCTGTCCATTGATATGAAAAATACAATGGGCAGTGCTGGCAGAGTTTTACGTTTAAAGGCATTGGCATTTATGAAATGCTATTTTTCTATTAACCGTTTTAATTATGTGGCATTGCAGCTGATTGTCCTTTACCAAATAACAGATTTTGCATGAATGCTCATGTCCCAGTTATCATGTTTGCATTGTGTATTCAGTCCTCTAACAGCAAATTCTCAATTAGTCATACACATTTTGCCCTGCCCGGATGGCCCCCATGCTAGGTGTGCTCTGTTTATGTTTGGGTTAGTGGTACTTTAGCACCATGTTACATGGAATAGGTTGCACTAGTTATTGGTAGGTCAAGAGAAGGAGATGGACCAAGTAAGTGGTGGCATTTCACAGTATCTCTTCTATTCAAATGATATATATTTAAGTGTGTTAAGTATTTTTTGTCGGATTGAATTGTGTCATGGTTTAGGACTTTGTCAATGTGAACTGTTTGTTTAGGGTTTGTGTTTGTATTATTGTAAAAGGTTAAGTTAACCTAAAGAAAAAAATATATAAGAAAAGACCAGTCTATCCCTATTATCAGGGTTTTCCCTGCCTAACACAGAACGAAGTATGGTGAAGTATGATGCTCATCGTCAACAAGTGTAGTCCAAAGCAATAGTCCGTCCTCCATCCTAAAGCTCATCTATGCTGACCCTACCACTAAACAAAACAACAAAAGGGGTCCAGGAGAATGACTCCCTTCTCCTGGACTAGCCTTTCCAGCTTCAATAAGATATTCTTAAATAGTTCTTAGTGATTTCCTAAACCAGTTCTTTCAGTTCTTCTAGCGGACTATTCCACCTCTGGGATCTTCCCTTTTCTCCTTGAATAAAAGTCACTTGGTTTATCAATTTAGGGTTTTGACCGTTATCCTTAATGGCAACTTGCAGTGTCTCTTTATTGCTTCCCTCACTTGTACTTGGATGCTGTGATCCTCTACTATTCTTATTCAGTTGACTCTTTGTCCATTCAGTTCCTTTCATACTTGTTTGTTCACTGGGACGAGTAGGCTAAATCCCTCTGCGATTCTCCCTCCTATAAATAATTATGTCTTCACTGGGAGGATTAGGCTTAGTCCCATATGTATTCAGACTCTTATGATTATTATTGTTTCACTAAGAGGAGTAAACTGCGTCCTATAGTTCTTTGCACACTTCTGAATAGTAATGGCTTCACTGGGATGAGTAGGCTGTCTCTGTCCCTTCCTCCCTGGTTTCTCCCCGGGTCTCCCGCTTTTACCGTTACCTTTCTCCATACGTGCTAAAGTCACAGGTTTGTTTGTAAAGACTGGAGGCGGGTTATCTGTACTCTTGCCCTCTATATGGCAGAGTAGAAGCACCAAGCACCCCGGCCTAGATTCTCTAAGCGATAGCAATGGACGAGCAATCAAGGCTTAGCTCTCAGGAGGTGATGCAGGCTGGTTCTTAAGTACAGTGTAGTCTCCAAGTCCCACAAAGGAATGTCCACACACTATGTTAGTGATAACACAGTTCTTTATATAAATAAGGTTCACATTATATACACATGCAATAACACACTTTGTGCTCAGGCAATACTATAATGATAAATATGTACAATATCTATGTGGTACCACAGTTAACTCTTGATTCCATTAAAATGCACCAACTGCTGACAGTCTCAATAGCATACAAATCAAATAGTAAAGTGAATCAACAATAGACATAAGAGGGAAGACAAGTTGGATTAAACTGGCAGAATACTTGGTCCCTACCCAAGACGCAGTTCTGTGTGAGGATCCCCCCACCTGGGCAACCTGTAAATAAAGTGTATCAACAAGCCCAGTCCATAGATTGTTTAAAATAGTCTTGTATCAATGTACCTGGTTTAGCAGAGTTCGACCTCGGGTCATCGACGGAGCCTTCTGGACTGAACTCCCTTTAAGGCAGGAGTCACGGAGCATCGAGATTCCTTGAAGAAGAGGTGAACAATGTCGTCGAGGCAGCAGCTTCGGTCCTTGTGGTGCTTGCTGACGATCGGTCGTGGACGTCCTGCGAAGATGAGGCGTGCAGTGCACCTCGATGACAAGAGTTTGCTGCAAAGCAGACCGATGAAAAATGTAGACCCAGCAAGGTCGTCGGCAGTTGCTTTTGTGCCCAGCAAAGCTTTTGTGCCCAGTGGTGGGTAATCTCAGGAACTGAGGTATTCAGCTTTATCTGTACCTGTACAATATATTGAGCATGTCCTAAAATCCATAAAACGCTTGCAACCAGGCACAGGAGATGCCTCCATGTCATGCCATCAAATCTACACCCTCGTACCTTGCTTAAAGACTCAACAGATATACTGCCTCATCACACCAATATTTTTTTTTAATAACACATTTTATTGATTTTATAACATAAAACCGCTGGGCTCCCCGTGGCCAGCATTTAGACAATGACAAAAATAACGATAATAGAAATAAAAGTAACATTGGATGGAAAAAACATTCATATGGAACACATACTACATGCTTTCATTTAGACTTCGATACACGACGCAATGGGGTTTGGTTCAGTAACAGGATTCCCGCCGCAGCATCCACAACCCTTGGGTCATGATATCCTGGTATGGAAAGTTCAGTAGTTCACATCGTGCCTTCCCAGCGCTGCCATACCTTATCTGCTTTTTCAGGGCAGCCCCTGGCTCTGTAGACCCTCCTTTCTATCGCGATGCAGATTTCTACATCATTTATCCACTGCTCCACTTGCGGGGGTTCCGCTGCTCCCCATACGCGTGCTATATTCCTTTTGCATATTGCTGTTGTAGTCATGAGGCAGAGTTTCTCATATTTTGACAAATCTATCTCGCTGTCCACTCCCAGTATCAAGAGTTTTTTTTTTTTTTTTTTTAAATATTTTATTGATTTTATATTTTAGAAAAACAAACACACAACACAATACAACTGTTAATTATTTACAGAAACCACAAAAGAAAATACGAGAAAGGAAAAATAAAAAAAAAAAATAAAAAAAGGGAAAACTCCCCCCACCCCCCATCAAGCCAGAGCCGGCTCCCTTGTATCCTCAGTCGGGGCACCGTCAGGAGAAACATTGTCCGTAGGCACATCTTCAGAATTCTCAGAGTCGTCCAAGCCCTGTTGTGGGTTGGTCATAGAGGCCACCAATTGTCGCCAGGCCAGCAAGGGCCCTATCTCCTCCTCGCCCCCTCTAGTGACCGTGTAACGCTTACCTGGACTCTGCGGGGACACTCACGATGGAACTACGTGACTCTGTTCTTCTCAATTGGTGTAGCTCCCAGTCCCCCCTTCAACCATGCGAATGTGGGTTCCTAGGACAAACACAAGAGATTTCTAAGAATTTTGATTAGCACTTCTATGGAGTTTGACTAATTCTACACTCTCATATGACACTACAGCCCCTTCTTTAATTACCTTAGGAATTAATGTTGTTAGCTCTCCATCCTGCGTCTGTGCAGGGGCGCTAGTTCTGAAGAGGGGAGATGGAACCAGGATAACTGGGCCGGACTGAAGTGACTGGAATTAGGACTGGGAAATGTAGGAGTGCCTAGAGTGTGTGAGGAATTTCTACACCCACGCATTCATGGGCACCACAACCGGAAAACGAATTTACCTCAGGAAACACACTCACAACCCCCAAAGCATTCAAGCCTTTGGAAAATAAGTGAAAAAACATACGGCAACATGTCATACAAGGCGTGTGGAGTACTCAACAATATGTAAAGAACACAAGCCAAGCTAAGATCCTTCACTGAGGAACACTCAGTAGTTATGAAGCGCAACTCAGCTCCATACGTTACGCGCAAACAATGTTCAGAAACTAATTACAATGCAACATTAAATTTCACTATATCATGAAAAGACTTATGCTGCTTCACAGGATAGAGCAAAGATACTTGCGAAAACTTTTCTGACAGGAAACTCTTGAATTATGGAAGTCGTTCCGTGACTGGAAAAATGACGGGGCTAAAGGAGTGACCGAAATGAAGTCTGTGACAGGAGTTCCAAAACACCGACTGTGGAAGATACTATGACTGGAAATTGTAGGAATTGCCGGGAGCTCAGGGAAACTGGAACGGGCCAAAAAGGGGACCGGAATGACCGAAGGGAAAGAGTAACAGGTGGCGCTAAAACGTGACAGGACCTAAAGCGGGACAGCGGCAAGCGTTGACTGGATTCTTCCGAACGCGAAGCAGGGAATGCTCGAGGGGAGGGGCTTAAATAGGAGGAGAGAGAAAACAACTAGACCTACACTGCGCATTCTACCAGCATAAACCAGGCAGCCCTGTTGAGAGTTGGGAAGTACCGCCCATGCCTAATACTGCCCTGAGTTGCTTTTTCTTAAACTCCACGAATGGTAGATTGAAGACCAACTCTTTTTGGACGCAATTGTAGGAACCTTTGCTGTGATCATGACAGACCGCTTCAAACCAGACCACGGATTCAGCCTCCGCCCACCTCATAATGTCCGCCCACCATAGTTCCACTCTCGGCCTGCTAGCCAATTTCCAGTTCATGGCAATCCTGCGTTTGGCCAGAACATATGCCAGGTCCCTCAGCTTGCTCAGGTGCCTAAAGTGTCTGGGCCTGGGGAAGATCCCAAGCATACATGACCAGGCAGATCCCACGTCCAACACCACTCCCCCACTTGCGAGCTTCATCTTGACCTCCTCCCAAAATCTATACACTTCCGGGTAGGCCCAAAACATATGTAGCAACCCAGCTTCCACCTCCCCACACCTGGGGCATTTTTGAGTAATCGAGCCTCCGAACCGTGCGATCCTCTGGGGAGTCAGGTAGGCCCTGTGAGTAATGTAGAACTGGAGTTGTTGGAGCCATGCATTTCTGGACACCTTTTTATGATATCCCAGGACCCTCTTCCACTGACCCTCCGTCATGAGTTCACCCATCTCCTCTTCCCATTCATGCCTCAGTTGGGGCAACTCTTTCCCAGCCTTCGTTCTGAGGAGTTCGTATATTCGTGATATTTCATGCCCACCCTCTGAGACATCATACATAGTTTCAAGGGTGGCATCAGGATCATCTGCCAGTTCCGTCTCCGGCCATCTCTTTCTTACACGTTTTACTATCCTAGCATGGGTGATGTACTGGCCTCTGTGCACCCCCGTCTCATCCTGCAACTTTTGAAAGTCCAGTGCCTCCCCCTCTCTCCATATGTCCCCAAGCGTGGCCAGGCCCACCGGCTCCCAATGCCTGCGGACAGAGTGAAACAGTTGGGTGTCGTTTTCGCACAGGGCCACCAGCGGGACCTGCCAAGATAGTGGTTCTGACTCCCCCATCAATTTCCATGTTCTGTGCCAGACCTCCCATCCCAACCTCAATAGCCACCCTCTTCCCATCAGTTTATTCCTTTGTAGCCACACCACCTCTCTCAGGAAATATGGGGCCGCATCATCACGCAGCAACCTAGATTCCGCCGAATCTTCATTAGACAACCACCTGGCCACATACAACAGTTGTCCCGCCAGATAATATAGTTCGAAGTTGGGCAAGCCTATACCCCCCTTCTCGTACGGGTTCTGAAGCTTCCACAGGGCCACCCTATTCCTGGAGTTACCCCACACGAAGCCCCTACACATACTATGAAGTCGTACAAATAGGCTTTTAGGGATCAAATACGGGACATTCACGAAGAAGTGCAGGAGTCTGGGAAGGACCACCATTTTCAGCAAAGCCGCCCTCCCCATCATGGACAGGGGCAATCTGGACCAGAATGTCATGCTGTTCTTGACCCCCTCTATGGCTTTCTCTGTGTTATGCTTGTGCACCGCCTCAGTCCGGTGGTAAATATTTACCCCCAGGTACCTAAACGTGTCGGTCCGCCATGGTATTGGCAACACAGGCAGCCTCTCCAACGGGACGTCCCTGTACCCGCCCAAAGGGAACAGGCTAGACTTCCCGGGGTTCACTGATATGCCCGAGAGGACAGCGTAATGATCCAGTACTTCCAGTACGTACTGCAGGTTCTCCTCCGGGTAGCGGAGGTACAACAGCATATCGTCCGCATAGAGAGATGTTAAGTGGCTGCCGCTGGCAGTGTTAATGCCCACCTCACCGTATTGTTGCCGCAGGCATATCGCCAGCGGTTCCAGCGCAAGTATATATAACATGGGTGACCAAGGGCATCCCTGCCTGGTCCCCCTGCTAAGCTGCCAGGCATCCGAGACTGTGGCCCCAGTCTTGACCCTAGCCACCGGGCTGCTATATAACAACTGGACCCATCTGATATAACCAGCGCCCACGCCGTATCCCTGCAGGGCTGCTTTCAGCCAAGGCCATCTCACTGAATCGAAGGCCTTGACCGCATCCAGCGACACTACCGCCATCTCGCCCGTGTCATCCTTAGTATGGTCGATTACATGGTGCAGCCTCCTATGGTTATCACTGATATTCCTGCCTGGGACATATCCCGTTTGATCCGGGTGGATCAGCTTGCCAATCACTTTCTTCAACCTGTTGGCCAGCACTGCCGTGAGTATTTTGCTGTCCTGGTTTAGCAAGGACAGAGGTCTATAAGATCCACACTCAACAGCCGGCTTGCCTGGTTTCAGTAATGGGACAATCATGGCCTCACGGAGGGACAACGGGAGTTCTCCCTGTTCGTATGCCTCGTTCAACAAGGCCAGCAGAGGCTGCAGCAGCTCCCGCACGTACACCTTGTAAAACTCACCAGGCAGGCCATCCGCCCCAGGTGCCTTGCACGTGGGGAGGCCCCGGATCACCACCTCCAGCTCATCAGAAGTGATAGGGACGTCCAGTTCCTCCCGCTCCAGGTCGTCTAGGGTGGGCAGACCAATGTCTTCCAGTGTGTTCAGGATGTCCTGGCTCCTGTCCTCCCCAGTGTCCTCATACAAACGTTTGTAGAACCTGAGGAATTCCTCGTTCACCCCATCCTGAGTGTAGCGAAGACCACCGTCCTCACCACGGATCTCATGGATAACCACTCGGGGGGACTCACTCTTGTACAGCCAGGCCAACAGTCTGCCTGGCTTGTCGCCCCCCGCGTGCAGCCTCTCTGTGTATTTCCTATGGTTCAGTCTACATAGTCGGTCCCAAAGAGCGCTGCACGCCACCTGAAGGTCTCTCATCCTAGTCTTGTCTACCTGAGTGGCATTCTCAAGACGAGCCAGGCTCTCCAGTTCCCTTTCGGTGTCCTGAAGCTCCCTCTCGATACCCCCTTGAAGTCCCTTGGATTTAGAGATCGCCACTCCGCGCACCACTACCTTAAAGGCCTCCCACAGAGTTCCCGTAGAACGCACACTACCCGTGTTTATCTCGAAATATTCCCCGATGGCAACCCTCAGGTCCTCTCGGAAGCCCTCATCCTGCAGTGCTTCCGCCCGGAGTCTCCATGTGGGGACCCGAGGCCTAGGGGGTTGGTGTCGCCACTCTACCACCAGGGGCGAATGGTCCGACAATACTCGAGCTTTGTATTCCGCCTCCACTATTTCGCCCGCTATCTCGGAAGTTCCAAACACATAATCCAATCTCGTATATGAGTCGTATGGCGCCGCATAATGCGAATACTGCCTCTCCGTGGGGTGGAGTCTCCTCCACACATTCACCAGTCTCAAGTCTCCTAGCAATGTCCCGAGCGCCTTGGCCGCCGGCGACATTTTCCCTTTGGTGTCTGCGGACCGGTCAATTTTGGGATCTAAGACACAATTGAAGTCCCCGCCCCACACCATCGCGCCCCCTACCAAGGGGCCAAGTTTGCCATAGAGGGATCTAAAGTAGGCTGCAGTATCATGATTGGGGGCATACAGGTTGAGGATGTGTACTTCCCTGTTCTCCAGGAGTCCTGTTATCGCCACCATTCTACCCTCCGGGTCCACTATCGAGTCGAGCACCCGGAACGGTACATGCGGCGCCACCCAGGTGATGACCCCTCTAGCATACGCCGAGTACGTGGCACCCACTACCTTGCCCTTCCACTTCCTCGTAACCACCTCCAATTTCTCCCTGGTGAGGTGGGTCTCTTGTAGCAGGGCTATGTCTATCCGCATCCTCTTCAGGTATAGCATGACTTTGTTTCGCTTGAGGTAACTATTGAGGCCTCGGACATTCCAGGTAACTATACGAAGACTATCCGATGCCATCGGTTTGGTCTGTATTCAGCCCCGCCCTCCCCACAATACCCCCTTGGTCTAACACTCCGCCGGCTCTTCCGCCCTTGATCCCCATCCCCCCTCCCTGTTTC
Organism: Ambystoma mexicanum; assembly: GCF_040938575.1. Classification (NCBI taxonomy): domain Eukaryota; kingdom Metazoa; phylum Chordata; class Amphibia; order Caudata; family Ambystomatidae; genus Ambystoma; species Ambystoma mexicanum. The sequence goes on along the minus strand of NC_090922.1, from coordinate 1,027,471,624 downwards.
CCAACTACACACCACAGCAAACAACCCCTCCCATCCCAACAAAAGCCCAGCTCCATCCCTGGATCTCAGGCCCACCCGCGTCTGGTCTTATCCCGTTTACAAGGAATAGGACCCCGCGGGGCGTCGCCGATCTAACAGCGACCTAGCTAACTAGATATATTACTATTGGGGACAAAGGAAGCCTCTTGGAGCTCCCAATCAGGTGACCACGGGTGGGCACGCCCCACGGGCCAGCCAGTCAGTACCACATCATACGCATCACATATCGTACAAATGACTATATTCAAGTCCCAATGTCTCGGCCCCGTTGCCCCAGGCGGCCCAGCCATAAAATACTTATCTTCCGTAGTCTCTGCCTGGATGCCTGATTCTTGAGGACTGCCCAGCGCGTCTAGCCATTCCATCGCCTCAGTTGGTGTTTCGAAAAACAGGGATCTGCTTCTGTAGAAGACTTTCAATTTGGCCGGGTAGAGTAGCATATAGCGATGGCCAGCTTCACGAAGTCTCCTTTTCACCGCTCCGAAGTGCATCCGACTCCGCTGTACTTGTAGCGTGTAGTCAGGGTAGGCCGTAATCTTGGCCGATCCTCTGTCAATCGTTCCCCCTTTTCGAAAGAATTCAAGAATCTTTTCGCGATCACGGTAGTTCAGAATTTTCGCGATCACCGGCCGCGGGGGGGCCCCGGGAGGCGGCCTCCTGGTTAGGGCCCTATGAGCTCTCTCAACTGCAAACCCCTGGGTCAGTACCCCGCCGGTAATCTCCTGCAAAAGCATGGATTCCACAAATTCCGTAGGGTCTGGCCCTTCAGTTCCTTCAGGTAGGCCCACGATACGGATATTGTTGCGTCTGGCACGTCCCTCCGCCTGCTCCGCTCTGTCCTCCAGGTTGCCCACCCGTTGCACAAGGGCGTGTAGCTCCTTTTTATGAGCAACGCAATCTGCTGTGTTCATGGCCGTCTCCTTCTCGATGGCCCCAGCGCGTTCCGAGACCGCCCTCACATCCAGCCTAAGCAGATTCACCTCCTCCTGGACGGCACCGATCTTGAGGTTTAAGCCTTCCTGTAGCTCTTTCATGGCGAGGCCCAGCTTGGTCTCCCATGACACTTTTAAGTCCGCAATCGCCGCCAGCACCTCCTGTATCGTGCCAGGTGACTCCGCGGTCGTCACGGGGGTCTCTTTGATCTTGCCTCCTTCCGCCCCTGGGGGGGACTTGGCGTAAGCCTCCATCGTGGGCTGTTTGGCCTTGGGTTTCACACCTCTCGTGGTCATAATGTTGTATGAGTCGGGCGGGGGCCCGTCCCGCCAGTCACCGAGGGGGAGATACGCCACCCAACGTCCAAAGCCTGACCCACCACACCATGGGGCATCCAACACGCCCGGAGCACTCCGACCACCAGACCCACGGTCCTGTCGTTACAGCCACATCCGTTCGGCACTCCCGCTCGCTGGGCCACCGTGCGTCCTAGGCGGCGCTCATGTGTTTTAGTCTCCGAGCAAAGGGACGCAAAGGTCCAGCACTCGTGATCGCGGCACTGACTTCATGATCCTCGGTGTTCGCAACGTGTCGCCGCCATTTTGTCTTGTCCGCCTGCTCAGGGCTCGTCCCAGTCAATCACAATTATTTCGGTTTCTAAGCCTTCTGAACGTCCCAAACTTTCACAGGATGTAGTGGTGGCATTCACACACCTGGACATCGATTTCCAACGTCGGCCGGTCCCCGTGGACGTACCCCTCCATCAGGATCAAAACAGGATCAGCGGAGCTCCTCCAGAGTGCGACCTCTTACATGGCCGTCCAAGCCACGCCCTCCCAGTATCAAGAGTTTGGGCTCTCTGGGAATCGTCTGGTGCAGCACCCTCGATAGTACATCGCAGCATTGCTGCCAGTATTGACAGATCACCGGGCATTCCCACAGTATATGGAAGAAGGTTCCACCCTCCTCCCGGCATCGTAGACAGTTGGGTTCAGCTATTTTGCCCCACTGGTACAGGGCTACTCTCGGATAATAGATCCTGTGTAGTATCTTCAGTTGTACTAGGCATAGTCTAGCTGATATGGTGACTTCCCTGGGGTACATTAGGATCTGGACCCAGTCCTCAGACATAATTTCTCCTACTTCAGTCTCCCATCTCAACTTTAGTCGCTCCAGCTCTGGCGTGGCAAAGGAGGTGATGACACTATACATGACAGTAGTGACTTTGGCTGGGATATGGTCTACCACTATATTTCTCTCCAGTGGGGTAGAGTCTGCCATGTCAGAGAGGGCGGGAAGGTACTGCTGCAGAGCATGCCGGAGTTGTGTATAGTGGTATCTCTCTGTTTCTGGAAGGCCGAAGGTCAAGACTAGTTCATCAAACGGTATTATGGCTTCCTCCTCTATAATGTCCTGTACTTTTTCTATACCGTGTCTCTTCCACGCTGGCCATTTTGGTAGTTTAGTCACTTCAGAGAGGTTCCTATTATTCAACAATGGCTGTAGTGGAGTGATTTTGCCCCCCCAGCCTATAAAGGTATGTGATTCTGCCCAGATGCGTGGTATGTGTGAGGCCATGTCGCCAGGGGTTGCTCTACGTGTTCCTGCGTACAGTTCCATGGGACGGGACGTTCTCACATGTGGTAGCGTTGGGTTGACGTGTAGAGCATCGTTTATTATCGCCATCTGGCTGGCCCAATAGTACGTCTGCAATTTTGGTAGACCGATGCCTCCTTCCCACATTGACCTTTGTAATGTTTGAAGAGCTATTCTTGGGTGTCCGCCTCCCCACAGTAGTTGCCTGAGCACACGATCTATCTCCTGGAACGTCCTGGTCAGTATGTGCAGTGGAGCAGCCTGTAGTGCATACAAGTACCGTGGAAGTGTTAGCATCTTGAACAGTGCGGCGCGCCCTAAAAGGGTCAAATGTAGGGACTTCCAATGTTGCACATCCCTCGTGAACCTTTCTGTGATGGGTTGTAGGTTGTTCATTGTGTAGTCGTCGAGATTTCTTGTGATCTGGACACCCAGATATCGAAACTGTTCATGCGCGACTTTGTATGGGCAGGGCTCCGGGGTCTCGTTTCCTAGGCGATTCAAAGCGAACAATGTAGATTTGGATCGGTTCACCCTCAGGCCACTGAATGTTCCGTATTCCTGCAGTAGCTGTGTTACTATTGGGCATGCTGTTTTAGGATGTTGGAAGTATATCAGTAGGTCGTCTGCGTATAGTGAGACTCTGTCTTCCCATTCTGTTCTTCCAGGGATGCCATCCCAAGTTCGTGTGTCTCGCAGCCATTGGGCCAGTGGTTCCATGGCCAGTGCGAAAAGGAGGGCCGATAGTGGACAGCCTTGTCGCGTCCCTTAGGATCGCAATGTCCAGCCATTCACCTTCACTTCTGCTATCGGTGCCTCATACAGCAGTTGGACCCAGGTTAGGAAACGTTCGCCAATCCCCATTTTACGCATAATCGCCCAGAGCGCCTCCCAGTGGACCGGATCGAAGGCCTTCTCAAAGTCCACTGCATGTACACCCACAGGGGCATCCAGGGTCTGGGCACACTCAATGGCCACGTGAAGTCTGCGTATGTTCATCCTCGTGGATCTACCGGGCATGAAACCACATTGATCTGGGTGTATTAGGGATGTTATGACCTGTTGTAGTCCTGTAGCAGGTAGTTTCGCCAGTATCTTTGTTTCGCTGTTGATCAGAGATATTGGCCGATAAGAGCCGCAATCGTCCGGAGGTTTGTCTGCTTTGGGCAAAACAATTGTCGCCTTCCTTAGATCTGCTGGTAAACTGCCTACGTCTCGGGCATGCAGATACAGCTTAAGTAAATGTGGGGCCACTTCGGTCCCGCCTATCTTCTTCCAAGTTTCAATGGGGAAGCCGTTCGGACCAGGTGTCTTACCAGATTGCAGGTGCGTCATAGCTGCCACTATCTCGTCTTCTGTGATTTCCATTTCCAGCATGGCCGTTTGTTCTGCAGTGAGAGAAGGGAGGACGATCCCCTCCAACACAGAAGTTTCAGTGGCGAGCTGAGGTGCGCTGTATAATTTCTCGTAATATTTAGCAAATTCCTCCGCGATGTCTGCATCTGTTGACCTTGTTTCAGCGTTTTGTGTTCTGATCGCTCTTACATGATTGTGGACCTCGTCCCTCCGCTCGAGCCACGCTAGCATCTTTCCAGCTTTATCCCCTGTTTCGTAAATTCTGGCTCCCATCGCTCCGTGTGCCTCTTTAGCATTGTCCAGCGCAATGTTCTGCAGTTTTTTCTGAGCTAGGATCAGGGCTCTATTCGTGTTGGGGTTGTCCTGGGTTAGGTGTGTTTCCTCCGCTGATCTGTCGCTCAATTCTGCTTCCCTTATCGATTGCAAGTGTGCTTTCTTTTGTGCCGATGTCCAGGAGATAATCTCCCCACGAATCAGTTTTATAAGCTTCCCACAGAGTGATGGGAGAGTCCACAGTACCTTTGTTTAATTCGAAGTATGTTGTGCTAGCGTTCTGTAGTCGTTCTACCAGTTGTGGGGATCCCAGATGGTAATTGTTCAATCTCCATACTGGAGGTGGGAGTGGTTTGTATGTTGCAATGGACATGAGCAGGGGGGAGTGATCCGAGATACCTCTTGGGAGGTATTCTGCTTGTGTCACTGTGTGTATAATTGATGCTGGTATAAAAAAATAGTCCAGGCGTGTCAAGGACGCATGCACCCCAGAGTAGTAGGAGTATTCCCTGCCTTCCGGGTGGAGATCCCGCCACACGTCTCTAATTCTAAAGGCTTCTACAAAGCTAGCTAGGTTAGTCCGGCGGTTCGGGTCTCTACTGCGCAGGTGTGTGCGGTCTTGAATATTATCCATTACGTCATTGAAATCTCCTCCCAGGATCAGGATGTCTGCCGTGTCCATCGTAAGCAGTGGTGTTATGTCTTCTATCAGCGGGGCTTGCAGTGCGGGTGATGCATAGGTCGCCAGTAGGGAGATCGTTTTGTTCCATAGCGTGCCTGTGACATACGTGTACCTGCCAACAGTGTCTTGAGTCGTGCTCGTGAGTGTGAAAGGAATCCTTTTATGTATTAGGATTATTACCCCTCTGGCTCCCATCGTGAATCCTGCCTGTATTGCTGTGCGGTAGTTGGATCGTTTAAATAGTGTGTTGGTTGTGCCGGCTAGGTGGGTTTCAGTTAAGAAAGGTATGTCTGGGCTGTGTCTGTTGAGAAGTTGCCGCACTAATCGTCTTTTCAGACTGTTTCCTAGACCATTTACGTTCCAAGTGAGGAGTTTCAACGTCCGGGTTTTAGTGATTTGTGAGCTCATTTAAGCATTCGTGGATAAAGTGACAACGGTGTTCCATGGATACTGACCATTGTGTGCATGCGCACTGCGGCAGAGAACAGCCCATTTCGCTCCACATTCTTTGTCTTGAGCATTTGATGTTCCATCGAGTTTGTCCATCCTTTAAACATAAAAACACATACCCAACTCCCCTCTCCCCGTACTTCACCCCCAACTGAAGCATCTGTCGCCCCATAGTAACTCAAACTAGCTTGTAAGCAAGTTTCAAGAAAGGGTCCTTCTCAGGAGTGGGGGCCCTCTTGCTTGCGCCGAATGTTAGTGCTTTGCATGGTGGGGTGGTTCTCATGCTACAGCCGGTGGTGTAGCAACAGTGCGTTCATTTAGTTTAGTAGGGCATTCCGTTTCTTCACTGCAGGATGTTACTTTATTCAGTGCCCAACCGGTTCTGCAGCAAGTTCTGGAGCCTCTTGTTCGTTTCGTTCCGGGTTTCTCCTTGGGGAGGCCCGCTGTGGTCTAGGCCTGGGTCTTCCTCTTTGTACTCCTGGTCTTGTGGACCAATCCCCATCAATATGAGCCTCGGCCCATCTCCAGGCTTCCTGTGGGTCTGTAAAATGAACTGTCGATCCCTTGTGATAAATCTTGAGTTGGGCTGGGAAGAGAAGGCCGTATTTCACTTTCATCTGCGCCAGTTGCCTCTTAAGTGGCTCAAAGGATTGTCTTTCGCGTTGCACCTCCTGGGTATAGTCTGGGAAGAAGGCTATTCGCGACCCATTATGTGTGACTGACCCATGTGAGCGTGACATTTGCAGGAGAGCATCTCTGTCGCGATAGTTTAGTAATCTAGCTATTATTGTCCGAGGGGGAGCACCTGGGGTCGGTTTGCCCGATGGCATTCTGTGGGCCCTCTCTACAGAGAAAAATTTCGAAAAAGAATGGGGTTCAAAAATGTCAGTCGGCCACTGTTCGAGGAACAACTCCAGGCACTGCCCCTCCTCGCCTTCTGGCATGCCCAGGATGCAGACGTTGTTGCAACGAGACCTTCCCTCTCCTTCATCCACTCTGGTCTCCAGGGTTTTCAAGCGGGACAGGGCTTGGGACAGCTGTCTGTTTATCCCACTGATGTTGTCTTCTGCTTCTGAGATACGGTGCTCGGCTTCACCAGTTCTGGACGTTAGCTTCTGTAAGTCATGCCGCAGGAAGGAGACATTCGCTGCAATGCTATCCATCTTGATTTCCATGGCAGAGCGGGAGCTAGCGATGGCAGCCATGACGTCTCATAAGGAGAGGGGTACTTCGTCCGGCGGAGAGGTCGGTTGTGCAACCACTCCTATCTGAGACGGGGTGGCAGCGACTACAAATTGGTCCATGCTGCTTTAGGTTGATGCTTTCTTTTTCCTGTCTTTTCCCATCTCGATGTGCGTTTGGCATTGCGGTGGAGGGATCAGTACCGCATGAGCAGTCCCAGTGCAACCGCTGGCCCCCAGCTGGGGTCGGTGTCCTCACTGTCACCCCTTCCCCGTGGCCTCTCCTCCGCTGTGCGGTGCGTTTGTGGCTTGTCTTTCACCGGGAGCAGCCAGCGGGTGGGGTTTGTACTACAGAGCCCCGTTCATCTGGGACTATAAGTGTCCTCCGTAATAGGTCTGCTATCCACACCTTCACGAGACCCTGAGAAGGGCCCACGTCGTATCACCAGTCTACAGCCGGGCCCGGCCCCCACTGCTGTGCTGTAAGGCCCCTATGTTTCCCACACCTCCTCCTGCGTAGGAAGAAATCACCCCCTTACTTTGGGTATTGTTCCCCAATGGTTGATTCTTCAGGGAGGTGGGAGGGCCTAAAGTGGGGAGGGGGGGCCCACTTACTTGTCATGCTTCTGGGTTGCTTCCAGAGTAGTCGCCGGTCTCCCTCCGCAAACCGTTCTCCACGTACTAGCGCGGGTAGGAGGGTAGGGCATGCCATGGGATCTTCACCAGGCTTCGGCTGCCATCCCGGATACAAATCGTGGGCCAGCGGCCCACAGCGTGTGCTCCTCCGCACCTTCTGTTCCCACGGTGAGTTACATAGGATTACTCAGACAGTCAATGGCGCCAGTTTTGGGGGGGCAGATACACAAAGCCTGTGGGTCCCGCAAGTGTCAGCAGGTGGATTCGTCGCTGTGTTCCAGCAGCAGTGCTGACGCCCAGCCGGGACCCGCATCCCGGCGAGGATCTCCCGTGCAGGGAAGGGAGAAAGCACCAGCCGCCATAGTCGAAGTTCGGCAGGAGGACCTCTCTCTCCTCCAGTCTCTGCCCCTGGCCCCTGGCCACCAGGGCTGTAGTCCTCAGTTATCGCGGCCGACGCCGCACTTCACCGCCACCACCGCCAGCGCCCGCGGTGCTAAAGGCAGCACCGGTTCCCTGCCGGCGAGGATGAGGCTGCACCCCCCCGGCCTCACCTCCACTCCTCGGGCACACAGCTCCTCCGGTCTCTCAGGACGCCGCCGGAGGTCACCGCTCTCCGGATCCAGGGAGGCTCCGGCCGTGTCAACAGCGCACCTCCCCCCCAGCAGCCAGGCACGGGGAGTCGGCTCCGCACTGCGCGCAACAGCCGCCGTGCACAGGCAGCAGTTGTCGTTCGTCCGCTTCACTGCGTCACGGCGCAGATATCTTCCACCACTGCAGGCGCCAAGGGGTTCTGTCCGTTAGAAAAGACGAGTCGCGGCGGCCATCTTGGAGGCGCTTCTCGCTTCTTACGTGCCGAAACTACTTCTTGTCTTAAGACAGAGGATTTGCGAGTCGAAACTTGACACGGAGCTGCTTCACACAGTTACCCAGTTGTACTTCAAAACTCAGGTCGCTAGGACCCACCAGACAGGATAATATTATCAGGATGTTGTCGGCGGCAAGGGGAGCTCACGGGACTTACGTTTTCTGAGCTCGCATGTTGGCCACGCCCCCCATCACACCAATATTTAACCACAAAAGAGCAGGGGGATCTAGCTTTCCGGTTTGCGCCACCACCCTTTGGAACAACCTCCCCTTCCCCTGCATGCTGCACCCTCCTTCCTCCTGTTCAGTAAAAAACTCAAAACTCACCTGTTCATCTAACTTCAATGCATACTTTTGTCTTCTATCCTCACTGTAACTAGCGCCTAGATGCCCACAGGCTTTGTGCGCTTGGATAAATGCAAAAATAAATAAAAATAAATACATCTGCAGTACAGTACTTTTCTACTTTTGCTATCTTCAAGCAAAAGTAGAAGACCCAGTGCACCTGTAATCCGTTGTTTTCATCTAGATCTCAGGCAGAGCACCCAGATAACAACAACCGTAGCTGGCCAGCAAAGTCTTGCAGATTGGAATAATTTAAAAATAAATTCTGTGGTATAATGTAAAGGACAAATATTATAAATATTTTAACGCCTTGTAAAATGTATGTTTTAGAAAATAAATTGAAGAAATGTCTAGCAGCAAAGAAGAAATTAAGAAATCTGCCCCGACATCACCTCGAAGTGCTAAAGGTTCAGCCAAGACACCGAAAGGCAAAGAGCGAAAAGGCCCAGGAAGTGGGAAAAAGAAAGCCAAACCTGCAGGTGAGATAAAAACAACAAAATCATTCAGATATTAAACTTTTTGTATTTGATTATTTAAGGGCTAAGTCAGGATACTTTGGAAGATGTACATGCCCTCGTTCAAATGTTCCTTTCTAAACTTTCCCCAGCATCCTTTGCAGATTTATATTGTGCATGTCAATTTCAATACAATTTAAGTACTGCCTGATATCTGGTTTCACAATTTAACAAACCGCTCAAATGAATAGCCCTAACATCTGCACTCAAAATCATGAGGACTAGACTTCTTCAACAACCGGATGCATAGACGTGCTTATTTTCCTTATAAGTCACATGTTCTGATAGTTTTAAATAGTTTCTTTACCAGAGTTTAATATCCTTGATAGAAACCTCACAAAAGTGTATTGTGCATTGTTTGGGGCCTCCTCGGTAGGGTTCCATATCTCAATATTTGTGTGAATATCACATCCCAAAAGTAGCGTACTAACAGCCTCATTGCAGATCCACCATAACGGTATAACAAGCAGCATTCATTAATACGGCATGTCAATGCCATCCACACGATTACAGTTTGAATATGTCCTTACAAAATCAACCAGAGTAATTCTCAGGAAACGTCACTGGTGTTACCTCAAAAATACTGTGAGTACCCAGGGATCAGGCAGGAACATTGACAAGCATTCCCTGACTCTGCATCAAGGCTGATGGAGCGCACCTGGAGGAGGGGGGTCCTATGACCTGAGTGTGAAGGGGCCTTCATAGCCCTCTGTGGAAGCAAGCGGGGCCGGGCAGAGCGGTGGCAAGATGCTTACCCAGCAGAGTGTGAGAGGCCTGTTCCTGCCCCAGAGAGGGGCTAGTGCCCTGTGAGAAACGAGAGGGTGTCTCACCCGCTAGTCCCCGGGAAGCTCCCTCTCAGGTGGCCAGAGCACAGCCATCGCCTTTGGATCCAGACTTTGGGAGTGGACCAGTGCAGGAGGATCACCTGGGTGAGCGGTCTTAGGGGAGTGGGGGTGAGATAACCGATGGTGAGATGCGGTATTTTCCCCTTTTCTGTTCAACTACCCCATCCTATTTCATCAGCTGTTTTGAAATCCCAACTGCCCCCCTTTCCTTTTACACAAACACTGGGCAGAGGAAGAGGGTGACTAAAAGTAACCAGACTAACTCTCTCACATCGTACTGAACATGTCCTGTTAATCGGGTCAGGCAAAGTCAGGCCCTTTACACTAAGTGCATACACCTTATACCAATTAACTCTCCTCACACGAATAAAAGGCAACACCTAAAGACACACTCTGAGCCAGGTGGAACACGAGAACGAGCAGAACTTCTAGGACTAAGGGACGAGAGCAGCTGTCCAAAAATCCCAAGGGTTCCCTACTGGACGTCGTTGCCTTCAGACCGCAAAAGACGTGCGGAGAAGGCCAGATCCCACAAGTGAAGATTGCATTGTGTTTCAAGGATGCCATCGACCCTCCGGGTGAAGAGCAGAGTTGGGGAGGCGAGGTCAAGCCTGTGGTACTAACCTTGACTCGGGGAATTGAAATAGCAAAACAAGAAGAGCGCACACAGCCAATGAGTTAGCAAGCGACGTGAAAGACCGGTGTGTGTTAAAGCGAATGAACTAGCAACATTATATCACAAGTGAAGGCTGCACGCATGTGGATGAGACCGACGAAAGGCTGACCTGTGAATGAACTTTGAAGTAAAAGGCAGCTGTGAGATCAGCGATAATAAGTAACAGAGTGGTCCGGCGAAAGGAAGTAGCTCAGTCTCTGTGAAAGGTACATTGTGTGACGCTAAAGCGCAATTGAATTAAGTGAAAGTGAATGTGAACTTTGAGTCGATGTGGTCCTGGGGTGGTCTGTGAGAACCACGCACATTTGAAAGTCTTCGACATCCGAAAGGGGTCTGAGTCTGGCAGAGAGAGACCTGAAGAACAATAAGCTTGGGGAAGGGAGTCCCAGCAAGTTTGTGTTGAACTGTGACGTGAGAGGTCTGAGCCCAACAGAGGGGGGCCTATGTGATCTGTGTGCTGTAAAATCTGAGCCCGGCAGAGGGGGACTTTTGTGAACTTTACGTTGGAATGCAGTTTTGGAAAGTCAAGAAAGAGACTTTAATGTGGAAGGGCAGGCGGGCCTCAATCTACGTTGTGGAACTGCTTAGAGTGTTAGAAGCTGAGCCACAATGTGTCATCCTGCCTACAAGGACAGCCTTACTCTGTGAGGTTTAATTGAGGAGGAGACCTGCAGGGATGTAATTTAGGGGTCGCCCGAGGTCGCAACTGCAACCTCTGAGGTCTCCCTTGCGACCTCTGTGGTTACCCTTGCGACCTCTAGAAAAAAAAAAGAAAAAAAAGAGTATTTTTTTTTTTGTAATGCAAGCTCATGGGCTGTGGCCAGCACCATGTGGCTCTTTAGTTTTGGAGTGGCTGGCTTTCTTGTTAAAGCCCCTTAAAAAAAAGAACAAGAAGAAAAGGAGTGACACAAGTCTAACACTTTCAGCACTGACTCTAAATAAGAAAGAATAGAAATACCAAATAATGTTTCGAGGGGATTGGGTCCTCCGACGTATTCCATATCTATGACATGTAATCACCACAGCTGTGCTGCTTCGGAAACTTTTTTCGGCGTCTGCGTCCTGCGTCGATGACGTCGATGCGCCGTCGTCGAGGACCTCCTCCGACGTCCGACGTCGTCCGATGTGATAAGTAGGACGCACGACGCCCGTAGCCTCAGTTCCGTTTTTTCCACGAACGTGTTGCTTCGTGAATCTCGGTTAACGCCTCGACTCTTTGGAGTTCTGTTCTTCTCGGTTCTTTGAACCTGTTCGTTTTTGTGAAAATCCTTCGTGTGAAGATGTCTTCTACTTCGTCTTCGACCCCGCGTCCGGGCTTCAAGAAGTGTGGGGAGTGTGGGTCCAGGATGTCGGTGACGGACTCGCACAACGCCTGCCTCTGGTGCCTCGGGGAGGCCCACGACACGGATGACTGCATCGACTGCCAGTCGCTCACGTCCAAAGCCTTACGCGAACGTAAGAAGAAGTTGTCGGTAGGTCGGGTGTCCAAGCCCCGGAAGTCGAAGTCTGCGGGGCTTTCGACGGATGATTCGAGGGGTGACTCTCCGCATCATCGTCGGAAGTCTCGTGGGTCTCCTTCTAGGAGTCGGTCTCGCCACTCCTCAGCCTCTTCGAGGCATTCTCGGAAGCGCCGACACCGGTCGTCTTTCAGGTCCTCTTCGGAGGACTCTGCCCGGCACGTCGCTTACCCCACCAGCCGTGCGACGCCGGAGGAATGGGCTTCCTTCGGGAAGAAAATGCTGGCGATTCTTGAGTCGCAGGGTACTAAGCCGTCCGCGCCCCCGAGTGGGGTCGGTCGTGAGAGGTCGAGAGACACCGCTCGCAAGAGTGGTCGGCACGAGTCACGGGAGAGGTCCCATTCGGACAAGGAGACTCGTTCTCGACGTACCCGTTCCAGGTCCCGGTCCTCGACGCGTTCGAGACCGTGTGCACCTGTGAGGTCTTCGAGGAAGACATCGACGTCTGAGGCGTCGAGGGCGTCGACAGGCTTTCTCGAGGCTCCGGCTCCGAGGAAGACGTCGAAGCTGTCGACGCTCAGGTCGTCGAAGGACACGCTTGGGGCTCCGGCTTCGAGGGCTGTGTCGACGCCGCCGATGCTGGCGGCGCTGCATCTGATGTCGACGCCGATCCTCTCGGCGCCGATGCCTGTTCTCTCGACGCCGCAGCCGATTCGCTCGACGCCATCGACGCCTTTCGTGTCGGAGGTACCCCGTGGCACGGGTGAACCCGCTAGGAAGGCTTTGGTTAAGAGCAAGCACTCTCGGGTGCCTTATTTTCGCCACCTGGAATATATTTCAGAGACGGATGAGGATTCTGATGGCCTGGTTCCTAGTCAGGTTCCAGATCAAATTGTCTCGGGCCATAGTCAGTTTGACGATTTGAGGCAGTCACTGCAAGATGCCAGTGGACTGGACACCTCTCCGGAGGTGGAGTTTTGTAGGCCTGAGCCTGGCTCTCATGCCGATTCCTCGTACCGGCGCCTTATGGCTAGGGTTTCTGAGTACTTGGGATGGTCTGCTCCCCCAGGGGAGTTTGTGCAGGATGATCTAACGGACATCCTTGATGTTGGTCCCCCAACTGACCCAGTACTGCCGTTCCATATGGCTTTACAGAGAAGGGTGGCGGCGGCTTGGACTGCTCCGGAGAGTCTCCCGGCGGTGGGCAGATCCTTGTCGCGAAAATACCGTCCAGCCAGTGGCGCCCCCTGCTACTTGACCAGACACCCCACTCCGGAGAGTTTGGTGGTGCAGCCGGCCACGGCCCCGGCGAAGCAGGCGTCGTACCCTACCATCCCTCCTGATAGGGACGACAAACGTTTTGATGGCTGGGCGAAGAAAGTGTTTTCTTCTGGTGGTATGGCGCTTCAGGCGGCCAACTCCATTTGTGCCTTGTCTCGTTTCACACACACTCTGTGGAACTGTGTTGCGTTAGCGGCTGAACATTTTCCCGAAGGGGACAAACGGGATGGTTTCCTTGCTATGGTCCAGGATGGTAAGGATGCCATGTGTGAGTCCGTTCAGTCGGGTTTGGACTTGGCTGAATGCGTCAGTAGGTCCATGGCGGCGAGCATCGTGATACGCAGGTTTGCGTGGTTGCGGAAGTCGGGGTTTGCTCCTGATGTGTAGTCCCGGCTCCTCAACATGCCCTTTGATGGTGAACACCTTTTTGGCACTAAGGCTGACGAGAGCCTTGAGAGGTTGCAGACCTCAAAAGCTGCAGCGAAGTCGTTGGGCGCTGCAGTTCGCCAACCTCCGCCTTTGCGTCCTAGGGGACAGCAGTGGAGGGGTGGTTCCTTTCGCTATTACTCGTCCTTCGGTAAAGCGAGAGGAGCTGGCAGTCAAAGAGGCCAACGCAGGGGTACCAGAGGTGGACAACAGGGTACCCGTGGTGCCAAGGCCGCTCGGGCAGTTGCCTCTTTGTCCTCAGGTAACCCCGCAGCCGCTCCCACTCAGTCATGAGGCCATGTCCCATGGTTCGCTGGTTGGGGGGAGGCTGGCGCAGCATCTTGTAGAGTGGCAAGCCATTACTTCAGATGTGTGGGTTCTGGAGATCATAACCCACGGCTACTGTCTTCCCTTTCGGCACAGGCCTCGCGACAATCCACCGGGGAACCTCTCTTTGCAGAGTCCGGATCCACTCCTTGCACAGGAAATTCAAGCCCTGCTGGAGAAAGGCGCCATAGAACTGGTGCCTGTAGCGGAGAGGAACAAGGGATGGTATTCCCCTTATTTTTTGATTTCGAAGAAAGACTGGGGATTGAGACCCATCATGGACTTGCGCGGTTTGAACAAACTCCTCAGGAAGGACAAGTTCAAGATGGTTACTCTCTCTCAAGTCCTCCAGGCCCTTCAGCTTCAGGACTGGTTGGTGTCTCTCGACCTCAAGGATGCTTACTTCCATGTGCTGATCCATCCCAAGCACAAGAAGTACCTGAGGTTCGCGGTTGGCGACTCGCACTTTCAGTTTCGGGTCCTGCCGTTCGGATTGACCTCCGCCCCGAGGGTTTTCACCAAGCTCATGGTGGTGGTGGCAGCGCATCTCAGGCAAGGGGGGAGGGGGAGGAACCCTGCAGGGAGGTCGGCTAAAAGCCGTAAGGGACGGGTGCTCGGCACCATTGACAGAGACCGGAGAACAGTGGCAATGGATGGCTCCCTGCAAGGAGCAGAATCACATCTACCCCTACCTGGACGATTGGTTGATCAGGGGGAGCTCTCCTGAGCAAGTCCTGGATCATCTGTCCGTCACCTGCCACTCCCTTCACAGCTGGGCTTCTCCCTCAATTTAAAGAAGTCCCATTTGACGCCAACACAGTGGCTCCAGTACATCGGAGCAGTGCTTGACACTTCCCTGTTTCAGTGTTTTCCTCCCCAGGTGAGGGCTCTTCACATTCAGCAGATGGTGCACAAGTTTCAGCATGCCCAGACGCTCCCAGCGTTCGAGTTCTTGAGGTTGCTCGGCCTCATGGCATCCTGCATTCTTCTGGTGCCAGAGGCTCGCCTGCGGATGAGATCTTTGCAGTGGGCACTCAAGACGCAATGGTCGCAGTCCTCCGGCAGGATGTCGGACCCGGTTCAGGTACCGCCCTCGGTCGCCCGGGACCTTCTGTGGTGGGCCGTCGAAGGCAACTTGATGAAGGGGGCTCCATTTTGGCTTCCCTGGCCGGAGGTGACTATCGTGACGGATGCATCCCTCACGGGATGGGGAACTCATGCCAACGGGCTGACAGTCAGCGGTCGTTAGTCTCCGTCGGAGTCCAGACTCAATATCAATCTGTTGGAGCTGAGGGCCGTCAGGCTAGCCCTGAAGGCTTTTATGCCGACTGTGCGAGGTAAGAGTGTCCTGATCCTGACAGACAACACAGTGGCCATGCACTACCTCAACAAAAAGGGGGGGGCAGGGTCACTTCCTCTGTGCAGGGAGGCGATGCAGCTCGAGTTCTGGGCCATCCAGCAGGAAGTTTCAATCTCGGCAGTTCATCTGGCCGGAGACGAAAACGTGACGGCGGACGCTCTGAGCAGGCAGGCAGAGCGCGATCTCTCACGAGTGGGAGTTGGCTCAGGAGATTCTCCTGGAGATCTTCGCCCTTTGGGGGACCCCTCAAGTGGATCTCTTCGCCTCCAGTGTCAACCGGAAGTGCGAAAGGTTTTGCTCGCGGGAATTTCCTCCAAAAGGAGCCTTAGGAGACGCGTTCGTGGCTGCGTGGTCATTCCCGCTGCTGTCCCCGTCATCCCGCAAGTGCTGCGGAGGTTACGGAAGTTCGGTTCCCAGATGATCCTCATTGCTCCGGCGTGGGCTCGGAGGACGTGGTACCCGGACCTTCTCGACTTGTCCATCTGCCCTCCACGTCGTCTTCCCTACCGAGACGATCTGCTCTCACGGGAGGGGGGTCAGGTTCTCCATCCAGAGGTCAGATCCCTCAACCTTCACGCTTGGCTTCTGAAGGCCAGCAACAACGTCTCTGTACCGTTGCCGTTGGCGTAAATTCTGCGACTGGTGCAGAGTTCAGAATGTGGATCCTTTTGCATGTGACATCCCCATGGTTCTGTCCTTTTTACTTTCTTTGGCCCACAGGGGCTTGCAAGTGGGTACCATTAAAGGTTACCTGGCGGCGCTGTCCATCTTTAAGCGCTCGTCTGAAGAGTGTTCTTACTTTAAAATCCCTTTAATTTCACAGTTTCTGAAAGGGCTCACTAATGTGTTCCCTCCATCACCTTTCCTGGTGCCCGGTTGGGATTTAAACATTGTTCTTAAGTTTCTTATGGGTGCTCCGTTTGAGCCTTTACATTCTTGCCCTTTGAGGCTGTTAACTCTGAAAATTGTGTTTTTAGTTGCGGTTACTTCCGCTCGCAGAGTGAGTGAGTTACAGGCACTTTCAGTTAAGCCACCCTTCACTGTATTTCACAAGGACAGGGTTGTCCTTAGAGTTTGTCCTTCTTTTCTTCCGAAAGTAGTGACGGAATTTCATTTGGCCCAGAAGGTTGTTCTTCCGGCATTCTATCCTCCTCCACATCCTGGTAAGGAAGAGGAGAGGCTCCATAGGCTTGATCCTAGGAGAGCTTTAAGCTTTTATGTTTCACGCATGTCCCGGGTCAGAGTGGACGATCAACTCTTTATTGGTTACGCTGGAAAGCGTTTGGGGCAAGCTGTGACGAAACAGACTTTGTCTCGTTGGATTATTTTGGCCATCTCGGAGTGCTACCGCTTGGCGGGTAAGTACCCACCGGCTGGCTTGCGGGCCCATTCTACCAGGGGTATGGCTGCATCTACTGCCCTGCAGAGGGGGGTTCCTATTCGCAACATCTGTGATGCAGCCACCTGGGCTTCAGTACATACATTTGTACGTCACTATTCCCTCGATTCCATCCGAGCACAGGATCTGGCCTTTGGCAAGGCGGTCCTTTGCTCTGCTATTTGATTGGCTATTCTACATTTTGATTCTAAATTCTTTCCCTCCTCCTTGCTCTGGTACTGCTTTGGGAGTCTGTCATAGATAGGGAATACGTCAGAGGACCCAATCCCCTCGAAGAACAAGTTACTTTCTTACCTGGTAACGTTCTTTCGATGGGGTGGTCCGACGACGTATTCCATATCGCTCCCACCCTGCCTTCCCCGCTGCAGAATTTCTTTTGCGATTGCAGCTTACGTTCCGCAAGGCTTTGTGTCTGACTGGCAGTTGACTAATGTCACACGTTCTGGGGGAAAAAACTACAACTGAGGCTACGGGCGTCGTGCGTCCTACTTATCACATCGGATGACGTCGGACGTCGGAGGAGGTCCTCGACGACGGCGCATCGACGTCATCGACGCAGGACGCAGACGCCGAAAAAAGTTTCCGAAGCAGCACAGCTGTGGTGATTACATGTCATAGATATGGAATACGTCGTCGGACCATCCCATCGAAAGAACGTTACCAGGTAAGAAAGTAACTTGTTCGTCTTTCTGGAATTCTATACAATAATTGATAGACTCATTAAAGGTTTATTTCAGGCACACTTCAGGGGGTGAGTCACTGATTTAGTCTGTTCTTAAACACCTCAACTCAGCCTTTATCAGGTCGATAAATGAGTACCAACACAGGTTGGGTGATATTGGGTGTATATTTTTTTCTATGTAAAGCGCTTAAGCGTAAGTGCTATATAATAACACAGCATTATCATTTGGTCATGGACGTCTCCTTGCATTCACAGTAATTTGGTAATATGGGCCTATACACACTGATCTTAAGGATCCATATGGCGATCCATTCTTGTATGAAATGTACATCACATTAGTGATATCGTAACCATATTTTTTGTAATGTACAATGCTCTGTGATAGCACTTCCTGTTTTGTCAACTGGTGAAATGTTGCGTTCCATCGCATCCCGCAATATCACCTCGGGGTGGGGTCAAATGACATCACTTCCTGTGATGTCACCAGGGGTCAAGGGCCGTGTGATGTCACTTCCACTACCCCTGGCATTTTGGTGAATTGACGTCCCTGGAGGCCTAGTTCAACTACCTTTATTATTTTGAACACTGATTTTTCCTTTCCATACATGTCTCCTTTTTACAGTTTTTGTACAAGGGATAGGGCAGGCATTAGGTTTTGTTAGCATAGGCCATTTTAATTTGATGGACTCTACTAGGACTGTTTTGTTTATCGTTTGATGGTCGAGACTACTCCCATCTTAGTTATAGGGCAGACTAGGAGTTTCTCCGACTCCAACATTTTCAATAAAGGTTTTACAAATTATATCCACTGTGTCAGTGTCATACTTGTGATACCATGCCTTCCCTACAGCCCAGAGTAGGCAGTAATACCCTGGTCACAGCTACTCTCTACTGATAGAAGTGCTATTGGGTGGGGCTTAGAGTCCCCCCCCTCCAGCGACTAAAAAATACAAAGGGGAAAAAAAGAGAAGGGGGCTGACCTCGCTCAGAGGAGGCATCCTGGAGGATTCCGCAGTGCAACCTGCTTTAAAGCATACCCCACTCCTGGACATTACACCCAAGGGCGCCATGGGAGGAAAGGGGCGCCAACCGAAAATGGACTAGTGGCAAGCGTTCACAGACCCTGGCACCAACAGTTTCCCCAACAAGGGCTAAACATGCATTTAGGACGGCCCTGGAGCTGCAAATTGCCCATGTCGGTGAATAACTCAATCTGTTGTGAGCTCATTTGCAGAAGTCATCTGAAAAACTAAAGGAAACAATCATTAAGGTCACCTCAGCGACATAGGAGGTATAAACACTAAAGAAACAGATCTCCCATATCATACAGACAACTAAAATGCTAGAAGCAAGAGCAGAAGATGCGGCGGGCCGCTCCAGAAGAAATAATGTCTGCATAATAGGGCTCCCGGAGGGCGAGGAGGGGGAGTCCATGGAGCTCTTTCTGGAATCATGGCTGCAGGACAAACTGGGATCAAAGGCCCTGTCACAGTGGTTTGCGGTAGAGAGGGCCCTCAGGGTCCCCATGAGTGGACCTCCACCCAGCGCAAGGCCTCACTCAGTGATTGCTAGGATTCTTAATCACACAGACCGGGACGCAATTTTACAAATGGCAAGGCCGAAGTGGCCCATACGCCTAGATAACAGCTCTGACCTCATTTTCCCAGACTATACAAAACAAGTCCAACGCCAGCAACTGATCTACGATGCGGTTAAGCAGACAATAAGTGACAATCGAGTGCATTACATGTTACTTTTCCCGGCTGAAAATCATACAAGGAGATAAAACATTGGTTCTGTAGTTCTCCGGAGGAGGCTTGGCACTGGTGGGAGACAATGGGGAGCTGGACCACGACACATCAGCATGGACGTGCCGCCCCCGGAACCCTGCAGGGAGGTCGGCTAAAAGCCGTAAGGGACGGGTGCTCGGCACCATTGACAGAGACCGGAGAACAGTGGCAATGGATGGCTCCCTGCAAGGAGCAGAATCAGATGTGGAAGGTGGAGTGGCTGGACCTAGCCTGGTGGATTATCACACCTACGCAATAGACTCTCCAGAACAGATGTGTTCGTCTTCGTCTCGAGACACTTGAAAGACAATATGAGACAGAGGTCGGGAATCTGTACGTGGCCTTAACCGTTTGATAATGGCGGTGTTGGTGAGGCGTGGGGAATTGTGGTTAGAAGGGGTAGCAACCAGCCACCTGTGATCCGTATGCTCCCACAGCGCCCCCCCCTCCTCTGGGGCAAGATTTATCCCAAGAGCGGGCCGGTGGTTGTATCCCTTGACCCCACGGGTGACGGGGGGGGGGGTGCGCCCACCAGACCTGTGCACGAAGTACAGGTATTAAGTGGGTATACCCTCCCTGAGGGCAAGTTCCCAGTTCTTGTTGAGATTTTATGGGGTGGGGAGGACATGCGTGATATCTGGATTAAAAAGAAAGGGAGCGGGTGGATGGGGAGCGTGGGTATTTGGAGGGGAAGAGAGGGCGCATGGAACCCCAACTTGGAATAACACCTACACTGGATGCAGTACAGTGACCGGGGGTGGGGCTGGTAAAGAGGGATGAAGGGTCGAAGTCCGCCTACTTAAAATGGGAAGCTCATGATTTTAACATGGAATGTGCATTGGATGGGGCAAGCCAAGAAGAGGTTCCTTGAAAATATGGCGGGGCGCAAGTAGCGCTGTTACAGGAAACCCACCTGACAAAGGCAGGGTTTGAGAAGGTGAAAGCATGCTGGGAGGGGAGGTATTTGGATCTTATTTGTCCACATACTCCAGGGGTGTTTTTTGTCATGGGTGGTGAGAGGGTCCCCCTTGCAGGTCACAAAAATCATACAGGACGAGGTAGACAAGACTTTGATTCTCCTGGGGGTTCTAGACGGGAGGGAGATTTGTATCATCATCTCCTATGCCTTAAACGCATGGAAGGACTCCTACTTTTCAGGAGTGATACGATTATTGGGAGGTCAGGTATATAAGGAGACGGTGTGGGGGGCTTCAACTGCCCGATGCATGAACGGTTGGACAGGTCAGGCCCTGGTACAGTACATACGCCGATGGCAATGAAGTATCTACAGAAGACAGTGTCAGAGCTTGGTCTGGTCGACCTGTGAGCATAGGGGAGGGGAGCGGGTCTATTACTTCTATTCCCATCCCCATCCCCACAGGACTCACTCATGCATTGATTTTCTGTTTGTCGGCAGAGAGCATTTCTTGGCATACTGTGAGACAACTTATCTGGGAAAAACAATATCAGATCATGCCTTGCACTACAATGACATGGGGAAGGAGAAGGAGCAGAGTACCCATGTGGAGGCTAAGGCCGAAAGCGGTCCAGGACACTCTTCAGGGAAGACATAGGGCAGGCTATCACAGACTATTTGTACTTTAATGAGGGGTCAGTGGGTGACTATGGGGTCCCGTGGGATGCGTTTAAGGTCACCATAAAAGGGAAATGCATTGCCACCACCAATGGGGTACGAGCAGAACGTCTAACTCGCCTGGGTGACGCTGAATCCCAGATACAGCAACTGGAGGGGTACCTAGCCAGAGGGGCTCTATGCAGTGCAGAATTATTCCCAGGCGCAGAGACTCAGGGCAGGAAATGCAAGAAAGACTAGGTGACCATGATTATGCCCAATACACTAAGAGGATCCATGGGGAAGGAGACAAAGCAGGGTGATTGTTGACCTGGTTACTCAGGAGGAAAAACCCATTGGAACTAGTCACCCGAATTGTTACAGATGAGGGGAAAGTGCTCACAATGCAGGCAGATATCAACAAGGCCTTTTGGGTTTTTAATGCTGAGCTATACCCAAGCAGGGAACCACCAGATATGGATGACAAGAGGGAGGTATTGGACCAAGCCCACTTATTGAAACTGGCGGCTCCAGCCACTGAGGAACTAGAGGGACCAATTACAGAGGTGTAAATAAGGGGGCGATTAGCTCTTTGGGTATGGGGGAAGGCGTCGGGAGGAGATGGAGTAGTCCAGCCTGGAAAGGACCATGAGCTCTGGATACATTGAGTTTCTGGGGGAAGGTGAGGAAAGGGTGAATGCCTCTGAGGAGGTGTAGCTGAAAGTGGGCCTTCTTGGCAAGGTTCCGAAATGTGAGGAGAGAAGGAGAGTGAGGAGTCGAAGATGACACTAAGGTTTTTTGCCTCACAGGAGGGTGAGGCAAGGGGGCCCATGTAAGGCAGCCAGAGCGTAGGAGGGGAGGAAGGAGCTGGGGTCCTGATGAGAAGGATCTCAGTCTTACTGGCATTAAGGGAGAGATCGTTGACAGCGCACCATGCTTGAATAGCAGACAGCCAGTCAGGAGTGAGAGAGAAAGAGGAGGCAGAGGATGCAAGCTTGAAGGAGAGTTGCGTGTTGTTCGCATAACACAGGAAGTTAGGAGAGAATGCAGAGATCAAATGGGCAAGGGGGCAAGGTAGATGTGTTAAAGCTAAGGCAAGAGAATAGAGCCCAGAGGAACACCGCAGGTGGAGAGTGAGATGGAGGAGAGAAAAGGGCCTAGTTGAACCTGAGAAGGTCGTTCGGAGAGGAAGGACGTCAGCTAGTCCAGAGCCAGGTCTGTGATGCCGGGGTATCACAGAGCCGATTTATAAGGGTGGCATGATTGACTGACTGTATCAAAGGCAGAGGAAATGTCAAGAAGGATGAGAACAGAAGGAGAGTTGTAATAGATATTTTTATTTGTTCGGCAGTGCAGTTTCCGTGCCTCTGGCAGTTCTGATGCCAGACTGGTGGTCGTGGAGACAACCGACAGATTCGGTGTAGTGGATAAGCTGGAAGATGGCCAGCTTCTCCAAGATTTTGCTTAGGAAACGGTGGGGAGCAGATTACCCAGGAAGTGGTTAATGGAGATATGGCAGTAGTTAGCCAGATAGGAAGGGACGGCAGAAGGCTTTTTGAGGAGAGGTTGCACAGGGGAGTGCTGGAGGATTGACAGGAAGGTTCCAGTGGCAAAGGAGTGATTGCAAAAATCAGCCATGGCTGGAAGAAGGGAGGCAATGTTGTCCTTGATAGTTCTGGAGGACCAGGGAAGCACCTGTTTGGATGAGGCGTTCATAGAGCGGACTTGTCTAGAAACCTCATCAGGTGTTATGGGAGAGAAAGAGGAGAGTATGAGGGAAGCGGTGAGGGGGGCCAAAGGAGTCCTTAGACCAGGTGAAGTAGAAGTGTGTGGTGTAGAGGAGAGTGAGGACATGATGCTTTGAGTTTTAGAAATGAAGTGGGAGGCCAGAGAAGTGAAGAGGACTAGGGAAGGCAGAGAAGAAGTGGATACTGCAGAAGGATTGGCAAGTGCCCTGCAAATTTTGAAAAGTTCAGCCATGTTGTTAGTGGCAGCAGGGATGCTGACTTGAATATTGGCCCTCTTCTTCGAGCAGATTGAAAGTTTGTATTGCCTTTGGAGCAGGCGGTAGGCCTGTTTGTCATAGGATGTGCTTGAAGCCTGCCACTTCCACTCAGCTGCTCTGCACTTACGTTTCAGAGAGGCCAGGTCGAAGTCATACCAACGGTTGCGCTTGGAGGCAGGCTTAATGTGGATCCTCATGACAGGAACAAGGATATGCAGAGTGTTGGAGATGGAGAGTTGAAGTTTAGTAAGGGCTGTGTCGGAGTGGAAGTCAGCGGCAGGAATAGGAGGGTGAGTAAAGGTGGCGGCAAAAGCAGCAACTGACACTCACTTCATAGGTCGAATGACTGAGAAGGAGGCTGGCTGTGCAGATGGGGGCATAGCCGGGAGACCCAGGAGGTCCAAGTGAGATGAAAGAAGAGAATGATCAGACCAGGAGAGAGGAGTAATGAGAGGTTTGGAAATGGGGATATCTGCAGAGATGAGAGCATCCAAGGTGTGTCTGACTGAGTGCGTCGGATCGGAGGGAAGAATGGAGACGGAAAGAGAGTCACAGAGGTTGTGGAAGGATCCAGAGGCTGCATCAGGGGAATCGGGGTGAATATTGAAGTTTCCAAGGAGGAGAAGCTTGAAGGTGGAGGCCAGCCATTCTGAGAGGAAGAGGGAGACCTGGCCTGGGGGCCTGTAGATGGTGCCAGATTCAGAGAGAGGACAGGAGAGAGAACAAGCCTGCAGATGAGGCATTCATCTACTCTTACCAAGGCTCTTGCTGTACATGCTTGGTCCATATCAAGTATCAGCATGCTTATCGGGGGACATGCATCAAAAAGGGGGTGAGTGCGATGGACATGGACTTGCAAAAGAATGCAAATTCTGTGGCTGAAAAGGGACAAGATATATGCATAATGTAACTATTCAAACGTAATAGATGGAGAGAGGAAGGCAGCTTGAGTATACCGGTTCTAAAATGAGACCACACTTTGTCACCTCTATTCACAATAACATGTACTAGACTTGAATTCTAATAAAAAATATTAAAAACTTGTTTGTCATTTGGGAACAAGAGAATACATATGTGTGCTATTAGGACGAAACTCCACCACCGAGGACAGGTCGAGGCAATAATCTAACTTCCCACAAAGCAACAACAAAATAATGCGATTCCACAGATATCAGATGACACCAATTTGAAGAGAAGGGAACAAACTTAAAGGGCATAGCTGTAGTTTACTCACAAGGCCGAAGTTAGCGGCCATGGCCAAAGTGATGCACCATTGATAAATTGAGCAAGTGTACCTTTCAAACTAATGTGCTTGACTTGCGAAGCAAGAATTTACTGCTGTAATTTTCCCCTTCTGATAAGGAGCTGAAAATAGTGGGGTTTTTAAAGTAACATTAGGGCCGGTGAGGTACGAAGAAAGGTAGAGTTCACCATTACAACGAAACACTAAATATCAAGCGTGATTGAGTGGAAAAGACTTGACAGACCAGTGTTCAGATCCTGGTATATCAACTTAAGTCCCCGTTGTCTACTGGGTTCATTTTCCTGGATGTTCCCATTACATGGCCCCTGCTTGAGCCATGTTTGTAGGTCGGCCCAAACACCCTGGGTGAGCAGCAGTACATGCAAGGAGATGTAGTGATGCAGCATGCACATACCCCCGTTAACAGTGACTCATTTCTGTGGTTCACAGTGGCCTGTGTATATTTTCCATCTTTGAAAAGCCTTCATGTACAACTACTACTTAATAATCTTGTAACCCCTCCACCGACTCAGGACCGTAGGTGATATGTACCAATGACGACAGTCCTTAGCAACTACAGTGGCTTAGATTTAGAACGCTCCCTCCAGGGTGTCCCCCAATCAGGAGCAACTAGCTGCAGTGCACAGGTCACTAAGGTAAGTGCGTGGTGATTTGCAAATAGAACTGCTATTGTGTACATAAACTGACAACAGGAAGACTGGATCTGTATGTGTGAAAACTGTGGTACTCCAAGTAGGTGCCTGGGGAAGTAGGAAGAACATCAGAATAGACAATACCAGGTTTCCATCGTCTCCTGTGCATACACTGTTAGATTAAAGATCACCTACTCAGCAGACCCACCTGTAACAAATTTGCCTCCAGACAAATGTTACTCCCTCAGTTTTTCCAAAGCTTCCCGGAACCAAGGGGCTTGGGAACTGATGCAATTATTTCTACCTGGCCCATTAGTCTACTTTGTGTATTCCAACCCACTCCTTTTGTCCCGAGTGTGATCTACGGGATATGGGAAACCTGGCACACAAGGATATTGATCATTCACTACTGGCCAAGGAGAACTTTTGTTACTGCAGTTCGTCTTAGTCTGCCCATCCAATCACTTGATATATTCTGACCCCCGACACCACTGCCAGACAAACATTTTTTTGGGCGGCATGGTCCTTAACTGGGCTAACTCGGGTTTCACATAAAAGGGTGCCACTCTCCATACAGGAGAGACAGTCCAAAATGTAGGTGTCTGAGGTTTCTCAGCCTAGCAGATGCTACCCAAAACTCCCAATTTGTTGAGTGTCAATCTTGTTCTGGCCCCATCGTAACAAGTAAAGTGGGCTGCAATTAAAGCAATCTTTAAAATCCTAGGTCGAGCAGGAACAAGACAGCCCTGTTAGCCAGTTTGAGTTTGTGTGGCCAATGTCACTTGTTCCATCTGCCTTGGTGTTGCAAGCTCTGCAGGGTCCCCTTCGAGCCCTTGGCCTCAATAGAACAGACATGTCTCACCTTTAAGAACAGCCTTTGTTCAGCTCCATATTTCCATACCACCATTCAGTGTTGCAGTGTGACCCTTTTTGCCTTGAGATATCTTATCACGTGTCAGAAGACTGCAATTCCAGGACAGTATGCCAAGCAAACACGCTTGAACTACAGTTGGCCTTGTCATTTGCCTGGTCCTGATGACTTAAGTGTATCACCCTCCTTCCTGTCTTCCAGTAGCCTGTCGCTTAAGGAGGACCGGGGAAGGGTCACAAGGCCTACAATATCTTAGCCGCCACAGTATAGGCTTCTGCATCTCACTACCAGGTGGATTAATCCTGCATGCTAGAGCAAGACTCATTAACGGACTGAGCAAATCAACCACATCACCCTGACCCTCATCAGATTGCACTGGCTCCCACTGCAAGCCTGTATCATCTAGAGTAGAAACACGTTCCCAAACAAAATGTTTTTAGCAATTGAAAAATATAAATGGGCCACAAAATACATTTAACAGAAACATCCCAGGAAAAAAACACAAGAATGAAATATAGAAAGGTAGTTGGAAAGCCCACAGGGAAAAGCAGAAAAGTACAATTCAAGCCTTCCACCTGATGAACGAACATGCGCCACAGAATAATGCATTCACACTGTAAGCCAAAATTCAGACAACTAATGTTGACGCAGGATAGGCAATCACTAGATGGTGATTGAACGCAGGCAAATGGCAAACCTGGAAAGTACCCCTTGCACATACACCTCGGGGAAGAGGGAGATATATTTTAGCAGGGGGCAGGAAACAGGAAGTGTGGGCTATCCCTTTGAGATCATCAGTAGAGTGGAGATGGAGCAAAAGAAGGCGAGTGGCAGTATTAGTGGGAGGAAAGTAGTGGTAGTAGAGGGAGGAGAGTATAATAATAATAACTATTATTATTATCGTATTTATTTATCTCAGACCTAGCTTCAGGAAGCAACAGAGTCCTTTACATTCATGGGGGAAGAACACTGTGAGGGAAGAATACAGTGAGATAAACAGAAACAAGGGACTGTGCGTTAACAACATGGGAGGAGGGCAGGCAATTTGGCAGCGAGGTATCTATAAGCAACCAGGGGACGAAACAGTAGGGAGCAGATTGCCCAGTCTCAGGCATGGTGGGGAGTGGAGAGAGTGTAGACCTAGGGGTTAGCAAGGAACAATTCCTTGAAGAGGAGGGTCTTGGGAACTCATTCCTGAACTGCAGAAGCTAGGGTAAGAGCTTGATGTTGACATAGAGGAGGTTTCAGATTCTTCAGGGGTAGATAGAGGAGGCCTGTCTCCTGGCTTTTATCCTTCCTGCATCGGCAGAGTTCAAGTCTGCACATGTCCATATGTCTGGAGGATCGTAGACCTCCGGCATGCTGAGTTTCTCATTGAGGTAGCTTGGGGACTTCAGGAGGACAGCCTTGCAGAAGATGCAGCAGAATTTGAAGATGATATAGGCTTTCAGAGGGAGCCAGTGCCGTTTAAGGAGTGTCAGGGTGATGTGGTCAAATTTGAAGAGTCCTTAGATGAGTTGTTCTGCAGCATGCAGGGCACATCTCGGGAGTGTTAAGGTAGTCGCTTGAATGCCTTCCAAAAGGGCATTTCTGTTAGGAAAGATTTCCATTAATGGGTAATTTTCCCTCCAGTTGTGAACCCCCCAACTTTTTGTATTTCGCTGGGCTTTTGCTCATTTTGTTATGGGGAAACTGACAAGCCTTTAAAACTGTCAGTACTGGGAGATCCAAAATGGATCTGAGCTTGGATGAGGGGGACCCTTGGTTCAAGCCCGAAGGAGGGAGACCGGTCTTGAACTTGTGAAAGTGAAAACCCTGACAAAGGAAAGGAATGTTTGTCTTTTGTTTGCTACATCAGGCCCTCTGCAATAAGAGAAGGTCATTGTGAGAGAAACTTTGGCAGAAAGCCCTGATGCCTATGTGTTGAACTGTTACCTTGTGGCCAAGAAGTCAGAGTGTGTGTGAAGCCCGCACATGCCGCCTTGCCCCATGTTGAAAACATGGGGAAGGGAACCCAACTGCTCAACTATCCTGACATATCATTTCTTGAACACTTTTTTCTTTTGCCTACATTGTTATCCCACACCATTTTGTATGTTGAAGCAAGGATTGGCAATAGGTTTATTAGTATAGGCCCTTTTATTTTGACAGACTCCACTAGGACTGTTATTATTATTTGATGGTCGTTGCTTGCTCCCATCTTTAGATTTAGGTTTAGATAGGAGGTCTACCAACCCATTGAAGTTCAATAAACACCCTTGAACTGTGATCACTAGTGTCTATCTTCACTGTTTGATGCCATGCCTTCCTTACACTATATAATAATAATAATTACAGTGATATTACCTGTGCATTTTGAGATACCGCTGAGTCCCGAGGAAGGTCTGTCGGTGGGTTTCCTGCCACCAGAGGCTAACAAAGACAATAAACACCCTTGAGCTGTGATCACTTATGTCTATCTTCACTGTTTGATACCATGCCATCCTTACACTATATAATAATAATATTAATTACGGTGACATTAGTGAATTTTCAGATGTTGAGACACTGCTGAGTGCAGAGGAATGTTCGTCGGTGGGTTTCCCGCTACCAGAAGCTAACAAAGACAATAAACACCCTTGAACTGTGATCACTTGTGTCTATCTTCACTGTTTGACACCATGCTTTCCTTACACTATATAATAATAATTATTGTGACATTATCAGTGCATTTTGAGATGTTGAGAGTCGCTGATTGCAGAGGAAGGTCTGTCGGTGGGTTTCCCGCCACCAGAAGCTAATGAAGACATCCCGAGGGTCCAGACATAGTGAAGGTCAGTGTTCCACTCCAGCGGTCTAGTCCAGGTCACCAGAATCCATCCAGACGTCCGTGCTACGGTTGCAGCACAGAAGAACCAAGAGGTGGAAAACCGTGATATTCCGGAACCCGACACCAAAAGTGACCTATGCACCTGTCGCAGCCAGAAGTCATCGAAGAGTCCCTGGGGTATTACTCTCATCTGCCAAGCCTTTAAGGAGCCCACAGAAAGTTTCATCTTCACAGGGCTTCTACAGTCGGAGAAATCATCAACCAAAGGAGAGCATCACAAAAAGTAAACCTGCTGTACGTGAGAAAGACTTTGGTTCGATTTTTCTCATGGACTCCATCCTCGGAGGGAATTGTTGCGTGAAACCTAGAAACTCTGCCACTTCGCCTGCCAAGGCACCAAAGATACTGTGATGAGGACGAGAATCTTCTAGCCTCAGGAGTCGTCCAGTGGTCCCAGATCCGTCTTGGATCCTGTTCTCCTGCAGCTTCTCAGGTACATTGGGGTGGTAGAACCTTTTAAAAAAAGCAGAAGTTATTGAACATTATTAGAATGGGCTGTAAAAGAAAAAAAGTTACTCCCTAACTTTTCCATTACACGTTGCCCAGGTTGGGGGCGGAGGGGATCTTCACACAGAATTGTATATCTAGTCTAAAGAAAGCATTCTGCCACTGTTCACAACTAACTTGTCTTTCTTCTCCTGCTACCAAGTTTATGAAAGATTTGGTTGGTGTTTATGTGGAGGGTTCTGATATCCTCCAATGGATAGAAGCATTTGAGATGGCCTGTGGTATTCATGATGTTGACCATAACGATTGGGCTAAGTGTTTGTTAAGTAGAGTACCTCAGATTGGTTATGACAGTACTCTGAAACTGAGCGTGGAAGAAAGAAGCCAGTATGAGTGTATGAAGGCTGCTTTGATTGCCAAGTTTGGCAAGACACCTTCCTAGTACCTTAAGAGGTTCAGGGACTATAAGAAGAGAGATAATATACCTTGGGTTGACTGGGTGAGTGCTGCACATATGAATATGATGGGATAGGTTGATGGTTACAAAGCCAAGTCTTTTGTTGCATTGTCTCACCTCCTGTTTTTTAAACATTTTTCTGAGGTTTGTTCACCATAGCTGCGTCAGTACATTGCTGACCAGAATATATTGGACCCCTTTAAGTTGGCCAAGTTGGCTGTTAAGTGGGTCTCCCACAGTGTGTCCCCAAAGGATCCCAGTGGGAAGGACAAGGACAAAGAAAAAGGGACCCTCAGAAGGCTGAGGAGTCCAAGAAGCAGCTACATCCGAATACACCTAAACATTCTCCCTCTAATGTCCACATAACTAGTGGGGATACACCTCATTGGGGTGGGAGTAAGAGTAGCAGTGATCCTGCTACAAAGCAGGCTCCCAGTGGATTCAGTTCAGTCCCTTGCATTCCTGGCACCTGTTGGGACTGTGGGACCTTGGACCACAGAAAGCGTGACCCCAAGTGTAAAAGTAAGGCACTTGGTTTCCAGGCTGTCAGCCTTACCTACCCTTACTCTATGCCTGAGGTGGAGGCCACTGTCCTACCCTCCTCTCCAGGAATCCTCTTTGGTGCTCATGTAGAGATGTTTTCAGTGCCCATTGGGGCTTGGGACCATTACTCAGAAGTACTGGCTACTATCCCACAGAATACACATAGATTTGTGAGAATTATGAGAAGTGTCTTTATAAATGGCCAGCCTAGCACTGGTTTGAGAGACACTGGGGCTAGCATGACATTGGTAGAAAGTTAGTTACCCAAGCCAAAGGGGAAACCCAAGGCTAGGAGGAAGAGGAAGAAGACCACCTCTGTGAAGGGGGTCCTTCTCTTCCAGCTGTTTCAGCAGCACCCACTGTGGTCCCAGCTCCTGAGGGACTAGGCCCAGTGTTGGCCCTTGAATCCACACTTGAGGGAGAAGAGTCGGAGGACCCTCCTCAGTGAGAGTTACTTATCCCAGAGGATCATCCAGACCTCCAGTGCATGTTGGCTGAATGTTTACAATGAGCCCACTCAGCCTGAACCTGGTGCAGTCAATGGGTTGGTTGTACAAGTCCTTAATTCTGCAGTTGGTACACGAGGTGCCCTTAGCTGGTCCTCTTGGCACTAAGAGGACCAACCAAAGGCTCTCGGCCCACCTTTATTGGCCCAGTATGGGTGTAGAAGTGGAAGCTCACTGCAATACCTGTCCCACTTGTCAGTTGCCTGGCAAGACTAGAGGCAGTGCCATTGCCTCATCACAGCCGTTGCCAGTGTTTGACAAACCATTTGAGAGGGTGGGCATCAACATTGTTGGTCTCCTAGACCCTCTGACATCAGGTGGACACAGATTCATCCTGGTACTGGTAGATCATGCCTCCAGATACCCTGTGGTTATACCCCTTTAGACCAGAACAGCCAAGGTTGTTGCCAGGGCTCTTCTCCTAGGCATTTTCACCAGGTTTGGCTTTACTAAAGAAATGATCTCTGACAGAGGAACCAACTTCATGTCTAGTAAAATGCAAGCTATGTGGAAGGAATGCGGTGTACCCTATAAATTCTCCACCTCCTACCAGTCTCAGACCAATAGTCTGGTTGTGAGATTTAACAAGACTCTCAAGGGCATGTTGGGTGCTTTAGAAGAGCCCCTGAGTAGGAAATGTGATCTCCTCCTACCATGCCGGCTGTTAGTTTACCGGGAGGTGCCTCAAGAGGGTGTTGGTTTCAGCCCCTTTGAGATCCTCTTTGGACATCCAGTGAGGGGGTCCTTTGCCTTAGCACGAGAAGATTTGGAAGCTACCCCTCCAGGCCCTGCTAAACAAGTGGGGGAGTATGTGTTAGTCCTCAGAAGGAGGATGGCACAGATGATGGGCCAGGCAAAAGAAAATCTTAAGGCAAGCCAAGAATTGAACAAGTATGGCAGAGTGTGAGGGAGTGTTTGTCAATGTTGGGAGCGCTGCTATGTTGCCTGGCTGGAAGTCTCTCTACCCTTTCTACTCTACAGGCTGCTGTTTGACTCACCCTTGACAATCCCTACTCCCGTCGCGGAGCGATGCAGAGTGTGGCGGAGTGTTGTCAGGGTTGACTGGGAGGACGGGGAGTACAAGGACACTGATCCCAAGTTTCAGGCGGCCATGTCTTCTTTAGCGGATCCTAGGCGTTTTTTCACGATTCCCTGTGCTAGGCTGCAATCTAAAGCTCAGGTGAGTGGAAGCCTGTAAAAATTTGATAAACTGCAAAAAGTAATCCGCATATGTTGTACTATCAGGTGGGAACTTTCAGCAAGGTTCTAAAAGGCTAATTAAAGATGCTAAAACCTGGCTGCAGGAGTCGATTGGCGGGGTGGAATGCAGGGGTTTAGTTAACGCTCTGAAAGCAAAAAAGCGAGTTAATCAGAGATCTATATCTCTTGACTTTTCACCTTCATTTAACATTGCGATTTCCACCACCACAATAGATGCTACTATTGATGGCCGTGGGACGCCTTCTTCATGTCTCCAGCTAGATTTGACAGAAGCAGAGATTTTCCAGAGTAAGAATGCCCCTTTTCTGGAGGTCCTCAATATTGAATGTCTGTCTACACGCCCTTTAAACGTAGAAAGAGAACAGGAGCTGTCTACCATTTTGTTAGGCAGAGGCAGTGATGTGTCAAGAGACTGCCAAGTATAGGCGCTGTCTCCTAAGCTCTGGTTCTCTCTAGGTTGGACTATTGTAACAGCCTCCTTCTAAATCTACCTGCCTCTACTCTTCGCCCTCTGCAACTAATCCAGAACAGGACTGCGAGAATTGTCCTTGGCCTCAAGCCCTGGGATCGTATCTCTCCAGCTCTGAAATCTCTCCATTGGCTCCCAGTAGATGCAAGGATTAAATTTAAAACCCTGTGCATTGTCCACAAGGCTTTCTGGGGCCTGGGTCCAAAATACCTTCAGCTATCCCTCCGCAAATACCTCCCCTCTGAAGCTCTTCGCTCCTCTACCTCCAACTCCCTCAGGGTCAGTCGTTTCTCAAAGAAACGAGCTGGGGGTAGATCTCTGTCTTCGGTTGGGGCCTCCCTCTGGAACAGCCTCTCTGCCAGTCTAAAACTTGAGAAGAACCATCTCTGGTTCCGGAAGCACCTCAAGACCTTCCTCTTTGCATCTGCCTTTGCTCACTTTCTCCCTTGCTGATCTGCTCTCTCTTGGTACTGTGCACCTGGCCACCCTCTGTCCCCTTGGCCCAGGTACCTGCTCAACCTGCCACCCTTTCTGCACTGCCCCTCGGCCACCCCTTGCACTGGGGACTGTATCTGTACCCATACAGTCCCCTACCTCCCCCACTTTCTGCTTTTTATGCACTTATCAGACTTACCCAGTTCTGCTGCCGTAAACATAGCACTTGCCACTTGCTGGCTGCACTACCTCTGTTTATTGCTCCATTATCTATTTCATTTTCTATTTATTATTATTTATCTGTCTATCCTCTTCTCCGCACTTTCCATTCCCCCCCCTCCATGCACTTTTCCCCTTTCCCATGCACTTGCACGTTCTCAATGTCACTGGGCCTAGTAAGATCGTTGTTTTGTTCTCCCCTGTTCCCCTCCCTAGCCTTTTCACGCTCTGAAACACCTGTGTACCAGCACGATACAAATAAAATATCATATCATATCATAAGAGGAGGTGATGAGGGGAAGACGGGGTGTCCAAAAGAAGGCCCCCAGGAGCTCTTGCTACTTGACAAAGCGTTGCCTGCCATTGTTGCACTGGATCTACAACCTTTGCTTGATCTTAATGGACCGGTTGATACTCAATATTGCCGATGCTCCTTACGGCTTAAGGGCATTGAACCTCTCAGTGAAAGGGAGACCGATGCTCGAGCTCATTCACTGCATTTTTGCCAGGTGGCATCTAATATGTACAAGTCAGACTCCCGAACAGAGGATGGTTTTTCAATGGATATGACAAACTCTGCTATAGCCGAGGACCCTCATCGATTTATTTCTTTTTCAGCAGAGATGGGGGGGGGGCATGGCCACTGAATGAGAGCCATTTTGGTGGAGCTACTAAGATTTCCAGAGAAAACTGTCTTCTCCCACAAACAGTCGGAAGACTCGAAGTCTGAATTGAATCCTTCTGCATTCAAAGTACATTGCAAGATGATGGCCACGATTCCCATCTCACTGAATCCGTTTTTAAAACGCAAAGGACCAAGCAATATTATTGCCGTTGATTCACTCAAAGGTCGTATATATTGAATCCTTCATCACTTCACTTCAATCTCAAGTGGATAAGGAGGCTAATGCTCAAAACTGATTCCGGTAAAAATGCAGGACGCCCTGAACCTTGAGAAAGCTCACAAAAATACTTATTGAGAGCGGTTTTAGACCTGCTGCAGTTGAAATCGCTGGTCCATAATAGAAAGCCAGGCCTGTCTCCCAACCGAGACCCAGCTCCCTCCAAGCAAACTATAGACATGGGCCCTACATACAATCAAAACCATGTAAACAATTTAGCTATGGAGAGGAAGGGCCCGATGGCACCAAACACTGCCAATGTTGAAGAGGAACTTGTTGTGTGTTTGGGAGATGAGGTCCTGAATCGGAGCAGTGGGCTCCTGGCCCCCATTAAGATCGATTTAACATTAAAAGAGTCCATCGCCACGAAACACTAATCAGTATGCCCTAACCTGAAAAGTATTCTTAGACGTCATCGAGGGCTGACCCACAACAGTTTCCAATATTTCAACAAAGAAAGAAGAAGAAACGTATGAGAAGCATGATCAAAATGAAGCCTCAGGAGAAAAAAATGAAGACGTCCTTCTCTTCTAAGTCTCAGGACCCCTCTACTCTTCAGCCTCATGACATTGCAACCAATTAACAATCCCGGGCCAAACCAATTAGATTTGCCCGTAAAAATGCAAAGAGGAGGGTTATTTATTGAGGCAGTCCTGGTGGATGACATAGATGAGGAGTGCCTAAACAGTTCCACATATACGTTAGAAGCAGAGGAGTTGTCAATAGAAGATATTTCACCCACTTCCAGATTCAACTCACTGACATTATGACTCCCTATGCTTCTCAAGTTGCACACTCTGTGCATATGATCCCTTGTGCTTCTCAGTCCGGCAACCAGGGCACTACTGTACATAATTCAAGTACCCCTCGGGGATCGTCTGACCGCGACGCTCCCTTCCGGACATTGGCTGATGGACGTAGGGATCAAAAATTTTCCCTTTGCCAAACCAGACGACGGGGGATGATCAGTGGCACTCCAGGGCACGTAGAGAGATCAAGAAGATGATTCTTGGTGGTCGGTTAAAGTGGCAGGAATCCTCCAACATTAATAGATATTTGGAGAACAAGTCTCATAAAAAAGGCACTTAACTCCGATTCATACAAGGTAACCCTCGAGTGTTTGCTGTCAGCGAAGGATGGTTTCATCTTGAACCGGTCCAACGCTCAAAGTCTTTTCTATAGTGCTAGCTTCCCCTACCTTGCCTCCCTACACTGGAACACCCTTCCCACCTCCCTGCGAGCTGAACCATCACTTATTGCCTTCCGCAAAGCCATGAAAACTACTCTGTTCGCCTAACCAACTCCATCTGCTGAAGTGACGTCCTTGTTAGGGAGAATTCTCTGTAAAGGCTAATTTCCCAAACCTAGTGAGTCCCCCAGCAGCTTTGCTGGATTTTTGAGGTTTCATTTTTTCTCCTGCTAAGAGTGAGACTCTTTTTCTCCCACTCTTAGGCATGATTTGAGAATGTCCTTTGACTTTGTAATGTGTTTTATGGGCTATGGGGTCTTTTACTCCATAGGGCTTCATGTGTTTTTGGTAAGTGTGTTACACAGCACCCTCAGTGCAGTAACACAGGGGTGTCATAGTGACCCCCAAACATAGACTCCATACCCTGGGACTGACTACTGTCTCCCAGGGCATGTAAAGTCACCATTGACTTTACTAGTCTTAAATTGTGAACAGAACGAGTACAAACCATTATACTGTGGAAGTACTGGTAGGGGTAATTCGATTGCCCCTGGGTCTGTTCTCCAAGGGGGCACTGTCCAGTCCCCCCTTGTCGAGTTTCTGGCTGGTGGCAGTGGTTACCACGCGAAATATTCCACCGGAATATTTCCTATGGGATTTTCCCATTCATTTTAAACGCACCACTTTTTTTGGTGCAATATTAAAGATACCGCCGGGTTATTTATTTAATATTTATTCCCCGGTTGGGTCTTTTCGCCAGTACTCGGTTTTAAAATGGCGTTTGTGTTCGCCTCTGTAACTCCAACCCAAGTCGAGCCCTTTGTTCCACTTTGGCGGGCTTCTGCACAGAAGCCTCCAAAAGTGGTGCCACTCTGTCTGGTTCTACAGGATGTGTGGGAGGGGGGAATAGGCACCCTGGACTGAGTTGCCTTGGCAACTCAAGTCGCACTCTTGTGTGATTGGCCCAGTGGTGAGCCGCCCGGCTCACCACTTAGCATGTTTGAGTGACAGCTAGGCTGATGAATTAGGGTTTTCTGCATAAAAGCAGGGCTTTGGGGACTGGAACTTCAGAAGTCGCCACAGGACCTAAAAAATCCAAAGAGGGGAGAAGCTGAGCCATCTACAACGACGACACCATCGGTGGAGCCCTGCTGTATGAAACTCACCACTTTCCCGATGACAAAGAAGATCTTCTTCCAGGAGAGTCTTCTTCCCTTTGAGCTGGTGGGACCAACCAGTTCGCCTTTTTCGCCTTCCTGGATCGTCTCGTGGTCAAAAGCCTGTGCCAAGCACCCCGGCGGCCGGATAACCACGCTTCACCACTACCGCGAATAAAAGGGTAGTACCTTTTAACCGGGAAACTACGCGACTGGTTTCTTCCCTGGCAGTGCAACGATCTCCAGCTTTCCATCACGTCGATATCTTCTCTTCCCCTGGATGAAATACCGACTTGCACCCGCTGCCAGGAACAACTGCCCCCGCTGGAGCTTTCTCACAATTTCAGGTACTGTGTCCCGCCTGGTCTCCCTTGCAACAGAACGTCCAAGGTGTCCCGTAAATCCTTGACTCTCTATCCTGGGGTGACCTCGGACCTGTTAACATTACCTTTCTAACTTGATCCAACCTCTTTTTGACTTTCCTGCAAAGACTTTTAGTGCATTTCCACTGTGTGATCTTGGGCACCTTCCGCCTTGCTCTCTCCAAGAGTTGGCCTGGCCTATGAACTTTTTGCTCTACAGTAGACCCTGCCTTTCTTGACTTGCTGTGGTTCTTTAAAAGTGTTGGTATTGTGTGTTTTCCTATTTCTGCCATTCCTCTCCCTTTGTAAATAATTATTGGAGTGCCATCTATGGTTACGCGCTCACCTCTGTTTTGCTAAATAAGTGGTGTATTAACCTAGACTTGTCAAATAATTAATTAGGGAGGTGTATATATTTCTAGTGACTGTGTTTAAACTTGCTTGACATATTAGTGCCAGTGTATTTTTACAAGTGTGTTTTTAAATAAATAATGATATACTTTTATACCAAAGCTCTGGTCAGTGTTTGCTTGTACTACTGTATTTCTAGCCCTATTGTGTATACTCTATATACTGCCTAACTCTTCTTGTGAGAAGTCTGACTGCTCAGCCACAGCTACCAGGTAAATCTGGGTGGTACAGACTGCTACCAATTGGGTTTACTGCTAACACCTCTGGTCTTAAACTTTTTGCAGTGGTCCCTAAGGGAACTGCACAGGTTTCTGCCTAACAGTACTCTCGCCTCTGCAGGGTTACTATGTATGCCCACTACTGCAACCAATACTCTGTATCAATGACCTTCTATGCATATTATGTATGATACTGCTCACTGTTTGACCCTGTACTCTATCATACTGTA
The DNA here is from genome assembly GCF_040938575.1 of Ambystoma mexicanum. NCBI lineage: Eukaryota > Metazoa > Chordata > Amphibia > Caudata > Ambystomatidae > Ambystoma > Ambystoma mexicanum. Next base: position 1,027,434,531 of record NC_090922.1, on the reverse strand, counting down.
ACCAAGTCCTGAACCGATACTCACTGTAACTAAGTTTTTCCTAAAAGTAACAGTGCCACAATGCCCCTGGGCTGTCTGTGCGCTATACAAATGTAAAAATAAATAAATAAATAGTATTCCTCTGTTGCGTTTTCTTCAATCAGATGACATCCTAATAGTGTAATTTCCAAAAAGAACATGTAACTGATTGGGTGATCCTTCACCTGCGTTCTAAAGGTGTTAAGACTTCTTTATTAGAAATGACACAACTGCTGCTCCTTATGGGTTTCAAGTGTCGTGAATTTGTGGAGAGAGAAACGAACGCTAAAGTCCCTCCTAACCTCCCCATAGGAGACTGGATGTTTCATCACACAGAGGCGATTTTTCCTTGGAGCCATTTTATGCCATCAAGAATTCCGATAACATCATGGCCCGAACACTTTCTGAGACTACTGAACCAGAACTAAAAGAGATAGCTAGAAAACCAAATAGGCCGTTGTGATGCTGGAAATGCATCGGAGGGAAAGGGCCTCCATATCCTTGTCCTTTACTGCTTTTTATCGTGTGTTCTGTTGTGTTTTCCGCCCAGGAGTTCATGTGGGACTCCTGGCGGTGCAGCTCTCTTTTGGTTTGGTGTACAGACCCATGGGATACCCTTATGGCACCCATGGGTGGGAGTACAACCCTGTGCCCCTAGTGTATGTTTTTGGGCACCTGTGGGTGGCCCACAGAGCAGGGTATGGGCTGGTGGCAGCTCCATGCTGAATTTGACAGGTGCTCTGAGTATCCTTCATTTTGGGATACCCAGGCCCTGCCATTGGGATCAGTTGATTCCTGATAGGAAACAAGATGGCCCCCGTGGCCTCTTGCTTTCTATTGCCTGTTACCTTGTTTTCTCAAAGTCCTGGGACGCCCTGACTCTGTCCCTTCCCCCTGACCGGCTGTTGGGTGGAAGTTCCATATATGTTGTTGTTGTGAAGTCCAGGCCAGACTGGCTGGAGCCTTCCCAGTGACTGTATGTTGTGGGTACACCCTGTTGGTGGGACCTGGGTGAATGGAGTGTGTGACGAATACGCACTCTGTGTTGTGGGTGTCTAGTATCTGGTGTTTGATACAATGACTGAGACAGCCCTGCCCGAGACTGGTATGAATGCTGTGTGGTGTGTTGAATGGATGGGTACTTGTCCCAATACACATAACTTGTTGTGAGTGTCTGGAGAGGAGCGAATGGCCTGAATGCACTATGCACCTGATTGGATGCCTGCCTGCATGAATGCCCTTCTGACCGATTGGTTGCCTGAGTGTGACCCAGCAGAATGAATGGGAGATCAACTAGTATATCTGGGGGCCTCTCACTGCTAGAATTCGTGTTCAGAAGCTGAAGAGTAACTGGAGTGAAACTGAAGCTTAACCTTGAAGCCCTGCTGGAAAAGAAGAATTGCTGTTGCTCTCCTTCACAATCTGAAACCTGCTGTGTCTCCAAGAACTGACCCAGAGAGGACCTGGTAAGGCGCCCTCTTCCTGAGCTACGAGAGACCATCGTGCACCAGCTGATCTTTGCCAAAGTTCCCTGGTAGATAGACCTGCGACAGGCTGCCGACGGGAGAAGGGGACTGCAGCCGAATCCCAAAGCGGAGCGCCCGGACTGTTGTCCGCCGCTGTCGACGACCGCTGTCGCCGACTGGAGCCGCCGTGCTCCTGTTTGCCTAAGAACTTAATTTGAGCCAAGGACGCTCTCGTCTGCATCGCCGCCCGCTTTATCCTGCTGGAGAAGGCCCGACCGTCCACTGGTGGGTTTCCTGCCACCTAAAGACCACAGAGACGCCGACGACTCATCGCCCTTGCTGGGCCACAGTTCTTCATCATGTCTTTGCGGTCCAGAACTATCGTCACCGAGGCGCCTCGCACGCCTATTCCTTGCAGGACGCCAATGCACCGTCGTCGACGAGCACTGCTAGGAACGAAGCTGCCACTTCACCGCCGTATTTCACCCTCTTCTCAGTCGGACGTTCGACAACCCTTGACTCCTGTTTTAAAGGGAGGGCACTCAAGAAGGGCCGTTGAGTTACCGTCGACGAATGCTACAATTCCAGGTACATTGGGGCTGTAGAACTATTGTAGAAGGAAATAAGACTCCTAGAACAATATATGGACTGGTCTTGTGTTCTATCTTTATCTTACAGGTTGCCCAGGTGGGGGGATCTCCACACAGAAATGTGCCTAGTTGTTAAAGGCCAGTATTCTGCCAACTATTCTACCATTTTGCTTTCCTTCCCCTCTCTACTGCTGGTTTCCTCTTTATTGATCTGTGTGGCATTTTGACAGTATAGTTGAGGCACTTTAATGAGATCTGATAATATTTGTGGTACCACTTTAGAACTGTATATATTTACCATTTTTTTGTTTTTCTGAGCACAACGTGAGTTATTGTGATAGTGTACATAACCTTGAATATTAATTATATAAAGACTGTGTTTTAGCTAATACAGTGGGTGGACATTCCTTTGTGGGGGCTTGGGGACTACACTGTCCTTAAGAACCAGCCTGCACCACCTCCTGAGAAGCTAGGCCTTGATTGCTCGTACAGACGCCCCCTCCAGTCTTTACAGCCGTTAAAGATCGCTTTCTGTAGTAGGGGCCACCTCAAACGCATAATTACATGCAGCCAGTTTTTGAATCAACCAGATTGTTATGACTTTAAACAAAACTTCACTGTATCTCACTCAGAGGGACCCCGTGTGAGGATTACATAGAAACAAAAAGGTCTCTCACCTGGGAAATGGAACAATGATTGATGAGGATTCGAAGACAACGAATATCCAGGTGGAGATTGATGTCTATTTCGATCTTCCGATGACAATTAGAATTCCCCCCGAGAAACTCCCAGTGAACCGGCACAAAGGCCAGGGCAGAGGAAGGTTCCCAGGGAAACCCTCTTGGGGAATAAAACCCTGTGGAGCTGCTAGGGAACGTAGACTCCTTGAGAAGTCCCGTAGATGTAGGTTACGCTATCCCGGGAGTGTTGGAGATGACTGGTCGTGTCTTTAGAAGATCGGGGCCAGAGCAGTAATGCCAGGCCGGCTGATGAAAGATAGAGAGACAGAGTGATTAGTCTTAAGTTGCCTAGAAATCAGAAAGATTACCCCTGAAGCAGGAATCTTACCAAAGGATCAGTTGGTAACACGGCCTTGAAATGAGAATAGTAGGAGACCAGGAATGGACTAAGAGACTGGGCACGCTAGACAAAGCAGAGCAAAGCACAAGAATGGTAAACAAACAAATGAAATGAAAACTAGGAGCCACCTATAATCAAGGGGAAGACCTGAAGGCAATCTTACCGAGAATGACCAGAAACCCTCTCAATATTTAGGGGTAACAGATGTCCAGAAGGAATGAAGTCAAAGGGTGATGGATCACTAGGGAACCAAGCCGGTAGGAGACGGTGGCAGGAAGCAAATTCTTCAAAGGCGAGTAGCTTAGACAAGCTCAGAGAACCCACGAGACTGAAAGACCCCGAGACGTCGTAGCGTTCGCCAGCTCCTTGGAGAGTAGCAACGCGTCCTTGTCCGGGATGTGCAGGTTGATAAGCCGTCGGTGTTCCGTCCCGGAAACATCGCAAAGCATGATGGGGCGCAACGACTAGACCGCTACACACACTGTAGCGATCCGCGAGGCCCGCCATGTTGGAATCAGGCATGTCAGTGCAACCCGCCATGTTGAAGTCAGGCATCGCACTGTGGGTAAAGCGAATAGTCGTGACAGTATGCCCCCCCTTAGGGTTGGCACCTCCCGGCTTGTCTGGATGTCTCGCATGAAATCTTTTAATCTGTCACACCACGGGGTATCTGGCGGCTGTGGAATAGGTGGAGACTGCGTCCGCCTTTACTGGCACCATCACGTCCAATGAAAACGTGAGGTGTCGGTCTAGTTGTTTCCTGCAGCCTCCCGACACCGGTATTTATACATTTCACTTCCGGGGTCGGGTTGCGTTGCAACGTACAGTTTTCGTTCTGTCTCTTGCCTGCGCTATCTCCGTTTGGTATTCCCTTTCGGGTTATTACTGTTTTCTTCCATCGTTTCCTCCCCGCCTGTTTTTCTGGTCCTCTTACAATTCCCTTCCACCCTCCGGTCTTCCGTGAGTGCGCTTCCCTTTGTTTCTTTCAGTTTACTTTTTCCTGGCTACCCTGGTTCCTTCCTCTCTCGCGGAGTTTGTTCTCCTTCCTCTCTCCTTCTTTTCTTTTCTCTCCACTGATTTCCCGGTTCCAACTTTTGCCTGCATAACGGATTGCCCTGCCTCGCCCATTCCTGCTTGGATTTACCTATTGCTCCTCCCGTGTATCGACCGCTGCCTGTTATTCGGATTGCCTTGCCTACCATTTCTGGCTGAAGTACTTACGGCTTCACTCTTTCTATCGCTATCTGCCTTTCTTGTCAGCACCTCCGCTGTGTTGGATCCGTTCCTGCTTCACTACAGTATCCTTTGGAGTCATAATACTCGAGCCTCCTTCAGCTGCGGAATCTCATCTCTTCCGGGGTTTTTTATGCCTTTGGCTTTTTCCCCAGTACTCGGCGGCTGCGGAGGGTTGCCACAGACCACCCTTTGGGTGTCACTGTGGCGTCCTACCTTGGTCGCCTTCATCTACAAACAAAAGGAGTAAAGACTCGAGTAAAAGACAACCCAACGCTGTCACAACGCCGGAGACTTCAAGGTGAGGTGGAAAGGGAGGAAGGGGAGTCGGGGGCATTTTTGGAAGAAGAGGATAAATTAGACCATACTGACAGTTTGCAACGCCCAGAATCAGATATGGCTACGCCGCAACAGGTTCAGGAATTGGTCGCGGCGGTTCAAAGCCTGAACTTGGAAGTTCAAAACCTCAAGACCGCCAACGTTGCGCTACAACAAAGAGTAGCAGAGCGGGATCCACCCACTGCTGACTTACCCCCTTTGCCACTGGTGTCTGGGAAGTTTGATGGGTCGCCTAAGAGGTTACAAGAATTCTTGGATGCCTGCCACCTGCATTTTTCTTTTCGGGCTCATGCCTTTTCTACGGGTCATGCCAAGGTGGGATATATGATAACTCATATGTCTGGCAATGCCTTGGCTTGGGCCACCCCACTGGTAAACAGAACCGAACCGGTTCTCCAGGACTATGATGCTTTCAAAACCCTGATGAGACAGACATTTCTACGAACCGAAAGCACCTACATGGCCTCTGAGGACCTCTTAGATATCAGGCAAGGAAGCTCTGACCTGATGTCCTACATTACCTCGTTTAAGCAAGTCGCAGCAGAAGCTGGGTGGCAAGAACAGGCCCAGTATGCCATTTTTCGAAGGGGTCTTCGAGAAGAGTTGAAGGATGAACTTGCACGTATTGAACGTCCCCTAAACTTTGCAGATTGGATCACTGCAACACTTCGGATCGACTTCCGACTGTCCGAACGTCGAGCGGAGCGCCGCAAGATCAAGAGTGGTGGTGCCATGCCCCTTGTCCCTCCTTCCTCGATGCCACCTCCCTCTACACGTCTTTCACGAGAAGAACCTATGCAAATCGGAACCACTCGTTCCCCTCTCACTACTGAAGAACGCAGACGACGAAGAGAAGGAAATCTATGCATGTATTGCGGATCCTCATCTCATTTGCTTCGGGATTGTCCGTCTGTTCCTCCCCGGCGCTCGGGAAACGAGCACCCTCGGTAAACTTAGGGACTTATTACCGAGGGAGTGATTCCAGTCCCTTTGTTACACTTTCAGTCACTACTTCTGACCGTTCAGATGAATCAGATGATGCCCGACTCATGGTAATGGCCGTTACTCTTCTGATTGGCAAGAACTCCATTCAAACCCAAGCACTCCTTGATTGCGGGGCTGCTGGGAACTTTATGGATACTCATTGGGCAGAAAGCCAGGGCTTGTCACGGATTGCCAAGACGGAAGATCAAAAGGTGGAAGGTGTTGATGGGGAACCTTTGAGCTCAGGCCTCATTACTCATGCCACTGAAATCCTCACGATGCACATCAGGCAGCATTCCGAACGTCTTTCTTTTGATTTAATCCGAGCGGCCCACTTTCCTCTGATCATTGGCATTGGATGGTTACGTAAACACAATCCCACCATAGACTGGTCCAGAAACCTGTTGAGTTTTCACTCCGAGCACTGCAAGACAAACTGTTTGGCAAAACCCACTTTTTCTACCATCCAAACCTCCTGTGGAGAAGAAGAAGCAAAGACCATTCATTGTATACCCGCCTATCTCCAAGAATATACCGAAGTGGTTACGGAAAAGAACCCTTTGGAACTTCCTCCCCACCGACCAGAAGACTGTAGCATCGATTTACATCCTGGTGCTTTGGTCCCGTTTTGTCGGATGTATCCTTTGACGGTACTAGAAAGACAGGTTTTGCGAGACTACCTAGATAAGAATCTGGCCAACGATCTAATCAAATCCTCCAAATCCCCTGCAGGCGCTTCTTTGTTTTTTATACCTAAAAAAGACACCCAGGAGCTACGACCTTGTATAGACTACCAGGGGCTGAACAAAGTTACTGTCAAGGACAGGTACCCGATGCCCCTGATCTCAGAAATCATCCATGCTGTAGAGTCAGCCACGGTGTTTACCAAACTCGATCTCCGTAATGCATACCATTTGCTTAGGATCCAAGCAGGGGACGAGTGGAAGACGGCGTTCAGAACCCCTTTTGGGTTATATGAGTACCAAGTGATGCCCTTTGGCCTGGTGAACGCGCCGTCTACATTCCAACGTTTTATGGACAGACTCTTTTCGGATCTCTTAGGACACTCAGTCATCGTATATCTCGATGACATTTTGGTCTTTTCCTTCTCTAAGGAAGAACATGTTGCACATGTCAAAGAGGTGTTCCGCAGACTCAAAGACAACCACCTTTCAGTCAAGTTGGAAAAATGTAAGTTTTCTGTGACATCTATCTCGTATCTGGGTTACGTTCTTTCCTCAGAGGGAATATCGATGGATCCTCAGAAGGTTAAATCTATCTTGGACTGGCCATCCCCTAAATCTGTGAAGGAGATCCAAAGATTCCTAGGATTGTCAAATTTCTATCGGAAGTTCATTCCGAACTTCTCTCACATGGTACTCCCGATGACCACACTCCTTAAAAAGTCCTCCCTACCATTTCAGTGGACTTCTCATGCTGAGAAAGGATTTCTACTACTGAAACAGGCCTTTTGCTCCGCTCCCATACTAAGACAACCTGATCAACACAAACCCTTCATCGTGGAGACGGACGCCTCTTCAGCTGCTGTAGGAGCAGTCTTGCTGCAGGAAAATCAGGGTGAAGAACATCCAGTGTCGTACTACTCTAGGACACTGAATCCTAGTCAGCGTAATTATTCTGTTATAGAGAGGGAACTGCTGGCCATGAAATTAGCTTGCACTGAATGGCGACATCTCCTTCAAGGTGGTGAACACCCTTTCACCCTTCGTACCGACCATAAGAATCTACAAGTGTTGCGTCAATTTGAATGTTACAATACTAGGCAGGCTAGGTGGGCTCATTTCTTTGCTCAATTTGACTTTAACATAACCTACATCCCGGGAGAGCAAAATGTTGTGGCTGATGCCCTGTGCCGACGTAGTGACTACTTGTCAGAACAGGAAACCACCGTTGAATTGATGTTTGCTAGATCTCCCTGTATCGGTTTGGTATCGACTTTCCTACAACAAGTCAAGGATGATTCAAGAGAGAGATTTGAAGATGAAATGCAGGGAGAGAAGTCGGAGTACGTTCTGAAAGATGGGCTGTATTTAGTCAACGCAAGGTTGTACTTGCCAACCACATCCTTGAGAAGGACGGCCTTGTTCTGGTGTCATGATACCAAGATAGCAGGTCATCGTGGAGTAAAAAACACTCAAGATCTCTTATCGCGTTATTTCTTTTGGCCAAAGATGAAGGAAGAAGCCAGACTATACGTACAATCTTGTATCACCTGTCTCCGTAACAAGTCTTCTACCCAAAGACCATTGGGATTGTTGGAATCATGCCCGGTTCCCACAGGCCCGTGGACCACTTTATCTACCGATTTCATAGTGGAATTGCCCGAATCTCAAGGATGCACCTGTATAATGGTGGTCGTTGATTCTTTTACCAAAATGGCACATTTACCCGGAGTGCCTTCAGCCTCCAAGATGGCAGGAGTATTTCTCAAAGACATATTTAGACTACACGGTCTACCTACCAAAATCATTTCTGACCGTGGCACCCAATACACTTCGCATTTTTGGGCAGCCTTTTGTCGGCGGTTGGGCATAGAAAGAGCTCTGACCTCTGGGTTCCACCCTCAATCAAATGGTCAGACGGAACGTCTCAATGGTACATTAGAACAGTATCTTCGATGTTTCGTTAATCAACAACAAGACGATTGGGTCCAGTTGCTTCCCACTGCTGAATTCTCGTACAATAATTCTTCCCATTCTGCCATCGGTACCAGCCCTTTTTTTTGTACTTACGGTTTCCATCCCCGTATTTTTCTATCATTGACTGACATAGAGTCCTCAGTCCCTTTTGTTGAAACAACATTAGCAACCGTAAAAGAGGGCCAAGACCGGGCTAGACAGGGACTCAAAGAAACACAAGACAGAAACAGGCTCCAAGCCAACAAACACCGGAGACCTGTCCCAGATTGGACAGTCGGTTCTAGAGTGCTTCTCTCCACTAAATTCTTACCACGGTGGGTGCGTCCTTCAAAATTGTCACCTAAATTCATCGGACCATACAAGATAACACACGTGGTTAATCCAGTGGCCTTTCGTCTCCTATTACCCACACAACTACGCCGAGTGCACCCAGTGTTTCACACCTCCCAACTAAAGACATTTGTTGAAGACAAATGGCTTCGGACGAAAGGGAAGGTATCTGTACCTCCGGACCCCTCTAAAGATTTTTATGAGGTCTCCCGTATTTGCGACTCTCGTTATCATCAAGGTCGATTGGAGTACCTGGTCCACTGGAAAGGCTATCCAAGCTCTGAGGACACATGGGAACCCAGATCCCACTTACGTACCCCCTTCCTTCTACGACAGTTCCATGTCAAGAACCCTTCTAAACCTGGGGGTGTGGACCTGGGGAGGGGGCATACTGTCACACCGCGGGGTATCTGGCGGCTGTGGAATAGGTGGAGACTGCGTCCGCCTTTACTGGCACCATCACGTCCAATGAAAACGTGAGGTGTCGGTCTAGTTGTTTCCTGCAGCCTCCCGACACCGGTATTTATACATTTCACTTCCGGGGTCGGGTTGCGTTGCAACGTACAGTTTTCGTTCTGTCTCTTGCCTGCGCTATCTCCGTTTGGTATTCCCTTTCGGGTTATTACTGTTTTCTTCCATCGTTTCCTCCCCGCCTGTTTTTCTGGTCCTCTTACTATTCCCTTCCACCCTCCCGTCTTCCGTGAGTGCGCTTCCCTTTGTTTCTTTCAGTTTACTTTTTCCTGGCTACCCTGGTTCCTTCCTCTCTCGCGGAGTTTGTTCTCCTTCCTCTCTCCTTCTTTTCTTTTCTCTCCACTGATTTCCCGGTTCCAACTTTTGCCTGCATAACGGATTGCCCTGCCTCGCCCATTCCTGCTTGGATTTACCTATTGCTCCTCCCGTGTATCGACCGCTGCCTGTTATTCGGATTGCCTTGCCTACCATTTCTGGCTGAAGTACTTACGGCTTCACTCTTTCTATCGCTATCTGCCTTTCTTGTCAGCACCTCCGCTGTGTTGGATCCGTTCCTGCTTCACTACAGTATCCTTTGGAGTCATAATACTCGAGCCTCCTTCAGCTGCGGAATCTCATCTCTTCCGGGGTTTTTTATGCCTTTGGCTTTTTCCCCAGTACTCGGCGGCTGCGGAGGGTTGCCACAGACCACCCTTTGGGTGTCACTGTGGCGTCCTACCTTGGTCGCCTTCATCTACAAAAAAAAGGAGTAAAGACTCGAGTAAAAGACAACCCAACGCTGTCACAACGCCGGAGACTTCAAGGTGAGGTGGAAAGGGAGGAAGGGGAGTCGGGGGCATTTTCGGAAGAAGAGGATAAATTAGACCATACTGACATAATCAGCCGAGGAGCGTGGATGGCAGATACTGGTTCCCAGGTACGATCAGCAGGCGAGTACCCCTTCCAATCAATTAAGTACTGAAGACGACCCCGGTGATATCAGGAGTCGAAAATTTCTTTGACTTCAAATTCAGGCCCTGAATTGGAAATTATGGGCGCAGGACAGTCTGTAACCGTGGGATGGAAGGTACTGCGATTATCAGGCTTCAATTGTGACACATGAAAAACTGGGTGTATTCTTGACCAGGAATTAGGTAAACAGAGTTTGAAAGCCGCGGATCCTATGGCGGCGATTACTCGGAAGGGACCAAAATATCGAGGAGAGAGTTTAGACGGAACAAGATGTCTAGGTAGAAACCTTGAAGAAAGCCATACCCAATCTCCGGGTTTGATGACAGGTGCTGGTGTGCGATGACGATCAGCGAAGTGTTTTCTCCTGTCCTGGGAATTTCGTAGAGCGATAACCGCGGAGCGGTGTCCTTGACGGATTTGTTCCGTTAGTTTATTTAGGTCTGGGAACTTAGTGTCAGACCTCTTCATAGTGGGAAAAGACGTTGGACTGAACCCAAAAGAGCACTGAAAAGGAGATGTATGAATGGCCGAATGGTAAGAGTTATTATACGCAAACTCAGCTAGGGGCAGGAGGTCCTTCCAATCGTCCTGAGCCGCCGAGATGTAACTTCTGAGGTATCCTTCTAATGTTTGATTTAGCCTTTCTGTTTGACCATTTGATTGGGGGGGTAGCCAGAACTAAGAGCCCTGGATACCCCCAGAAATCGACAAACTAGTTTCCAATATTGGGACGTGTACTGTGGACCTCTGTCCGAAATGATTGTTTCAGGTAAGCCATGAAGAGTAAAAACATGTCTGATGAAAATACGTGCCATTTGAGATGCAGAGGGTATCCCAACCCAAGGAACAAAATGTGCCAGTTTTGTCAAGGTGTCAATTGTGACCATAATAGTAGAATAGCCCTGAGACTGGGGCAGATCTACGATGAAGTCCGTGGATATTATTTGCCATGGACGGGAAGGCAAGGGCATTCTGACCAGTTCTCCCAATGGTGCTTGTCTAGGTATCTTATTTTGTAAGCACGTGGGACATGAATTCACATATTCCTTTGTGTCCCTTCGAACAGCAGGCCACCAAAAGAAACGTGAAACAAGATCCAATGTGGAGGTGAAGCCTTGATGTCCTGCTATCTTGGATTTATGGCACATGTCCAAAACCTCCTTCTGAAGAGGACGAGTCGGAATGTATGCCCTTTGTCCCATGAAATAACATCCATCCTCCTCTACCAGAACTGATCGGTTAGATAATGAAAGTGACTTCTTTGCAATGGAATCAGATTGAGCTCTAAGGCGAGACAGAAATTCTGGAGCTGCCACCAATCCCATGGTTAATGGTGGAAATATAGGTTCTGATCTGAAAGGATTGTCAATAGGATGGTCCTTGCGAGACAGGGCATCTGCTCTTAGATTCTCCCTTCCAGGAATAAATGAAAACGTAATCCTGAAGGGAGAGAAAAAGTGAGCCCATCTTGCCTGACGGCTGTTACAAGTTTGAGCATATTGAAGAATTCGGAGATTATGATGATCTGTCCTTACTTCGACCGAGAACTTGGCTCCTAAAAGTAAATGCCGCCATTCCTCAAAGGCACGCTTGATGGCGAGAAGTTCCTTCTCCAGGACCGTGTAGTTGATCTCAGAGGGCAAAAGAGTTTTGGAAAGAAATGCAACAGGTCTCTCCTGATCAAGGTCGTCCGGTTGTAGTAGGACGGCGCCTAAAGCATGTTGGGAGGCATCAGTCTCCACGATGAATCTTCGGTTCTGATTTGGCGTTAGAAGAATCGGTGCTGATGTAAATAACTTCTTAAGTCTGTCAAAGGCTTGATCAGTAGCTGCCGACCAGACAAACATGACTCCTTTCTTAAGAAGGTTGGTAAGTGGCTGAGTAAGTTTTGAGAATTCAGGTATGAATCTCCGATAGAAATTCGCGAACCCTATAAAGCGTTGAATTTCTTTAACAGACGTGGGTGTAGGCCAGTCTCGTACAGCCAAGACCTTTTCTGGGTCCATTGCTATCCCCTTGGCGGATAAAACGTATCCCAAGTAAGTAACTTTGGATTGATGAAATGAACACTTCTCAGGGTTGCAGAACAAATGATTTTGTTGTAGACGTCGAAGCACCTCTTGTACGTGTGGTATGTGGTCTTGTATGGAGGGGGAAAATATCAAAATGTCATCTAAGTACACCACCATACTGTGTAAGAGAAGGTCAGAGAAAAGATGGTCCATAAAGCGTTGGAAAATAGCAGGGGCGTTAGATAGCCCAAAAGGCATGACCCTGTACTGATAATGCCCAAACGGCGTTCTAAAAGTCGTCTTCCATTCGTCCCCGGGCTTTATCCGTATCAGGTGGTATGCTCCTTTTAAGTCCAACTTTGTATATATAGTAGCCCCTTTTACTGCTTCAAGAATGTCAGGGATAAGTGGCATGGGGTATTTGTCAGGCACAGTGATCTTGTTCAAACCGCGGAAGTCTATACAGGGACGTAATTCCTTAGAATTCTTCTTGGCTACAAAGAACAAAGAGGCGGCAGCTGGGGATGTAGATTCTGTTATCAGTCCATTCATCAAATTAGAGCGAAGATATACACGCAGCACCTCTTTTTCCATGTTAGACAGAATATACATACGTCCAAAGGCATCAAATCTATAGCACAGTCGTCTCTCCTGTGGGGAGGCAACTGGTTAAACTCCGAGGACAAAAATACGTCCTGAAAACTCTCGTAAACTTCAGGGAGGCCCGCGATCTGATTGAGAGAATGTACCCCTTTAGTATTATTTGAGGAAGGAGAAGATTCTATGGCGACCCTTTGGTGATTTCCTATGCAGTGTGTCAGACAGAATTCCGAACCAAGAAAGAAGGACCCAGCGGTCCAGTTGATAAACGGATTATGTTTCCTGAGCCAAGGTAATCCTAAGATTACCGGATGATGAGCTGCTCGTATTATATCTAGAGTTAGAATCTCCTGATGGGTAGAAATGGACATTTGGATTGCTGCGGTCTGATCTATGATGGGACCCGAGATCAGAGGGCTTCCATCCACACTTTCAACAGGAATAGGTTCCTCTTTAGGGGAACGTGGAATCTTTAAAGAAGCAGCCCAGTGGTCGTCCACGAAATTTCCCGCAGCACCACTATCAATAAGGGCCGGAACGTCTTGTAAGATGAGACTTCCTATCGTGAAGGAAACCTTTAATACCAACATATTGGTGGTTGAAAGGTTGGTGCAATAGAAAGAATGTGAAGTATGTGAGGAACCTTGATCAGACTTAGGTTCCCGGATCGTGGTTCCTCTTACGACCGGGCGTTGGCGTTTCCCGACCGCCGAACTGGAGCAATAGGACATTCTTGGACAGAGTGGGAGTTGGCGCCACAGTACATACACAGTCCCAGGCTTCGTCTGCGATTTCTCTCCTCGGGGCTCAAAGGTCCACGAGATGCAGATCCCAGTTGCATAGGTTCATCTGTTGGCGGGGGTTTAGAGGTTGAAGGGACAAAGGATGTTCTCGTGATCCTACCCTTCCTCCTTTCAGCCATCCTTTCCTTCATACGACAATCGATCTGCATCACTAGGGCGATGAACTCTGTGAGAGTGGTGGGACGTGGAACTCTGGAGACCTCATCCTTGAAATCTTCTGATAAACCCCTCCTAAATATTGTGACCTGCACATCATCCGACCATGTGGTCTCACTGGCCATTTGCTTAAATTTTGTGATATATGCCAATATGTCTAGATTGCCCTGCTTGAGATCCAAGAGATGTTCTTGTGAAGCAACCTTAATCTCCTGTCGCCCAAACATAGTACGAATGCTATTGCAGAAGGCTGTGTAGGAGTCCAATAATGGGTTATTATTTGTAACTAAAGGAGTAGCCCAAGCCAATGCGGGTCCTACCATCTGAGATACCATGTAGCCAACCCGATCCCGGTCCGTATGAAAAAAATGTTCTTTAAATGCGAATTGCACAGCACATGCCTCAAGGAACTCCTTCACCCTATGCGGGTTCCCATCAAATTGCCCACCCGGAAGAGGTCCGGGAGGAACCTCGGAACAATGGGGGATGCGAGATATAATAGCTTGTTGTGCAATCTGTTGAGACGCATGCTGCTGCTGCTGTCTCAAGGAGGTGTTGTCTTGTTTCAATTGCTGAACTTCATTAGTTAGGGATTGCACTGCAGCAATCAATTGTTGAATCTGTTGCTGCTGTGGATCCATCCTAGCCTTATAGTCAAAATGTATTCCCCACCAGGGGCAACTGAAAGTGAAAACAGCGACTCTTCTTCTTTCTGGCGTTGCTAACTGTTATGACTTTAAACAAAACTTCACTGTATCTCACTCAGAGGGACCCCGTGTGAGGATTACATAGAAACAAAAAGGTCTCTCACCTGGGAAATGGAACAATGATTGATGAGGATTCGAAGACAACGAATATCCAGGTGGAGATTGATGTCTATTTCGATCTTCCGATGACAATTAGAATTCCCCCCGAGAAACTCCCAGTGAACCGGCACAAAGGCCAGGGCAGAGGAAGGTTCCCAGGGAAACCCTCTTGGGGAATAAAACCCTGTGGAGCTGCTAGGGAACGTAGACTCCTTGAGAAGTCCCGTAGATGTAGGTTACGCTATCCCGGGAGTGTTGGAGATGACTGGTCGTGTCTTTAGAAGATCGGGGCCAGAGCAGTAATGCCAGGCCGGCTGATGAAAGATAGAGAGACAGAGTGATTAGTCTTAAGTTGCCTAGAAATCAGAAAGATTACCCCTGAAGCAGGAATCTTACCAAAGGATCAGTTGGTAACACGGCCTTGAAATGAGAATAGTAGGAGACCAGGAATGGACTAAGAGACTGGGCACGCTAGACAAAGCAGAGCAAGGCACAAGAATGGTAAACAAACAAATGAAATGAAAACTAGGAGCCACCTATAATCAAGGGGAAGACCTGAAGGCAATCTTACCGAGAATGACCAGAAACCCTCTCAATATTTAGGGGTAACAGATGTCCAGAAGGAATGAAGTCAAAGGGTGATGGATCACTAGGGAACCAAGCCGGTAGGAGACGGTGGCAGGAAGCAAATTCTTCAAAGGCGAGTAGCTTAGACAAGCTCAGAGAACCCACGAGACTGAAAGACCCCGAGACGTCGTAGCGTTTGCCAGCTCCTTGGAAAGTAACAACGCGTCCTTGTCCGGGATGTGCAGGTTGATAAGCCGTCGGTGTTCCGTCCCGGAAACATCGCAAAGCATGATGGGGCGCAACGACTAGACCGCTACACACACTGTAGCGATCCGCGAGGCCCGCCATGTTGGAATCAGGCATGTCAGTGCAACCCGCCATGTTGAAGTCAGGCATCGCACTGTGGGTAAAGCGAATAGTCGTGACACAGATGACTCAAATAGATGAGGATCATTTAGATTGTAGATAGACTTGCTTTCTGATTAGCACGTTATTCATATAGGTGGATGGCCTTTTGGAATACAAGAGGCCATGTCCACCTTCTGAAGGATCAACATCTACAATCAGGTGCATTTGATGTGATTTGTTTACAGGAAACCTGGCTTCAGGACGCACCAAGTCTTGATGGCTACATGACGTTTTGTACACCTGCCTACGGAGGCAACAGAGGTTGTCCAGCGGCAGGACGCTCACCTTTATTAATATCGTCTCCGGATTATCATTGCAAATCTGTGAGAGCCCAAACCACCTTATGCAAATTACTTTCCTGAAGGAAATCAAGGACTTAGATGTTCGACGCTATTTGATTCTTACCATTTATTGGAATCCGACTGCCATCTCTTCGATGAGTTTCCTGAATTCGGTTTTCCACACTTCTAGACAATTGGCCATGGCAATACAAACCCCATTATATAATTGTTGTGGGAGATCTGAATTACCCTTACATTAAGAACGGAAATGGCTCATTGTTGGGCACACGTGGTTTGCCCTCTCGGAGTCAAATCAGAGTTTTGGATTAGCTGAACCTAATAAAGAGCCAAGACTTTTACATTTTGAATGGCCAAACGAGGAGCGATTGTCCTTTCAAAACAATGTGGTCTAATGGCAACAGGGAAGTTGCTTGGATTATGTATTTGTATCATCCTTGTTACTACCGGATATTCTATCCTTTGAAATCATCCAGAAAACAGCTAGTGACCACTCGTTATTAAACCTTTGCTGGAAGGGCTGGTACAGTCCTCTACAACTGACAAGGATGACGCCCCTCGAACTTAATTAAGGAACAAATAGGTTGAGGATGTAGCGACGGGACATTGTATCCTTCTCCAATGAGTCCCTGAGAATGCTAGCGCAGGGCGACAATGTGAATTACTTCCTGCACCTCTTTGAATTTAAATCTAAATTGAAAAAAACTATTCTGATTTAGAGGACCCATCAGCATATGTTTGAGGAAAGACTAAAGAAGGAAAAAAAACAAATGCGGAAGTACATTAAATGTATACATCGAGGGCACATGGCCAACAGGATAATTCTGAACAAAAAACAGAAACAGTCCTATAAGAACTGGTTTGCCTTGCATAAAGCAGAAATGCTACATAAGGAAGCAGAATCCATGCTACTGGCCTTGATCAAAAAAGATGGGAGATCTATTTGGCAAATGCTGAATGGAGCGACAGGGAGGCAACCAACCCGTCTCCTAAATGCTCTGACAGAATGTAAGGCATAGGCAAGTGGGGAAGCGGAGCCGGAGGGGAAAGTGAAAGGGGGCAATTTATACAATTTTTTGCCGGATTAGGTCATCACAGACGAGGGAACCAATTTCATGTCCACCGTCTTACACCAGGTTTGTTAATGTTTGCAAATAAAGCAGCTGAAGACCTCAGTGTACCACCCCCCAAACAGATATACTGGTTTAGAGTTATAATCAAACTATTAAGAAAATATTAAGGACAGTAACCGGACCAGAGGGGAAGAATTGGGATCGCGTGATAACTCTGATCCTCATGGTGTTAAGAGATACGCTTCAATCCTCATCTGGCTTTTCCCCCTTTGAATTATTGTTCAGGAGACAATCTCATACAACCTTCAATTTGGTAAAGGAAGAATGGGAAACTACAGAAGAGATCTCCTTGACTGAATACACTGAGGAGATAAAGGAGCACCTAACCTCTCTACGATCGATGGCAGAGGCTCATCTAAGGCAAGCCCAGTTGTCCCAGGAGAAACCATATAATAAGGGAAGCCGCATCAGAACTTTTCAACCCGGTGATCAAGTACTGGTTCTTCTACCCACAAGCACCAATAAACTGCTAGCAAGATGGAGGGGACCCTATGTGTTCAAGGACGTTCTCGGTCCTGTTAATTATCGAGTGTAGCAATATGATCGAACACCCACGGAAAAAGTCTATCACGTAAACCTTTTTTAAAAATGGGTAGAACAACTCCCTATGGCCATCATTGACACGTTTGAGGCAGAGGAGTCCGAGCAAACCATAACCGAAACGCAGCACTGATTGGAAGACGTCCAGTAGGGAATTACCTAGTCATCCACAATGAAAACAGATCTGATGACCAGGCTGTCGCCATACGCGGGACATTCTCTTCTCTACCTGGGAGAACCAATCTAATCAAACTTTTTATTGAGACAAAACCAGGAACGATCATCCGGCTCAGACCTTATCGGATCCCAGAAGCCAGACGCCAAATAATAAGAAACGAAGCAGAGGATATGTTATGGTTAGACATTATTGAACCCTTGAATAGTATATGGTGTCCCCCAATAGTGCTTGTTCCAAAACTGGATGGCTCTATTCGATTTTGCATGGACTATCGACAACTGGATTCAGTGTCCCATTATGAGGCATATCCCTTGCCAAGAATGGATGCGTTATTGGAAAGACTTGGATCCGCCCACTTCATGAGCACCTTGGACCTCACAAAGGGTTATTGCCAAATCCCGTTACGAGGCCCAGATCAAGCAAAGACAGCCTTCCCCACGCCACAAGGGCTGTATCACTTCAAGGTCTTACTCTTTGGGTTACCCGGGGCACCAGTGACGTTCCAAAGACTGATGGACATAATACTAAGGCCCCATGATGGATACGCTGCAGCATGCCTCAATGTGTCATATATCGCCCATGGAAAGTATGGAGCAGATGGGCGATATGGAAGAAGGACTAGACTCCGAGTCACTGCAAGGTCCGGTCTAGTCTTTTTGTTGTACTACCTACAAGTACCTGAGAATGGAGAACACCTGTGCGTTGCAACTTTCTTGCTGCCTACGTGAGTTCACTACGCTTGTGCTCTGCCTCCAGTTGTTTCTCTGCGTTTCCCTTGCCTTCCTTCCCTGTTCATCTGCCTGTGTCTTTCCGTTACCGCTGTTCGCGGTTTCCCCCTCCCGTTTATTCCGCTTACCTGTTTGTTTCTGCTTCCGCTGTTGTGCCGCGCTCTGCGCTGCCTTCTAGTACTCACTCCTGCTTCAGCGTCTCACCTGCCATCAGACGCTCTTTGCTGGGAACACTTCTTTGTCCAAGTTCTTTGGAGTACTGAACTGTTTGTGCTGTTCCGCACTGGATCGTTATTTCCTTATCTACTACGAACACTTACCAGTGCATGCTGGTTATTGAAGTGCGGATGCACGCCGACAACTTCCTCTCTGGATGACTACAACTTACCCCTGCCAACTACAGCTACACAATCTTCCATGGTTTTTCGGCAAGGCTTTTCCCTGGTTTGGGGTGGGCTCCCCGGAGTCCCCGCTGCCGGGCTAATTGCTTATAGGCAAAGTGGCCTCCGGGGGAGCTCGCTCCTATCTCGTCAAACAGAAGAATAAGACCATCAGGACAAAGACAAAGACAGCCTGGAGGGAAAAGCCAGAAAGCTCATCCGACGAATCCGTAAAGACCCACACAGAATCATCAGGTGAGGAGTGGGCTAGTGGTAAGGAAAGTGTGAGTGATAAACCTACAGAATCTGAGACAATGATATCATGATCTACGGCAAGACGTGGGAAGACTATTTACAACACTTGCAGATGGTGGTTAGGGCTTTGTATGAGGCCGGATTGCACATTAATCCTATAAAAACGGTAATTGGAGCACAAGAAACTAAATACTTTGGACATCTAGTTGGAAGAGGCATCCTTCGGCCACAAATCTCAAAGGTTGAGACTATTCATAGAATTGTGACACCCTCCACCAGAAAACAGATTAGGGCATTTCGCAGTTTCGTTGGATATTACCGCAGATTTATACCTGGGTTCTCTACAATTGCAGTGCAGTTGATGGACATATTGAGACACAACGGATCTTCCGACTTGACCAACAATGAGGCTGCTCTGAAGGCCATGGAGACATTGAAACAAAGGATTGCCTCGGATCCCGTTCTGAGGTGCCCCGATTTTCAGAAGCACTTCTATCTCCAGACTGATGCGTCGGACCAGGAGTTGGGGGCCGTACTTTGACAGGATTATGACGGGGTCCTCAACGCAGTTTGTTTTGTGAGTCCCCATGAGTTATCCTACTCAACAATAGAGAATGAGTGCTTAGCTATTAAGTGGGTTGTTGCTTCACTTTGTATACTGACCATGCCCCTTTGCAAAGACTTGCATAAGGACACTCACCAGCGGGTCCCGAGATGGTTCCTGTCCTTGTAACCCTTCGACTTCCTTACCTTGCACCGGCCGGCCAGTTTTCAGTTGGTGGCCAATTACCTGTCCATATGCTCTCCCTTGCCCGATCGGCCTGGGTCGGTGGTGGGAATGTGTAAGGCAGAGGCAAGTGGGGAAGCCGAGCCGGGATGGGAAAGGGTTCGGTCACACGCTCCGAGGGAGGTTGGGTGGGAGAATAGGTGGGCGCCTTTGTCCGGAACAGGTGAAACAAACTGTCTTTCACCCCACCGACTCACCTCAAGGACACATCGACACGTCTCTCTCTGCCGCGACACAGCCGCCTGAGAGGGTACCTTATGACTGGCACTGCAGACACGTCTCCCATGCGAGGGATAGACACTACGCTGGAGCGGGCTGTTCGGGGGGCAGAGCTCAACCATATGCCACACTTGTTCGGCTCCGACGGACTCCAGGACAATGGGAGGCAGGTAGAAAGGGGAAGGACACACTCCGTGATAACAGGGCATGGCCCGGTGAGAGGGCACGGACGGCAGCTCTTATAGGAGGCGGGTCTCTGCTGATCCAGCCTATGAGGAGTTAGCTAAGCATGAGCAACTCTGATTGGTTGGGAGATAAGGAGGAAGTATGAAATAAAAGACTAGGAATTGACCAAGGTTGTGTGTTGACTCCTTACAGAACGTCGGACAGGAGGAAGAGAGAGGAACTGGATGGTGGGCCTATCCGGCCACAAAGGAATCGAAGGTTGATTGAAGGCTACCTTTACCCAACCAGAGAAAGACTTTGACAGCGAAGAAACTGCCAAGGGACATTTGTATAATTTTCTTGACTAAAGAACCAGAATTAAAGATATTATTTCTGCATCAATCCACGGCTTCTGTCTGTCTTTCACACAGAAGAAGCGTGGATGACATTCTACCAGCAATTATTCAGCCAAAAAGATACTCTCTTTGACTTGACATCATCTATCGCAAGCAAAGGGTGGTCATTTACGCTAGATCTTTTGGACGTGGAATGTCTAATCAAGAGAGCTAGCAACTCCAGAGCACCAGGTCAAGATGGCATTACAAACTTTATGATCAAGAAAGACCCAGAGTTTTGGATTCCATTGATGTTTGAGTTGTTTAAGAA
The DNA here is from genome assembly GCF_040938575.1 of Ambystoma mexicanum. Lineage (NCBI taxonomy): Eukaryota > Metazoa > Chordata > Amphibia > Caudata > Ambystomatidae > Ambystoma > Ambystoma mexicanum. The sequence goes on along the minus strand of NC_090922.1, from coordinate 1,027,413,707 downwards.
GATTACGAGAATGCGGACGATCCCAGACTCATGGAAATCTGCGATTATAGTACCTATATACAAACAAGGCAACAGAGTTGATCCGGCCGATCGCTTTGTTGGATTCTCTTGGTAAGTTGTTTGAAGGTTATCTGTTGAAAGAACTTCAAAAATGGATTAAAACTACAAACAGGGATCACCCGTTGCAAAAAGGATTTGTTAAAGGAGTTGGAACTGATCTAACCCTTTTCCTGATGAACATCATGAAAGAAGATTGATTGCGTCGATCGACAACTACTATGGGCAAAGATGAAGAGGTGGAACTTTCCTGTGGGCTTTCTGGAGGCTATCGAATCCCTGTACGAATAGACAAGTGTACAGATTCAGTTAAATGTCTAGGGCCTCCTGACAAGACCAATAGCGATGTTCGGAGGCCTTAAACAAGGCTGTCCCCTGGCACCAACACCATTTGATATATTCATTTCCGACCTGAAAGAGACATTGGATACAGCAAGAGTTTTTCTACCAAAAATAGGTGATCAATCTGTGAAGAGACTCTTGTTTGCAGACGATCTGGTCTTGATTGATCATACACCTATCAGTCTGCAGCGAAACCTGGATGCTCTTTATCAATACATGACTTCCAATGGTTTGACAATGAACTTAACAAAGACTACTATCATGATATTGGGATCTCGTGGTCCTGAGATCTACTACCAAGTTTAAATGGTATGTAAATAAGCAATCACTTGTAGAATTCCAACAAATGTTATATTTGGGGGGGTTTGATTAGTAACCGCAGGGTTGACTTGCCTCGACAAAGTTCTGAAGGCCAAGTTGAACACCCTGGTTGCTCAGGGAAGGCTGATTCATAGGAGATGGAGCAAATTCTTGCTGTTGCTGTTGCTATCCTTTTATAAAGCAAAAGTCACCCCAGTATTAACCTATGGGGCTGAAAGTTTCCATTTACCCCTCGAAAAATAAGGCACATGCTAGAGAGAGTGTTCTGGAGAAAGCTACTGAAGTTCCCCAACCTGATCTGAACACCGCTCATCTATTTTGAGTTCGGTTTGATCTGCTTGCAAGCTAGAACTTTATGAAAATCTCCAAGATGGGTGAAGTCGACTATCTGGTTGACATGGGTGTTCCTGGGGTAGCCCTTCAAGTCTTCCATGTCAACAGGCTCAAGCCTTTCCACAGAAAATTAGAAGTTTTGTGCCTCTTGCTAGCTTCAGAGCAAGAAGAGGATGAGAGTGAGCCCCTTCCTGATTTGCTGCATAGCAACCCTCAGAATGGCTCAGTGGAAGGAGTGCAACTCTTTCCAGATCGTACACCAGAGCAGCAGCGGACCTGCAGGGCTTCGCTCCAGCAATATGGCCCTCTGTTCTCCGTGACGCCAGGCCTCACCCCATGGTGCAGGCACAATATTGACACTGGTGACAGTATACCTGTCAAACACAGATGCTACAGGATGTCAGACACTGTTAAGAACAACATCCGTGCAGAGTTTGCCAAGATGTTGGACTTGGGTGTCATTGAACTCTCAACCAGCCCATGGCCCAGCCCAGTTGTCCTTGTCCCCAAGCCAAGTCCCAGGCAGGTACCAATGATTGGAGGTTCTGTGTGGACGTGTTGACTACAGAGAAGTCAATGCAGTCACCAAGACTGATGCACACCCATTGCCAAGGGCTGATGAGCTTGTGGACAAGATAGGTGTTGCCAAGCTTGTGAGCACCTTTGACTTCACCTCCGGCTATTGGCAAATAGCTTTGACTGACCAAGCCAAAGGGAAAACGGCTTTGTCAACATCAAAAGGGCTCCACCATTTTAAGTTAGGCCTTTTGGGTTGAAGAAAGCCATGCCACCTTCCAAAGGTTAGTCAATCATGCTGTCACTGGGCTGGAAGCCTTTTGTGTGGTCTACCTGGACAACATTGCTGTCTACCGTTACACCTGGAAAGAGCATTTGACACACTTGGATAAGGTGCTGCAGGCCATGAAAAGGGCCAACCTAACTTTCAAGGCAACCAAGTGCCAGATAGCACAGGGCAAGGTTAACTACTCGAATCGAGTTAAGAGTTTTTTTGGGCCTCACTGGGTACTACAGAAACCTAATGGCAGACTATGGCACCATAGCTGCCCCTCACACAGCTCTGACATAACCAAACAGCCTAAGAAGGTTCATTGGATGGAGTGAAGACTGTCAAAGACCTCTGATGGCTTGAAGAAAAGTCTGTGTAGGGCACCTGTCTTGTGCGCCCCTGACTTTCGAAACCTCTTTATTGTTCAAACTGATGCCTGTGACACTGGAATTGGAGTTGTCCCAGTTAGACAATAAAGGGAGACACCATCCCATCATTTTCATCAGTAGACAACTCAAGGGTAGGGCGCTGTTTTAGTATAATTTGGGCACTTCTGTGTTTTAGACCTTACCTTAAAGGGTCTGCCTTGAAGGTCCAAACTGACCATAAGCTCTTAAAGTGTCTTATGCAGATGAAGGGTGAAAACCCCAAACTGCTCAGGTGGTCCTCAGGTGGTCCATTAGCCTGCAAGGGATAGACTTCACTATTGAGCATAGGCCACGGAAGAGTCATGCCAATGCAGATGGCCTTTCCAGAAGGTATGCTGACATCTGAATGTGGTTAACAATCTTGCGGGAGATTAGTTGCTCTAACCTAAGTCTGGGGGGGGGTGTATGTGAGGCTGGAAATGCCTTATGGAGGGACAGGGCCCCATAGTCCTTGTCCTAGCACTTCTCTGTGTGTGTTTTCTCTGTTTTCTGCCACTGAGGTACTGCCTGGACCTCTGGCAGTGCAGCCCTTCATGTTTTCCTTTTGGTGAACAGCATCCATGGGAAACCCTTATGGCACCCATTGTTGGGGGTACACCCTTGTACCCCTTATGTGTGTTTCTGGGCCCCTGTGTGTTGCCCACAGAGCAGGGTATGGGCTGGTGGAAGGTACATGCTAACTTGGCAGTGGCTCTGAGTGTCAATCAATGGATTCCTGCAGGAAGGCAAGATGGCCCCTGTGGTCTCTTGGTTTCTATGACGTTTTACCTTGTATCCCAAAGTCCCGGGAAGCCCTGACTCTGTCCCTTTCTCCTGACTGGCTGTTGAGTGGAAATACCATGTATGGCTCCTGGGCTTCCTCCTGTCAGACTGACTGGAGGCTTCCTAGAGGCTGTTTGCTGTGGGTACACCCCAGGGGTGAGACCTGTGTGAATGGAGTCTGAAGTGAACTCACATTCTGTGTTATGGATGTCTGGTTTCTGTGTGTGACACAATGACTGAGACAGCCCTGACTGAAACTGAAATGAATGCAGTGTAGAGTGCTGAAAGTCCGGTTACTTACTCCAATCCACATTCTTTGTTATGGGTGTCTGGGTGGGGTGAATGGCCTGAATGCCTGTGAGCCTGTTGGGCTACCTGCCTGAATGAATGCCCTTCTATGTGATTGGTTGACTGAGCCTGGCTCAGCCTGAGTGAATGGGAACCAATGTGTAAAACGGGGGACCTCTCACTCATAAATTTGTTCAGATGCTGAAGTCAAAGCTGAAGCAAGAAGAAGCTGTTCCTTGAAGCCCTGCTGGAGGAGAAGTCTGCTGCTGCATTTTCTTCGTGTAATCCAAATGCTGCTGTGTTCTTCCAGAGAAGACCTGCAAAGGAGACGTCTCCCCGGGCTACGAGGGACGTGTGGGGGTGCCGACCCAGAAGGGGTCTTCATGAGTCCTGAAGAGGAGTGTCCGGACATCTTAAGTCGAAGTCCATTGGTTTCACTCAGGTTCTGGATGTGCATTTCATGACCACTGCAAGCCGTTGCTATCTACTGCCCAGAAGAGGGGGTACCCTTGCATAGAGAAGCTGGACACCTGGAGCTGTGAAAGTTCCAAACTGCCTAAGAACATTTCAAGGGACATCCTTGCCATCATCACTGACCACTTTTTCCCGTCAGAGAGAGTCCAGAGTTGCTGAGTGCTTAGGAAGGTCCGTCGGTGGTTTTCCCACCACCAGAAGTTAACAAAGACATCCTAAGGGTCTAGATGTGGTACATTTCTGTGATTGAGTCCTGGTTACCAGAAGCTGTCCAGAGATCTGTGCTGTGGCTGCAGCCCCAAAGAACCAAAAGGTGGAAAACCACTATATTCCGAAACCCGACACCAAAAGTGACCTATGAACCGGTCGCTGCCTGAAGACATCATAGGGTCCTAGTGGTCTTCCTCTCATCCGCCAAATCTTTAAGGAGCCCAGAGCAAGTTTCATCTTCACAGGACTTCTACAGTCGGAGAAATCGCCGACCAAAGGAGAGCACCGCAAATAGTAAAACTGCTGCACTACAGAAAGACTTTGGTTCACTTTTTCTTGTGGAATCAGCATCCCAATGGCTCCTTCTTCCAAGGGGGGGGACCATCCTCTGAGGAAATCATGGAGTGAAACTGAGAAACTCTGCTACTTCACCTGCGAAGGCACCAAAGGTACTGTGACAAGGAAGAGCATCTTTTAGCCTCCGGAGTTGTCGAGGGGTCCCAGATTCATCTTGGATCCTGTTCTCCTGTGGCCTCCCAGGTACTTTGGGGTGGTATAACCTTTTAAAGAAAGCAGGTTATTGAACATTATTGGGCTGGGATGTAAAAGATAAGTTGCTCCCTAATGTTTCCATTACAGGTTGGCCAGGTGGGGCGGTGGGATCTTCACACAGAATTGTATAGCTAGTCTAAAAAAAGCATTCTGCCACTGTTCACAACTAACCCGCCTTTCAAATGGATTGTGTCCCCCCCACGTATTCCTTATCTTATGATATTTCCAATATCCAGTTTAGCTGCTTCGGAAATGGTTTTTCACCAGAGGGCGCTGCGCAACGATGCCTGTCGACTCGATGTCCCTCGGAGGCCTCCGTCTCGATGTCGACGTCATCAAAGGCAAATATAGCATGCGCAGTGTCTGTTGGCTTCATTTCGGTTTTTCTGCATTAATGCTTCAGATACGGTACGCTTGGTTTCTTTGTGAAAGAAATCTTTGAGAAATCATCGAAAATGGCTTCGTCATTGGCGTCTTCTACTCTGAATTCAGGTTGCCAAGAAGTGCTGTGACTGTGGTTCCAAGATGTCCGTAACGGACCCCCACAGAATATGCTTGTGGTGTCTGGGATCCGCTCATCCTTCATCGGAGCGTGAGGACTGCCTATTCATGACGTTGAAAGCCATGAGAGGGCGCAGAGGGAAACCTGTGACAGGTAGGGCCCATAAATCACCATCACCCCTGCGGAAAAGACAGACTTCGGATAAGTCGAGAACTGTTTCCCCTCACTGTAAAAAAAAAAAGTAAGTGATGCCGATCACGAAGTGGTTCCCACCATTCGTCATCATCAAGACACTTGAAGAAACGGCGCCATAGGTCACCATCTTCGACGTCTTCGAGTTCCTCTCTGGAACGGGTTGTATGCCCAACAAAAATAGCCTCCCCAGCTGAGCGGGAAGAGTTTAGACTCAAAATGATGAAAGTATTTGAGAATGCGGCCTCGACCCCCTTGAGTACTGTCAAAAGCCATGCTCAGGTCGAAAGACCTGATGAGCATAAACCTGTGTGCCTTCGGGCCCGGCAGGCAAAACTCCTCTAGTCGAGAAAAGTCCCTTTGAGGACTGAGTCGTCGACGCATCGGTGCCGAAAGACACGTCATCGACACCAGCGGCACCAAACGCCCAGCAAAAGTCATTGATGCATCGGGCTTCGAGCTCCTCGATGCTACATGCGTCAAAGTTGTCAATGCAGGCATCGAAATCCTCAGCATCAACCGTATCGACAATTTCGGCACCTTTGTCGACGAATATCATGACACCACCGGGTATCATTGAGAAAACATATACCTAGGGCTGACTTTTTCAAGTCTCTTTCTTCGATTTGTGAGGACGCAGGTCCATCATCAAATGAATCAAGACCTTTTGGCCTCCAATATGGTACGTCATCAGTCTCTGAGGCCCTAATTTCTGAAGAATCCAGAATAAAGGTCTTTCAGGAGTGCCTACATGATGCTAGTGGTTTGGACACCTCACCAGAGGTAGAGTTTGGCAGATCAGATCCATATGATCATTCAGAAGTTACCTATAGGCAGTTAATGTCAAGCGTAGTTGAGTACATGGGATGGACTAGGCCAAGTCCAGTTTTCGAACAAGATGCCCTGACCGACATTCTGGACAGGTGACCTTGTTTAGACCCAATTGTTCCATTCCATGCAGCTTTAGAAAAGTACGTGACTACCAATTGGGAGGCGCCTGAATTGAATCCGGCAGTCAACAAGAAACTGACTTCCAAATACAGGCTGTCAAGCAGTGATCCCTATTATTTGTCAAAACACCCAACTCCCAAGAGTCTGGTGGTACAAGCTGCCACCTCAACCACTAGACAAAATGCCTACCCTACTATCCCTCCTGAATGGGATGATCTAGCCAAAAATGTGTTTTTGGCTGGAAGTATGGCACTGCAGTCAACAACTGTCACATGCATGTTGGCTAGGTTCACTGATACCCTTTGAGAGTGTATATCCATGGTAGCTGACCATATCCCCCAAGGGGAAGAACAAGACGGGTTTTTGAACATAGTCAAGGATAGAAAGGACGCTATGTGTGAATTCCTCCAGACTGGTCTTGACTCCGCTGACAGGATCAGCAGAGCAATGGCGGCTAGTACAATTATGCACAGGTTTGCCTGGTTGAGGAAGTCCGGATTGGCTATAATCAAGACTGCTTAACATGCCCCTTGACGGCACACATTTGTTCGCTAGCAAGACTGATGAAAGTCTGGAGAAACTGCAAACTTCAAAGACAGCAGTCAAATCCCTTGGTGCTGCGATTAGACAACCTCCAAATTGCCCCTCAGGTACACCCTGGAGGGGTAGGTCCTTTTGTCACTATTCCACATTTGGAAGATGCAGAGTCAGAAGTCAGTTCAAAGAGGCCAAAGAAGATTCCCCCATGGTGGACGGGAAAGAGGTACTAAGACCGCCTCAGCAGCAGCTACTTTGCCATCAACCACTGCGTCAGCCGGCCCAAAACCTCTCTGAGGACTTAGTTCACAAGATTGCAGTGGGAGGCAGACTGTCGCAGCATCTGACATAATGGCAGTCTATTACTTGTATATAATAATCTTGTCTGTATATCTTGTATATAACCATGTATGTTGACTACCTGTATGTATATTAACCTAAGTTGCGCCCGGATGCCCTTGGGCCTGATGGTGCGCGTTACAAATAAACAAAATACAAATACAAAATACTTCAGATTCATGGGCATTGGAAACATTTGCCCAGGGTTACTGCCTTCCTTTTATTATTTTTTTAAAAAATTTTTTGTTTATGGTTTATAAAAACCTTTACAAAACACATTACATACAAATCTTATTAGCTAAAACCAAACATCAAATTCACTTAAAAACATCTTAAAAAAAAGAGAACATAACGTCTCTCCGCAAGAGAGATTCAACTAGCTCTAATCAATAATACAACATGGCGAAAAAGATACTGATAATTACACACACAAAAAATCGATTTCCTTGATCGTGGTTGAGTGGTAATTCCATCTTTAATGATTATGTGCAAAATACGCAACGTGCAATTCTTCAAAATGATTCATTAACAGTGCATCAAGTTCATGAAGTGCTTCGTAGATCAGCCCGAATGAGCAATTTAGGATGGGATTGACATGTAATCCTTTACATTGGTCTTATTTCATTTAGTTATAAAATGCACTAAACATTCTTTGTGCAAAATGTACAATATACAAGTTATTAAAAGGTCAGACAATAGTTGGGCTATGTCGACTTGATTTCTGGTTTTAGGGGTAATATGGATTTCATCAGGGGCTCCACCCATGACCAGTCTTTTATAGTTCCAGCCATCATTAGGAATTGTGTGTTACTTCTTTTCTCATCTACTATGCCTCCAGATCTTGAGTTAATTTGACGCTCTTCCTATGCATCATCAGATCCTGAAAATTCAGAAATTCCAAAGAATCTGCTTCAGTTCCAAAGGAATGCAGTTCATAACCCAACTCCAATAGATCAATAGATCGGTTCTATGGAGCCGTATACGTTTGTGAATAATCGCAGATAAGTAACTGAGCAGTCTAATTATTAGCACGAAGAGAGAAATCCTGTCAAAGTCTCTTGAAAGGAGATTTCTTAGTGCAGGAATTTGATTGATTACCTCTAGAATTACAGGGCGATTCATACAGGTGTTTCCAAGCATTGACCTATCTCCTACCCAACCAATTATATTAACGGGGGTAAAAGCATTTTCATGGGGAAGAGAGTCATCCTGTCGTTTGCCCCTTTTGGGAGAGAGCACAACATGGAGTGCTCTTTTCCATTCCACGGAGTTGTTCACTGCATCATCGCCAACATCCTGCATCACCGAGATATTAACATTTGGGACGGGGGTGACATTAGTATCCCCAGGGGCAGAGCCCACAATTATAGAATTTAGAGTCTGGGCTGTTATCGAACCTTCATAAAGAGCTTCTCTCAGGGTCCTGAGTAAAGGGATATGAGGGGCAGTATCCGCAGGGGAGTTGGAAGTGTTACCCTTGGTACCACCAGGGAAAAGGATAGAAGACAATCCTCTGATTGCTTCCGCCCTTATTTTATCATAGGGCAGACTTAGCGTGGAATTCAAACCAAGAGAGTTCACTATATTAGGCTTCAATTTCTCTGCACAACAGGCCTCAGCATAGGACATTGGATTCAACATTGTGTTCGACGAAGCTCGGCCTGCAAGATTTAAACCATCCTGAGTGGCAATCGACGGACAAAGAACAGGTTTGATGACCACATGCTTACAACCTTCAATTGGAAAGAATCTAGATAATAGTGGTTGAGAAGCTTCAGGTTTGGACATTAACTTTGTGGGAGAATTACCATGTATTAAATTGACTGGGGTGGAAAAGACACAAGCAACACTTTGCACCCCTTTTTTTTGTTAATTCACCTCCTTTTTTCTTTGAAATTGGTGCCATGGTTGTTTGGTCTGGAACTTTAGACTGAGGAATTTTATTTTTTAGCTGGAGATGTGAATGACTTTCCTCACTTAATTGAGTCAAATCAATATTTTCATCTTCACTGCTAATGGCCAAGATGTTTTTGATGTCTACATTATGGGATTTAATTGCAGAAGGAGACATATTTTTGTTTTCTTGGTTTGTGGGTCCAAGGACTTTTTCCTGTAAACCCTCCGCTTTTCTGCTCTCATCTGTTTACTACGACGTAACAAATTTGCAACTGTACCATGAGACTTCCGTTCATCCGATTCAATCAACTCAATAATATCCGTTAGAGCCGTAGGGCTATTCATTAAACCTGCTTCTTCAAGGGTTAGGGGTCTTTTTCCATCATGGTTATCATAACTCCCAAACTCCTCCCTGGACATTCCCTCTCCTAATCGCAAATGAATTTGCGCTTTAATATCCTTTAGGTATGAATCATGGCTTTCATTTCCTGGGAAAGACCCGACACAGTAGCCAGGAAGGGAACAACATCAGCTTGATTAGCTGATTTATCTGTTAAATCCCCTTCATGTATAGGAGTGCAGACGGCCGGTTCATCTGGTACTGTGGCGGGAATTCCCGATGTGCTAGTCTGCGTTGATTGATTAGTAGAAAAGGGTGTGGGCTCTGTTTTACAATGGGAATAGTTTTTTTCATATCATCCCGAAATTCATTGTCCAATTGTCTACACGTTTCTCTCGCCATGATGAAGCCCTCAATATGGTAAATTTTGGATAACATATGAGCAATGGAGACCTTGATTTCCCTTATTTCCAAATGTGTTACATCGTGGCCCTTCTCGAGGAGATCAAGTATTTTAATAATTACTGCAAATGAGTACGAATCATCGGGGGCCTGAGAAGAAGTTTGCCCCGAAATCCGCGGAGCATTTGGCCCATTAGAAACATTGGATGGTGAATTAGACACAGAGCCCTTATTCTCCACTAGTTCGATACTAGCAAGATCAGAAGAAGGTGATGAATTCAGTGGACCCGCATCGACTCCCCCTAAGCTGTTATCATTATGAATTGGGGAAAGCTTGTTAGAGGGGGATACACAGGAAGAGGAGTATATGGTGGCAAGAGCCCCGGAGATTGCATCCCAGAATCATTGAGGCGGAAGTGATTCTTGGTGACTTTACTGTCTGATTGTCTCTTGAATAGAGACTGACTTCATCTACCGCCTTTAGGAAGAACCCATGTGGAGTGGTCGTGCCAAGGGAGAGCCTGGCACGTTTGTCCAATTCCTCAATCACTACTGGGCCCAAAATGGAAAAATCGTTATGGCATCAAAGTGCATATCCATGGAATTTAAAGATTGTGAAGTACAGTCTTGTTGTGGGTCATTCACCGCCTTAATACCCAACATAGTTTTTATTACAGGAAGTCCTGAGGAAGGGACTGCTCCACAAACAGAGTGTGAACTTGAGCCACAGCACTGTGGAGATTGGACAGCCCACTCAGGGGCTCTATCTCTCAACCCAGTAAACCTTCTTCTATGGAAACCTTTTCACTAGCTGTGTTATCCAATAGACCAGATTGTGCGGAAACAGCCTGCTCGTCCTGGCCGATTACTTGTTCCGTTGCTTGAGGTAGGGCCCTGGGGGCAGGTACATTATTTGTGGTGCTGTTCACTATTGATGGTTCAATGCATCTCCCGCTACGCAACACAGCACCACCCACCATATTATCTAAGAGTAGTGGGTGAGATTGAGTAATAACGAATATTGAAGGCCAGTATTATGGAACAATGTTTTAAGGAAAGACTTTGCCGTTGTTAAAGTGCTGCAGAAAGTAATAGTGATGATACTCTGAACGCCAAATGCTTTTAGGTAGAATTACAATAGCAAAGGAATATTAAACACGCACTTACGCCTCCAGCCTCCCAGCCTAACATCACAACAGCAGATACACTTCTCAGCACTTCCAGATGCGCGTGCACCGTGCTTTTGAGAAGTTACTGGCAGGTGGAGGGCCGGGCTTTAGCACGCTCAGAGAGGCTGTGAAGCAAGAAAAAAGAAAAAAGAATAACGTAAGCAGCGTGAAAAGGGAACTCGGAACCCTATCCGGTAGATACCAAATCTAAAGACACATGACACTGCATAAGTCCCTGCATAAGTCCCAAAAAGTCCCAAGAGTATAATTACTGGTAGTTGAAGTTCTAGTAGGTGTTCCGTGTGGCGTTTTGCCGCAAAATGATGAGAGACTGCTGCTGCTTGAGCATACAGCAGTCCATGTACGAGGCGCACGGTGCAGAAGAAACGGGGGACAAACAGTGTACCTGGTCGCACAGCACAACAGCAGATAAACTTCCCAGCACTTCCGGATGCCTGGCAGCACTTTGTTGACCATCTGCAGATGGCCACCAAATTCCAGAGTACCCAGCATCTCCCAGCCTTCGACTTTCTAAGGTTGCTCGACCTCATGGCATCCTGCATTCTTCTGGTGCCAGAGGCTCATCTGAGAATGAGATCTCTCAAATGGGCTCTCAGGACTCAGTGGTCCCAATTCTCAGGAAGGTATTCAGACCTTCTTCAGAATCTGAGCAGAGTCTCACAGGACCTTCGGTGGTGGGCCTGCCAGGAGAACATTCTAAAAGGAGAACCTTTTTGGCAACCATGGCCAGAGATAACAGTAGTGACGGCCGCTCACTCATGGGGTGGGGAGCCCACGCCAACGATCTGACAATCAGAGGTCGTTGATCTCCATCGGAGTCCAAACTACACATCATCCTTTTTTGGAGCTGAGTGCAATCAGACTAGCGTTGAAAGCATTTCTGCCCTCTGTCCGGGGAAACAATGTCCTGATAATGACGGACAACACAGTGGCCATGTACTACCTCAACAAAAGAGGAGGTGTAGGGTCACGACCACTGTGCAGAGAGGCAATGTAGCTCTGGTACTGGGCAATCCGTAAAGGGATCTCCCTATCAGAATTTCTCCTAGTCGAAGTGGAGAATACGGCGGCGGACACTCTGGGCAGGCAGAGCATAGTCTCATACGAGTGGGAACTAGCTCAGAAAGTCTTTCAAGAGATCTTCACCCTTTGGGGAACCCCTCAAGTGGATCTGTTCGCAACCAGTGTCAACCTGAAGTGTGAACTGTTTTGGTCCAGGGAATTTCCTCCAAGAGGAGCTCTAGGGGACACGTTTGTAGTGGACTAGGCATTTCGATTCCTGTACACTTTTCCTCCAGTCCCTGTCATTCCTCACATGATCAGGAGGTTGAGAAAGTTTGGTAAATCCATGATCCTAATTGCACCGGATTGGGCCAGGACAACATGGTACCCGGACCTTCTGGACATGTCCATCTGCCCTCCAATATGTCTTCCACAAAGAGAGGAGGACCTTCTCTCGCGAGAGGAGGGTCGGGTTCTCCATCCAGAGATCAAGACACTCTGCCTCCACGCATGGTTTCTGAGAGGCTGAGATACAAGGATTGAGACCTCCCAGATGATGTTATGGAGATTTTGCTTTAGGCCAGGAGGCCAGCAACTAAGTCTCTATACCGCTGCTGTTGGAACAAATTCTGCAGCTGGTGTTGAGATAAGAATGTTGATCCGTTTACATGTAATACACCTATGGTATTATCCTTTTTGTTACACTTCGCTAATCTGGGGTTCCAGACTGGTACTATTAAAGGATATCTTGGGGTGCTTTCTATATTTAAGCGAACTTCAGAGGAGGTATTTTACTTCAAAATTCCTCTAATAATACACTTCTTAAAAGGATTGACAAGTCCCGGTATGAGATTTCAACTTGGTGTTGTAATTCATGATGTGTGTTCCTTTCGAGCCTATACACTCCGGTCCTTTGAGACTGCTAACCTTAAAAACCATCTTCTTAGTAGCCATTACATCTGCTGAAGGGTGAGTGAACTTCAGGCCTTATCCTGCAAGCCTCCATACACTATTATTTATAAGGACAACGGGGTCCTTAAGGTGAAACCCAACTTTTTACCAAAAATTGTATTTGAATTACATCCGACTATGTACTTAACATTACCATCATTTTACCCCTGCACCCTTGGAAGGAAGAGGAGAGGCTACATAGGCTTGATCCTAAATGTGCACTAAGCTTCTATATCACCAGGATGGCGTAAATAACACAAGATGACCAACTGTTTGTTTGGCCACAAGTTGGGTATGGCTATCACTAAACAGACATTCTCCAGATGGATAATACTGGCAGTGTCTGAATGCTACAGGTTGGCGGGAAAAGATCCTCCAGAAGGCCTTCGGGCTCATTCGACCAGAGGCATGGCGACTTCCTCTTCATTACAAAGGGGAGTACCAATAAAAGAAATGTGTGCGACTGCCACCTGGTCGTCCATACATACTTTCACCAAACATTACAGTTTGGATTCTTCTTCAGGCTGGGAATGCTTATTTAGTAAGGCTGTGTTGCATTCTGTGCACACAGACCCATGACAACTATTAAATTTTCATGAAAAATTCTGACACTATGTCCTCCAGAAATACTAGAAACTGCTTTGGGAGTCTATCATAAGATAAGAAATACGTGAGAGGACACAATCCATTTGAAGAACAAGTTACTTACCCCTGGTAACGTTCTTTCAACTGGATGTTCCACCCACGTATTCCTCATCGACCCTCCCAACCTACACTGCAGTAGAATTTCCTTTGCTATTGCAGTCTGCGCTCTCTCAGGAGGAGTAACTGTCAGGTATGGGATAGATCCTACATTCATAAAAACGGAACTGAAGCCAACGGAAACTGCACATGCTACATATGCCTTTGGTGAAGTCGACATCAAACCATAGGCCTCCGAGGGACATTGAGTCGACCGGCATCGACGCTCAGCACCCTCTTCTGAAAAAAGATTTCCGAAGCAGCTAAACTGGATATTGGAAATATCATAAGATAAGGAATACGTGAGAGGAACATCCAGTTGAAAGAATGTTACAAGGGGTAAGTAACTTGTTCTTTCTTCCCAAGTCTATGCTGATAAACCTCACTTAACAATTCACATGCCTATTTAAACTGGCTGCAGTCTGTGCATCTATTACTGAATTTAAGTATTGTGTGGTACCACATTTGCCATTCTTTGAATAAGTATTTACAAGTATATATATTTCTGATTTTTATTTTATATAAAGAAACTGTGTTATCAACTAACATAGTGTGTGGGCATTTCTTTGTGGGGGATTGGGGACTACCTGTACTTAAGAACTTGCCTGGATCATCTCCTGAGAGCTTTAGTCTTGGTTGCTCATCCATCCTACCATATAGATTACCCTGGCTGGGGTTGCTCTGTGGCTTTGTCCCAACCATATAGAGTCCTGAAGTACAGATGCACCCCTCCAGTCTTTACAGGGAGGGAAGGGACCGAGAAAGATCACCTAAACCAGAAAATATTCAACAGAGCTCAATCCAAACGTGTGTCCTGGCCTGACAAGGCGTCTAGCCAGCAATTCTTGGCAAAGGGCTGCATAGATGCCCAGGTAGGTGCTTGGCAGATGTTTAAGACAGGGACACCTCTTGTGAGGCAAATGTGGCCACCAGGCACTTTCTGGGAAGAGCCATAAGGCCCTCTGACATTTCTATTCCTGTTAGGCTGCAGCACTCAGAAATATATACCACAACCATCCAGGCAAAGTTTCATTAGAGACCTCTTTGCCTACCTTGGCCTGGGCAAAAAAGAGAAACAACTAATCCTTCTCTTGAATTCTCATGTTCTGCAAACATAGAAACCGAGCGCCCTTTTCAGGTCCAGGTGGGGGACTCTCTCCTACGCCTTGGATAGGCGAGTTTAAGATAGAAAACTGGCAGATGAATTTTATGAGAGATGAAACTCAGATTCCACGTTGGTCTAAAAAGTTTGTTTTACCCTTAGTGCTACTTTTTCTTTTGTGAACGTTGTGAAAAATTATGGTGTGAAACATTTGAAGATTAGGCTTGCCACGGACTCACTGCCCTTGCGGATATGATGGTTACCAAGAAAATCATCTTAAGTGTTAATATTCTTAGGGTACAGGAATGGAAATACTCAACAGGAACTGCCATAAGAAAGGTCAATATTGCACTTAGGTCCCACATTGGAACAATAAACTGGTGTGGAGGTCGCTCATTAGCTAAACCCCCTAAATGATGAAAAAAGATGCCTGCGCAGGAGTTCTTTAAAGAATATATATATATATATGTATTGTGTTGTATTGTATGTATTTATATAGCGCACTGAGCCCTGAGGCAACTGGGTACGTTTCTTAGTACATATTTACTGTTACAGGCATGGTAATTCACATAATCAACAAAACATAAGATCACGTAATTTACAAACAAGGAAAGGGTCAGTTTAAATCACACAGAGCATAGAGTATAAAAAGTATGTACAGTTAGGGGGGAGCACATTCACAGAAGGACAGCTTTGAGAGGATCGGCATAGATATGGATTAGTTTTCATTTAGAGAGAGCCAGGATTTGGCCTAATTAGGGAATTTGTGGATGGATGGTTCTAGCCTGATGTTGGTTGGTAGCGTATTCCAGGTTTCGGCAGCGAGGACTGGGAAGCTTTTATCCCTGCTTTTTGAGGTTTGTACCTTGGAATGGTGAGGTAGTTAGAGTGGGAAGATCTGGTTTGTCTTGGTGATGTGTGGAGTTTGAATTTGTCGCAGAGGTATTTAGGTGCCCGATTGTGTATGAGGTAGAGAGTCTTGAATTTGATTCTTTGGTTAATGGAGAGCCAGTGAATGCTGCGTCTCAACACAGAGATGTGCAGTTTTCTAGGGAAGTTGGTGGCTGCTCTTAATGCATTGTTTTGATAGATCTTTAGTTTGTTTAGGTTTTGCTGACTTGTGCCTAGGTAAAGTGCATTGCAATAGTCTAGCTTTGTTAGTACACATGCTCTGGCCAGGTTGATGCAATTTTCATTTGTCGGGAAAGGTCTGCAAGCATTGATGAGTTTGCATGTATAAGCAGTGGTGGAAGCTGTTGCATTTATTTGTTTATCTAGCGAGATGGTGGAGTCAATGTACATGCCTAGACTTTTGACGTCTTTAGAGACTTTGATGGTGTTGCTGTCAATGTTTTGTTTATTCATTTGTATTTATTTGAATATTTAGTTCAGAACGCGTTTGCCAAACCGCTGAAGAAATGAATAAAGACGCTACATTAATGCTAGATACAATGAGGTTAGATTCAGATTGCAGACAATGTGAAGTTGGTGGCACAATCAGTTATTTGAGAGGGCAGAAAGAAGATGAGTTTTCAGATTGGTTTGGAAAATATGTAAGGAGGAGGAGGAGCGGACAGAGAAAGGAACAGAGTTCCAGTGCTTGGGGCAAGAAGAGTAAAAGAACAGAAACTGGACAAGTGCAGGGAGGATTAGGGACTGAGAGTAACAGCTGGTTCTGGGAACACAAGGAGCAGGGGAGAGTACAGGGATATTAAGGAGGAGAGATGGAGAGGAGCAATACCATGGATGCATTTGTTGACAACTGAGTTAAAGTGAGCAAATATATGTGAGTCAAAATGGTGAAGTGGTGTAGCTAGCAGAGAGTGGAGATAAATGGGATGAGAGGGACGGATGAGTTACAGAGGGAGTGGAAGGGATCCAGATGATTGGCAGGAAGACCAAGATGGACAGCAGAGCAATAATCAATCCAGGAGAAAACAAGGGAAGTGATGAGAAGCTTAGTAGCATGAATAGAGAAATATAGGACGGGTGCTGCAGATGTTGAATAGAAAGAAGCGACAGGAGCAGGTAGTGTTTGAAATATGAAGAGAGAAAGATAGAGAAGGGTCAAAAGTGATGCCTGAGCTGCGGACAGAGGAAGAGAAAGGGAGAGAGGGAAAGGGGAAAGAAAGGGAAGGGGGAGAAGGGAGAGAGAAAAAAGAAAAGCTCAGTTTTTGAGGGCTTGAGATGGAGGAAGTGGGAGGACATCCAGAGTTGTATAGCAAAAAGGCAGTTTGCGAAAGTGGAATGAAGTGTGTCGGAAAAGGTGAAAAATATGCGTGTGTCGTCAGCATAGAAGCAATAGGAAAGTTTCTAAGAGGATATGAGAGTAGAGAGAGGAATAGTATAGAGGGAGAAGAGGAGAAGGAATGTTAAACTCCTACCACTGCTGTGAAGTAGAGGACTTCTGTAGAACTGTGCCTTGCATTTTCCTTTAGGTGATGAGTCCTCTTAAGAGCCATTATCCTCATAGTTTCTCTGGGAGTGACAATGTTTCTTTTTTGAAGAGGAAGAGGAGCAATGATGTGACTCGCTTCCAGAGAGGGCCTTTTCCTGTGCTCGCTCTTCTTATTGTATCTTCTGCTTTCTTCTTTATCTGTAGTCTGGGATCTCTCCAGCTCCTCTGTGCCCAACATGTTTCTCCCCCCGCTGCAGAATCTCAGGTACATTTGGATAAAGTAGTACTCGGGGAGTTAGAGGGAGGATGAGAGCTGCCTTTGTAAAGGGCAGTGAAAATCTTTTCTGCCAGTTCGTAGACAGCTCTTGGGTGCATAGCCTGGCAAGTAAGTGTAACCTGTGGTCAGCCCCGAGGCACTAAAGGCACTCTCCCTGAGGGTTTTACAGAGATTTTGGCTCTGTGGTCCTTACAGGGTTTGAAGCACAAAGCCTTCGAAGAACTGGGCATGGCACAGTAAATATTGAATCTCTGATATGATGTGTTCCAAAAACAATAATGTGCGGAGCACACGGGGAAACAAATCTGAGGTTGAGGTTTGTAGCATGCTCCATGCTGTCACTATGAGCCAGCTGTTACTCCCAGTGCTATGGAGATGAGGCACCAATGAAAGCCAGCATAGAGCCAAGCACTGGTGGCTGAAAGATTTATGAAAATCTGCCACTGGGAATAGATCTAAAATGAACAGATTTAAGATGAGGAATTTGTGGGTGGATGCGACATCCATTAGAAGTATTTTTTCTATGCCTACTTCCTTCTCCTGCCTCTCCCCCCACCATTCTCTCTGTCCCTACACCTCTGACTGAAGTACCACAACCCTGTACTCCACATTAGAAAACCTTCAAAGGCAGAGATAGTCTCCACCTGGCGACTCTCAACGCCTGCTCAGCCAACAAACACTCTGCCGACAGCTGCCTCCTTCTTGAAGACACCAACCTTGACATTCTCGCACACACTGAGGTTCAATGCCAATTGGTCATCTCTCCCTCCTCCACCTTGACCATTGCTACCATTTACCGGGCTCTAGGCGCTACCTCCCTGTTCCTCTCTGAATGGGCTGACTTCTGGTCCTCCTTTCTCTCAACCTCCTCCAACCTGCTGCTCCTGGGTGACTTTAACATCCAATTGGCTCAGCATCCACTTTCTTCACTGACCTCTGCACTTCTCTATCCCTCTCCATTTTCCCTTCTGGCCCAACCCACTCTGCTGGTCACTTTGGACTCCTTCATCCACTTTGACCTCCCTCTCTCATCTCTGCTGTTCTCTCTTGGTCTGACCACTCTCTTCTCTCCTCCCACCTGGTTACCTATGGCCTTTTGACCACTCCTGCAGAAGCCCTGCCAACTTTGTTCACCAACATCTGTCCAATGAAACGAGTGTCTGCTGCTGCCTTCTCCTCCACCTTCACCCCCCCCTTGCCCTCCCAACTCAGATGCTACCACTGACTGTGCCCTCAGCAACTTCTACCTATCCATCACCAACACCCTTGACATGCGGATCTGCCTGAAACCCGCCTCTAAGTGTAACTCTTGGTATGACTCAGAACTCGCAGACTTGAAACTAAAGTGTAGAGCTGCAGAACAGAAGTGGCAAACCTCAGGTTCACCCTCTAACAAACTGGCCTGCTGCCTGCTCCAAAGGCAATACAGACTCTCTATCCGTGCCAAGAAAAGGGCCCACATTCAGGCACGGATATCTGGTGCTGCGAACAACACAGCTGAACTGTTCAAAATCTGCATAAAACTTGCCAACCTTTCTGCAGTATCCTCCTCCCCTACTCCTTCTCAGGCCCTCTGCAATGCACTTGCCACTCACTTAACCACAAAAATTCAGGACATCCTGAACAGCCCTGCCACTCACTCTCCCAACCCATCCCTCACCCCCCTGCCTCCCCTGCCCACTCACCCTCCTCCTTCCTCCTTCTCCTCTTTCGCCCCTGTCTACCACAAGGAGTCACCAGAGTTGTCCGCTCCATTAAGGTATATTCGAAACAGGTTTCCCCTTACTCATCCAGCACCATCAAGGACAACATGTCCTCTCGCCCCTTCACTTGCTGATCTCTGTAACCATTCCTTTGCTACAAGCTCTTTCCCCCCCTTCCTCAAGCACTCCCTTGTGCACCCGCTCCTAAAAAATACATCAGCAGACCCCTTCTGTCCAGCCAACTCTCTCCCCATCTCCATCACCCCCTTCCTAGGGAAACTGCTGGAAAAGTTGGCCCTGTCCCAACTCAACTCCCACACTCAAATTGTGGTCCATGACCATCAATCTGGATTCCGAGCATCCAGACGCATGGAAACTGCTTGCATCCCTGGCTTCCAACTCCCCTGCTGTCCTCATCCTTCTTGATCTCTCCTCTGCATTTGACACGGTCAACCACTCCATCCTCATACAAAGGCTCCATGACACCCTTGGTATCTTGGAGCTGGCACTGGACTGGCTGACATCCTTCCTAACTGACCGCTCCTCCCAAGTCATCCTGGGTACCTTCTCCTCTCCTTCTTCCTTCCAGAGACGTCTTTATGCGAGGGCAAAAGGGGCACTTGCCCAGTGCCCCCACTTTGGAGGGGGCCCCCACAAGGCTGCCTGATCTAAAGTAAGATTCCATTGTTTACCAGACTTAAATAGCACACGCCAGGAGATTTTATGGCATGCTGCTGAGGTGCTAAACCTATTGCCTGTCTGTTTTGACAAGTACATTCTGCCTTGATCAATTAATCATGTAATGCTTTCTATGTTCACAGTGGAATACATCGTTTGTGTGTTCCGTATGGGACGGCTTCTGTGGTGTCCTTTAATTCTTGTGGGAATTACGTTGATCATGTGCAATACCCAAAGTTGAAATCCATATTGATACATTGAGTGTCACAATGGTACAGAAGTTAGCACAGTGTGTTAAGCACTCATTGCAGAGATATGCGTTCATATGAAAGATTAGAAGAGCACTCCAGCAAGGCTGGCTGAAGCTTTCCGATGTCTGAAGTTTATAAGCCTACCTGCATATGTACTTGGTTTTACAGCATAAGAGGTGCTATTATCAGCAATGGTCCTGCACCAGATAGGGATTGCTATCAAAACTAACATGCCATTCATATGGTGAAGTTCTAGAAATTGGTTTGTTCAGATGGGGCATTCTAAAAGCTAGGCAATCCCCTCCAAAGATGAGCATAAACGATTAGTCCAAGAGGTGAATAAAAGACTGTGGAACCAAAGTGTTCATGCTTGTATCCTGGCTTTTTCAGCAGACGATTTTGTGATCCTGGTCAAATCATATATGTCTTGCTTTACTGTGCTGTCTTCTGTGAGGTTTTCCTTCTTGCATGCTGGTGGCATCGTATAGCTCATTACTTGATCTTTCTTCTTATGTAGGTCATTTGAGTGGAAGGGGTGGTAGACAGGAGAGAACGGACCAGATGTTGTAGGCCTTGGGCAAGCATATTTTAAGGTCTGCTTGTTTGACACAAAAAACATTTTGCTTTTTGTATAAAAGTCAAAGGTTTTTTTGCACGTTTATGAATGACAATTTCACAAGCCATTGTTTTGGAAGTATTTCAATCTTAAAAGTACAAAAGACATAACTAGATTAAATCTGTTAAATCACATTGATTGGTAAATCATTCCCATTTTGCTTAACACCCTTCTGTAAGATCTTGGATTTAAAAATGGTCAGGTTTGGAAATGTGATTTGTGTACTTTGCAAGTCAGTGGTAAAAGCTGGAAAAGAAAGTGTTCAAATGCAGTAATTTCAGAGTTGGTACAAATCCCAGCTTCACCCCTTAAGCAATGTGTGATCCTGGGCATCTCATTTAATCTTGTATTGCCTAACCTCTCAGAATTGCCAGTCCCTAAACCTTTAAGAATTGTCTGCCCTTCAGAGTGATTTCCTTCTCAGGGTATGATCTTCATAAAAGCCTCACTCATGGTTTCACTGGCTATAGGATTGCTTTCACTATAATAGTTAGCATTGATATACTGCACACCGCAGACACTTGTTCCCTTAATCTCTAATGACGACACTATTTGAAAACCATGTCCCACTTCTAATCTCAGTCTGTCTGGATAGAGACACCTTCCTGGTAGCTTCTAATCTGCATTCACTATCAATGCTATGCTATTTGTAGCTTTCTCCTTCCTTACAAATGTTCTACTCTATCCATGCTTGAACACTTTTGCATTCTCTGAGGCAGCTAATGTGAGTTCTCTGCCTATTCTGGGCTACATGTACCTTTTATATACATTCCTGCATTAATACTACAGGCTGCATACCTTCCCAGATGATATTGATAAAAAGTATCCTGTTTCTATACTAGAAGAGAAGTAACCTTCATAGATTGCTAATGTTGGCCTTCATGTGCTACTTGTTTATCATTCTGATTAGAGCAAGACTGAAGAGGATAAGGGGTCTTAAATGGAGTAAACATGCTTATTTTTAATGCTGCGAGGTGGCATATCTACCTATAGGTTATGCTCACAGCGGGGGAGAGAGATGGGGTACCACCAGATATTCTTGATCAATTAATTCCTTTGGTTTGGTGGAGGGGGCCCCAAAGATGTCCATGCCCAGGGCCCCAAAAATGCTTAAGATGGCCCTGCCTCCTTCTCCACCTGTGGCGTCCCCCGGGGCTCTATTGTCTCGCCTTGGCTTTTTAACATCTACCTTACTCTGCTGGCACGCCTCATCTCCTCCTTCTCCCCCAACTTCCAGTATTAAGCTGAAGATACACAACTCTTTTTCAAAATTCCTACTGACCCCCTTGCACCTTCCATCATCCCTGACTGCCTTTCTGCCATCCAGGCCTGGTGCACTTCCAATGTTCTCTGTCTCAATGCCAGCAAAATGGAGATCCTTCGTATTGGGAACCCTGCACTCGACTTCTTCCCTTCACTCTGGCCTCCTTCCATGGGCTCTCCCCGTGCTCCCTCCGTGGAAGCCAGAAACCTCTGAGTCATCTTCGACTCCTCTCTCTGCTTCCTCCCTCACACTCAGGACATTGCCAACAATCCCACTTTCAGCTCTTCCTTCTCAAAGGAATTCTACCTTTTCTCATCTTCCCCCAGACGCTCATTGTTACCCATGCCCTGTTTCTCTCTAGGCTTGACTATTGCAATAGCCTCCTCCTGAATCTACCTTCTTCCTCCATGCGAGCCCTCCAGCTAATCCAGAACAGGGCTGCAAGACTTATCCTTGGCCTCAAGACCACAGACAGCATCTCTTCTGCCCTACAAAGTCTTCATTGGCTCCTGGTTGCTTCACGGATTAAATTCAAATCCCTCTGTATCATCCAGAAGGCCGTCTGGGGCCGCGGAACACTCTATCTGCAACTCTCTTTCTAAATATTCCCCCTCTAGACCTTTACGCTCCTCTGGCACCAACTCTACGTGTGTAAAGCGTTTTGCTAAACCGAGGACGGGTGGTCGATCTCTTTCCTCAGCTGGCTCCCTTCTCTGGAACAGCGTCCTCCTCCCTCTTCGTCTTGAGCAGGACTTTGTTAAAGATCCTCAAGACCTTTCTCTTCACCTCTTTCTTCCCTCCCTTTCTCCTCTGCTAAGCTCACAGTTTCTTGGTTGATGTTCATGGCCCTTATGCATCCTCAGGGCCCTGACCTCCCACACCGAATCACTTCAGCTTCTGTCTGTCCTCAGCACTTGCCTAGGCTCACCCTCCATCCTTGGAGGATTGCACTTACCTTTCATTGCACTTCACCTGTTGCTCACCCATGGGCACCCAGCACCTATCCCATTCCCTCTCCCTTCTGCACTTGCACGTTCTGAACACTCACAAAGCATAGTAGGTTCGTTTTCTCCTCCCCACTGTTCTTATATGTATTTTTAATGTATTGTAATTTGTTTCTCATCCCTTGTCCCCTCCCTGTGGGCACTTTCAAACAGTATTTACTTCTTGTATAAGCGCCCTAACAAGCAAACAATAAATAAATACATTTGCAATGTTGTGTGTGCAAACACAATTTGGCCAAATGAAACGAAAAATACAATGTAATGCATCACAAAAGAGGAACACATATCCTAGCACGAATCGGTAGTGAAACAAAATAAGTACTTTAAAACCGCATTTAACAAATGTTTCACCAACTTAAACACCTCCATTGGCACTTAGATTTCGCGGCTACTGTAACAGGGTTTCTAGCAGGATGCATTGTTCATGCCTGACAAAGAAGCTGACTGACGCCAGGGCTCTTCTCATAAATGTAGCTTCACTAGTGTGATAACAATCATGCAAAGCTCGTTCTAACCGGACCTAAAAAGGTCCAAATGAGATGGGTTGGTGACTGTCTGAAATGCTGTTTGTTTGAAGTTCCCTTCTGAACCCGGTTTTCCAAACATGCTAATCTATGAAAGATACCAACGTTGTGTAGTTGTAGGCAAGTAACTTTTTCATTACACTTTTGCTGCTGTGACCAACGAGGAATGATGTTTTGCACAAGTCTCTAGTCTCTATTGAATTGTGACTTTACCTCGTTCCTAGAAAATCAGCTGTGTGTTGAATCCTTTTGTTAATTTGGAGGCATCCAGTATTGAACTCGAACTTCCGAAAAATTACCTCAGTAGATGTTTCAACCAATATATGCATTATTGATATATGATATTTAACACAATTGTCCCCATCAGGGAAACCGGAGGCACAAGTGGTCTTGAACATAGACCTTTTTTTCTTTTTAAATGTTCATTGTAAAAATTGCCATGCAAGTAAATCAATAAAAAAAAAATAACCACTTCTGAAATTATATTTTTTGTATTATTTATTTTACTCTTTATCTTTGTTGAATGCAAAAGTAGATTTAGTACTTTGCAAGTGCTACTTTACATATGTTCCGAATTATTAACATTGATGGTAGCTGTTTAAGTCCAAACTTGCCCTCCATCTCACCATAAAAGAATACATTCACATATTGTGTTCCCTGCACTGTAGGCACCAGGTAGCCTTTTATTTATGTGGTTCTATGTCATTTCATTGACACCTGTTTTTACGACGGGTGTTTTTCCCCGCAGAATTTTTTCCGCTAAATCTTTTCTAATTTATTTTGATTTTTTTTGGGGGTGGGATGTTCCCTGCCAATCCCCCTGTCATTTACCTATTTGTGTTATTCCCTACCCCCCCCAACCCTTTATATGCCCTTTCCCACCACCCCAATTTTTTTTCGAAAAGTTCTTTTTGCCAAAACCTCAGCGGAAAAACACCCGTCGTAAGAACGGGTGTTGATGAAAGTACGTTGTGTCATTTCGACACCCAGGTCATCAATCTGAGGACCAAAAAAGCATCCGTTGTCTGCAAATTGGTGGCCACGTTTTATACAAATTAGATCTGGCCCCCAGGTGCACCAAACCAGATTTAGAACATTTAATGTATTTGTTCCTGTAGAAATCCATATATACTAAAGAACGATCACCAATGATCTTCTTCGTCAATGTGTGCATTGCTTTTGTGCTGCTGCGGATGCTACATTGCAGAACTCCCTTAAGATATAGCATGTGCCTGCATGATCATTATTACACACCGGGGACCTTGCAATCTGCCTAGATCAGACATGTGAAATGCATTATCTTTTCTTTCAGCCAAAAAGAAAGATGAGGAACCTTCAGCTGCTGCGCCTGAGGATACCCCAGGTAAGTGTCCAATGCACATAATGATGCGCAGTTGATTTTGACAGCATGTGAACATTAAATATTCACTGAATGATAGTTTGTCGCGTGCGCAAGTCGCTTGGAAGGAATATATTGTTTTTATTTCCAAACAGTGTAAAGTGTTACATTGACGTTGATTAACAGAACGTCAGGCGTGATAAGGTGCAATGAAACTGCATATGGCATGAGAGGGACAGATGGGCCTTCGGCTGCCTCTGAAGACGGGTGAGAAAGTTTGTTTTCCACCGTCCTTGGTACAACTGTATGGACAGGATGTAGGAAGCATAGCCAGCAGTCAGACAGAAGAGGTTGGTAGAGTTTTTTTTTAAAAAAAAAAACATAACCATACTCTCAAGAGAGGGTTTCCACTAAAATCCAGTCTAGCAAAGAACCAGAGACAAGCATTAGGGCCCAAAAGGGAACACTTACCAACCCCGTGAGACAACCCTGTTCTGTAGCATACTCTATACTCTCTCAAAAGAGTGCTCTGCTTCACCAAACGGACCTCTACTCCAGCATTGGTGTTCGGCATGTGTGCCTGGAAATGTCTTTGATGTGTCATCCATCTGGTAAATATCTCTGATATTCACTTAGCTGCTGCAGCTTTGATGTACATTCACTTTACCTGGTGAAGCCACAGCACCGGGAGACCAGCCATTACTTACTGCCTGAGGTCACACGACGTCCTAAATATTCCCTTGAAATCATTTCCTGCTAACCGCAATGTCCACTGACACCATGTTACTCACCGCTCCGTAAACGGGTCAGGAAGATAGATAGATGACCTTGTAGAAGATATGTACACAGGAATCGATATTCAGCCTCCAATTCCAGCTCCCCTGAGTACATTACTCAGGCTCCCTCAAAGAGGGGCTCTTCTTTACAATGTACCTCTCTGCTGTTTCTATTGGAACAGGCAGAGGTGTCAGTTTAATAAAAGAGCGGGGAGAACACACACCGCCAATACCAATGCTGCAAAGGAATACAAAGATATTAGACAGTGCTGAGAAAACAAGTAAGCAATCAAGCACAGTTTTCCCCTGGATGGACCTACAAGTAAAGACGTAAACCCAAATGAGTGAATTAATCTAATGGATTCTTCCTGTAGATAGTTTTTAGCCAAAACTACAGACCTGAATTCTCAAGGGTTAACAATTTCCAGGATTGGAGAAAACGACAGGAACAAATAATAAACAGGTAAGTTAGTACAGGGAAGTAAACCCGGGCGGCACGAGGGTCGCGCTAGAGCCGGGTTCGTGCAGGATCAGGAGAGCGTCAATATGCACTTTGAAAATAAGTTTGTTGAGTGTTGTAGTTCAATGAATGTCCCAAATCCAGTAGAGAGTATTACCAACAAAGCAGTAGGTAAATGAGGTACAATAGTCAAAGATGGCGCTGGCAGAAATAGCAGAAAACAAACACAGTTGGTTACCTGAAACACACGCTTCCCAAACGAGGGTTGGAGCAACTGAGGTGTTCCGAGTAACTGCTGACGAATGAGTTGCAAAGACAGCAGGAGCAGGGAAGGACAATCCAAATAACGTTTCACATCAAATACCAGAAGATCATGACAATGATAAGGACGAAGAGAAGGCAGTCCAGGGGCAGTCCGGGTCGATACTGTAGCGGTCTATAAGAAGTGGCAATGGAATAGGAGACGTAACAATCCAAAGGTTCAGGCGTGGATCGGAACCAGGAGATCTAGTCGGGATTTCGTGACAAGATTTCACGAAGGAAAACGGATGTATCCGCAAATAGTAAGAAACACTAATTAGCAGCAACAAGCCCTCTGGAAGACGGCAGTTTTAAACCCGTAAGGGGGGCATGCCTTGTTGTACGTCCTTCACGTACCAGACGTGTCAGCTGACACGGGTTCCGCCATAGCTTGTACAGACGCCATGGCAACCTGTATCTGCTCCACAAAGGAGCCTGTGAATGGGACGTACTCCGCAGGGAAGTTTTTCCCTGCCGAAGTGTAACACACCAGCACTAACAGGCACCAGGATCACCACTGCAAGGAGACAACAGCATTGAAAATATCTGACTGCACATGCATTGCCAGGAACTTGTAGCATTCTTCTAATTTGCCTATCTTCCATGCTATACTATTGTCCAAAGGTCTGCTTTAAAGTGTTACCTTTTCCTAACGTTTAACTCTTGGTTAGTGTTCTTTATTTGCTTGTTAACAACTGTTATGCACATTAACTGGGATGTGCAGGTAAAATGGACACCTAAAAGGAGAGCTCCCGGCCTCTGTGACGCCTTCCCATTCTTCTCAAAATATCACCATGGCATGATCGCACAAGCATGAAGGAATGAAATAGCGTATGGCCAAATGATTACAGGAAATAATCAATGTGGAGGGAATAAATACTGAAGCCCCCTGGTACGGCCCATTTTGATGTGAGTCCTTGAATGCGAACGCATGCTGCTCCAAGGACCTAATCAACAGCTGTATGGAATCAGCTTACAAATGGAAGGAAACAAATGCTACTGAGTGACAACCCCAACGTTGAAGTAAGAGACTAGTATCAAGGCGTGATACTCTGGCCCTACAGGAAATTGTGCACCTGCACATCTGGAAATTCGACTTTACCAGGCCTCTAGCCTGAGAGAAAATATTACACCTGTGCTGCTGCAGTTCAGTCAACCAGTTTAAAGCAGGGGTCTTCGACCTTTGGATGAGATGTTTTGGACTACAACGCCCATCATCCATTGTCGGTATAATTAATGGTTCAGAAATCGTGGGTTTTGCAGCCCATCTGGAGAGCTGCAGGTCGCAGGCCCCTGGGTATAAAGGGTAGCGCAAAGTGCAAATAAAGGAAACGGTCGCGAAGGAGAGTATTACTATTTGCAGTTGCTAGCATGCAGAGAGAGTCTGGATAGTAAGGAGGCAGAACCCAGGAATGGCCCAAGTGAGTGGGTGACACATGCGACATACCCGTGAATCTGAAGAGGAGATCTGGCCATCAGGACTGTGAGTGCAGACCCCGTAGGGAGCACTGGGGGATTGCTAGGAGTCAAGGTGCCAAAGCGGCGTGAGCTGTGCCTGGGCCCTGAAGACAGTGGCTTGCATGCCTGTAGGTCCGAGTTAAGATGATGGCCTGTTGCTGCACACATCTTGGCGATCCCTTGAGGGGGAACTGTTGAACAGCTGATAGCCTCTGCATAAGATGAAGAGTGACTACCTTTGCTGTGAGGCATTCTTTCTACTGGTCACATCGAATGAGAGTCCAGAGCAGACATCTAAGAATCTGGGTAAAAATCAGTTCATTGAACCTGCATCCATTGAATTGAATAGCATCAAACATAATAACCTTGAAAGTTTAAAATAAATAATAAATATAGTACAGGAGCATGTAGAAAAACGTGCTCCGTGGCAGTTTTAGTGAGGAAGAGGTGGAACTGGTGTTGTACCCTCAAAAACTATAGTTTTGATAGTTTCAAAGGTGTGACCAGGTGGTGCGTGGCATGCATTATTCATGATGTTATCAGGATGGCCAACAATTAAGTACATATAATCTTTATTATCTCTCTAAATATTTTAAAATATGGTCCACAATTAAAATAGGATAACCATTAATTTGATATTTTATTTCTATCGTGCTCGTACACAAGTGTTTCAGAGCGCGGCAAGGGAGGGGAACAGGGGAGAACAAAACAGCGATCTTACTAGGCCCAGTGACATAGAAAACGCGCAAGTTTGAGAGGGGGAGGGGAAAAGTGTATGGAAGGGGGAGAAGTGGAAAGTGTGAAGCAGAGGAGAAACAGATAAATAACAATAAATAAATAATAAAGGCAACAAACAGTTTTAGTGCAGCCAGCAATTTGCAAGTGCTAGGTTTAAGGCAGCAGACAGGGTAGGTCTGATAAGTGCAGGAAGAAAAAAGGGGGCGCTGTATGGGTACAGATACAGACCCCAGTGCAAGGGGTGGCCCGGAGGCAGTGCGGCATGGTGGCAGGATGAGCAGGTACCTGGGCCTGGAGGACAGAGGGTGGCCAGGTGCACGGTGCCAAGAGAGAACAGATCAGCAGGGGAGAGGGGAGCGAAGGCAGAAGAAAAGAGGAAGGTATTGAGGTGCTTCCGGAACCGGAGATGGTTCTCCTCAAGTTTTAGAGTGGCAGGGAGGCTGTTCCAGAGGGAGGCCCCAGCCAAAGACAGAGATCTACCCTCAGCTCGTTCTTTGAAAAACAACTGACCCTGAGGGAGTTGGAGGTAGAGGAGCGAAGAGCTCAAGAGGGGAGGTATTTGCGGAGGGATAGCTGAAGGTATTTTGGACCCAGGCCCCAGAAAGACTTCTGGACAATGGAGAGGGTTTTGAATTTAATCCTTGCATCCACTGGGAGCCAATGGATGGAGAGATTTCAGAGCTGGAGAGATACAATCTCATGGCTTGAGGCCAAGGATAAGTCTTGCAGTCCTGTTCTGGATTAGTTGCAGAGGGCGGAGAGTAGAGGCAGGTAGATTTAGAAAGAGGCTGTTACAATAGTCCAAGCTAGAGAGAACCAGAGCTTGGGATACCATGAGCTTCTGGGGGAAGGAGAGGAAAGGCAAAGTACCTCTGAGGAGGTGCAGTCAGAAATTTGACTTTTTAGAGACCTCAGAGATTTGAGCGGAGAAGGAAAGGATGGAGTCAAAGATGACCCCGAGGTTCTTAGCCTCGCAGGTGGGGGTAGGAGAAGGGCCAAGGGAGCCCGGCCAGAGAGTGAGGGGAAAGGATAGTGAAGGTGGGCCGATGAGGAGGATCTTCGTCTTGCTGGCATTCAGACAAAGATCATTGGCGGCACAGCAGTTAGGCAATCGGAGATGAGAGAGGGAGAGGAGGTGGCAGAGGGCAGCCTGAAAATGAGTTGTGTCGTCAGCGTAGCACAGGAAATTTAAGCAGAAAGTGGCAATGCAGTGGGCAAGAGTTGCCAGGTATTGGTTGAAAAGCCAGGGCGAGAGGTTAGACCCCTGGGGAACACCACAGGTAGAGAGGAAGATAGATGAAAGGAAGGACCCAAGTTGGACCTGGGAGGGTCGATCTGAGAGGAAAGAGGTCCGCCAGGCCAGAGGCTGATCAGTGATACCCAGGTTTTCACAGAGACAGTTGAGCAGGATGGTATGGTTGACAGTGTCGAAGGCAGAAGAGAGATCGAGGAGGATGAGGACAGAGGGAATGTTAGAGTCAAGGTTGGAGAGCAGATCTTCACAGATGTTCAGGAGAGCAGTTTCCATGCTTCTGGCAGCTCTGAAGTCAGACTGGTGGTCATGGAGAAAGCCAACAGAATTGGAATGAAGGTTAAGCTGAGAGATGGCCAACTTTTCCAGGAGTTTGCCAAGAAAGGGAGTAATGGAAATTGGGCGATAGCTGGACAAGAATGATCAGCTGTGGGTTTCTTGAGAAGAGGATGCACAAAGGAGTGCTTCAGAGGGGAGGGGGAAGGATCCCGAGGCAAAGGAGTGGTTGCAAAAATCAGCAAGGGCCGGAACAAGGGTATCAATGTGGTCCTTGATGGTTTTAGAGGAACAGGGATGAACCTGTTTTGACGAGGCTTTCATAGATTGGACTTGTCTAGCGACCTCGTCAGGGGAGAAAAGAGGAAAGGACGAGAAGCATGATGGGGGGTGGCTAAAGTAGGGTCAGCAAGCACAGATGGGGAGGGGAGAAGAGGGGTGTGGGTGGCAAGGGTGGACAGGATGTCCTGGGTTTTTGAAATGAAGTGGGAGGCAAGAGCATTGCAAAGAGCCTGAGAGGCAACAGGAGGGGTAGAGACTGCGGCAGGGTTGGCCAGCTCCTTGCAGATTTTAAAGAGTTTGGCCGAGTTGTTAGATGCCGCAGAGACACAATCTTGAATGTGGACTCTCTTCTTGGTGAGTATAGAGAGTCGGTATTGCCTTCATAGCAGGCGACAGGCCAGTTTGTCAGAGGATGAACAGGAAGTCCTCCATTTCCTCTCAGCCGCCCTACACTTACGTTTAAGTGTAGCTAGGTCAGTCATACCAGGAATTGCACTTGGCTTTGGACTTCAAACGGACTCATGACAGGGGAAAGAGCATCAAGCGTATCAGAAATTGAAGAGTAGATCAGAGACAGGGCTGTGTCAGGATGTGAGACAGCCAAAAGTGGAGGGGGGAGAGAAAGTGGCGGCAAAAGCCTCAACTGACACACGCTTCATGGGCCAGATGTCCGAGAAGGTAGGTGGCAGTTTTGGGGTAGGCTTGGCTTGGGGGGAAGAGAGGGAGAGATGAGATGACAGGAGAGGAGGGAGTGATCGCTCCAGGAGAGAGGAGTGGTCAGAAGGATGGAGAGGGGGAGGTCAGAGGAGATCAAGACATCGAGTGTGTGCCCTGCAGAGTGAATCGGGACAGAGGGGAGGATGGACAGGGAGTGGGAGTCGCAGAGGTCACAGAAGAGTACAGAGGAGGAGCAAGGAGAGTCTAAATGTATATTGAGGTCACAGAGGAGGAGGAGTTGAGTGGTAGAGGCCAGGAGGGAGGAGGGGAGGTCTGCCCACTCAGAGAGAAATGAGGTGATTTGACCAGGAGGCCGGTGGATGGTAACCACAGTAAGAGAATGGATAGGTGAGAGAGAAAGCCTACAGACAAGGCATTCAAAAGAGGAGTAGGTCTGAGTCGGAATGATAGAGGCAGGAATCCACTCAGGAAAGATCAGGGCTACCCCCCCACACCGGACCGGGAGGATATGGGTGCTGAGAGGATCTTGTAGCCATCAGGGAGGAGCGTGTCAAAGCTCGTGACAGAGCTGGCCGTGAACCATGTCTCAGTAAGACCAAGGACATCGAGGTCTAGTTCTTCAAGGAGGTGGCAGATGTCAGAGGAGTGTTTTACAGCAGAGCGAGAGTTGAGAGTGGCAATATGAAGGAGGTTGCCAGCCTTAAAGACCTTCTGGGGAGGGGTTCAGATCAGAGGTGCGCCCTGCGGAGGAGAAAGAGCCCTAGGATGGATAGAGGAGAAATAGGAGAGAGAGGGCAAGGTAGCCAAGGGGGAAGAGGAGGGGACAGCAGGAGATGAGAGGAAATTGATGATGCGAGGGATGCGCCTATCAAAAGAGATTGGCTTGAGGGCCTTGGACCATGACAGTGCCATCTAGGTAGACATTAATGATGACTTTAGAGGAATCGAAGGAAGCCATGAGAACTTCCCAGCGAGTGCCACCATTAATGGGAGAGGAGGAGATAGGGCAGAGCACAGAGACCATATGAGGAGTCCATAGATCTGGCGAAGGAACGACAAAGAGGATGTCGGTGAGGGTCTGTCTGGCGGAAGCATTGGAGTAGGTGTCAGCGATAGGAAGACCAGGGTTAGCGGCCAAGATATCCTTTTTGAATTTCTTCCTACCAGACTTAGTGAGAAGGGAGGGATAGTCAATGGAGAAGCACTAAAAGATAGGAGAAACAGAAAGCGCCATTGGGGTGGAAGCGAGGAAAGGATGGAGATACTGGGGGGCTAAGGCAGGTAGGTGTGGGACAAAAGAGAGTGGAGAGGTCACTGGGCTGGCAAGTTACAGAGAAGAAACAGTACACAAGCAAAAGACAGAGAATTTTGCAATGGGCAGCAAGATTTGACCTTTTAACACAAAGCAAAAACAGCAAGATTTGACTTTTCAATCTTGGAATCGGATGTTAGCAAAGGGTTTTAAGAAGCACTGCGCATCAGGATGACATCATGGGAGTAACGAGCAGAAAGAACAGTGATAGTCAAAGGCGGGAGGAGCGAGTCCTTAAGGAGGGAACTAACCCATAGTTCTGGAGGAGGTAAAGTCAAGGCAGTCTGGATTTCTTAGAGGAGTGAGGTGGCAGCCTCATTGTGGTTAAGGTGCAGGAAGGACCCCAATTAGCTTTCCGGAAGCGGACAGGGGCCTTAGAAGTGGGCCTTTGCTGAGAGGGCCGGCTGAAGCCTGCCGGTCCCTGATTAGGTGGAAAAAAACACTCAGCACCAATGGGAGTGCAGCACAGGGAGAGGTGGTTCAGCACAGCCTGCCTACACAACAAAGAAAACCATGGCGGCCACAGCTTTATTTAACCATAAGCCAGTTGCTGCCAACTGGTGCCCCCTTTGTACACTCTTGAGAGGTAAGGACCCCAATCGTTTAGGTCAATTTTCAGAAAACGTAATAAGCTATGCCGCCAACAGTGCAGATGTATTTAACCTGCTTCTCTATCTATGTATCACAGTGTTTCACAATTGTAAACATATGTCCGTTTGTGCAATAAATAAATCACACGCTTTCAGATCCGTGTTTCATAAAGACAGGTATACTCGGGTATAGTTCCGTAACTCCGAAAATAAAGTATAGTATGAAGTGTTCCTTCACAAATAATGAGTTAAACAAAGTAAACAGTTGTGTAATACATCCATATACAATTCCGTATTTTCGAAACAGTTGTACATGAATTGATTAAATCACATATGTATGTATCTTCTAATACACTCCAGTGTTGATACAGAATTGCAGACGTGTTTCAGATTACAAAAAAATCCTTCTTCAGCGCCTTGGGGTGCTTTCCTTCCTAGGCGTGATACAACATATTTCGACAATGTATCTACAAGACAATGTAAAAAACGTGTCAGTGTAAGACTCACTATTGTACTCCTAACATTGGTGGAGAAGCTAACTAGGGTAAAGACTAACCTCATTGCCATCTTCTAGTAACTCACCAGACATCACTCTGGACCTGTAGTTTCATAAAAGCACAAGATATACTGTTCAAGATGTGGTGAATGGTACCATCTAAGAAACTTGTGAGGTAAAAAGGAAACAAAACAACACTCACCCGACACGTGGTCGGTTATAGAGGAAAATAATGTCTGCCGGGATGGTTGAACTCCGTACCCTGTACAAGGGAAGATAAACGTGTAAACTGTATGCAGAAGAGCTTAAGCCGAATATTCGACTAACAATTGCTAGTGACTGTTACAAGCCAATATATCTAAGAATCTGTATAGTGTTAAAGCAAGTACCTACAAGCAACGGCGACTTAGTATGTGTCGCCCCTTCTATGTGGAATAAAGATCACCTGGTACGTGGACACAGTACAGTTCAGTAAACAGGGTCCCGATCGCTACTCGATCTGTCTTCTTACTGTTTATGGCATCGCCTAGGGATGCCCACGCATGCGCGGTATGTCTCTAGGGGAGCGTTGGCCATCTTTGTGTGGGCAGCATGGAAATGTGTAGTCAAGGCAACCCGATGCCCTGAACCATATGGATCCCAAAAAGGAGGGGTTATAGCCGTATAGGAGCTGACTCCAATACCATAAGAAGCCACTAGTATGCGGAATGCTACAATAATTAGACTGATGTCTTGCAGTCAACCTCGTGAGAATTATAATGTAATGGAAGGGGGAGGAGCAACGTGTCCAGACCATTACATCCGGTCGGGTGCCCCGAGAACCCCTAAATTATCGTGATGGTAAATCTGACAACACTATCGAATCCCTAAAAAGCTGGCGAAGGGATTAGTAGCTAAATGCAACAGACCAAGTCCATATGGGCGGGTACTGTTATGGGGATGCTGGACCTCACCAGGTCGGTAATAGGCCTAACATGATTGGTAAGAAAGTATATATAATGGGCGAAATACAACACGGTTGCAACCAAAGGGTTGCGGTCAACGTAGTATTGCCTTAATTATATAGGAAGGGGGAGGAGCAGCGGATCCGGAACAGAATCCGGTCGGGTGCCCCGAGAACCCCTAACTAGGATAGTGTGATAGTGCTTAGAACAATACTTACAAGTCCCTAGAGAGATGACAATGGGGACAATGTATCAATACAGTTGAGCCTGCCTCATAAACAATTCTATACAAGGACAATGGGTTCCAAGGACTCGAGAGAAGAGACCGACATTCGAGAATTCTATAGTGCAAGCATAATGATGTGCTAAGCTGTCAGATTGGTGCCTAAAGGCATATCATCTGTATGCCAGATCGCCAGACAACCCTGTGCAGGGAGTTAGCTGACATTGAAAGGACATTACATCAAACTGTTACACAAAGCACATTACATCCATCTCTGTGTTCATACCCCTAGGGTGAATGGAATCTGGTAAATCTATCCATAGTTACACAAAGCACATTAAATCCATCTCTGTGTTCATACCCGTAGGGTGAATGGAATCTAGTAAGTCTATGCATAGTACCTCTCTCTTTAGCAGTTTTTTGTGAAGATCACCTCCCCTGGGGCCTAGCTTGACCTGCTCCAGGATAACACAGTTAAATTGGGCTATCGTCTGCCTAGCTTCAATAAAATACATTGCCACTGATGATTTCAGATTACATGTCCGAATATTGGACTTATGTTCTGTCCATAGTTTCTTCGCTTTCCTTGTGGTTATCCCGACATAATAGAAGCCACAGGGGCATTTGAGTGCATACAGCACATTCGTTGCATCACATGTGGCAGAGTGTTTCAAAAGTAGGGCGTTGCCGGAATGAGGATGTGGAATGCTGTTGCCTTGTAGGATGTTGTGGCAGTGCTGGCAGTTATGGCATGGCTGCGTGCCTTTGTGTTTCTGAATGTTGTCCCTCTTTTCTGTCATAGTCTCCGCTTTGACAAGACTGTTACCTAGAGCCATGTTGTTACGATATGCAAATGTAGGTAATTGACCGGAAAGTGGTTGAAGTTGTGGGTCCATTTGTAAAATAGGGCAGTTCCTTTTGATGATTTTCTTTTTTTTTCAAAACTTTATTTATACATTTAGAACTTTACAGAAGCAATAGAACATAATACAATATCTGAAATGCACAAGGTGATACTTATTCACCCATACTTTCCTAAATAAATCTTTAAGAAGTAACAGAGGGGAACTGAATACAGGGAGTAAGGTGACAGAAGGTAAAGGAAAGAAATAAAATGAAAAAACAAAAACAAAGCAAAATAAGAAAGCTAGAACACAATCAAATATTTTAAGCATAGAGATCATTAAATGTACCCCACATCCTCTCATATTTATCAAGATGATCTTTTGCTTTAAAGGATATTTTCTCCCTCTTGGACAAAAGGGACAAACTCTGCAGCCAGTCATCAATGTTAGGAGAGGTATCACTTTTCCAAAATTTCAAAATCTGCTTCTTGGCTAGCAAAAGAGCTCTATATATCCAAAACAGTTTACTTGTAGTTAAACCAATATTTCAAGGCAGTAAACCTAACACAGCAACACGTGGATCTCTGGGTATAGAGAGATCCAGAACCAACTCCATCCTCTGGAAAACACCATCCCAGAATAATTGTATTTGACCACACAACCACAACATGTGGAGCCCACCTCCCTATTACAGTTCCAACAACAGTCCACATTACTCAATTTACTCATTCTCATCTTCCCTGGGGACCAATATAAATAATGAGTAATTCTTTGTTGTGTATATCTCAAATCTAAATCCACTTTGTATTTATCTGGACCTGCACATATTCTTAATGATGGGACTCTGTGCAGAATGAGTTGTGACATAGACTAGATTTTCCTGTTGTTTGACTAGTTTAGGTGTCAAGAGGGTTTCTCTCTCCATCTGTTCAACTCTGCTTGCAACGCTTGATAACAGGTCTTGTTTGTATCCTTGGTCCTTGAACTTCTGCTGAAGGATATGAGATTGATTTCGGTATTCATCAATATGAAATGTTGCATCTGTACCGAAGAAATTGACTGAGAGGGACACTTTCAACAGTTCGTCTAGGATGAAAGCTGGTTGCTAGTAGTAAGCTGTTTCTATCTGTTGGTTTGGTGTAGATCTTCGTCGTCAGAGAGTTGTCCTTAACGTAAATCTGCACATCCAGGATGTTTATTGAAGTTGTGCTTGTTTCGGTGGTGAATTTGATTGTAGGGTGCATGAGATTCATCATCCCAAAGAATTCCTGCAGCTCATCAGATGTTCTCGTCCAGATTCCAAACACATAGTCAAAGTACCGTATGTACATCGAAAGATGTCTCATCCATCGTGGTGAAGCAAGAACATGCTCGTGTTCCAAATAGTACATATATGCATTTGCATATATTGGTGCCATTGTGGCTCCCATACTCGTATCTGATATCTGAAGATAATATTGATCCTGGAATCTGAAAAAGTTGTTCATTAGAACAAGTTTGAGTAAGGTGAGTACAAAAAGCCTGTTTCCCAGACACTGTTGTGATCTTAATAGTAACCACTCTATTGCTTTCAGGCCTGCTTCAGGGACAATAATAGTGTACAGGGAGGTAACATCCATGGTGAAGAGGATATCCCTCCCCACCATGAAGTCTGCTGTTCTTAGCTTCTGTAAGAAATGCATAATGTCTTTTATGTATGTCTCTGTGTCTTGGATCAAAGGTTGTAGCACTCGATCTGAGTATTGGGCCAGAGGCTCAAGTAAACTTTGGGTTGCCGCTTTGATGGGGCAGCCTGGAGGTTTCACTAATCTCTTGTGTATTTTTGGGAGAATATACAGAACCGGGGTAAAAGGATATTAATTCTCCAGAAATCTCTGGGTCTTCTCAGATATAGCTTCCCTAGTCAATGCTTCATCCAGAACCTCCCGAATCAAGGTGCATATTCGTTCAGTAGGGTTGTTAGGCAGTTCCATGTAGGTTTCAGTGTCTCTCAATTGACGTGTTACCTCCTCCAAGTAATCACCTTTGTCCATGAGGACTAACGCGCCCCCCTTATCAGCAGGTTTAAAGATAATGTCTTCATTGTCTTGTAGGTTTCTCAGTACTTGTTTTTCACGGTTCGTGAAGTTCCCTGTCCTCTATGTTCAAAACAGAT
This sequence comes from Ambystoma mexicanum, assembly GCF_040938575.1. Classification (NCBI taxonomy): domain Eukaryota; kingdom Metazoa; phylum Chordata; class Amphibia; order Caudata; family Ambystomatidae; genus Ambystoma; species Ambystoma mexicanum. The sequence goes on along the minus strand of NC_090922.1, from coordinate 1,027,376,169 downwards.
TTTTTTGAAGTCTTCCAACACTGATTTCTCAAAGACGTACAGCACAAGGTTTTGTATTGGGGGGTTAAAGGTACTTTTAGGGCAAAGTTCCCAAAATTCCGATATCTGATTCCAGTTCCAAGGAATTAAAAAAACAAGTTTTCAGTTTCAATGTTCTCATAAGTTTGAAGAAATCTATTTTCTCCTTTAGTAAACTGCTGTTAGATGTTGGAACAAATGAAAGACCCTTTCTCAGGACATTTCAAAACGTGAAAGTGAGTGAGAGCTGATATTAACTACTAGGTCTTCTTTACCAGTGTTTTCTTTCTTTGTAGATGTTTTATTCTGTCTCCGTCTGATGGGGCCTTTCCTAAAAAAGGTGCTGATAATCCACTCGCTTCCTCAGCCTTGTCCTGTGCCGGCACGTCTCCTGCTGGGGTAGATTCAGCCCCCTCTTCAAGTTCTACACTGGAGGCTTCCGATGATGTAGTTTCCTGGTTATGATTAGGCGTTCTAGGTTTTCGTGGTTGGAAGGGTCTGTTCGGTCTTTGCCCATAGTACTCCGGCCAGGTATAGACTATGTCTAATTTGTAGTCTTGTGTATCTCTTCTGAATTTACGAATTTATTTAGTCTCCAACTCCTGTTTAGATTTCTCTAACTTAGTGTTAGTGTCCTCCAAGATTTTCTGTAGTTGGTCTGATGATACACCTTTACTTCAGCTTGTTTTGATGCTATCAATCTCCTCACCAAGGGATGTTAGATTCTGTGCCAACTCCTCAATTGTCAGCAGTATCAAGTCCAATTAACATTTCTTCAATATTTGGCGCCACCTCTTAACGAAGGTCGGGTTTTCCTTGCAGAGCGTTTGTTCTGAATTCACATCAAGTCCCCTCGGTATGCTTTGGGCTATGTGGTATTTGGCTAATGTTGTTGCATACAGTTTCAGGTTAATCTCCCTTCGTATTTTCCACTCCAATTGTTTGATAAGTGCTTCAGGTTTATTTGATGATGTTAATTCATCTCCTGTAGTTTTAATGAGATTAAGGATTCTTTGTGCTTCGGCTTCAATTAAAATAGGTTATTTTTTATCTGTCTTGGCACATCTAGCACTAATGCACTATTATTAATTTTCTTTTCAGTTCAATGTAAATAATGTTCACAAGTCTCCTCTTGTGCCGATTCTTAAAATAAAGAAGGCCCCACCTGTCTGAGCAGCCCATGCAGCAGAAGCATGTGCCCAATGTATTACATCACGATCAATGGATCTTCCTCCTTATTCATAACCCTTACAACAGTAATTCGGGTCCAGTACGAGGGAGCAATGCATTTAAAATTGAGAGAAAATAAAGATCAAGTAAGAAAATGGCAGGCCTGGGCCTAAACTGACGGCTCTGAAACCAGCAAGATTCACCTTTAGGGTAACCATCCATAAGCGCCACATGATACACTAGTCAGCACAGACAGTCCGTTCTATATCCTACTCGCCCTGAGCAGATCCCAGATCACCTAAAAAAATGTTTTCCGTAGGTATTGTGTTTTACCTCTGAATTGCTTAGCTTATTTGAATTCCCTTTTATCTGAGAATGGCCTGGCTCACTTGTTGCAAACTGTAATGTGGTGGGGAGATGATGGTCGCTCTAAGGACCAGATTCTCTGACATTTCTGGGCACCTGCTGGTGCCATGCACACTCGCAGATGCACATAAAAGGTGTGAACTGAATGACACTGATTCGCAAAATGCATTTGTGTTTTAGAAAATATGTTTTTGTGAATCAGGAGCACACAGTTGCAGTCGCTGAGCAGAGTGTGTCATGGCAGTTGCACTTCAAAGCACATCCCGATTAGCGGGAGGTGCTTCGAAATGTACTTGTCATTCACCTCCTTCCTTTCACTTGTGATTCACTGAAAACCCACTTGTCCATGCATCCCTTCCTTTACTTATGAGCCCCTGGAAATCCTCTTATTGTGCGCCTCCTTCCTTTCACTTGTGATCCCCTGGAAGTCCAAATCTCATGCATCTTGTTCCTTACACTTGTGATCCCCTGGAAGTTCTCTCACCATGCGCCTCCTTCCTTTCGCTTGTGATCCCTGGAAGTCCAATTCTCATGCACCTTCTTCCTTACACTTGTGATCCCCTGGAAATCCTCTCGCCATGTGCCTCCTTCCTTTCACTTGTGATCCCTGGATGTCCAATTCTCATGCACCTTCGTCCTTACACTTGTGTTCCTCTGGAAATCCTCTCACCGTGCACCTCCTTCCTTTCACTTGTGATCCCTGGAATTCCACTTGTTATGCACCTTCTTCCTTACACTTGTGATCGCCTAGAAATCCTCTCACCATTTATTTATTTTGAATTCTTATATTGTGCAACACGCCCATGGGCCTTAATGCGCACAAACAAAACACACAGGAAAACAAGACATAGGGCCTCATTACGTGTCCGGTGGCAACCCTGCTGGTGCTACCGACGGGTTGCCGCCGGACCTGTAAGCTTTTACCGGCGCCCGACCTCCCGGTGCCACCGGCTCATTAAGAGTCTGGCGGCCCGGGAAGTCAGGCGTACGCCTCCTTCCTTTCACTTGTGATCCCTGGAAGTCCAATTCTCATGCACCTTCTTCCTTACATTTGGGATCCCCTCGAAGTCCACTTGTCATGCACCTCATTCCTTTCACTTGTAAATAATGTAAATATGGGCGGTTAACATTGGTGGCGGGCGATCCCATGTGGATGACCGTAACCAATGAATACATTAGTCACAGGCTCATAAAGGGACCGATCATGAGTGTTTGACTCCATTAGCCAGCAAGGGATCCTCCCCAGAAAAGGCTTCAGTACAAGCCCTGAAAGATCAAATACGAGAAATCAGGTAAGTACTCTGTTCAGGAACCAGCAAAGAGACCAAGGTATGCTTTTCCCGTATGCTTTGGATCTCCTGACTCCTCCTCAGAATCCAGTTAGGCTTCTATATGAGTGGTTAGAAGTAGCCATTTCTTGAAGGCTTTCATTTGATGTCAATGTCAAAGCAATGTTTGAGATGAGAAAGTTAACACCAAGAGCACCCTTGATATTAAGTGGTGTGACGCCGTCATCAGCTTTTTCTGATGCCTATTATGGAAATACGTTACAATCCCGAGGTTATTCACATCCAGCCTCTGCACCTCCATCGTAAGATTCTGTACACAAGATAGCAGGGGCAATGGGAGTTTTGCTACCATGACCCACTACAGTGAGTGATGTGACAAGAGCACTTAAAAAAAATTTAAAAAAGGCTGTGTCAACCACCTATGACGTACACCCAAGAGAGTCTTTGACAGTCATGTGCTCAGAAGAGGAGGTCTTAATTCTGTGGACTCCGAGTGGGAGTATAGCCAACCTCCATTTTCCCCTAATGATTACCTTAGAACGTCCATGCATTCTCCTCCCCATTATTTCTCTATTTTTACAGCACTTTAAGAGAAGTCACCTTATTGAAAATGCTAGTAGTGGCCTAAGATTTCTGCAATGTTTGAAACTTTGGAAGTACACACAGCACATAGAGATGTGCCTACAGTGCCTGGTTTCATGTATCTGACAATGGCTTTGCCTTTGACGCCTGCATCTACCAGGGCTTGTCCACACCAGCAGGAGACACTTTCTTTCTGAAGCCAATGGATGTGTGACTTGTTTTTGTAGCAAAAAAGGCCAATTTTGCCTTCAAGTTCGTCATATTCAGGCCCTCCAAAGAGAGAAAGGAAGATGGTTGGTTACCTTGTGTGATATACTCTCATTTTTAGGAAACCAGAGGGAAAGAATGTGGAACTCTGGGGCCTGGAAAAGCAGCCTGCTTCGTGATGCAACCCTTTGGGCTGGTATATCCGGGAATCCCCCAGAGCTCTTCCAGTGTACTATTACCGCCCCATATCATGTCCCACAGCCAAAACCTCAGGAAAAGCTGACTTTTATGACTTACTCAAAGATTAATTATGTAAGAAGTAGAGAAAGATATGGGAACATAAATTACAGTTGTGAAAAGATAAGTCAGCAAGGGGTTCTTGCTGTTCCTCTCTATGAACCCACCTGCAAAGCAAAGGAAGTCGATACTGGACACCCGAAGCTGATGGAGCCCTGGAATGGAACACTGCTCCCAAAGGAAAATGGATGCTCGCAGATCCAGTCAACCACACAGATGGTATGCATGCAGCATGCTGCAGACAGAAAACAATTTCCTGCAATGCGATGAGCTAGAACAAAGGTCTGTCAGACGACCAAGTGGTCCTGCTTGTTCTAAAGAGGCCGGGCAGCGTTTTTGAATCCTTGGCCCGCCAGACCCTGTTGACAAACAGGTAACACATGCTGCCAATGAAAGAGCAGGGAACCCAGTCAAAGGGAGGTGGGACAATGGAAATCCAGCCACTACCTTTATTTAAGGAGGACTCGACCAGCCAATCAGACCTATTGACACATTTGAATCTTATGGCCTAGTATAAAAGAAGTCAAATGTGGTGTAGGAGTTAGGGCTGGATTCCGGAGAGTTGGTGTGTTATCAGCAGGAATAGGTGGAACAAAGAATAGGTGGCTAAGCCAACAATCTCTTACCTTGACAGAGTTTAGAGAGAGGGGCGCACAGACCCTACTGGGGAGGGAGGAATGTTGGTAGGGTCTTTGGGGAAGCTTTGATGCCAAGGGAGAACTCTCCTGCCTGATTTAGGGCGAAGGAGGGGGCTTCATTGAGAGAGGTTTGATTGTACATCATTAAAAGGAAACTAAGTTGGTAACAGTTGGAGTGGGGGAAAATATAGAAAGTGAACAGTGCACCTGCCAAAAGGGGGTGGAGTTATGCATGGAAGATGGGATAGTTGCTACATGCCTAGAGACTGGTGCATGAAGTGGTTGTAATCCATTTGTGTTTTCAGGGAGTCAATGGGGTAACAGATTGTGCATGAGATGGGAATCAAGGCGAGGCAGTACTTGGTGGGAAGATAGTGGTTGGGTTAGTTACAGTATTCATCTCAAACACTAAGGGTAGGCTCCCATACAGGATCCGAGTGGATAGGGAGGAACGGCAAGCTGAAAAAGTGAGTTCTACAGATTAGCAATAATTGGGTATAGTGGGGATGGCAGTACTTAGTCTTTCATGGAATGTCAATGGCATATGCGACAAGATCAAGAGAGGGCCATTGCCTCAATGTATTAAATGTGAAGGCCTGAAATTAGTTCTGCAGGATGGTCACCTGACGGGTGATGCCTGCCCTTCCTTGGGCTATTCTACATGCAAACTAGTCTACTATGGCAGTTTTGGTAAAGGGTCCTGGAGTATCTTTTCTGATCAGGAATCCCCTCCTATGGGCAATTTTGTTCTCCATGAAATATTCAGGTGGTAGGTATTTTGAGATCACAGGGATACTGAAAACAGTGATGATCACATTATCACCATCTCAAATTATCAAAGGTGACGCGAGAGACCTCTCACCATTTATAACCAAGCTAATTAATGCCTCTTTCTCACCTGGCAGTATCCCTAATAACTTAAAGGAATATTGGGTCATTCCCCTCCTTAAAAATCAAACACTCGATCCATCCATCCCCACTAACTATAGGCCCATTACGACAGTACCTTTTCCACTTAAAATCTTAGATCGAGTGGCCTATCTCCAGATACAGGATTAGTTAGAGTCCAATCAACTTCTGTCAGTCTGGTTTCAGGCCCCAACAAGCCACTGAAACTGCACTGGTTGACCTCAAAACCCAGATCGATGAATTGAAGGACACAGCATTGCTACTCCTCTTAGACCGCTCGGCCGCCTTCGATCTGGTGGACCATAAGGCTTTATGCAGTCACCTTGACTCAGCAGCTCACTTCTCACAGGATGTAATAGCATGGATCCAATCATTTTTGAGCAACAGGACCATGAGGGTCTTCTCGCCTTCAGCTGCAGCAGACCCCATTCCCATTACATGTGGTGTGCCATAGGGCTCCTGTGTCTCACCTACTATGTACAATATATTTACTAAGCCCCTTTTTGATGATCTGGACCTTCTTGGTGTCACCTACACAAATTATGCAGATGATACCCAGATTCTCATACTGCTTAATGGGGATTATGACAAGGATTTGGCCTTGGTAAATAAAATCTATCTCATCATCCAGGCATGGATAGCTGCCCACGGTCTAATCCTGAATGATGACAAAACTGAGCTCCTCATTCTGGGGACTGCGTTTAACCTTAACAAACGAGGCCTCAAATACACGTCCTTTAATATCGATGCGAACCTTATCAAAGTTGCTAAAGAGGTAAAAACATTAGGTTTTTACCTAGACTCCACCCTCTTTCGCTAAACAGGTCAATGCTGTGTCATCAGCATCTGCATACACATGTAAACTGATCAGAGCTGGAAAACCTTTTTCTTTCCAAGGATATTTGCACTACACTAGCCCGAGCCTTCATTTTGTCCAAGCTGGACTACTGCAACTCCCTTTACCTAGGCGCTAAGAAGATCCAAATTCTTCAGAATAACGCTCTTGAGAACTGCACTGGGCATTGCTAGGAAAGAACACATCTCAGAGGCAAGGATCAGAACAATTGGCTGTCTACAAGTGACAAAATCCTGCTCAAAACTGCTTCACTAACCTACAAATGCCTAAATAATGCTGCCCCTCGCTACCTTGTGGAAAGGATCAACAGAAAAACATCAAGCCGTCCCACTAGGTCTACTAACTCAAACTGCCTAGTTGTACCAAGGTTTAAATTGACAAAGGGTTAAGAGAGTAGCTTTCCGGTCAAGGCAGCTCAGTTATGGAACTCCATCCCCTGTCCTCTGAGGGCAGATCAAACCTTTCTGAACTTCAGACATAGCACCATTAAACGGCTTAGAGATAAAGACCACTAGACAGTACACTAACTGTACATAGATTTTGCTAATTTGATATGTTGAATGTTAAACTGTAAACCGTATAAGCACACATCGCTTATCCTATATGTTTGTACATATCTGCTCCTACCTGTTTAATTGTATTCTAGTAAACTGTTGTATTTTATTTATGTAACCTGTGAAACTTTAAGTTGAAAGCATTCTTGTTTCTCTCTCTGCGCCCTGATACCCCTGGGTTGGGCGCGCATTACAAATAAATAAACAAACATTGGTTAATGTGTATGCTCACCCACCTGTGATTAACTATTTTGTCAGAACTGAGTAAGATCATCATTCAGGCAGTGAATGGGTTGACTTCAGTGATTTCAAGGACAGGGATATGAACAGATCCAGAAGGATGAGAGGTGTGTGTAGAACCAAGGCCAGGCTACATGCGTGGAACCAGCAGTTGGGACTTACAGATGCTATACCAGCCATTAACCAGGAGATTGACTCCTACTCATTCCACTCTGGGCTACATAATACTTTGTGATGGATTGGCTGTATTTTTCTCCCAAATACAGAGCTTTTGTGGTGGCAGAAATAGGTTTCTTCCGAAGAGGATTCTCGGACAACTCCATGTTAAGGGTGACACTGGAACTTAATTGTCCAGGACCAGTGGGCATGTGAAGGTTAAAGGAAAATCACTTGGTGGAGGAAAGCGTGTTGTTAGAACTGCAAGTTGCAAAAACAAATGAGTCAGATCAGGTTATAAAGGTAAACATAAATGTTTCTGGAAACTGTCTAATACTTCTATTGAAGTGGTTAACAAATATATGTACTTAGGAGTTACTTTTACTAAATCTTTATCTGTAAGTACACTTGCTTCAGGGGTGACGCAAACATTCGGAGAAAGATTGGGGGTTTTAAAAGATTTATTGCACATAAAGGGCACGGAGTGTTTGCTCGAAATATATAGAGCAAGTATTGTCCCAAGTGCAGTATATATGGATTAGAAATGTTTCCAGATAAAGATACATTGTTGTTACCTAAATCGGAGGGGATACTTTGGCAGGCCTCTTTAGATCTGCCTAACTGTACTCCAAGTGAGGCCATTCACAATGAGTTTGGATTGCCTTCTATGAAGAATATCAAGGAAATTGCTATGGGTTTTTTATTAATGAAGATTTTAAATTATAATTTAAAATCCATATACTCATATTTTTCTCAGCTGTTAGACCATCAACTTGTCCCCTTAGCTATTAGACCTTTGCTGAATGACGTTAATCTATTTTTTGGTAATATTGGATTTAACATCATATATTCTATTCATTTAGGAGTTTCAGTCAAAGTGGTTAAGCAAAAAGCTATGTTATGGGATGGAGATTGTAATTCTAGGATCCTTAGTCAAAGAAGGATCTATGCTGATTACGTTAAACAGGCTTTTCCTATTGGTTCACCCTTTAAATATATTATAACAGAGCAAACTACTAAGATCAAACGATTAATGTTATTGTTACGCCTTGAACAACTTCCACATTTTAGCAGCATAGGTGCTTGGCAAAATGTTCCATTTAATTGTAGGTGGTGTCGGTTATGTAATCAAGAAATTGAGACTACTAGACACCTACTCACAGGTTGCGAGAAACTGTTAGATATTTATTATAAGGAGTACCAGGGGATTTTGGATATCAGAATTTTAAAGAGTGATCAAACATTGTCATACAATACTCAGGAGTGAACCATGTTTTAAATTCAAATGTTCTTTATATTTGGCAGGTGTTGTTTAATATGGTCAATAAAATGTAAATTGCTTGACCTGGTTCATTTTATACTGGATCGTGATGGATTTTTTTTCATAATTATGAATGCTTTTTAACATGTTTTATGTAATATGATGTTGATGTAACTTTTAATTATATTGTTGTAATATTTGTGTAGTGTTTAAAGCGTTTTATATAACGAAGAAAAAAACTGTACTTCAAAGAGTTCTTTAGATCAGTCAGTCATGCTGGGCTCTTATGCGAAGTAACTGGGCGGGAGGATAAAGGATAGATACTAGGAACTAGACCAGGTGGAACAGGGGATCCCATGTATGGAATGAGAATTTCTCATTGTACAGATGAAGGAACGTACAGGAAGCTTAGAAGGTTGCAGGAGAAATTTAAATGCGTGTTCCTCGACCAGGCGAGACAAGTTGATTGGCCACGGGATGGGTATATGAATAGGGGTGCAAGGTAAATTGGCATGAACAGTATTTGTGCAAGACCGGTGAGTGCAGTTTTCCGTAGTGGGTACATTTTGAAGGAGAAAGGCTTCAAGTTCAAGCCCATAAAATAAGTTTCTTGCTTGCCCTGATTATGAGAGCTTTGTCTTTGCATCTGGATTTGTTCTGGGTAATGCCTGCTCCACAATGCCATGTGTGAAACACATTTTACTTCACCTCGAAAAGGTGCAGGTATCACCCAGAAAATATACAAAGGCGGGGACAACATGGGGAAATTGTTGGGCTGGTTGGGAAATAGGGGTGCAAAACAAAAGGAGTAGTAGCTTGGGTCTCAAGGCCCAGCAGGGTTGGGTCTAGAGCACGTCATGAGGCAGAAGGAAGAGTAGTTCAGGAGCCGGCAGTAAGTCGATTCACATGAAGGTCTCGAGGATCCAGGTGGTAGCGTGACCTCAAAACAAACGTGAGCAGAGGGCTGCGCCGAGACGCAGAGAAGGGAAGCGTGAGAGAGGAATGCTGACTGTGTTCAACATCAAGGAGGAAACCCACGACCCCAGGAAAAACCAGTGATGCCAACCCATCAAGATAAAGCTAACAGAAGCAGCAGGAGACCCGGTAGGTGACAGGGACATTGGGAAGGCCTTAAATCAAGATCATTACGGAAGTCATCTCCCTGATCTCAGTAATTGGGAAACCATCAAAGCAAGTCAAGAATACTACGGGGGTCATCTCCCTCACCTCAGTAGCACTGAAATAACTAAAGTCAATCAAGAGGGCTACTTATTTCTTATCCAACTAATAGGGAATATACATTTGCAAAATCCCAGAGGGGAAAGGAACACAATCCTGACCTAGTAACACACAGAATATTGAGGCAGGAGAACCTTTGGACATTCAAGAGAGACTGGAAAAATTTCCCCTCAAGCAGTTACAGGGGTTAATCAAGAATATCACTGGGAAATATATCCACATAAGTTATTTTGGATGAGTAGGCCTGTCCAGGATGAGGGAGTCATTCTCCTGGACCTCTTACTTTTTGTTGCTGAACCTTCTTTTCTTTAGTGGTAGGGTCAGCTTAGGTTAGCCTTTTGGACGGAGTACAGAATATTATTTGGACTACATCACTGACGACGAGCACCATAGTTAGATTTCTGTTCAATAGGGAACCCCCCCTTTTGTTATAGGGACAGATAGGCCTTCATTTATATTACTTTAATACAGGTTTTGGTTAGAAATACCACCCCGTTTTCCATCATCCTTCTTCTGACATACCACAGCTGGTAGTGTGCTACGTTATGTATAATGTATGTTTCTTCAGTACAGGTAGGTCAAATCCGATCTTTGGTGTGTTTTATAGGATACCTTGAGGAAGTGGGGATATTCAATGTTGGTAAGAGCAAGGAATCAAGTCTTCTCCTGAGATCATCTTGAGGAGGAAAGGTGGGAAGATGTCATCATTATATGAGGTGACTTGGATGGAATTGCAAATGTCGTGCACTTCTTTGTCAGATGGTCTTGAATCACTGTGTTAAAGTGCCATGTCTTACGCTAGAGAATGGAGTTTAGGAGACCATGGGGGCCGTGGACCACCACCCGCTACGTGAAGTTGGCCCCAGAGAAGGTACATGGAGAATCTCCCTGGCTCCCCAGTCCACCCCTAACTTTTTGTGTTTGACTCCTGCAACAGGCCAGGCCTGGGATGCCTCTTTCCCACTTGTATCAATCTCCTCTGAGTCATATGGTACCAATGGTCTGCCTTAATCTGGAATCTCCCAGCTGGGCCTGGGACTACTCAGTGGGGAAAAAGCTCTATTGTTTTACTGCAGAAGGAATTGGTTGCAGAAAACTGTAGTAAATCATACAAATGACAAATGGTTTGAGGTTGTAAACTTCTTAGGCTATCATGGAGGATTGTCAGTACATGGACAGCATAACCGATGACGACAGAAAGGAAGGAGGATCTAAGATGGCAGCCGGCCTTGATATAGGCGAAAAACTGGGGAGCCTCGCACTTTCCCGAGTGACCAAGCAGCAGCTATGGAACATACATGCGACACAATATACAGGTGCAGTCGCTCGACCAATTGCCAGACCCATGGAAAAGGTCGCTATGGTATTAAAAGGATGGTAAAGCAGAGAACGATGTGGGAGTCCGAAGTTGGAGGCATATGGTGAAGGATAGTGCGCAGCAGAGCAGCAATTAGAAAAGTAGGGGAGGTGGAGCAGAGTAGTAGAATGGATGAGGATTATGGGAGCACATCAGAGAAATGAGGAGGTGGAGGAGATCTAGAGGAACAGTATGGAGGATGAGAGAACAGTAAAGGAGTGAGGAGTGGAAGTGGAGGAGTAAGGCGCAGGTAGAGAGAACATCAGATAAAGGGAGAGAAATGGAGGTGAAAGTGGCAAAATGGAGCAGGATAGCTGAAGTTGGGAGACCATCGTAAAGGGGGATAAATGCAGATGAGAAGGTGGTGAAGAAAAGCAATAAAGAGCAGGAAGAGGTGGAATAAATTAATAGATGCAGGGGCAAAAATGAAATAGGGGAGTAGTCACAGGGGAGGGGAGGAGCAGCTGAACACTATAATTAATAATATATTTGACGAACAGCTCTACCCAGTTACCTGGAATGAAACAATCTTAATTTTAATTTACAAAAGGAGAATTTAGAGGATCCACACAATTACTGACACATTGCGATGATCAATTAAATTAGTAAAAGCTTTGCAAAGCTTTTGCTGCTGGAAATAGGAAAATGGGTAAATGAATGTGAGATCCTCCCGCCATACCAGAGTGGATTTAGAGCAGGTATGTTGATCCTCCACAATGTACTATGTTTGACTCTCTTGCCAGGCTAGAAGGGAGTTGGCTTGTCCCCCACATTACGTGGCTTGTCTAGTTTTCCCTGGTGCGTTTTTCAGGGTAACCAGAAACATTCTTTGAATAAAGCTATTTGACTTGGGGATAGACACAGTTCTTAAATGAATTATACTTCTACACACGAATGCCAATTACATCTGCATTTGAAGGGTATACTTGCAGAACCAATGAAAACAAAACCCTGCTTTTCAGTTCGTATATGTCGGACATTAACACATTTTTAGCCCAGACACAGTACTTCCTACCTAAAATAGGTGATCGATCACCCATAACATACCTGGCTTATGCTGATGAAATTGTGGTGATGGGAATAACAGAATTGGGCCTCCAAAGCAGTGTAAATACTGCCCGGAAATACTCCAGCACGTTAAGGTTGGTCTTAATATATTGACATGTAAAGTCATGTGTTTTGCACCACTTAAATACCAAGTTATGACTTGGTACCTAGGAAATTCTCCACTCCTGACAGTAGGATAGTTCTGTTACTGTGTCTTATATTTACATGCAGTAAAAACAAAAACACAATTACAAGCCATCAAAGAAGCAAAAGCTGTAAAGGCGATGGCACTGTTTAAATCTGTTTATCTTCAGTATGGTGGCTTTATGCTTCTACTGATCCTTAATGTATATGCACAAAAATAGGTTCCTACACTATTGTATGGGCTACCTTGCTTTACTTTGCTAGGTACATATTTGTCTAGACTGCCTAGAAGGCAGATTGTGGTGCTGAATTTTGGGTCTACAAGAGGGAATTCATGTACAGCTAATTAGACTTGAGCTAAAACCACTTTTTGCTAAGGAGATCCTTGTTCCGCACTTATTATTAAAACCTGTCCATCCACCGACTCTCTTGACGGCCATTTGTAAATTCATTAATGCTTCTCTCTTGGAAGAGACTGTACCTACAAGTCTTAAATAAGCATGGGTTACTCCCATCGTAAAAAAATTCGGCCTCCCCTTAACTACAGGCCGATCACCAATACGCTGTTTCTTTTAAAGGTTCTGTATAGGGTAGCTTATGAACGGCTTGCTGGACATCTTAACGAACATCCTGTGCTTAATCCTCGCCAGACAGATTTTGAGTCCGTTTTGGTACAGAAACTGCTCTTTTAGAACTTAAATCTAGACTTATGGAGCAGATGGACAAGGGTATTGCGTCCAAGTTAATGCTTCTGGACCTCTCTGCTGCCTTTGACCTGGTCGACCATTCTATTCTAGTCGACAGGTTTAAGGCAGTAGCCAATTTTTCTCCCATGGCTACACAATGGATTGCTTAATTTCTGAATAATCGAGTTAGCAGAAGCCTCCCCTACTCCTATCAAATTTGGCGTGCCATAGGGTGCCTGCTTGTCCCCCTGTTTATACAACGTGTTCATGGTCTCTTTCTTTGCCTCGCTTGACCAAGAGGGGATCATGTTTAGGAATTACGCGGACACTCAATGTGTTGTCCCCATGGTGGGTAACCATTTAGTTGATGAGGCAGAATCGTGTCTATCTAATCATCTAGAATTGGATGTTGAGAAACAATCTTGCTCCGAACAAGAGCGAGACAGAACTTTCGTGGTCTCGTCTCCCTTCGTGTCTAAGCTGGCCATGCCACACCAGATTTCTTCTTGGTGAGGTTAGGCTCACCCCCCTTAAAAAAGTTAAAACCCTGGGGGTAGTTTTAGATCAACAATTATCCATGAAGGCCCACGTGAGCAGCCTGGTCTCCAGTGCAGCATTTTATATAAAACTCGTAGCCCATCTCAGGCCTGTCATCCAACCTAATGCGGAACCTATCGCTTGCGTGATTATTGCAGCAAAAATTGACTATTGTTGTAGCCTTTTGGCTGTCCTTAACAAATCAGAAATGAACATAGCCCAAGTCCCCCAGAATGGTGCTGTTCGGATCGTATCAGGGTTCAAGCGCCGCAACCACATCTCCGCTGCCAGAAGGGGCCTGTACTGGCTCCCGGTCGAAGCTTGAGTATTGGTGATTCCCTATACGTGCGTCAATGGCACTATGCCTGACTATTTAAGGCAATTTAGCAAGGAAAAAATGCAAAGTCAATCCTTGAGATCCAATAACCTGAAACTTCTGAGCATTCCTAGGAGTAGAACCAAAAAGGCAGAAAAAGGAGCTTTCTATTTATCAGCCCCAAAAGCTTGGAACAACCTCCCTCTCGATCTCAGAGCTCAACCCGATTTGGAATCCTTTAAGAAGAATCTGAAAATTCTGTTGTTCCTATAAATAATGGCCTAGCTTTCTGTCTACTTGTCGGCTCTTTTTAAGGTTTGTTATGTCCCGGGCTGCGCTATATAAATGCGTAAACTAAATTAAGTATAACTTCCTTGCAAATAACCGTACATCTAAGGACATTTAATCTCTTACTTACAGCCTACATGGAACTCTTTGTGGTCAATTTTGGCTTCAGGACTTAATAAGGGCAATACGAAGAAAGCCCTAAACAGCTCAGACCATGAAAACCTTGAGTTGCAAACAAGTGCATATTGGTCACTCCCTGTTAATTTTGGCTGTTAGCTGGTGCTTTAGCTTTAGCAACACCCATAAGCCGAAACAATTGCATTAGAGAACAGATAGGTGAAAAGGGCATATGAGGAGGGACACACAGCTTGTAGGTGTTGTTTGGTTATTTGCCCACTCATTGACTGCCTATGGCCATGCTAATCCCTGTGGCTGTTTCCACCCAGTTCCTACCCCCCACCCGCCTTAAACACCTCCTCATGGCAGTTCTGTGAGCTTGCTTTAATCAAGTCTTACCATCAAACTTTGTGCTGAAAGTGCCTGGCAGTGTTTTCTCAAAGCAGTCTTCCGAGAGTTAATGATTTAATTGGAGTTATAAATGTGAAACTGTTGTAATAAAAATGTCTTAACCATGTCTGCCTACATCCACTAGATCTATAAGCACTATGTGTGTCATTCACTAAAAATCCTGTTAAAAATAAGCATTGACAAAGCCAACAGTATTATCTTGTGTATATTATAAGGGTGTTGAAGAAGGAAGCTGACACAAAGGTGGCATGGTTTTCGTTAAATAATTTTATTTGTGTAAATGAGAAAAAGGTCCTCAGTATCCCTTTCTCCTAAGAGGGGTTTCCTTGCCTCAAGAGGTCCGTCAAAATGTGCGTCAAATTAATCTCCACCGTCCTGTGTCACAACCTACTTCTATCCCACATGCTACAACTGATGGATACACTAACACAAAGTATCTTCTTAAGGACAATGGCTCTCTTCTTCTGCTGCTCGGATAGCGTCCAACAGAATGTTCTCTTGCAACAAAAATGCCAGCGGGAATGACTCCCTTGCCCTGACTTGTGGGTTTCACACAACTTTTATGCTATTTCATGTCCAGGAAAATGGCTCCTTTTTCCTGATTCAGATCTATATAGTTTCCAATAAAACCAGATGGAATAACTCCATTCTCCTAGTGTCTCCAACACAACTCTCAGTTCAGGACCAGAAGTATTGCTTGGCATAATTCACAAAAAGGCCAGGGGAATGACTTCCTTCCCCTGGCGTCTTTAACCCAATTCCTAGCTCAGGAGAAGGAGAATGACTCTGTTATCCTGTTATAGCTTAACACAGTTCTTTCTCACAATTTTCTGTTTGATGTACACTTTGCCACTAGTTGGTTGTTAGCAAAGTC
Organism: Ambystoma mexicanum; assembly: GCF_040938575.1. Classification (NCBI taxonomy): domain Eukaryota; kingdom Metazoa; phylum Chordata; class Amphibia; order Caudata; family Ambystomatidae; genus Ambystoma; species Ambystoma mexicanum. The sequence goes on along the minus strand of NC_090922.1, from coordinate 1,027,360,610 downwards.
CCACATCCTTCTTCACTGGGTTCAATGTCATTCCTGTGACGAAGAAGTTTGCTCAGTTCCCTTTTGTTGGGTTCCCAGGCTGATCTCCTGTGGTCAGTGGTTCTCTCGTCCTCGCTGTGATGAGGAAGATTTCCTCTAGTACTCTTAGTATTTGTTTTTTCGGTCCAAGACCCTTTTCTGGTGGCCAGCGGTTTTCTCTTTCCCACTGTGACGAGGAGGATTTCCTCTACTGTTCTCAGTATTGGCTTTGGGGTCCAAGACACTTCTCTGGGGGTCAGTGGCTTTCTTTCCCACTGTGATGAGGAAGATTTCCTCTACTGCTCTTAGTATCTGTTTTCGGGTCCCAGAACCAGCTCTGGTTATACCATGTAGCAGGCTTCCCAATACTGAGGTAAGAGAGAGCTTTGTGAAACAGCCTCCCTTCTACTCTCATGTCCCTCCAGGTGTCCCGTACCACTCTTTAACTTGCGTGGGTTCGTGATACATCACTGGGACTTCCTGGGGCCATGGGTCTTCTCTCCGGCTCTGCTGGTTCACTGCCGTTGCTGTGTCGGCTGCGCTGTACTTCTGTCTGTTCCACGGCCCCGCTCTCCAGCTCGTTCTTCGGCCCGGGTTCGCTCCTGCAGAACCCATGTAGGACTCCCACAGCACTTCACCGGCATCCCCTTCTCTCTAGTCCTTCGGCAGAGCCTGGATCTCTTGTGCTGGTCCGCCTCCGCACCTCTGTAACGGCTGCCAGACCCGGCGGGGTTTGACATTTTTGAGATTGACTCATCATTTGATAGTCCTTTGTTCCTTTTTATACATTTTATCCAGTTCCTCGCATGTGGATTGTAAAAGTCACTTTTCTCTGTTTGCAACTTAATCCTCATGCCTCCTCAGGCCACCTCATACCAGTACTAGCCCAGTCAATGACCTTCATGTCTCCTGTGGTCTTCCTCGTCCTAGTATTTTTTGGCTTTATCTCCTGTGTTGCAACAATACATAGGTTTACTTTCAGTGAAGGAGCTCTTAACAGTGGGGAGGGTTGGGGAATGTTGGGGAGTAACCACATTTAATGGGCTGTACCCCTGGTGATCGTCTTCGTCCCCAGAGGTGGAGTCACTTCCCACAAGGTGCTCCCATATTAAACCTTCCCTAGGGGGATTATTTGGTAGCAGCAGCACCTCCCTAGCCTCATGGGAAAGGGCTCCCCCTTGAGGAGAAGTGACAGCACCATGTGAATAGTCACCATATGTATTGGGCAGTTGCCAGGCACTGTTATTAGATGCCGACTTTCTCGTGCCATTTTGCACCTGCTACCATCAACAGCCTGTTAATACAAGTGCCTTTCCCAGGCCTACAAAAAAGCCTAAACTGTTGGCATTGCCAATGCTTGTTTTCTAATTATGCCAGACTTGAAGACAGCAGCCATACATTATTGGTGCACTACTGCCAAATATTTGGAGACAAGGATATTATCTGTAAAATACATAAAAGCTTACCCCATTTTAATGTCTAGCTATAAATACATCAACAAAACTAAACTAGTGTGTATTCATTCCAGTACCAAACTGCATTGCATTCGTTTTTATTTCATCATATTTAATATTTTGTGTGCAACATGACCAGTCAAATCCTCTTATTCATATAAACCTCTTCTAAATACAGAACCACAGGATAGACTAGATGTGCAGCTAAAGAGTGAGTGATGTGCCTAAACATATTTCATCAAATGACTTATGGACGTTACAAAATTATTAAAAACACACACATTTCTACATAGAATTGACGTGACCTGAAAAAAAACCTCAATCTCTACATCATACGTGAACATGTATGTTCCAACCCTATCGTACTATTTAGGGTCTTCATCAGGACGCTTCTGGTGATCCAATCTATTGAATTGATTGTTCGCCACAACACATTTCACGTAAATGTGTATTCAACAGATTGCTGAATCTTTTTGTGGTTTATATCACACTAGGTCTTCAACCACTGTACAATTCTTTTCATTCGATTTTCCCACATGTTATTCATTATGGATACTTCTTCTAGGGTAACTCATATTTGTTTTATCTCGCCAGTAATGTGTGAGCTCATTTACACTGGTCGGTTCTTATATAACCTTCATATTAAAGATTAGCTTCTCTTGTCGGACTTATTCACGCGACACACATGTTCGTTTGCAATCTTCCTGGATGCCAAGCAAACTTACATATCTTAGGAGATTGCATCTCCTTTCTTTCATAAACCTATGTTCAGGCAGGCATAAAAGCAAAGGATTCCAATGAAATAAGCCTCTCGTTATCACCTGCTAATTAGCAGGTGTGTTCCATTGGAATATATTCTAAAACGCTGCCTGCCAAGCATATTTACTGGCAATGTTTTATTTCTCCCAAAACAGAGAGTTAAAAGGAGACGTAAAAGACATTTCGCCTTCTGTTACTCTTCACTTTTACATTGCACTTTGGGAGTGTTTAAAATTTCATGCAAGGGACCAACAACACGTAAGTCTAAGCGTTGGTCATCACCTGCATGCATTTACTATTTTAAAAAATCACATGCAAAATGTTTCCCTGATAGAAATAAGATTGGAGATTTCATGATGTTGAGATTCAACTGGCTAAGCACAAGAGAAGTGAGAGATGCTAGGACCACTTCATGTGAGTATATATTTTTTGGACTCTGTGGTGAGTGTGTGGTATGCCAGAAGAAGGAAGTGGACCAATAGGTGGCATTTCTACAGGTTTTGTTTCTTCAAATAATAAAGGGCCTAGCATTCCCTAGCAATAAGGCGTTTGCCCTACCTAACACAACACTAACTAGGGGGCTCGTCGTCAGTGAGGTTGTCCAAATCAACAAGTCCGTCTTCCGTCCAGAACTATCCTATTTTGTCCCTACCACTGATCTTGAAAATTCAAAGAAAAGAGGTTTCCAGGAGAATGACTCCCTTCTCCAAAAGAGGCTTCTATAGCCTCAATAGTTCTGCCTTGGGTTGGCTTCTTATAGTGTTATTTGCAAGTTCTTTACCCCTCCCCTTATTCTCTATATACAAAGTTCCTTTCCTCCTCAAGGAAAGGTTTTTTTCCTGTTCCTTCCGTGAATCTTGCAGTGTCTCTATATTTTCTTGGAAATACCCTGGATGACTTTTGTGGAGTTCTTGGTTTAACGTTTTTCTCTTTACTGGGATGAGTCTGACTGGTCCCTTGCTAATCTACACTCTCTTTCCGGTATGCACATCTACTGGAAGGACTATGATTGGTCCTCTGTAAAGGGAAGGCATGGCATCACAGGTATGACACTGACACAATGGATACAATTAGTAAAACCTTTATTGAAAATGTTGGGGTTGCAGAAACTCATATTTTGCCCTATAACTAAGATGGGAGTAATCTTGACCATCAAATGGTAAACAGAACAGTCTTAGTGTAGTCCATCAAATCAAAATGGCCTATGCTGACAAAAACCTAGCACCTGATCTAGCTCTTGTACAAAAAGTGTAAAAAGGAGAAATGTATGCAAAGGAAAGGAAAAGAATAAAGGTAGTTTAACCGGCTCTCTTCCTCACGTTAAACCTCACAGAGTAAGGCTGACCTCGTAGGCAGGATGACACACTCTGGCTTGGTTTCTGACACTCTACGCAGTTCCAAACTGTGGATTAAGGCCTGCCCGGGCCTTCCACTTCAAAGTTTTTTTCTTGACTTTCAATATTGTGTTCCACTGTAAAGTTCACAAAGGTCCCCCTCTGTCGGGCTCAGACCTCTTACGTCACAGTTCAACACAAACTTGCCAGGGCTCCCTTCCCCAAGCTTATTATACTTCGGGCCTCCCTCAATCGGCCTCAGAACCCCTTTCGGATGTCGAAGACTTTCGAGTGTCCGTGGCTCTCTTTACAGACCACTACAGGACCATGTCGACTCAAAGTTCACTGTAGAACTTCAAACAATGTACCTTTCACAGAGACTTTAGAATGGGCTACTTCCTTTCGCCGGACCACTCCGTTACTTAGTATCGTTGATCTCACAAATGCCTTTTACTTCAGAGTTAATTCATGGGTCTGCCTTTCTTCGCGTCTCTCCCACACGCATGCAGCCTTCACTTGTAATATAATGTTGCTGCTTCTTTCGCTTTAACACACACCGGTCTCTCAGGTCGCTTGCCAACTCACCGGATGTGTGTGCTTCTTTCTTGTTTTGCTATTTTCAATTCTCGTGTCCAGGTTAGTACCACAGACTTGGCCTCGCCTCCCCAACTCTGCCATTCACTCGAGAGGGTTGCTGGTGTCCTTGAAACACAATGCAATCTTCACTTGGGGGATCTAGCCTTCTCCACGTGTCTTTCGCGGTCTGTCAGAGGCAACAACCTTCAGTAGGGAACAATTGGGGTATTCGGCCCGCTGCTCTCGTCCCTTGGTCCGTTGCTTTGCTCCACTAGGTGTGCCTTTGTCCCGGAAGTTCTGCTCGTACTCATGTTCCGCCTAGCTGAGAGTGTCTCTTTAGGTGTTGCCTTTTATTTGTGTGAGTAGAGCTGGTATCAGGTGTATGCAATTAGTGTGGAGTGCCTGACTTTGCCTGACCCGATAAACGGGACACGTCCAGTACGATGTGAGAGAATTAGTCCGGTTACTCTGTCACCCTCTTCCTTGGCCCAGTGTTTGTGTAAAAAGGGGAGGGGCGTGTTGGGACTTCGGATAATCCTAAAAAATAGGATTGGGTAGATGAACAAAAAAGGGGGGAATACTGCGTCTCACCATTGGCTGTCTCACCCACAGTCCCCAAAGACCCCTCACCCAGGTAATCCTCCTGCACTAGTCCACCCCCAGGAACTGAGGAGAACCATCTCCTGTTCCAGAAGCACCTCAAAACCTTCCTCTTTGCCTCCGCTTTCTCTCCCCCTCTCCCCTGCTAATACTACTGAAACTGCACTGAATCTGCAACTGGGCCACTCACCGTTCGCGGTCCTTGGCCCAGCCACTCTCCCCTGCACTGCCTCCATGGCAACCCCTGCACTACGGGACTTTGTATCCCTACAGCCCCCCTTTCCAGCACTTGTCTGCACTTACTTTGCACTTGCCACCAGCTGGCCCTTGTTATTTATCCTGTTTGCTGTATGCTATTAACCCTGTACTGCACTTTCCCCCTTGCACTTTTCCCTTTCCCTCTACCCTTTGCACTTGCGCGATCTGAATGACACCTGGCCTAGTAGGATCGTTGTCTGTCTCCCCTTGTTCCCCCCCCTGCCTCGTCGCGCCTTGAAACACTTGTGTATAGGCGCGTTACAAATGCCATATCATATTATATCATCATAACTGGATCCAAAAGCGATGGCCGTGTCCTGGCTACCTGGATGACAGATCCCTGAGGACTAGTGGGTGAGACACCCTTTGGTTTCTCACACTTGGTAATCTTCACTCTCTTTCCATCCTGTCCGCCGGGTCTCCTGCTGTTCCCGTTACTGCTTTTGAATTGGGTAGGCGTTGCCAGTTCTTCCCTTGGGGGTCCGGTTCCACTCTCGGGTACAAGCGCTTCGGTCATTCGCTTCTCCTTCACGTAGCTCAGCCGAGTCCTTCCTGGTTAGATCTCGGTGCAGTTCGAGGACCACATGATTCACCCACTCTAGGTCATGCCACCACTTTCAGGTTCTTCCCAGGTAGACAGCTTGGCTCTCTGTTCACCCCGGGTCGCCTTCTTCAGCTTTCTTGTGTCCCCTTCACTCAGGATGTGTCAACGTCTCCTGGCTTCTTCCGTAGCCCTGGTATGAACTTGCCGGGCCCCAGTGAAAAACTCCACTGGTCCTTCTTCTCTTTTATTAGACAATGCTTGGTCCTCCCTAGCACAGACGGACAGTCCTTTGTTTCTTACACTTGAGGACTCATGGCTCCTTGGTATCCTTTCTTCGTCCCAGTGTGGGTGGCTGCTAACCACTGAGTACTCTGCATGTTCCTTGCATTCTTCTTCTTCACAGTACATCTGACCTGAGGAGGTGGATTTTTTTGAGATATTGCAGTAACAGATAGACTGGTTTGAGTGACTTGAGTGGTCCTCAGATATTCTTGTAAACTCCTTGTAATTACACATCTCCTCACTCTCTAAGACCCAAAACGTTACCTTACAGGGAGTCCAGGCTGAGCCAGCCGTCAACGGGTGTATCATTCATCAGACGGTCATTAAGGTATTATCACCTATGATAGAAACGCAGCAAATGCGTTATTAGGGGCATCACTCTGATCCACACACCCAATTCAACAACTTTATCTGACTTATCAGGTTATCGAACATACTCAGTTTCTATTTTAGAATGGTTATAACTTGCACCTAAACAAACATTTTAAGGTGGTTTTCCTGGTAGCTTGATGATCTTTTCCATCCACTCTATTGTTCCAGATGGCCCTTGGCTACAATGGAAAAAGACCATATTCACTTCTCCCTTCCTTTATTTGGCTTACCCTCTTTGGTTACGCTCATTACTCACCTGTCCCAGCTACTCTTTCACTGTGTCGCAGAACCTGTGGGTAAAAACCACAAAACAGGTTATCATGCCATGTTCTTTCTAGACAGGGGCGCCTGCTACCTTTTTTGTATTTTTGCAAGGACCTTGGGGATGGTCACTCTAAGTTACCTGGGGGAACCCAGTCATGGATCCCTTGCTCACTGTGCTCGGAGAGGCACAGCTCCACCTCACTGATGGGGCCCGACAAGGCCGTATTTAGGGTGGCTGTTGGCATTCTTGTTCAAAGGAGGTTTGCCAGGCATTTTGTTGCTGGGCAGCCCTTGTGGTCGGGGCAAAGACTGATATGCAAATGAGTATTCCTCCTTTGTGAAAAGTACAGTGAGCAAAAAAGTGATAGCTGCGGACTCTCAAAGTGGGTAAAAACCACATAACAGTTTATCATTCCATGTTCTTTCTAGAGAGGTGCGCCTGCTACCTTTTTTGATCTGATATATTGTTGGTAAACTGCATGTTTTTTGGATGGAAATGTGTGCATACAGGAGTATGCTTTTCGTATGTAATGCTGCATACGTTCTGGAAATTATAGGACTTGTATACTAAACATGTGCACACAACTATGGCCATTCGAATCTGTGGGTGCAATGTATGCTGGTTATTATTTACACATACTTCAAGTCTAAATTGAACGATTATGCACTGATTAATTATTGGGATACATGTGTGTGATTTGTGTAATTTCCTTGTGTGGATTAAGTAAATAATAGGATTATTTTGTGAGTCAGGCTCCCAGAGTCGAAAGCATTTTTACACACCTATCAGTAAAATGTGTATATCAAAATACGGCTGCCAGACATTTTTAAAGTCTTTTAGGTTAAGCATAGGCACTGTAGGCTCAAACCCCCACCCCCTCCTATTTCTCGCAGTTCCTACTGTTACTTCCACTACTAGCAATCTGTGTTCTAAGACTAACAGGCTAATATTGAATGAGACATTAAATCTGGTGTGGCGGAATGTCCCACCACCATTTTTGCGTCTGTACAAAAGGCACTGAAATTCAATCAGTTCATACATTCACGGGCCTTTTACCACCCTTGTCAGGCAATAGTCTTTGGTGTTCTGAATATTCGAACTTAGTGGTCGTCTTTACAATGAATACTATTGGATTTTGATTGATTTTCCAATGTATTAATTTTAGAAGTATCCATAAGGATGGAAGCCTTTTTGCTTGCATTAAGAGCGAGGAAGCATGCAGAGTATGTTTACCGGGCCAACACATATTCTGGCCAGGCACATCAGAAAAAAAGCAGGAATCAGTGAAAATATGTGCTAGGCTTCTCTCTGTGTGCTTTTACCTGGCTACGTCATTCTATGTCTCTATCAAAATAAGATTAACAGGCCGATTCATGGAATAATTAGCGCGGCGCAAGTGGGCAAAAACGTGCGAATCGCAGTGGAATAGCGAAAATCGCAGTGCAAGTGCGAAAATCGCACGAAAAGCAGCGCACATCGATTCATGGAAGGCCGTGCGCGAGAAAACCAGCGGATGTGCGATAAAAAAGTGCGCGGCGCACGTTGGCCATCTAACTGCGTGCGCCAGGTCACAGCGAAAATCGCACAGGCCACAGCGAAAATCGCACATAGCGCGGCGCACGCAACAAAAGTAGGCGGAACACGGGCGTAACACTCGGAATGGGGAACAACTTGCCAAAACGTGGGCGTCACGGGGGAAGTACAGGGCACAAGTGCGCGGAACGCCCACACGCTCGCCAAGTGCGCGGAACGCCCACACGCTCGCCTACAACACGTATTCATGGAATAGAATAGGGCAAAAAAGCGCACGGTCAAACCAGCGCACAGGCACAAACACGACCGCCACAAGAAAGCAGGCGGTAGCGTCTCTGCGGCTGTAAGAAATGTGCGCCAAAAGGTGCGCCAACAAATAGCACCTATATACTGCCATGATGAATGTCCTATACTGTGGCGCTCCAGGACAAATGACGTGCAAAGGGGTACCCACAAACACGGACACCCGCTGACAAAAAATACGTGTTTGTGTATACCGGGGTGCGCGGGAAGTCTCACACGCGATTTGGCCGGGTACGTGGATTTCAGGGGTGCGCGGGAAGTTCCACACGCGATTACATCAGGGTACGTGTATTTCAGGGGTGCGCGGGAAGTTCCACACGCGATTTCAGCAGGGTACGTGTATTTCAGGGGTGCGCGGGAAGTTCCACACGCGATTTCATCAGGGTACGTGTATTTCAGGGGTGCGCGGGAAGTTCCACACGCGATTGGCCCAGTGCGAGCAGGGTACGTGTATTTCAGGGGTGCGCGGGAATTTCCACACGCAATTTCAGCAGGGTACGTGTATTTCAGGGGTGCGCGGGAAGTTCCACACGCGATTTCATCAGGGTACGTGTATTTCAGGGGTGCTCGGGAAGTTCCACACGCGATTGGCCCAGTGCGAGCAGGGTACGTGTATTTCAGGGGTGCGCGGGAAGTACCACACGCGATTTCATCAGGGTACGTGTATTTCAGGGGTGCGCGGGAAGTACCACACGCGATTTCATCAGGGTACGTGTATTTCAGGGGTGCGCGGGAAGTTCCACACGCGATTGGCCCAGTGCGAGCAGGGTACGTGTACTTCAGGGGTGCGCGGGAATTTCCACACGCGATTTCAGCAAGGTATGTGTATTTCAGGGGTGCGCGGGAAGTTCCACACGCAATTTCATCAGGGTACGTGTATTGCAGGGGTGCGCGGGAAGTTCCACACGCGATTGGCCCAGTGTGAGCAGGGTACGTGTATTTCAGGGGTGCGCGGGAAGTTCCACACACGATTTCAGCAGGGTATGTGTATTTCAGGGGTTCTGGGGAGTACCACACGTGAATTGGCCGTGTGGGTCCTCCCAGGTGTACGCTCCACAACCTCCACGGACCCTGCAGGCAGCCCACACCACGGGGGACTACCCTGCACCCCTGCTCATGTCCCGCAGGCAGCCCATCCACCATGGGCATGCCCCCCAGCCAACCCACATGTCACCTTGCACTACTGATCAACAATGCATGTCTCCCACCACCCCCACCCCCCAGCAGTGCAGGGGCAGCCTCCACCAGGCCCCCACTCATGTCGTGCCACCACCCCACTCCCCTGCCACCATGGGCAGCCTCCACCAGGCCCCCACTCATGTCACCCACCACCCCCACCCCCCTGCCACCATGGGCAGCCTCCACCAGGCCCCCACCCATGTCTCCCACCACCCCCACCCTCCTGCCACCATGGGCAGCCTCCACCAGGCCCCCACTCATGTCTCCCACCACCCCCACTCCCCAGCAGTGCAGGGGCAGCCTCCACCAGGCCCCCACACATGTCTCCCACCACCCCCACCCTCCTGCCACCATGGCCACCCTCCACCAGGCCCCCACTCATGTATCCCACCACCCCACCCCCTGCCACCATGGGCAGCCCCCACCAGGCCCCCACCCATGTCTCCCACCACCCCCACCCCCCTGCCACCATGGGCAGCCGCCACTAGGCCCCACTCATGTCTCCCACCACCCCCACCCCCAGCAGTGCAGGGGCACCCTCCACCAGGCCCCCACTCATGTCTCCCACCACCCCCACCCCCCAGCAGTGCAGGGGCAGCCTCCACCAGGCCCCCACTCATGTCTCCCACCACCCCACCCCCCTGTCACCATGGGCAGCCTCCACCAGGCCCCCACTCATGTCTCCCACCACCCCCACCCCCCAGCAGTGCAGGGGCAGCCTCCACCAGGGCCCCACTGATGTCTCCTACCACCCCCACCCCCCTGCCACCATGGACAGCCTCCACCATGGCCCCCACTCATGTCTCCCACCACCCCCACCCCCTGCCACCATGGGCAGCCCCCACCAGGCCCCCACCCATGTCTCCCACCACCCCCACCCCCCTGCCACCATGGGCAGCCTCCACCAGGCCCCCACTCATGTCTCCCACCACCCCCACCCCCCAGCAGTGCAGGGGCAGCCTCCACCAGGCCCCCACTCATGTCTCCCACCACCCCACCCCCCAGCAGTGCAGGGGCACCCTCCACCAGGCCCCCACTCATGTCTACCACCACCCCCACCCCCCAGCCACCAGGGGCACCCTCCACCAGGCCCCCACTCATGTCTCCCACCACCCCCACCACCCAGCAGTGCAGGGGCAGCCTCCACCAGGCCCCCACTCATGTCTCCCACCACCCCCACCCCCCTGCCACCATGGGCAGCCTCCACCAGGCCCCCACCCATGTCTCCCACCACCCCCACCCCCTGCCACCATGGGCAGCATCCACCAGGCCCCCACTCATGTCTCCCACCACCCCCACCCCCCTGCCACCATGGGTAGCCTCCACCAGGCCCCCACTCATGTCTCCCACCACCCCCACTCCCCAGCAGTGCAGAGGCAGCCTCCACCAGGCCCCCACTCATGTCTCCCACCACCCCACCCCCCAGCAGTGCAGGGGCACCCTCCACCAGGCCCCCACTCATGTCTCCCACCACCCCCACCCCCCAGCAGTGCAGGGGCACCCTCCACCAGGCCTCCACTCATGTCTCCCACCACCCCACCCCCCTGCCACCATGGGCAGCCTCCACCAGGCCCCCACTCATGTCTCCCACCACCCCCACCCCCCAGCAGTGCAGGGGCAGCCTCCACCAGGCCCCCACTCATGTCTCCCACCAGCCAGGCCTGGACTGGCCCACCGGGACACCGGGAGTTTCCCCAGTGAGCCTGGGCACACAGGGCCTCTTTTCTTGGGGGAATGCCATGGACGTCATTTAGGGGTCGCCAAAGGTCGCGGCAGGTGCGGCCACCGCAGCGACTACTAGAGACTCCCTTGCGACCCCTGATTTTTGGGTGTAAACAATTTTTTTTTAAACATAAAAAAAATCACATTTTTTTTGTTAAACAGAAGCTCCTGTGGAGCTTCGCAGCGCCCACAGTGCGGGGGACACCAGCAACTTCAAGCTCACCCCTCACTCAGGCTTCTTCATTTGCAGGGCCAGTCTGACACTGACATGTGCACAGAAGCTGCTAAATCGGCCCGGGCTGGCGCCTCAGCGGTGAAGTGAAAGAGCAACAATAAGCCGTTGGGGAAAGTTATCTATATTTCAATAGTAGAGTTAACTTCTCCGTGGCTTTATTAGTGGCGCCTCTCATGCCAGATGCTTGGAGGGGTCACAGGGTCAGCGTTCCAGGTGCCATAAAGGCGTGCAGCCAGAGCCGTTTGCAATTGTAAATGGTTTGTGTGATGAAGGGAGAGGTTTCAGTCAGTCTGTGTATTTTGAGGCTGGCTGTAATGGATTCACAGTGCAGTGCTCGTGTTCGTTCTCGTGTGCGGGTCACAGTTGAGAAAGTAAGTGATGCCGGACAGGTTTAATATAGAAGTAATATAAGCAAACCATGGTTTATCGTGACTGTTGTGGAGAAGGATTGTAGTGTGAGATATGGGGACATTTGTAATTAACTGTCAATCCGAGCTTCTGGAGCACATTCTCCACCACAGGGCTTATAAAAAATATGGAGTGCCTTGAATATGGAGAGTTAGCGCTTGTGTTTGCAGACAGCAAAATGTTGCAAAAGTCACTGGATTCATCAACTGCTTTTTTTTGCTCTTGCACTTTTTCATCCTTGTTTATTTTTTGTTGCTGTTAAATATGTTGCCATTTTCCGAGCATGTCCTATTTACGAGTATGCAAAGCAAAATCATATGCACATTTCAGCTATTCTTTTAAACCTGCCAACTGTGGGTAGCTTTTAAAGGATTTAAAAATAATCCCCCAAAAAAACCTTCTTTAAATATTTTAATACAACTGCTCGCTGTCGCCGCAGCCAGGCATGTGCATGAGGTTGGTACATTTTTGAAGGGCCGACCCAAGCTTTCATCCTACAAAGTTGAATGAACCATGTAGTTCAGTTAATAATACATGTATTTGCAAATATCCCAGATTATATTTGATTACAAAAGTTTTTTTAGGCCATCTATGCTGTTTTCTGCTTTTTTCATTTCACAAGTAAATTGAGACCAATGGAAAGATCATCCTGCGTTTTCTGATTATTGCAACTACAAAATCAACACGTCTGAATCAGGCCCAAGCAGTCATTCCCAGACGGAAATGTTGCGCTATTTTGTGAATGTAAAGTTTCCAACGCAGCAGCAATTTCCTTTTATTCAGCCCAGTAATGCCATTACAGTAATAGCATGCAGCTGACTCCGATAGCATCTTACAAGGTCTTACATCGCACGTGCTTTACCATTTCAAGTGATCGCATATAGCTGGGGTGCAACACACTCACTTCTACACCTCAAGAATGTTTTCATATTTTTTAAGCTGGCAGAGCAGTCTAATGCCTACCTGCCCACGGTTTCCAAAGTGTAGTTTGAAAGACCTCAATTCTGCCACGGTGGCAGGAATGATTTCATTTTCTGGAAATGCAGACATCATATAGCCAGGCAAATAAACATTGCAGTGGCTTCTACCCAGGCATATTTTATGAAGTGGTATGATGAAGCAAGCATGATAAGTGTTCTTATTGGTCTAGACTGGCTTACGTTGGAACCAGTTCGGACATGTTTTCTTCTTGTGACATGTCACCTTTAATGCCCAAACCAACTGGAGTATGTTCTTACATAGGAGTACTGGCATGTTTGCGGAGCCAGCTTTGTGCCTGGTGCCAGTAATGATACTATAAAACACATCTTAAAGCGAACATAAGCATGTTCTTATATATGAATACTAGCATATGTTGATGGAACCAGCATGGAAATGTATAGGCACAGCCAGCATGAAAATATTTTTATACTGTACCGGCATATATTGCAAGAACCGGCATGACAATGCATTGGGAAATGCACTTGTACACCTTTGGTGACTTGCAGCTATTGTACTTTTTTCATGAGTTTCCCTGCTCCCTACAAAACTGTTTTCATGCCAGGGGAAAGATTGGAAGAGTAGAGAGGGCAGGAGACTGCTCATTCTCACAGCAGTCCTTAAGTGCGTGCTTTTAGACTTAAAGGAGAGAGTGAACTGCTTGTAACATTGAAGCTGCACTAGAATAGTCTCATTATAATGGGTAAAGAAGTTAGATGCCACCCACACAAATAGGTTTGCCTCTCCCCAACATCTCTGAAGTTAGCACCACTCCCAACATTTCAAGGGTTAGCTCCCCCACCCCAAATTTAGGTGTCGTTGTGCCTCTAAGGCTGTTCAAGCATAAGCGAGAAACGAGTTTGAGATTTCATAGCACGTGAGTGACTGACTGGTGTGAGCAATGAATGTAAAGGGAAATACATATTGGAAGATAGCATAATGTGCCGGTGGAGGAATGGGAGGATAGGGCAGGGACCAAAGACTGATATGTTAAGATCTGGTAATTGGAGTACAGGCGTCTGCGACAGTAGCAGAAATTGTATTGCTCCGGGCGATCACTCTTTGTCTGAGGCCCTGTGTTTCTGATGTGTTCAAAAATGCTGCCACTTCCTGTTTTGTCAAGGGGTGAAAGGTGATGTGCTATCACTTCCGGTGATGTCACTTGGGGGGGATCAAATGATGCCACTTCCTGTGATGTCATCAGAGGTCAAGGGTCATGTGATGTCACTTCAGCTACCCCTGGAATTTTGATGAAATGACGTCCCAGACTGCTGCGGGTTTGAGCTCTCCTATCATCAGGCCGTCTCATGGAGAATCACGCTGCAAGTGGCAGCTCTTGGTGCCTGCAGCAGGTGGGTGTGTGTCTCTGTTTCTCTTTACCTCAGTTAATCTTGTAATGTGTTTCATGCACTGCCTTCTTGCTAATTAATTGCAATCATGTAATTCTCTCTTTCCTGCTTCTGGGTCTCTTGTCTGGCACTCTTCTTTTCCTTTATGCGTGTATCTCCCTCTCTCTGTTTGCTCCTTCCTCTCCCTTAGTTTCTCTGTTATAGACCGCCATATATCTGTCTGAATGTCTGTATGCATCTGATTCGTCTATTTCTTTCACTAGTTCAGTATCTGCACCGGTGTCTTTATCCAGTTAATTCCACACATGTTAGGTCACTGTTACAGTCAGTGTTTTAGCAAAAGACCGTTTCTCACTATTTTCAGGGTATGACTACTCGCTGTAATGTCCAGTTCAATATGAGTGAACATTTAACAAACGTTAGAATATACGGTGCTGCATGCATTTGAAAGTCACCAAAATGATCGTTTATTTGTAAGGCATGTACTCTTCCAATCTTCAACATGCAGTTTAAAAATAAATACATCTGGTGATCAGCAACAGCATTTTTTAAATCGGGTTTGTCCTCTCTAAATATCATATTCCATGGGCCTCATTACGACCCTGGCGGAAGACCATGGTGCTATTAGCACCATGGTCAATGCCGGTAAGTTACCAACTCCGCCATGGAGAAAGGGGGAATTACCATCCCATTACAAGGTTGGCGGGGCGGTAATTCCCCCTTCCCCTATAGCCCTTCCCCATAGGGCTCAATGGGAATGGGGAAGGCGCTAAGTACGGTGCCACAAATTGCGGCACCGTAATTAGCACCAAGGTCCCTTTGCGGGTCCCTACTTTAACGGCTGGTCTACACCATCCTTTAAGGTCGGGTCCCGCAAAGGGACCTCGTAATTAGGGGCTAATAGGTTAACAGCGCCCCAGCCTTTTACGGCGCAGTTAACCCATTGGCGCCTGGGTCGTGATGAGGCCCCATGTTTTCTACGCCTATACTTGTAATCGGAATAACGAAACTACAGGTTCCAGAAAGCACAGCGTTTTACTGTGGGTGAAAGATCAGGAGTTGCTCAAGATGGCATGTTGCGATGTAAGCTACATTTTAGCAGATCTTCTATTAGGGTACAATGCATACACTTTTGGAGTCCTAATGACTTCCTCAAACATTCAAGCGTAAGCATCTGAATACTTGCACTACCATTCTGAAATAAGTATTGAAAAGACTGTAGTTCCAAAAGATTCCAAAACAGGGTCAGATGTGCTCTCAATGAATGCTAAATATGGCATACCGAAATAGCTAATTCAGATTTTCAGCATGCAGAGGCAGATGAAACTTAGTAATAATAGCAGCTATTATAATAGCGCTTAGAAACATGAAGAATGTGTCATAAAGCACAATATGAAATTGAAATATTATTGAGCTATACATGTAAACAAATATGTAAAAATATTTATGAATGCATAGGTATTTACACATTTTGTAGGTATTTTAAATTTAAATATTTGTTGGTATTTTAATAATTTTCTAAATGATAAAATGGCGCTGTGTGTTTTGTAGTTTTGCGAGGATGCTGATATTCTTGGAAATGAGTTTAATTTTTTTATTTATTTTAAATTAATGTATAACTGGATTTAAACTTTAAACGAGCACGATCAAATCCCAAGAACATGTCATCATGCACGATCATATACCAAGAACATGTCATCACAGCGCTTTCATTATCCAGCAATCCAGTAGGTGTTTTCCAAAAGGAAAAAGTGAGGAAGTAGCAGTGCAATGCCAGTGTGCGGTGAATGCTTGAAGGAACGAGCAGATCTGGATGAACACAGCACACTTGAGGTCCATGTAGGATCTGGCAACTCATTCTACTTTTAGACCACAGAGGTTGGCCTATTGTCATTCAGAGGGTGTAAAAACAATATACAGAAAATGCTTGATCGCGAAACACTCATTTTAATTCTTCCCTGAAATGTATGATGCAAATGGCTCTCACAATGTGTCAGGATTAATTGGCATGAATTCCTCTTTCAGACATGTCTTCTGACTTGGATGTATTGTTCTGCACTCAATAACTAGTAAGCAGTAAGAGCCCAAGATGTGCCCTGCCTTGTATAGGTTTCAGCGTTTATACGTTGGGAATCATTGCCCACTACCAGTGGTGGACTGGCCTACAGGGAACTCCGGAGATCTTCTGGTGGGCCCCTTTTGAGTGGGATGAATACAGAATGTCTTACAAATCGTTCAGTTCATGTTAATGTGGGGCCACTTTGAAAAAAAATTCCAGGGCCACTTTTGGTTCCCAGTCCAGCCCTGAGCCACCCCCCTACCACCATGGGCAGCCTCCACAGCCTCCACCAGGCCCCCACTCATGTCTCCCACCACCCCCACCCCCCAGCAGTGCAGGGGCAGCCTCCACCAGGCCCCCACTCATGTCTCCCACCACCCCCACCCCGCTGCCACCATGGGCAGCCTCCACCAGGCCCCCACTCATGTCTCCCACCACCCCACCCCCCTGCCACCATGGGCAGCCCCAACCAGGCCCCCACCCATGTCTTCCACCACCCCCACCCCCCTGCCACCATGGGCAGCCTCCACCAGGCCCCCACTTATGTCTCTCACCACCCCCACCCCCCTGCCACCATGGGCAGCCTCCACCAGGCCCCCACTCATGTCTCCCACCACCCCCACCCCCCAGCAGTGCAGGGGCAGCCTCCACCAGGCCCCCACTCATGTCTCCCACCACCCCACCCCCCAGCAGTACAGGTGCACCCTCCACCAGGCCCCCACTCATGTCGACCACCACCCCCACCCCCCAGCCACCAGGGGCACCCTCCACCAGGCCCCCACTCATGTCTCCCATCACCCCCACCCCCCAGCAGTGCAGGGGCAGCCTCCACCAGGCCCCCACTCATGTCTCCCACCACCCCCACCCCCCTGCCACCATGGGCAGCCTCCACCAGGCCCCCACCCATGTCTCCCACCACCCCCACCCCCCTGCCACCATGGGCAGCCTCCACCAGGCCCCCACTCATGTCTCCCACCACCCCTACCCCCCAGCAGTGCAGGGGCAGCCTCCACCAGGTCCCCACTCATGTCTCCCACCACCCCAACCCCCCCCTGCCACCATGGGCAGCCTCCACCAGGCCCCCACCCATGTCTCCCACCACCCCCACCCCCCTGCCACCATGGGCAGCCTCCACCAGGCCCCCACTCATGTCTCCCACCACCCCCACCCCCCAGCAGTGCAGGGGCAGCCTCCACCAGGCCCCCACTCATGTCTCCCACCACCCCCACCCCCCTACCACCATGGCCACCCTCCACCAGGCCCCCACTCATGTCTCCCACCACTCCCACCCCCTGCCACCATGGGCAGCCCCCACCAGGCCCCCACCCATGTCTCCCACCACCCCCACCCCCCTGCCACCATGGGCAGCCTCCACCAGGCCCCCACTCATGTCTCCCACCGCCCCCACCCCCCTGCCACCATGGGCAGCCTCCACCAGGCCCCCACTCATGTCTCCCACCACCCCCACCCCCCTGCCACCATGGGCAGCCTCCACCAGGCCCCCACCCATGTCTCCCACCACCCCCACCCCCCTGCCACCATGGGCAGCCTCCACCAGGCCCCCACTCATGTCTCCCACCACCCCTACCCCCCTGCCACCATGGGCAGCCTCCACCAGGCCCCCACCCATGTCTCCCACCACCCCCACCCCCCAGCAGTGCAGGGGCAGCCTCCACCAGGCCCCCACTCATGTCTCCCACCACCCCCACCCCCCTGCCACCATGGGCAGCCTCCACCAGGCCCCCACTCATGTCTCCCACCACCCCCACCCCCCTGCCACCATGGGCAGCCCCCACCAGGCCCTCACCCATGTCTCCCACCACCCCCACCCCCCTGCCACCATGGGCAGCCTCCACCAGGCCCCCACTCATGTCTCCCACCAGCCCCACCTCCCTGCCACCATGGGCAGCCTCCACCAGGCCCCCACCCATGTCTCCCACCACCCCCACCCCCCTGCCACCATGGGCAGCCTCCACCAGGCCCCCACTCATGTCTCCCACCACCCCCACCCCCCAGCAGTGTAGGGGCAGCCTCCACCAGGCCCCCACTCATGTCTCCCACCACCCCACCCCCCAGCAGTGCAGGGGCAGCCTCCACCAGGCCCCCACTCATGTCTCCCACCACCCCCACCCCCCTGCCACCATGGGCAGCCTCCACCAGGCCCCCACTCATGTCTTCCACCACCCCCACCCCCCTGCCACCATGGGCAGCCCCCACCAGGCCCCACCCATGTCTCCCACCACCCCCACCCCCCTGCCACCATGGGCAGCCTCCACCAGGCCCCCACCCATATCTCCCACCACCCCCACCCCCTGCCACCATGGGCAGCCTCCACCAGGCCCCCACTCATGTCTCCCACCACCCCCACCCCCAGCAGTGCAGGGGCAGCCTCCACCAGGCCCCCACTCATGTCTCCCACCACCCCACCCCCCAGCAGTGCAGGGGCACCCTCCACCAGGCCCCCACTCATGTCTACCACCACCCCCAACCCCAGCCACCAGGGGCACCCTCCACCAGGCCCCCACTCATGTCTCCCTCCACCCCCACCCCCCAGCAGTGCAGGGGCAGCCTCCACCAGGCCCCCACTCATGTCTCCCACCACCCCCACCCCTCTGCCACCATGGGCAGCCTCCACCAGGCCCCCACCCATGTCTCCCACCACCCCCACCCCCCTGCCACCATGGGCAGCCTCCACCAGGCCCCCACTCATGTCTCCCACCACCCCCACCCCCCTGCCACCATGGGCAGCCTCCACCAGGCCCCCACTCATGTCGCCCACCACCCCCACCCCCCTGCCACCATGGGCAGCCCCCACCAGGCCCCCACCCATGTCTCCCACCACCCCCACCCCCCTGCCACCATGGGCAGCCTCCACCAGGCCCCCACCCATATCTCCCACCACCCCCACCCCCTGCCACCATGGGCAGCCTCCACCAGGCCCCCACTCATGTCTCCCACCACCCCCACCCCCCAGCAGTGCAGGGGCAGCCTCCACCAGGCCCCCACTCATGTCTCCCACCACCCCACCCCCCAGCAGTGCAGGGGCACCCTCCACCAGGCCCCCACTCATGTCTACCACCACCCCCCAGCCACCAGGGGCACCCTCCACCAGGCCCCCACTCATGTCTCCCTCCACCCCCACCCCCCAGCAGTGCAGGGGCAGCCTCCACCAGGCCCCCACTCATGTCTCCCACCACCCCCACCCCTCTGCCACCATGGGCAGCCTCCACCAGGCCCCCACCCATGTCTCCCACCACCCCCACCCCCCTGCCACCATGGGCAGCCTCCACCAGGCCCCCACTCATGTCTCCCACCACCCCCACCCCCCTGCCACCATGGGCAGCCTCCACCAGGCCCCCACTCATGTCGCCCACCTCCCCCACCCCCCAGCAGTGCAGGGGCAGCCTCCACCAGGCCCCCACTCATGTCTCCCACCACCCCACCCCCCAGCAGTGCAGGGGCACCCTCCACCAGGCCCCCACTCATGTCTCCCACCACCCCCACCCCCCAGCAGTGCAGGGGCTCCCTCCACCAGGCCCCCACTCATGTCTACCACCACCCCCACCGCCCTGCCACCATGGGCAGCCCCCACCAGGTCCTCACAATCCCCAATCATGTGCGTAATGGTCAGCCTCCACAGCCAAAAAGCCCTACCAAGTAACCCATTCACCCACATGGAAATGGAAATCACATGTTACACCCCCAATGTTCATGAAGCTAATGAACCCATGTCCGTCACACACAATGGTTGCAATTGAATGGGAAAACACCCAACATGACATGCATGAAACCAATGAGATGATACCACACAGTGAATTATGGAAACAAAATTGTATTGAAAAAAATAAAGAATGCTAAAGAAAGGAAACAAACTACAATGGGAATGAGAAAAAATAAGCTTGCTGTCCGTATAAAAACAAAAAACTGCAAATCAGAATCCAAATAAATTTTGTCCAAAGTCAAATGTAAAAAAATCTCCATGCAATAAAGAACTATGTAAAAAACTACCAAGGGTCCATGAGCCCAACTGAACAAAGGAAACCTACTAAAAAACCTACCTAAAAATCAACTATATACAAAAAGTGGAGCAGTGTCCGTCGACTCCAAATCATAATAAGAAACAAAGGAAACCTAAAACTAAAGAACTATATACAAAGGCGGTGGGCAAGTCCAGCGGCTCACTCCGTGGTGTCCCGGGCCAGGTCATCATCGAACTCCTGTTCGATGTCCCGGAGGCGGTCCAGTTCCATGGCCCCGAGGGTCCGCAGGGACGACGCCGTGTCCTCCTCCAACCCCCTGCGGATTGCCTCGAGGCACTCGGCCCGCCTCAGGGCCCTCCGCATGGAGTTCTCCGCCCTGACCATTGTGAGCCGCGCCTCTTCCGCCCGCCGCCGCTCCGCACCTATGGCGTGGCCCAACCGCTGCCACACGGAAGACACTCTCTGTCCTGGGTCCCCCTGCCCTCTGGCCGATGCCTGCCCCTCCGATGTCGAAAGCCCCGAGCCTTCATGTCTCCCACCATGTTGCTGCTGCTGCTGCTCTGCCTCTGCCCGTGCACTGCCTCCTGCTGCCTGCACATCCTCCGCTGGCTGGGGTGCAGTTGTTGATGTGGCCACCCCTGCTGGACCTCCGACTCCCGACTGTGGCAGGGATGCCTCCTCCACCAGCCTGGCCGCACCGTCAGAGGCAGCTCCACAGGGCACCCAGGTGACTGATGGGTGGGAAGATGGCACAGAGGACGACTGGCGCGTAGGGGGTCCAGTTGAGGAGGGGGTCGGAGCAAGCCCCATCAGACGGCGGAATCCGGCCTGGGTGACCTGTCCCAGCAGGCTGACGTGGTCAACGAGCCATTCGAGATGACGTGCAGTCTCTCCATGAAAAGACTGCAGGTCACCTCGCATGGCCCGTTGACGCAACGCCACACCAGCCAGGACAGGCTCAACCCGGACCTGGATGGCCACGTCCGCAGGCAGAGGAAGGCCAGTTGACGTCAGCTCATCCCCTGCCTGAAAACGGGTCTGGACGTAGGCATCCGAGCTGGTGCAAGATGATGCAGGGACAGGATCGGGGACAGGATTGCACACAGGCACCTCCGCGGCGGCCTGTGCTGCCTCCTGTCCCTGGTCCTGCACTGCACCACTAGCACCAGTGGGATCCCCACCTCCAGACCCCGTCTCTGGTGCTTGCACGGCCTCCTCCTCCACCAAACCCCCCACCAACCTGGATGACTCCGTGCCATCTTCCCCTGTTGGGCCCTGGTGGGTCCCAGCTGCCCCTTCTGCTGCCGAGGAGTCCAACTGCAACCTCCGCCTCTTGGACCTCCCCCCGGCAGCTGCGGCCTGGGACGCGGCACCGGACTCCTCACTCCCCGACGAGATGACAACACGGGAGGGGAGCCGGGCCTTGCGTCTCCGGCTGGCGGTCGGATCCCCGCCGCTGTGCTCCACAGCACCTTCTCCGCCCTCTTCATCAGTTGACGCTGCAGACAGGGAGAAACAAAACACAGGCATCAGGGCACTGTACAATGGACACATACACACATGACAGTTGCACATGAGTGGCATTGGCAAACCTCAGACATATCATCACAATCCCCAACACACATGTCATTGCAACTCGCACACATGAGCCATACCACAGCCATATCGCAACTGCCACCACCATCCCTACACATACAACAGCATCAGCAGCCAAAGGGGAGCCAGACATCACATGCAACACAGGAAGTGCACCACACATGTACACACACCACCACACTTGCATGCATGTCTACACCTCTGCCAAGTGTCGCACTGTTCAGACGGACATCCATGTCACATCTGCCAATCAGGCTTCCACATACCGATGTCACATGCATCCATGTTGCATCACTGTTGCACCCTTGTCAAATACACACACATGCACATGTACACAGTGCTCATACATGCAGCCGAAAATAACATACATGCCGGACATGACGGACATGTCTACTTACATACACATTCATCCAAACATGTGTGCACGCACAACTGCATTTGCCATGCAAGCCTACACACACAAGCACCATCTATGTCTCACACATTACAGCCCTCGCATGTGTCAGCCCCACGGTCCTGTACACCCCCACCCATACTCGACCCCATACAAACAGATGTGCAACCTGCACAATACCGAATAATCACCACACGCACTGCTCACAATCAGGATGCATGTACACTCACCGCTTGACTCCAGACGGCTCTGCTTCTCTAGGACCTGGACGTGGAGTGCTGGGGATATGCGTTCCAGGACCCCCATCTGCGACAAGTGGCCCCGGCGCCCCTTGGCATCCGCTGCCTTCAAGAGGCGCCGGGCCTTGTTCAGGGTCCTGGACCTGAAGTCCTCCCAGCGCTTCCTGACATGTAAGTCCCGGACTTCCACCCCTTCCGCGTTGATGGCAGTCACGATGTCAGTTCAGATCCGAGTCCGTCCTTCCTTGTCGGCGCGGGAACTTCCGAAGAGGGCATCATACTGCCCCAGGACTTGCTCCACCAGGACACCAACTTCGGTGGCACTGAAGCTGGTGCCCCTCTGCCTCTCTGGCCGGGGGTTGTCAGTGGTCACAGATGGTGTTTGCCCCGACATGACAACCCCAGAGGCAGGAGTGGGTGGGCAACTGGGTCCTGGGGCTGGGCTGTGGGGCAATGGAATTCCAGTCGGGAGTCTTCGGTTCCAGCAGGGGTGGTCACAGCAACAGCACCCCTGGCTGATGTGCAGGCAGCAAATGGCAGTGCACGTGGGCAGCAGGCAGTCAGGCAGCAGCAGATCGCAGGTGGGAGCATGCTCGGGGCTCTGGGGGGCAGTAGTTCGGCCTTCTGGGCAGGAGTGGTCTTCCGTGTGCTTACGCGTGGCCAGCTTGGTACGGAGTGATTTGGCACGTGAAAATCCTGCACGTCAGCGTGAAAATCGAGGAAAGGCCCTTAGCGCGTAAGCGCGTCAGCACGCATACGCGATTCTATTGGACCAAAGGCCCTCAGCGCGTCTGTGACGTGACCCGCACGGGTGTTTCCCACACAGCACGTGATGACAGAGCACACGTGGAAAGACTGCACGTCCGAGTGTCATCGCGTGTAATTGGACAAAAGTGTGCGTACACACGATTGGCCTATGTACGTGTATATCAGGGGTGCGCGGCCACTTACACACGTAAGTACTGTATCCCGGGGTGCGCGGGAATTTCCACACGCTATTGGACTGGGTACTGGATTTCAGGGGTGCGCGGGTCACACGCTCGCCTACAACACATGCAACGCATAAATTTGCGCGCTAACAAAATAACAAGCTCAGACCCAGGATGAACATACCGTTCCTAGCAGCAGTGGGCGTGGGCTACCAAAGGAGGAGGAGGAGGAGGATAGTCAGGGCCAGAATATTCACACCCAGAACCAGCCTTTTCGGGATGCCTGATGACCAGGTGCATGGGAGGTACAGGTTTCCACCACACATTATACTGGACCTGGTGAGTGAGTGGGAGGATGACCTCACATCACCCACCCTGTGCTCCCAAGCACTCAGCCCCCTGGAGAAGGTCCTCAATGTACTGCACTTCTTAGCCACTGGATCATTTCAACGGACAAGTGCCATTGTGGGTGGTGTATCACAGGCCACCCAGTCACGCTGCCTACACCAGGTCTTGAACATCATCACTGCACGCCCATCAGTCCACAGGCACATATACCTGCCCAGAACACCTGCAGAAAGGCATGCTGCCGCCCTGGATTTTTACGGTGTGGCACGATTCCCCAAAGTGCTAGGTGCCATCGACTGCACCCATGTGGCTCTACGTCCCCCCAGGGCATCAGAGCACATCTATAGGAACCGCAAGCACTGGCATTCCATCAACGTGCAGGTAGTATGTAATGCCAAGGGAATCATCACCTCAGTATATGCCAACTATCCCGGGTCAACCCACGACAGCTTCATTTACCGAATGTCCACCCTAAACCGGGACCTAGAAGCTGGGCGGCATGGCGATACATGGCTGCTTGGTGAGTATCAATGCCACTGCACATGCATGCATGTCAGATACTGAGCAAGGTCACAACCCCACCAATGATACCAATCACCACCTCCACAGGGGACAGTGCCTACCCTCTCAGCCCCCACATGATGACGCCAATTCGGAACCCCACCACGCCACCCGAGGTAAGATATAACACAGCCCATATTACAACCCGGGGCATAGTGGAGTGCACATTCGGAGTGCTAAAGTCACGCTTTCGCTCCCTTGACCGTTCTGGCGGCCAGCTGTTGTACGCTCCCCCAGTACTGTGCAGGATCATAGTGGCAGCATGTGTCCTGCACAACGTTGCAACACGCCGGGGCCTGGCCGTGGACATGGTGGTGGCACCACATCCCCAACCACATGCACAGCCGCTACGCATGGGAGGGGAAAGGGTACGGGGGGAGACAGCCCGCACACAGCTAGTGGCTAATTACTTCACATAGAAATCACACCCCTGTGGAGTGCACACTGCCCTGGCACATTCCATCTGACAATCAATGATGACTCAACCTGACACTGATCCTGAATGTCTGGAGAATGAACCGTGAAAACCATATCAGCCTGAGATTGTTCACCTGGAAGTGTCACAATGTGTGCATCCCTACCCACACAGACACCACCAATGCAGTTTTGTGAAGTAACACATCCAAGCAGCTAAAATGAATACCCACTTGCAAAATGCAACAAGAGGACAGTGCCATGTCAGCCAACCCAACCCCAGCACCGCCACACGACACACCGTGCCATGTCATGCTATTTGCAGGTAAACAAAGTAATCCCCACAACATGACACTAGTGTCACAATGTACAGTGTCCCTATTAGAAACTTGCAACATCTGAAATGCTCACAGTAATGCCGGACCAACAACAAACTTGAGCAGGTACTACCATTAACATGACATCACAAATGTTAAATATTAGTAGTCTCACCACCTGGAAATGCCTGCACTCCCACCACTACCAACTGTGCAGTGTTGGCGCCATGTAGAGTTGTAGGTGCATTGCTGCCAACATGGACCCCATCTCCAGACTAGAGGGCCTTGTGTAGACATGAGGAAGGGACCTGCAAATTGGGAGGTAGACACAGAAGATGAGTTACACATCAATGCAACATGCAGTGTACAACACAACAGCAATATGCACTAGGAATGTATACACAGTATTGACTAGACTACCCACACATGTAGTGGGAGTCCAATGTCACCATGTACGTCAATGTCACTTGGGCACACCCTTTGCAAGCCCATGGAAACGGGAAGCAGGAGGGGTGTGTGTGACTCAAACCCAAGCATCTGAACCAAATACATTACAAGCCTGCATGTGCCCAGCCACAATGCAGCGTATGCCCACAGGAACCACGGAAGCCAACAAATCGTCCCAAAAAAATTGGGAATAAAATAAATAAAAATAAAAATAAAAATAAAAAACAATCAAAAATGGCCATTGATGGGCCCAGGGGGGGTTGGGGAGGCCACCCAGGAGGTCCGAGGACAGGATGCACACCAGAACCCACCTGCGTGGATCCTGGGGAAAAAAAACACCTCTATGGGCTCATGGCCCACACGGCTACCCTATTGTGGGAGTATCACTGCTGTCGCTATTATCACCCTGTGCAGCTGCATCCGGAGGTGGTTGCACTATGGGAGGCAGCCCACGCAAGGCCCTAGTCTGCTCCTCCATGGCTGCAAGCATGCGGGTGTGGTAGGTCTGGTTCTGGAGGATGAGTGTGCGGAGGTCCCCATGCAACAACTCACGGGATGCCCGGACCTCCGCCCTCGTTGCCTGCATCTCAGCTGAGAGCGTACGGGTGAGACGCTCCAGCTGCTGTTCTGTCCTTTGGTGTGTTGAAGCCTCAAGCTCAACAAGAGTCGTCCTGAGGTGAAGAAGCTCCTGCCTCAGGGCTTCCCTGTGGCCCTGGGACTCAATGGAGATGGCCTCCTTCAGAGTCGCCAGTGCCGCCCGCCTGTCCCTGTTGGACCCCAACATGTCCTCCCTGTGTGACTGGCAGATGGAGTCGGTTGCCTGCTCTAGTCGCTCCATCAGCCTTTCAGGGGGGACAATGGAAGTGGCCACCCTATCCATGGCCTGAGCCATCATCTCGGATGATGCTGCCTGTTGGGTTGCCATACCGTAAATGGATTGCTCCCATGCGGTATTGCCAGGTGGCGTACGGCCACCACGTCGGCGGGCACCACACCTGTCTGGGGCAAGGCGAACTGCGCCTTGCTGTGCCGGCACTGCCTGAGGCTGCAGGACTGCATTCCCCCTCTGATCTGCTGGCCCAGGAACAGGATCAGATGTCGCGGAGTGTGACCCTGCATCCGTAACCACCAAAGGCGTAGCTGCCAACACTGACATCCCCATTGAGGGTTCTGACCCTGGTGCAGGTGGGTGGGACAGAACAGAATCCCTCCCTGGAACACTCACCTGCGACGGCACGTAGGTCTCATCCGAATCAACACCTGAGTACAGCTGGGGGGAGGTGCAGCCAGAGACACCCCTTGAGAGCACGACCTGCAGCACTTGTGGGTTCTCACCCACCACCACACCACGTCCCTCACTGGTGGTTGATCGGCCCTCAGACCCCTCCTGGGTCTGCACCATCTTCACAACCCCAGCAGTATCAGGTGCGTCTTCCCCTGCAAAGACATAAAAACAAAGAAATGGAAACAGGCATTAGCACCATGGCACACAATGAGGGCTGAGAAGCAAGAGAACCAGTACTTGATTGACACATGTCCCACATGACTAAAACCCTCCCATGCATGCACCCTCACTGCGTATGAAGGGCAGGCAAATGGCACACACTGATGACACCAAGATGGAAGATGAACACATTTTCTGCATGCTGCCTGGCAGTGGCATCACACATTGGCCTGTGATTGCCAGGTGAAACACACATGCCATCACACAGATGGCATGTACCATTGCTATTGAGTGAAGATGGAGAGGAGGGCAGCACCTATTCATTCAGTCCAGTTCCCGGATGTAATAGCTTTTCTAATTCAAACAGATCAGATTCTTCACCTGGAGCTGCCAGTCCGAAATGGTCCAATTGCACAGGGACATGTTTGAACAAATGATATCCAGGTAACAAAGTCACTCCACTTTACCATAGCCATGTCAGACATGTGACTAGAGGACTGCGACATGCCTAGTAAAAGTGGTGGAATGCAAACAATCTGACTAAATGAACAGTGAAAAATTAAGCAACAATGTTGTGGCAAGGTGACACTTCAAGGGCAACTGGCGTGCAGTTGGGCTAGATGTCTACTGTTGGCAGAAGGGATACTGCTATGGCCAAATGCAGCTGCGCAGGATGTATTGCATGAAGCACATGGCTGACCCATATGACTCAGGCGCACACACTCTCACCTGGCACACAAACAGAAGCCCTCACACACACCATGCACATGGATGACACACACATGCATGTGCACTCACCGGACAATGCCTCGTAATCAGCCAAATCTCCCACGCCTTGGATCTGTTCCTCCGTGACGTAGGTCCCAGCGACTGACTCATGTGGAGTGAGTTCCATGTCTACTACTGGAGACCCACCTCCAGTCACTAGAGTTGCGGCATGACTTGAGGCCAGCTTACTCTTTGCCCTGCGCTTTAGGTCATTCCAGCGCTTATAGCAATCATTGGCTGTGCGCCTCATGATTCCAAGGGCACTTACGATGTCCTGTCATGATCTCTGCTTCCAAAAGATCAGGAAATGCCCGACTCCCTTGGAAGCAGACCCATAACCCCGGTTCCGAGTGCCAGCCAGTCCCAATTGGGACCTTTTGGACCCTGTCCTGGCGCCAGTGGCACCAGGCTCATAAAGATCCCCAGTCCCAGCGCTGGAAGCGCCGGGCTCATAATGCTTGGGTGGACTTAACTGCAGCAGACCATGCTGCTTACTTACCTGCCAGTTGAACCCCTGATCCTCTTCTGTTTGGGACTACTTTTCCTGTTGGGTGCGGCAGGAGCCACTCCCTAGGTTCAGAACACTGGAACTCTTCTGGAAAGCAGGAACTCTTTTCTTACCTAGGCGTGGCTGTGGAAGGAGACACCTAAGCACTACAGGAGGCTATTTAAACCTCACCCGATGGATGAATCTTGCTTTGCGTCATTCTGCATTCTCTGCAGCAGAACGCTCATCGTGTCTTCTGCTTCTGATCCTGGGCCTAAGGGAACAAAGGCTTACCATCCTGGATTCCAGTCTTCAGCAGCACCTGTAAAGACAAAGAAAGAACAGGTTAGCACTACGGTCTTCAGTGGCAGCGCATCTCTTACCTGGTCCATCGGCTGTCACCAACGCCTCGCGCTGCATTCCGGCATCTGAAAGACAAAGGCTTACCTACTCTTCGCATGCTCCGGAGCTCTTCGCACTGCATTCCGGCATCTGAAAGACAAAAGCTTACCAGCTCTTCGCACGCTCCGGAGGCCTTCGGCGCTGCATCCCGCATCTGAAAGACAAAAGAAGGTGCGTTTAAAGACATTGGGCAGCTTTATTACTCACGTGCCATTACTCCTTCCCACGCCGAATCCAGTGGGTATTCCAGCACCTTTCAGCTTCTCTAAAGCTCCGAACTTGTACCTGCAAGATAAAAGGGACAGTTAGTGCGCATCGTGAAGCAGGCTACAAGCGCTTACTTACGTGCTTCCAGGCGCTTCTATTCCTCACGCGGGTTCGATCCTCAACTCTCATTAGCCTGCCATCCGCCATCGCCGGAACCCTGCAAAACAAGAGATATCATTACAAAAGACTTTTAAGACATTTGAAGTGCCCAGAACTTACCGTTAGTGCAGTTAACGAGAGACAGCAGTCCTCTGAGGTCAAGAGGCCTGCACCCTTATCCAGTGAAGAAACTGGTTACGGCACCCTGCCCCGAGGCAGATGGAGAGCTCCGCGTTCACTTACCTAAGGTGAGGGTGTTAACCTTTGGGGTTCTACAGGAGAAGAGGAAGGGAAGAAGAGAGAGGCACCCAATAACCCCAGTTCATTAATCCCATATTTTCTATCTGCAGACATCTTATTCTTCGAGTCAGACATACAGTGCACAGAGGTCCAGCCCAAAGAGCCAACCGTGTGTTACACATCACCTTTGAAGATACGGCATTCACCCAGTCAAGACTGGCGCCTCTGCGGGAATCAGGTGAGCGTTACATGTCCACAACAGTCTGCCAGTGTGCCTGGCGTTGTGCAGGTGTGGTCTTGGATCCTGCAACAATGACCATCTCGTTGTCATGTGCGGACACATACTCGACAAGTGCATTCAGTTCGTCATCCGTGAAGCTGGGCTTCCTGGACGGGCCGGACTGTGTAGCCGTGTCTGGGGCATCAGACTGTGCCGGACGAGCACTCTTCCTCTTCCGCTTGGAAGGTGGTGGTGATCCTGAGTGTCCTGCGCCGCTCTGGACACTAGGGGCAGGAGCCCTGGTGGACTCTTATCAGGAGTGTGGGATTGCACACTCAGCATGGGAGTTGGTGCAGGCATTGGCTCTAGTGTGATGGTGTCAGGGGGAATGTTAGCAGCATGGACTAGGACCGACACTGTCCGGGCTGGGTGTGTGAGGGCTGGGGTGGATGGAGCCGCAGCTGCCCCTGCAGCCTCTCCGCCCTGCCTACTTGGTGCAGCAGATGACCTTACTGCCCCAGATGCACGTGGCATGGTGACATCAACGTGCACCAGCGCACGTGTCATAGGCCTGCTGACCTGGAAGTCAGCCATGGAGTCAGCCAGGTCTGGTGCCACAATGGGCTGGTCCAACAAGGGCTGAGCATGGATGGTGTCAGCCACATCAGCCTCAACGGGAGGGGGCGGGGATTATGGGTGCCCTTGACTGGTCCTCCACACATGGGGGGACAGGCTCACCCTGCAATTAACGACCACCTCCCCTACCGGATCCACCACGGCCACCACTTGTGGCTCTTCCACCTTTTCCACCCTTACGGAATCCTCGCCTCCCAGCCATGGCACTGATGTTAATGTGCGTATGGGAGTGGCTGTAAACTATTGTCCTGGGCAATTGGGGGTCAAAGGGGTAGGGTACCAGATGGTAATTGTACCCTAGTGCTCTTGCAAGGCTGATTGTAACCCCTGGGGAAAGATGACTGGTCACGCTACGCACAGGAGCCCCAAAAAAGGGAGATGACGTGCACGCAACCGCTCCTAGACCACGTGTGCAGAAAGAAAAACCTGCACTACGCTGTGGCACCCAGTAACACAAGAATGAACGTATGCGTGTCACACGCAGCCTAGAATGACCTCTGAAGGGGTAGGCTACACACGGGGCAAGCACAGATGTTCGATACGTGCGTGACTCACCGTCTGCCAGGTAAAAGAGCATGAAAAAGGAGCGCGTTTGGTTGGCAACACCCCCGCCAAAAGAAGATTTGTACGCTGTCTGAGGAGACAGGACAACAGCAGAAGGGAACACTGTTTGAGGGAACAGGCCCAGGTAAACCAGTAAAAGAGAAAAAAGAGAAAAAGCTGTCAGAGGTAACAGGGAATACGAACTTGAAACGCTGTGAAGTAAATTGCATGTGAAACGACAAGAAGTACAGAATTCACCCACTCGCTCTCCACGAAAGGCACGTACAAGGAAATGGTGTTCTACACGTACCTTTTATACAGGCCCACACGTCCAGCGTCACTTACGCGGCGTGTACGCGCTAGGGCCATTTCCACCAATTACACGCTTTGTCACTTATGCGTGTAGGGCCATTTCCACCAATTACACGCTTTGTCACTTCTGCGTGTAGGGCCATTTCCACCAATCACACGCGATGAGACTCTGACGTGCTGTCCAATTACACGCGATGACACTCGGACGTGCAGTCTTTCCACGTGTGGTCTGTCATCACGTGCTGTGTGGGAAACACCCGTGCGGGTCACGTCACAGATGCGCTTACGCGCTGAGGGCCTTTGGTCCAATAGAATCGCATATGCGTGCTGACGCGCTTACGCGCTAAGGGCCTTTCCTCGATTTTCACGCTGACGTGCAGGATTTTCACGTGCCAAATCACTCCGTACCAAGCTGGCCACGCGTATGCACACGGAAGACCACGCTCCTGCCCAGAAGGCTGCACTACTGCCCCCCAGAGCCCCG
This sequence comes from Ambystoma mexicanum, assembly GCF_040938575.1. NCBI lineage: Eukaryota > Metazoa > Chordata > Amphibia > Caudata > Ambystomatidae > Ambystoma > Ambystoma mexicanum. The sequence continues at coordinate 1,027,329,255 of NC_090922.1, read as the reverse complement.
AGCACGCTCCCACCTGCCATCTGCTGCTGCCTGACTGCCTGCTGCCCACGTGCACTGCCATTTGCTGCCTGCACATCAGCCAGGGGTGCTGTTGCTGTGACCACCCCTGCTGGAACCGAAGACTCCCGACTGGAATTCCATCGCTCCACAGCCCAGCCCCAGGACCCAGTTGCCCACCCACTCCTGCCTCTGGGGTTGTCATGTCGGGGCAAACACCATCTGTGACCACTGACAACCTCCGGCCAGAGAGGCAGAGGGGCACCAGCTTCAGTGCCACCGAAGTTGGTGTCCTGGTGGAGCAAGTCCTGGGGCAGTATGATGCCCTCTTCTGAAGTTCCCGCGCCGACAAGGAAGGACGGACTCTGATCTGGACTGACATCGTGACTGCCATCAACGCGGAGGGGTTGGCAGTCCGGGACTTACAACATGTCAGGAAGCGCTGGGAGGACTTCAGGTCCAGGACCCTGAACAAGGCCCGGCGCCTCTTGAAGGCAGCGGATGCCAAGGGGCGCCGGGGCCACTTGTCGGAAGAACAGATGGGGGTCCTGGAACGCATATCCCCAGCGCTCCACGTCCAGGTCCTAGAGAAGCAGACCCGTCTGGAGTCGAGCGGTGAGTGTACATGCATCCTGATTGTGAGCAGTGCGTGTGGTGATTATTCGGTATTGTGCAGGTTGCACATCTGTTTGTATGGGGTCGAGTATGGGTGGGGGTGTACAGGGCCGTGGGGCTGACACATGTGAGGGCTGTAATGTGTGAGACATGGATGGTGCTTGTGTGTGTAGGCTTGCATGGCAATTGCAGTTGTGCGTGCACACATGTTTGGATGAATGTGTATGTAAGTAGACATGTCCGTCATGTCAGGCATGTATGTTGTTTTCGGCTGCATGTATGAGCACTGTGCACATGTGCATGTGTGTGTATTTGACATGGGTGCAACAGTGATGCAACATGGATGCATGTGACAGCGGTATGTGGAAGCCTGATTGGCAGATGTGACATGGATGCCCGTCTGAACAGTGCGACACTTGGCAGAGGTGTAGACATGCATGCAAGTGTGGTGGTGTGTGTACATGTGTGGTGCACTTCCTGTGTTGCATGTGATGTCTGGCTCCCCTTTGGCTGCTGATGCTGTTGTATGTGTAGGGATGGTGGTGGCAGTTGCGATATGGCTGTGGTATGGCTCATGTGTGCGAGTTGCAATGACATGTGTGTTGGGGATTGTGATGACATGTCTGAGGTTTGCCAATGCCACTCATGTGCAACTGTCATGTGTGTATGTGTCCATTGTACAATGCCCTGATGCCTGTGTTTTGTTTCTCCCTGTCTGCAGCGTCAACTGATGAAGAGGGCGGAGAAGGTGCTGTGGAGCACAGCGGCGGGGATCCGACCGCCAGCCGGAGACGCAAGGCCCGGCTCCCCTCCCGTGTTGTCATCTCGTCGGGGAGTGAGGAGTCCGGTGCCGCGCGCCCAGGCCGCAGCTGCCGGGGGGAGGTCCAAGAGGCGGAGGTTGCAGTTGGACTCCTCGGCAGCAGAAGGGGCAGCTGGGACCCCACAGGGCCCAACAGGGGAAGATGGCACGGAGTCATCCAGGTTGGTGGGGGGTTTGGTGGAGGAGGAGGCCGTGCAAGCACCAGAGACGGGGTCTGGAGGTGGGGGATCCCACTGGTGCTAGTGGTGCAGTGCAGGACCAGGGACAGGAGGCAGCACAGGCCGCCGCGGAGGTGCCTGTGTGCAATCCTGTCCCCGATCCTGTCCCTGCATCATCTTGCACCAGCAGGGATGCCTACGTCCAGACCCGTTTTCAGGCAGGGGATGAGCTGACGTCAACTGGCCTTCCTCTGCCTGCGGACGTGGCCATCCAGGTCCGGGTTGAGCCTGTCCCGGCTGGTGTGGCGTTGCGTCAACGGGCCATGCGAGGTGACCTGCAGTCTTTTCATGGAGAGACTGTACGTCATCTCGAATGGCTCGTTGACCACGTCAGCCTGCTGGGGCAGGTCACCCAGGCCGGATTCCTCCGTCTGATGGGGCTTGCTCTGACCCCCTCCTCAACTGGACCCCCTACGCGCCAGTCATCCTCTGTGCCATCTTCCCACCCATCAGTCACCTGGGTGCCCTGTGGAGCTGCCTCTGACGGTGCGGCCAGGCTGGTGGAGGAGGCATCCCTGCCACAGTCGGGAGTCGGAGGTCCAGCAGGGGTGGCCACATCAACAACTGCACCCCAGCCGGCGGAGGATGTGCAGGCAGCAGGAGGCAGTGCACGGGCAGAGGCAGAGCAGCAGCAGCAACATGGTGGGAGACATGAAGGCTCGGGGCCTTCCACATCGGAGGGGCAGGCATCGGCCGGAGGGCAGGAGGACCCAGGACAGAGAGTGTCTTCCGTGTGGCAACGGTTGGGCCACGCCATAGGTGCGGAGCGGCGGCGGGCGGAAGAGGCGCGGCTCACAATGGTCATGTCGGAGAACTCCATGCGGAGGGCCTTGAGGCGGGCCGAGTGCCTCGAGGCAATCCGCAGGGAGTTGGAGGAGGACACGGCGTCGTCCCTGCGGACCCTCGGGGCCATGGAACTGGACCGCCTCCGGGACATCGAACAGGAGTTCGATGATGCCCTGGCCCGGGACACCACGGAGTGAGCCGCTGGACTTACCCGCCGTCTTTGTATATAGTTCTTTAGTTTTAGGTTTCCTTTGTTTCTTATTATGATTTGGAGTCGACGGACACTGCTCCACTTTTTGTATATAGTTGATTTTTAGGTAGGTTTTTTAGTAGGTTTCCTTTGTTCAGTTGGGCTCATGGACCCTTGGTAGTTTTTTACATAGTTCTTTATTGCAGAGATTTTTTTACATTTGACTTTGGACGACATTTTTTTGGATTCTGATTTGCAGTTATTTTTTTTAAATACGGACATGCAGCTTATTTTTTCTCATTTCCATTGTAGTTTGTTTCCTTTCTTTAGCATTCTTTATTTTTTTCAATACAATTTTGTTTTCATACTTCACTGTGTGGTATCATCTCATTGGTTTCATGCATGTCATGTTGGGTGTTTTCCCATTCAATTGCAACCATTGTGTGTGACGGACATGGGTTCATTAGCTTCATGAACATTGGGGGTGTAACATGTAATTTCCATTTCCATGTGGGTGAATGGGTTACTTGGTAGGGCATTTTGGCTGTGGAGGCTGACCATTACGCACATGATTGGGGATTGTGAGGACCTGGTGGAGGGTGCCCCTGGTGGCTGGGGGGTGGGGGTGGTGGGAGACATGGGTGGGGACCTGGTGGAGGCTGCCCATGGTGGCTGGGGGGTGGGGGTGGTGGGAGACATGGGTGGGGGCCTGGTGGAGGCTGCCCCTGCACTGCTGGGGGGTGGGGGGTGTGGGAGACATGGGTGGGGGCCTGGTGGAGGCTGCCCCTGCACTGCTGGGGGGTGGGGGTGGTAGTGGACATTAGTGGGGGCCTGGTGGAGGGTGCCCCTGGTGGCTGGGGGGTGGGGGGGGTGGGAGACATGGGTGGGGGCCTGGTGGGGGCTGCCCATGGTGGCAGGGGGGTGGGGGTGGTGGTAGACATGAGTGGGGGCCTGGTGGAGGGTGCCCCTGGTGGCTGGGGGGTTGGGGTGGTGGGAGACATGGGTGGGGGCCTGGTGGAGGCTGCCCCTGCACTGCTGGGGGGTGGGGGTGGTGGGAGACATGAGTGGGGGCCTGGTGGAGGGTGCCCCTGCACTGCTGGGGGGTGGGGGTGGTGGGAGACATGAGTGGGGGCCTGGTGGGGGCTGCCCATGGCGGTAGGGGGGTGGGGGTGGTGGGAGACATGAGTGGGGGCCTGGCGGAGGGTGCCCCTGCACTGCTGGGGGGTGGGGGTGGTGGGAGACATGAGTGGGGGCCTGGTGGGGGCTGCCCATGGTGGCAGGGGGGTGGGGGTGGTGGGGGCCTGGTGGAGGCTGCCCATGGTGGCAGGGGGGTGGGGGTGGTGGGAGACATGAGTGGGGTCTGGTGGAGTTGTGCCCCTGCACTGCTGGGGGGTGGGTGTGGTGGGAGACATGAGTGGGGGCCTGGTGGGGGCTGCCCATGGTGGCAGGGGGGTGGGGGTGGTGGGAGACATGAGTGGGGGCCTGGTGGAGGGTGCCCCTGCACTGCTGGGGGGTGGGGGTGGTGGGAGACATGAGTGGGGGCCTGGTGGAGGCTGCCCATGGTGGCAGGGGGGTGGGGTGGTGGGAGACATGAGTGGGGGCCTGGTGGAGGCTGCCCCTGCACTGCTGGGGGGTGGGGGTGGTGGGAGACATGAGTGGGGGCCTGGTGGAGGGTGCCCCTGGCGGCTGCGGGGTGGGGGGGGTGGGAGACATGGGTGGGGGCCTGGTGGAGGCTGCCCCTGCACTGCTGGGGGGTGGGGGTGGTGAGGGACATGAGTGGGGGCCTGGTGGAGGGTGCCCCTGCACTGCTGGGGGGTGGGGGTGGTGGGAGACATGAGTGGGGGCCTGGTGGAGGGTGCCCCTGGTGGCTGGGGGTGGTGGGAGACATGGGTGGGGGCCTGGTGGAGGCTGCCCATGGTGGCAGGGGAGTGGGGGTGGTGGGAGACATGAGTGGGGGCCTGGTGGGGGCTGCCCATGGTGGCAGGGGGGTGGGGGTGGTGGGAGACATGAGTGGGGGCCTGGTGGAGGGTGCCCCTGCACTGCTGGGGGGTGGGGGTGGTGGGAGACATGGGTGGGGGCCTGGTGGAGGCTGCCCCTGCACTGCTGGGGGGTGGGGGTGGTGGGAGACATGAGTGGGGGCCTGGTGGGGGCTGCCCATGCTGGCAGGGTGGTGGGGTTGGGGGTAGACATGAGTGGGGGCCTGGTGGAGGGTGCCCCTGCACTGCTGGGGGGTGGGGATGGTGGGAGACATGAGTGGGGGCCTGGTGGAGGCTGCCCATGGTGGCAGGGGGGTGGGGGTGGTGGGAGACATGAGTAGGGGCCTGGCGGGGGCTGCCCATGGTGGCAGGGGGGTGGGGGTGGTGGGAGACATGAGTGGGGGCCTGGTGGGGGCTGCCCATGGTGGCAGGGGGGTGGGGGTGGTGGGAGACATGAGTGGGGGCCTGGTGGGGGCTGCCCATGGTGGCAGGGGAGTGGGGGTGGTGGGAGACATGAGTGGGGGCCTGGTGGAGGGTGCCCCTGCACTGCTGGGGGGTGGGGGTGGTGGGAGACATGAGTGGGGGCCTGGTGGAGGGTGCCCCTGGTGGCTGGGGGGTGGGGGTGGTGGGAGACATGGGTGGGGGCCTGGTGGAGGCTGCCCATGGTGGCAGGGGGGTGGTGGGAGACATGAGTGGGGGCCTGGTGGAGGGTGCCCCTGGCGGCTGCGGGGTGGGGGGGTGGGAGACATGGGGGGGGGCCTGGTGGAGGCTGCCCCTGCACTGCTGGGGGGTGGTGGGAGACATGAGTGGGGGCCTGGTGGAGGGTGCCCCTGGTGGCTGGGGGATGGGGGTGGTGGGAGACATGGGTGGGGGCCTGGTGGAGGCTGCCCATGGTGGCAGGGGGGTGGGGGTGGTGGGAGACATGAGTGGGGGCCTGGTGGGGGCTGCCCATGGTGGCAGGGGGGTGGGGGTGGTGGGAGACATGAGTGGGGGCCTGGTGGAGGGTGCCCCTGCACTGCTGGGGGGTGGGGGTGGTGGGAGACATGGGTGGGGGCCTGGTGGAGGCTGCCCCTGCACTGCTGGGGGGTGGGGGTGGTGGGAAACATGAGTGGGGGCCTGGTGGGGGCTGCCCATGCTGGCAGGGGGTGGGGGTGGGGGTAGACATGAGTGGGGGCCTGGTGGAGGGTGCCCCTGCACTGCTGGGGGGTGGGGGTGGTGGGAGACATGAGTGGGGGCCTGGTGGAGGCGGCCCATGGTGGCGTGGGGGTGGTGGGAGACATGAGTGGGGGCCTGGCGGGGGCTGCCCATGGTGGCAGGGGGGTGGGGGTGGTGGGAGACATGAGTGGGGGCCTGGTGGAGGGTGCCCCTGCACTGCTGGGGGGTGGGGGTGGTGGGAGACATGGGTGGGGGCCTGGTGGAGGCTGCCCCTGCACTGCTGGGGAGTGGGGGCCTGGTGTGGTCTGCCCATGGTGGCAGGGGGGTGGGGGTGGTGGTAGACATGAGTGGGGGCCTGGTGGAAGGTGCCCCTGGTGGCTGGGGGGTTGGGGTGGTGGGAGACATGGGTGGGGGCCTGGTGGAGGGTGCCCCTGCACTGCTGGGGGGTGGGGGTGGTGGGAGACATGAGTGGGGGCCTGGTGGAGGGTGCACCTGCACTGCTGGGGGGTGGGGGTGGTGGGAGACATGAGTGGGGGCCTGATGGGGGCTGCCCATGGTGGCAGGGGGGTGGGGGTGGTGGTAGACATGGGTCGGGGCCTGGTGGAGGCTGCCCCTGCACTGCTGGGGGGTGGGGGTGGTGGGAGATATGAGTGGGGGCCTGGTGGAGGGTGCCCCTGCACTGCTGGGGGGTGGGGGTGGTGGGAGACATGCATTGTTGATCAGTAGTGCAAGGTGACATGTGGGTTGGCTGGGGGGCATGCCCATGGTGGATGGGCTGCCTGCGGGACATGAGCACGGGTGCAGGGTAGTCCCCCGTGGTGTGGGCTGCCTGCAGGGGCTGTGGAGGTTGTGGAGCGTACACCTGGGAGGACCCACACGGCCAATTCACGTGTAGTACTCCCCAGAACCCCTGAAATACACATTCCCTGCTGAAATCGCATGTGCAACTTCCCGCGCACCCCTGAAATACACGTACCCTGCTCGCACTGGGACAATCCCGTGTGGAACTTCCCGCGCACCCCTGAAATACACGTACCCTGCTCGCACTGGGACAATCCCGTGTGGAACTTCCCGCGCACCCCTGAAATACACGTACCCTGCTCGCACTGGGACTATCGCGTGTGGAACTTCCCGCACACCCCTGAAATACACGTACCCTGCTCGCACTGGGACAATCGCGTGTGGAACTTCCCGCGCACCCCTGAAATACACGTACCCTGATGGAATCGCGTGTGGAACTTCCCGCGCACCCATGGAATACTCTTACCCTGCTCGCACTGGCCCATTCACGTGTGGAACTTCCCGCGCACCCCTGAAATGCACGTACCCTGCAGAAATCGCATGTGGAACTTCCCGCGCACCCCTGAAATACACGTACCCTGCTTGCACGGGGCCAGTCGCATGTGGAACTTCCCGCGCACCCCTGCAATACACGTTCCCCGCTTGGCGTTTGCTGTTTGCCAGCCCGGTGAACTGGTCCAGGGTTAGCGCAGCCCTTTGCGATGATTTAGCGATTTTGATGGCTTTTCCTTGCGCGAGGGCGTTCTTGCGGGCGTTACTGGCGCTGCTGCAGGGTCGCTGCGATTCTCTGCACCATGGCTGGTTTGGAAGCCTAAAATCCATGAATACGCTGTGCGCGGAAATCGGTTTTAGCGAACGTGCCTGGCGCAGTCAATCGCACGCGGACACTCTGCGCCAGCCGCTTGCGACACTTTTCTGCGAAATTCTATGAATTACCCTGTAAAAGTGTTGCTTTCCAAACAGCTATGTACATATGCAGTCTGCTCATACTAGATAAACTGATGCATAGCCAGCAGAAGAATGTGATTGTCTCCACAGCATCCTATCAAGAACCAGCAAATCAAACCCTAAAGTTTTATTTTATGCATAGGCATTTCTAATGGATTCCTTCCTCTTACAGATTGCTCATCTATGATATTCGTATCACAGCACAGCTGATCTTCGGAAACTTTTCTGCCACCAGGGGGCACAGCACGTCTCCACGTTGGCTCCATCCGGCTCTCTAAGCACCCCACGTCGGACATGACGTTTGGGCCAGTATATATCGAGGCACTGTACCCCCGACCTCAGTTCCTCTTTTGTCCTGCGCACTCTGTTCGCATCAGGAACACAGCTACTTTGTTTATGAGTAAGAAATACCCAATCCTGTAAAGGCCTCTTGCATCATGCCCTGTGCAGATTGCAGCCGGCAGATGTTTGACACCTATATAATTTGCCTGTACTGCCTGGGAGAGGAACACAACCCCCATGACTGCAGGTTGTACCAATACATTCCCCTGAAGGCCCCCTGGGAGTGGGTGGCTAAAGTCTTCATTTTCCTCAAAAGGAAAATGGCAAAGAGAAAATATCTCAATCAGGGTCGAAGGGCACAGAAGGGAGGTTAAAAGACAGGTCCCCACCCCGAAATGAGAAGAAGAAATGCACAGCAAAAGGTCCCGCTCACCAAGTGTTTCCTCTTTCCAGCACTTTCTTCGTCTTCTAAGAAGAGGAGTCATCCCTACAAGGATTTCCCAGAAGCATCTCCACACCTACCGTTTCGCACCCAAACCTCCATCGCAGAGGAATGGGAAGCCTTCACGATTAAGATGCTTGACATCTTTGCAAAGGCTCCTCGCACCAACGGCCTCAACCCTGGCGGCGCCATTGGGACCCACCACGCCTGAACATGCTAGCTGGACCCGAAATCGCAGGCCTAAGGGCTTGGTCCCGGCTCCTATGGCCGAATATCCACCCCAGTGCTGACATGCTCCACTCTCGGGTGTCAAGGCATCATTGTTGGTGTCAAAGCTACTCTCAAGTATGCCTCACTTCAGTTGGGAACATTTATGTCAAAGATGGGACGAATCGTTGATTTTGAAGGTGACCCCGTTCCCTTTGGGCTGGAGCCACTATGCCCAAAAGAGGAAAGAGAGTTCCCTGTGGAGTTCTGTTGTGACAGTGACAATGTGTTGGAACTAGCTTCAATATTACAAGAAGCCAGTGACCTTGACAAGTCTCTGGACTTGAATATACTACCTGTGCTGGTAGGCCCCAGACATCTTTCCAATGCCCCATGGCTAATGTGGCTGACCCTAGGGTTACCAGCCCCCTCCAGACCTAAAGTTCAATTTGAACTGACAGATATCCTGGATGAGGGACAAAAAAGGGAAACCTTACTACCCTTCAATGTGGCAATTGAAACCTCAGTGCTGGATGACTGTGAGAAACATGCCTAGCTACCAGCCCCTTCCGACCCTTCCTTCTTATCCACCCATGCTTCCCTTTAGAGCTTGGTTGTGCAGGCCACTACTGCCAACCTGTAGACCTCCAAGAGATGTGGTGCAGGTGTGAAGAATGTTTTTTTCCTCAAGCAACCTTGCCCTACTGTGCCCTGGCCAAATTTTCTTTTGGCCTCTAGTCGGCAGTGAGTGGAGCAGCCAAACGCCTTCCTGATGGGGAGGTGAGAGAGGTCTACAAGGACATCATACCTGCTGGCAGGGAAGCCTCCTGGGAAATTACCAGTAAGAACTGGATATGTCTGGCTGTGTGCGGCATGCTATGGCTACTGTAACAGTAATCGGGCATCATTCTTGGATGAAGACTTCAGGGCTCCCACAGGATGTACAGATGTGCCTTCTTTGGAGCCATAGCCAACTACTCCTTGCAAAGGTTCCAATCACATAAAGTGACCGACAACCCTTTTGAGCTGGCTGTCCAATAACCCTCCATCCCATCCAGCAGAGGTTCACAGATTGCAATCCTCCACCTCCTGAGCCCAGCATGGGAGAGGCCAGACTCCCGCCAGCTAGGCAGCAAACTCTGCTTTTCCCCAGTAGTAGGGGCAGCGGGAACCAGAGATGTGGAATTGCTGCATCCTCAGTCCCTTCGGCCACCCCAGGTCAAAACCCCAGGGAGGGGGACTTCTTCCGAAAGTCCCCAGTGGGAGGGAGAATTGCCCCGTTCATTGAGGAATTGTCCCACAGCACAACCTACCTGTGGACGGCAGGTAATCCATGAGGGTAATTGTCTCCCTTTCATTCAATGTCCTCCAGCCATCCTTCCAACATCGCCTCACCTCTGCACAAAGGGCGTTATCGAGCTAGTAGTGCGCTCGAAATGAGAGAAAGGATGGTACTCAATTTAATTTCTAGTTTTGAAGAAGGACCAAGGCTTGTGTCCAATCCTGTATCCGAGGCTGCCAAATCCATACCTACGCAAGGACACATTTAAGATGGTATCCCTGTCGCAAATCCTCCAAGCCCTTGATCCGCAGGACTGATTGGTGCCACTGGACCTTCAGGATGCCTTCTTCAATCTGCTTATCCGTATGCAGCCCAGGAAGCACCAGAGATTTGTTGTGGGTAAACAACATTACCACTTCAGAGTCCTGCCATTCAGTCTTTCTCTGGTATCCAGGCTTTTCAGCAAGCAACAGATGGTGGTTGTGGCTTGCCTCAGGGGGGACAGCATTCAAGTCTTTACATATGTAGGTGACTGGCTAGTCTGAGCTTACTCTCCAGGCTTGGCATCGGAACATCTGTTCCACAAATGCAGTCTGTTGCACAGTTTGGGCTTTTTCCAGAACTTCAAAAAGTCTCGGGTTTCGCCATCTCTGCCCCTTCAATTTGTTGAGGCGGTTTTAGACTCTCACCTGGGCAGGGCATTTCCATCGGGGACTGAGTGGTGAATATCTCTCGGATGTACAAAATCTGTAATCCCAGGGTCAATTTTGTGTCCCGTCTTTCCTGTACTTGCTGGGTCTCATGAAATCCTGCATTTTGTTGGTCCTGCAGGCCTGATTTCACATGTGGTCGCTTCAGTGTATCCTCCTTTGCCAGTGGTTTCAATATTTGGGGCACATGTTTAGATCTTCTGCAAGTGTCGAGTCAAGTTTCTGGAAACCTTGCTTGGTGGTCTCTTCAAGACAAACTGTTAAAGGTCATGCTGTTTCTGCAACCATGGCCTCAGAAGACAGTGGTCACTGATGTGTCCCTGAAAGATTGGGGCACTGCCTGTCTAATCTGACAGTGAGGGGATTGTGGACTCCCTCTGAGTCTCAGGAACACATCTACTTGCTTCGGGTGAGGGCAATCAGGCTGGCCCTGGCTGTTTTACTTCCATTTTTACAGAGCAAAGCTGTGTTGGTCCTGACGGTCAACAACATAGCTATGTACTACCTCAACAATCTGCATGGTTCAGGGTCCTTGCCGCTTTGTAGAGAAGCAATGGGGCTGTGGTTCTGGGCTCTGGAAAATGACGTGTATGTCATCAGCTCACCTTATCAGAAAGCTCTGTATCACAGCACTTTATCCTCCTACGAGTGGAAGTCCACTTGCTCCTCAAGTGGACCTCTTCACTTCTAATGTAAACAGGAGTGCCAGTTGTACTGCTCCAGGGATTATTCTTGTCATGGAGCTCTGGGGACATGTGAATGGTCTATTGGACGTTCAACCTGCATTATGCATTCTTGAAGATCCCTATCATTATGTTGATTCTTAGGAGACTGCACTTGTTCGGCTCCATGTTAACATTGATCACCCCGGATTTCGTACAGAGAACCAAACCAAAGTTTCTGGACATGTCCATCTGCCCTCCCTAGAACCTTCAGAGGAGAGTGGATTTGATCTCCCAGTTGGAGTATCGGGTCTTCCACCTGAATCGCAGCAGTCTGAATCTTCTCCATTAGCTGCTGGGAGTCTGAGATGCAAAGAGTGGGACTTGTCAGACGATGTCCCTAATGTGCTCCTCTCAGCTCAGAGGTCCTCCACTAAGTCTTTTTATGCCTGGAAATGGAGCACATTTTAGGATTGGTGCTTGGAATGGGGAAGGATCTGGATCTTTTAGCCTGTCCCATTTCCTTTGTTGAATTTTGTGCTTTCTTTGGCTGGACGGGCCTGCAGATCTGCAGTGTGAGTGTGTCCCTGGCCAATATCTCAGTCTTTCAAAGGACCTCCAGCAAGACTTTCTTCGCAATTCCCACTGTGCAATTTATGCGTGGATTGCATAATCTGTTTCCACCACACCAGTTTGTGGTTCCGGAATGGAGTTTGAATTTGGTGTTGACGGTCCTTATGAATGCTCCATTTGAGCCCCTGCATTCATCTTTTGTTATATTGCTTTTTGTTATAAGTTCACCCTTAAAGTGATTTTCCTGGTTGCCATCACATCCACGAGGCAAGTGAGTGGGCTCCAAGCCCTGAATGTTAAACCTTCCTATTTTGTTTTCTCCAAGGAGAAGGTGACTTTGAGTGAGACACTCTTTCCTTCCAAAGGTGGTGTCTGATTTTCATCTCTTACAAAAGATCCGTCTTCCAGTGTCTTTTCTTCTGGCCCATCCTCCCAAAGCAGAGGAGAAATTCCATCGGCTGGAACCGTTACAGGCTCTCAGCACTATGTCTCTCAGATGAGTAATTCCAGGATAATGAGCAGCCATTTGTGGGTTATGCTGGTGCCTGTGTTTGTGTCTGAAGGTCTCAGAGCCCATTATACCAGAGGTCTTGTTGCCAACTCTGCCCTACAGAGGGGGTCCCTGTCTTTAGCATTCACCAAACAGCTATGTGGGCTTCACTGCACACGTTTGCCAAACATTACTGCTTGGATTCCCTTTCAGGGCAGGTAGAGTGGCCTTTTTTCTGGTTAATTGGTGTTCCCTTGCTCTCCTCCCTCTTCCAGGTCCACGTATGGCTGTGCGAGTCTATCCTAGATGAGAAATCTGTGGGAGGAAGAACTCCATTAGAAGAATAAATTACTTGCCTCTCTGTAATGTTATTTCTGATAGATGTTCCTCCCATGGATTGCTCATTGTGCTCCGAAACTGCCCCTCTTGGCAGATGGCCAGTACACCAATTAGTTCTGCGGTCCCTCAGCATCGGAATGCAAGGAAAAAAGGGTAGAACTGCGGTCTAGGGGCATGGCACCTATATATGTACTTCTACTGATGTCCTATCCATTGCTGGGTGTGTAGAGGGGTTGGGCAGAGCAAATGCAGAGCAGTGCTTCGCCCCCTGGTGGTGGTAAAATATATCATAGACGAGGAACATCCATCAGAAAGATTACTGAAAGATAATTTGTTCAGTACATGAATTTGCCAGCTATTACATGATATGCTCAAATCTTGGCCATGTATTGTAAAGCTTAGAAAGGCTTTCACAGCTGCTAACAACCTTCATCATTCTCCACCTTTGCCTCTGGGAGCATTCAAATTGCAGCTTTCTGCTATGCGTGAATCATTTGCTGAAGAGCTACATTGCATGGAGAAGGATACACACAGCACGGAGAGTTTGGAATGCAGTACTTTTTCCAGTTGAACTCTTCAGCCCTGTGCCATGTCCATTGCTACAGTTGGAAGAAGTTGATTTCTGTTCCACCCATTAGCTTAAACTAAAAAACAATAACGCAAAAAAATGTTAATTAAAATGTAAATGCTCCCTCTACCCTGGTACATTTATTAGTTTTTCGGTGATGTGATCATTGTTTTTGAACTTAGACCATGTCATGACATTTATATAATAAAACAGGATTCTTGATCCTTATTGTTGCAGCAAGGATTCATATATGAACCAATATTTGAAGAGATTAAAGCATTAGAAGATATAGATTTTCTTTCACAACTGCCTTTTCGAATGGATTGTGTCCCTCCACGTATTCCTCATCTTTGATATAGTAATTTCAAGCGTTAACTGCTTCGGAAAACCTTTTACTTGTGTGCAGAGGGTGCTGTGCGTCGAGATGGTCGATTTGATGTCCCTCGAGGGCTTCCATCTCGGCTGACGTCATCGTCGAGTACATATACCAGGCACAGCGCCTGATGGCGTCAGTTAAGTTTTTCCGCAATAGTAATTGCTTTGTGATTATTTGGCGCGCTTCAGTTTTCTTTGAAAACTTGTCGAAATAGCCTCATCTTCTACTTCGAGTACTCCGAAGACGCCCTTCAAGAAGTGCTGCGCCAAGATGTCCATCACGGACCTGCATAACATTTGCCTCTTGTGCCTGGGCATCAAACTCGTAACTGGCGACTGTCGATCCTGTCAGTCGATGACTGGTAAGGCCTTAAAAGAGCACAAGGCAAAATTAGCAGTGGGTAGAATTGTTCCCAAATCCCTGTCCACTCCTTCTAAATTGATTGTATAATATAAGGTAAGTGTTGAATAAAAGGGACACTGCACACTCCTAAATTAATTCAATTACTGACTAAAATAACCCAAGAAAATTGCATCCACTTGAGCTGCATGGTCTGGTGAATGGGACACTTAACTCAAACTTGTCCAAAAACTGGTATAGATAAAGGGACCAAAAATCTAAGCGCTGTGGATTAATAAATTATGGAAAAGGGTGGTCCTTATTATAGTGGACATACAAAGGATTCACGGCCCATGCTTGTTTCAAAACCTGAGTAAGACACCAATTAGTCTATATTTATTTTGCAACCTAGTAAAATAAACAAAATCCATAATATGTACAGCTTCAATTACCCAATAAAATAAACACAATCCATAATGTGTACAGCTTCAATTACCAAGAATAACTAATTGGACAGCACTTGCCAATGTTTCGCCCTACTTGGCTTTTTCCAGGTGAAGGGGAGAGGCCCCCACAGGCCTGCTGGTGAACTACCAACAGAGTCAATAAAGGTACATCCCAGGAGGGAATAAGACCAAGGCCAAGTGAGAGTGCGGTTAAAGGCTTTTTTATCTAAAGTTAGGGCAAACAGAATCTACTCTGCTCACGCCGAGAGCGTTCTGCAGGAAACATGTTACAATTCAGTTATATACAGAAACAACGTCATCAACTGTGGGAAGGCCTAGGGTGCATATGAAGGACTTGGATTGGTTGCTAACAGGAGGCATGTATGGGTGCTATATGGTCGGTGATGTGGGGACTGGTCCATGGGTGCGTGGTGAGTTGACGTCATGATGTAGTACATGGGGTCAGCAGTTCAGCTGGGCTCATCTGTCCGACATCCGATGAATAGATACATTAATATCCTGGTACTGTCACATTTTGCCCTTGTGGCCACACATTCCCATCCATTCATACATTTGATTGTTCCTTTTGGCAGCAAGGCCAGTAGGTCGCACATGTAAAAACAAGGCATGATTCTCCATTATTGAACATCACTTATATGTCTTTATCAAGGATATCGCTTTCATGTCCAAACACATTCGGATATTGGGTTGGGGGCATTTGTTCAATATTGACAAGGGGAGGTTAGGGGTATATGGTTGCTGCGACTGGATTTCAAGAAATACATTTAATTTTAGACGTGCCCTTCCTTGGAGGGGTTTCACTGATTAGGTGTCCAAACAACATAACTCACTATTGGGCCAGGGTATTCATGGATGGGCTTAGGCCCCCTTTCATGGCTTTTTGACTCATGCCACATAATGGCTGGTGTCTTTTGCATTTTCACGTAGTGGGTTACCGCCTCATATGCATTTTAGCCTTATTTGGGAGAAATATACAAATAGTATTGTTCACTCTTCATACAAGTTGAGCAATATCATAGCACAGGGGGTAGTAAGAGAGGAGCAGCTGACACTTAATCACACGACATGAATAGCTGAGTATGACCAACGGTTCACATGACATTGTCTAACGATATGCATGCAATTACATTCTACATTATCGATAGTGAGGTAGCATTGTGCGAGCTTACATAGGTCTAAGGTCCGTTTGCTTGTTATGGGAGTACGATTAATTGTGTACATATTTCAGTGTTATATGTCAGCATACACTCTACCATCATTATAACAGACTAGCATAAGAACTTTTAATAACACACGTATATGTATTTACACTGCTTTGCCCATGAACTCGCTTAAGGTGTCAGCGAGTTTATATGAATTCTTCACACCATGAGAGGGCCTTCTTTTGTACGTACAAGTCGGAAGCAGAAACACATTCACTGATTTAAAGGTCTCTTTCGTTATTGACTCTGCTCTGGGGTACACGGAGATTAGGTTTCTATGGCTCAGGTCTGAAGGGTGCAAAGTAGGTTTACGGAGACACATAGCTCTGGCCTTCACTCTCTCCCCCTGCGCTTCCTCTGAATCAAATGGAGGGAGTTTGGACGGCAAGTGATACAGTGTGCATATTGTTGCGTTTCTGCTGTCAGCCTTCTCATGGGAACCAGGCAATAATGTGGACGGCAGAGAGGAGGTGGCAGGGGGGGTTACGCTGGCTGTGTGCTTTAACAAAGACAGTTGAAGGCTGGGGTGAAATCTGGATGGCTTCTCGCTTGTTTGTAAAATGGAGTCTATATGTTACAAAATGGAGTCTTGATTTTACTATATAAAAGTATATATGGGGAAATGGCAGCGGCCATGGATGTGGTTGTACGAAAGGGGTGATGGCTCCCTGAGGTGTTCCTGCATGAGAGCCTCAAGTCTGGGGCCCTGGACTCGAAGCAGCCATGACTGGGCCCACCCGGGAAGCACGGGAATAAGGGGGGGGGGCTTGAATGTCCCCTCCTTCCACTCATTTCCCCCCTTTCGTTACTTAAGTTACAAATAATGCAACTGTCCCAACCTCTTACGCTCTTCCTACTCTGCCACTGCTTCGTCCCACGCAGGGGTCCCTTCTATTGGCATCCATGCTCTGCATACTGCACGGAGGCTATGTGCCTGTCTAGGATACTCGTCAGGGGTGCAGCTCATATACATACACCCTCCGTCCCCTTCTAAGTCTACCCATACTTCCTTATACCAACATAACTCACGGGGTTCTTTTATGGTTGTGTGATATAGGCTATCAACTATGTGCCCTGTGTTATATACCGCGGTCATTCTGTATTTGGGACCCAGGGCATCATCTGTTTGCACTTCCGCCTTGTGTTTTATCAGTGCCACACCATTTGCACATCCATTGTCACCATAATTAGCGCGCCGTTCGGTACTGCACTCACACAGCATCGAAGTCCTAATTGGCACACACAAAATATCAGAAGTAAAAAGACGATGTGAGGCATGAATACTTTTACAGTCATTCCAAGCCACGAGGGCACCCACGAGGATAGATTGTCGAACCAGGCGCTGGGCTGTGCTCCTCTTTCGTTATTTACGTGTGAAAGGGAGCCATTCTTGGCATCTGCAGAAGGTACAAATGTGCAACATGCACTCCCGATTTTTCGGTAAACACCTCCATCGATTGCCATCAGTAGATCCAGCACGTATCGATTCTGCATTGTCATCAATCGCAAGGCCCGCAGTTCTACTTTGATGACATTGAATCCTTCTTCAGTGTTGTTGGCCAGCTGGATGAGCTCCCACCTGGTGATTTGCAACCACTTGGCATTTGCTCTTACCTGGATGCTGGGAGCAAGTGATGCAAATAATGTCTCCACTGAAATAAACAGTCTGTACTTGTCCGGGATTTGGGTCAACAGTTCAGATGACTTTGTGGAGATATAATTGGATGACCTTCTCCACCTCCTGTATGTGCCCTGCTCCCCTCCCTCGTTCAGAACATCTTCAGGCTCTGTCTCAAATGGTGTTGGGGAAGTTGTATCTGCACCTGCTGGTACTTCACGTTTTCCATTGATGTGGCTCTCTGGGATCACCATTCGTGCGGAATGCAGTGTTGCCATGGAGCATGTTCCCTTCCAGGACTGCGGGAGATGCAGGTAAGCCCTGTTGCCGCAAACCCAGTCTGTGTCCATTAAAGCTGCGGTGCCTTTCTTCATGTCAGGGATTATAAGCGACTTACTGCAGTTTTCGTTTCTCCACAAGTCTCTTTTCCCTTCTCCATGGAAGCATAGTTCATAAGAGATGTTTTTCTGAAACTTGAAGGGTTTTTCGATGGTGCTGACCCACGTGAGTTTGCTTATATGTTCAGTCCATGTGGGAGTGCATGTTTTCTGTACCCATGACAGTTTATCCTCCGACAGGCCCTGAAGTGCTTCTGCCTTGCACAGGTCCTCCTCCTTCTGCCACTTTTGTCAGCGTGCAGCGTGCCTTTTATTACTAAAAAAGGTACCTTTACGCAGATTACTCCTTGCGACCGGGAGTAGCATGTGCGTTCATTCTGTAACAGTTCAAAAGAGACTTTGTGTACTTGAAAAGTATTTTTGATTCGACACAGCGTAAGATGTACAAGGCATTGGGCCTCTGCAACTGGTACTTCTTGTGGCAATAACACTTTGGGGGTGCCTGAGGCGTGGGGAATAAGGGAACAGACATAACAGCTTTCGTTAGTCGTTTGCTGGGCTGTGTGGCTCATGTCGACATACCATTTGTTTGCTTGATGGGGGTGTTGAGGGTTATCAACTGTGTCTAGGTCAAATTTGTATTCTTCTTCCCACCCGTCTGTTTCTGCTTCCCTCTGTTTCCTTTTTACTGTCTTCTCTACCGCCCCCACCCTTGTTTCCTCTTTACAACAGTGTGAAAGTTGCCATCACTCCTTAACTGTATCCCCCTTCAGTATCCCCTCCTCCAGGAGTTGGGTCAGGGTGTCTGTTTATTTCTTCTATCACCACAGTGGTGGGACATGGATGGTTCTGCACCCATGTTAGCTCTGACAGTGTTTTATCGTTCATTGTGTATACATTAAAATGAGAATCATTCAGCTTTTGGGATGGCGTTGTGTTATGTGCTGTAGTGGTACTGATTGTATAGTTCTGCTCGTGTTCTGGTGTCCAATGACCCCATATCAACCTTGCCCCATCCCAAATCAGGTGGGTTCCGTTCTTTGTCTCCATGCCTGCACCCCCCTTTCCGGTATCAATTGAAATGTACACTATGGCCCAATACAGGAACCAATACAATGACCACTGCACACAAGAACAACACACATTCATATGAATAGCTAGGATACAGCTCTCTCCTCCGTCTACTCCTATCTGCACTATTACTAGTTGTCGTCGGAGGCTTGTCCATGCCCGGTGAGTTTACTAATAAATGAGACACACGCACTTGTTAATCATGCATAGTAATGTGTTTGTTATATATATATATATCCATAAGTGGATTATTTTACGTTTTCAGTATCATAGCTTTTTTCATCTAGCTTTTCTTGTCATTACAATTTATAATTTGTATAATGGTGGTCCCAGCTGTGTCCGTCCATCACCCCTCCCACATCGTACGTTTGGGGAGGAGAGAGGGAAGGGGGCACGTGCCAGGCTTGTACCCCTTCACTGCTAAAGGAGAAAAAGGTGTTATTCATACATCGTTATTGTTCACCATACCTTGAACCATAAAATAGTCATTTTCATTAGCTTTCTCTTGAGTTTCGTCATCATATATTGTTACCATATTTACACCAATATTTACATTTCTTACCCTCCCCCAGTTTTCTTCAATGCTCCCTGGAATACCAATTTCTTGCCCCAACCCATTCTTACATTTGGGTAGTACCCTCTTCCACACTTTCTTGGGCATTTTGTTCATCTATGTTTCCATGAGCCCTGCGCACTTCTGTTAAATGCACCCAGTAACACAGCCCCTCTACCTTAACCGCTGTGGGTGTACAGAAAATCACTTTATACGGGCCATTGAATCTTGGTCCGTTCCATCTCCTCACGAAACTTCTAACGTATACCATGTCTCCTGTCATCAGATGGCAATCTGTATTTTCTGTTGTAGGTGCTGCTGTATTTGCTGGCGCATTGTGTGTGAAGGGCGGTGCTATCTGTTTTGCTATAGCATGTGCTGCTTTTGTCAAGTTTCTGAGGTACTCCTGGAACTCTTCGCCTAAAACTGTGGAGCATTGATGGGAGTCTGACTGTCTGGGCAGGGGTGAGTGAGCTGTATGCATTCTCCTACCTGTCTCAATTTCATGTGGTGACAGGTGGTGGTCCTTGCTGGGTTGGTTCCTCATTTCAAAAAGCACCAGGGGTAAGCAATACACCCAGTTCTTTTTGAGGGTATGGCACAGTTTAGACAACCTACTCTTGAGCAGTCCGCTCATTTTTTCTACAACTCCATTCGATTCCACATGATAAATCGTGCAGAGCTTGTGTGTTATGCCTAACATCGCTGTAACGTGCTTAAACATATCATTCACAAAATGTGTTCCGTTGTCGGAACGGATGACGTCACAAATGCCCCAGGGAGGGAACACCTCCCTCAATAGGAACCTGGCTGCACATCGTGCATCTGGGTGGGCGCAGGGTCCTGCTTCCACCCACCGGGAGAATGGGCACACAACATCAATTAAGTATCTGGCTCCATTACACTGTTCTCCCATGTCAGCGTAGTCTATGTGTAGATCTCTAAAGGGCCCTTCAGGTTTTCCTAGTGTTCGTCTGAGTGTTCGTAGTGTCATGCCAGAATTATATGTCTGACGCATAACGCATTCTACTATTAGCTTTGTGACATGTTCCTGTAATCCTGGGGCAAACCAGTTTTCCTGAATGTCTGCAATGATGTGCTGTTTTGCGTTGTGGGCTGGGATGTGCAACTGCTTAAATGCTACCTTTAGCAATTGGGTTGGCATCACCAGTTTGCCAGTGTTTTTTTTTGTCTCCATAGTAAATCAGTGGGGGACTGGCTACACCCTCTCTTTACCCACATTTCCTTTTCTTCGCCAGAGGCATCATGTTGGAGCTCAATTATTTGGGAAACTGGCAACGAGTACAAGCCTTCGGGCTGTGTTTCTTTTATTGCCTTCTGTAGTATGTACTCACCTGTCAGGCTCTTAGGTAGATAGGAGGCTTCTTTGGCAGCAGCGTCCGCTGCCACAGTTCCTAATGAGATGACGTCATCACCTCGAGTATGGGCCTGACCTTTCACGACCACGACAAGGGTGGGCTCTTTTAGGGCATTGATCAGATCACTTAGCAGTGCTGCATGTTGTACTGAGGACCCATCAGATCTCCTGAATCCCCTTCTTCCCCACCGCGCTAGTACCCCGTGTACCGTGGTTGTCATGTATGTGGAGTCAGTGTAAATCGTTACCATACATCCTTTTGCTGCGTGCAGTGCTTCCATCAGTGCTACTAGCTCTGCCGCTTAGGGTGAAAAATGTGGGGGTAATCTCTTTTGCACGATCACTTCAAACTCCCCATTCTCCACCTGCACTACTGCTGCTCCTATGTGCTCTTCTCCTGTCTCACAATCTATGGAGGCAGACCCGTCAACAAAGTACACTTCTCCTTCTGATAGTGCAGTTTTGTGTGCCTGTTGTGTATCATCGTCATCCCCACATATGTGGTGCAATCATGTTGTTGCATGTCTTCTACTGTGCACGCCTCTGTGATGAACATGACTGGATTTACACTCTTGCAATGCACTATGTGAATATTGGGGCTGGAAATGATTATCTTGTACACTGTGGCCCTTTGGGTGGTTAATGTGCTTTTTGACCTTTCAAGTATGACAAACAGGGAGTGTTCTACATACAATGTGACGAAGCATCCCATCACGATACTAGAGCTCTTTTCTATTGCTAACGTGGCAGTTTCGAGAGCCTGTTCACAAGCAAAATGTCCTTGCATCACTGTGTCCAGTGTTCCACTATAGAATGCCAGGAGTTTGTGGCCCAATGATGTCTTCTGTGTTAGCACGGCAGTCATGAATGAACCGTTGCAGTCTGAAAAAATATAGAATTCCTGTTCATAGTTTGGGGTTGCGAGAGCTGGTGCAGTGAATATCAGTTCCTTGGGGGTGTCAAAGGCTGTGTGCATTTCTTGTGTCCATTGCAATTTAGTGTTCTCCCTCTGTGCTTGTTTAAGTGCCTGGAGCAGGGGTTTTGTATATGATGCATAGTCCAATATCCATGCTCGGCAGTAATTACACATGCCGAGAAACTTCTGCATCTCTTTTACTGTACTGGGCTCTTTTACTTCTTTTATTGCTGCTGCTCTGTCTGGGATAATTCTTTTACCATCTTTTGAGATCAATTGGCCTAGATACAATACTTCTGTTAGACAATATTGCAGCTTCTGCCTGTCTATCTTGTACTCCTTCCAGGCCAAGTGTGTGAGTAGGATAATTGAATCTTTTCTGCACTCATCCTCGTCTATCCCACAGACCAATAAATTGTCTACAAACTGAATTGTGGGGTTCGCTGTGTGTATGTTTCCGAGGTCTTCGTGCAATATTCTGTTAAAGATGCTGAGGCTCTCACAATATCCTTGGGGCAGACGGCAATGTTCATACCTTTTCCCCCCTAGCGTGAATGCTGTCAAATACCAAGACCTTCGAGCAAGTGGTATTGAAAAGAATGCATTCTTCAGGTTCACCACCGGGAAGTGGGTAGCCTCTGTTGGAATGTTACATAGTACTGAGGCAGGATTTGGAACAAGAGGGAACTCCTTCTGTACTACGTCATTAAGGGGTGTAAATCCTGGATCATCCTCCATGCCCCTCCCTTTGCTTTCTTAATCGGGTAAATGCAGGTGTTGCAGGGTGAGCTTGAAGGAACTATTATGCCCTGTACTATTAGTGCATAAATTGTGTCCCTTATCCCCTACTCAGCTTCTCTTGATATAGGGTATTGTTTCACCCACGGCAGAATGGCCCCGGGTTTGAGTTTAATTTTACTAGTGTCACTTTGTGTAGCAGGCCTACATCATGTGGGCCTGTTGTCCACAACTGTTACGGTACTAGAGACATGTCATCTTCTAAGTAGGCGGGTGGGGCTTTGAGCATTGCTGTGAGTGGCAACTGTACCTCTCGTCTTTGAATCATGACATCACAAGGAATTGCAATTTCCATTACTATTTCCCCGGCGTCCTCTGTGTCACTAAAAAGTTCTTCATCCGTTAAATCCTGCAGGGCCATATTGGCATCGATGCACAGTACTGTTCTCCACTAGCATCCCAGCACATCCATTGCTATCACTGCTATCCTCTGAGCGGACACTTGCATGGCATGTATGTCTAGGGACACGATGGACATGGGCACTATTTCTGGATCTGCTACTGGGCGAAATATGAACTCAGAGGGCACTCTCCCCTTGTTATCCTTCAGCTTTGGTACCACTTGTGTTAGTATTCTCAGCCCCTGTATGAACATGTCGGGGTTCACTGGTATGCCTCGTGTTTGCGGGAAACCTGCTTGTGTGTGTATCAATAACATTGCAAGAATTGTACATATGCATGGCGTGGACCACACTATCCCTCTCTCTGTAAACGAGATGGACATATTGAGTTTGCTGAGAAGGTCCCTTCCCAACAGGTTAGTGGGTGATTCCTCGTAATATAGGAGGGGGGCATGCACAGTTTTCCCTCCCACTGTTAAGTCTAGTTCTTCTGTGTATGGAACCTCGACCACCGCCCCAGAGAACCCCTGTATTTCCAAAGACCGATTAGAAAGCGGGAATCTTCCTTCCTTAAGGCACGATTTTTCCGCTTCCGAATCCACCATGAAAATAAATTGCGTGTTTCCTATCACTGCCCCGACGAGTGGTTCCGCTGCTGCATCGCGGGTTACCGATAGTACTGGACACGCAAGTGCTGTCTGTGGGCTGTCCTATGCTGAGTGCCATGGGAGTTCATCCACGTCGAAAACATTCCCCGTCACCACCGCGGTTCCCCTGCATGGTGCTGCTGGGGCCACATTGGCAGTAGTGGCATAAGTTTGGTTGTGCTCTTGGGTGGCATGGTTATGACACTGGGGGTGTGGGGGTGTGTCCTGCAGAGGCATGGGGCGCTCACTCATGTACCTATGGTCGGGGTGGCTGTCCCTTCTACTGTTGCCCATAGGCAGCCCATACAGGCTTCCTGGGTGTGGATGTCCATTTGTGTATGCATTATTTGGTTTGCTTTGACATTCACATAAAATGGCCCCACCTCCCGCACTGCCAACATTGCCTCTGCATTCCCCCTCGTGGCCCTCCATACCCCGTACCTCTTCCTCTCGACCCACTGAATCACACCCTGTTGCCTCGCACTCCTCTCGATTGCCACTGCTGTTCCTCATACTGGTTTTCTCCTGCCCATTGCTTCTGACAATTACCTGTCCAATTGGCCACCATCTGCATTGGTATTACCATCTGACTGCCTTCTTCCTCCCTCTCCCTTCCTGCCGCACTCGTGACTGTCGCTGTGCTAACCTTCAACAACTTGCTCTGTACTAATTTAGCCTTGTCTGCCAACCGCTGCTGCGCTATCTCCTTCTCTTTTTCTTTGATCATCTTGCAGTGGTGAACTATGATGCTTTGAATTTCAGGACACCCCTTGGCTTCTAACCCAGCTATTTTATCAAGGGCCTTCTGCACTTCCTTTGGGAGCCCCCTTTTAATAATGAAGTAAAACAGGGACATTGATTGGTCCCAGGCCGTACCCATTTCCGCTCTCCACATGTCCTGCACCCGGAGAATGAAAGACATTGCATTTTCCTCATCATTCATGGTACATTGCATCACTGACTGCAAATCGGGAGTGTCTGGGAACGTCTCCCTCAACGCATCCCACACATGCGCTCATACTGTGTTGAACGAGGCCCTATCATGGCGGTCACAATCTAACGTTATTCCTGGGAACCCCGCCTTTGCCCAGACTCTGTTAGCCTGATCTCCCACTGCAGACACAAGCAAGCTTTTAACATCCCCCACTGCCAAGGGCACTCCTGCCGTGTTTTTTTCGAACGCATATATCCACTTGCTGGCGCCTCCGGAGAGTGGGGGGTAACTGTTTAAGCAGGTTGGCCTTGTCCATTTGGGCCCATGGTATGTAATTTGGTCTTCCCGTCCCCCGGTATATCAGAGGCAGCTGCAAATCCCCCCCCCTTCTTAGTACTCACCTTCTTTCCTTTCTTTCCTATCACTGCTATACGCCCTGTCCTGTTTCTCAGCCTCCCTGTCCATTCTTCTACCGGAGACAACCCCTCTCTGAATGACGCACCGCCAGCGGCAATTCCTAACCTTCTGCCCTCCTCCTCTTCTTCTGTGTCACTCCAGCACACTTCCTCTCTGTCCGACACTTCCCCTCCTTCTTCTGCTTCCCGTTCGCTGTCTGTAGTATTTATTTCTATTATTCGCGTTGGGGTGTCATTTATTCTGAACAAGATCTCTCCCTTCTTCCATCCATCTTCCCCTGTTCCTACATTCAGCTGGGGAGTATCATCTCGATCCCCCTTCTCCCAGTGCCCTTATGCGGGACAGTTCTGTGCGGGCCATTGTGAGTTGTGATTCTAAATCTTGACCTAATTTTCCAAAGTCGACTGTTGAGGTTTCCAGTGGCCGTGTTATATTTTGGCTCTCGTATGGGGGTGGTGCAGTGGCAGATGGCTTGTGTACAGGCGGGGGCTGTGGGCTGTGCTACATACACGGGGCCACTATACCCTTTAGCAGGTACTGGTTTTGACAACAAGGGATAGACGCGTGTTACTTCTATGCTCTTTCGATCTTGAGTGGGCGGCCCTGTGCTTCCAGCTGTTGTCAGCGGAGAGGCATTCTGCTTGCTATCTTTACCTGGGGGCACCTCCTGAAATGGGCACCACAGATCCAATATTTATCTCCTATGGTGCAGCTGCTTCCCTCTATACTTAATAAACAAACAAGTAGCAACCATATCCAACACCTCCTTGTCAAAAGACCCCCCTTTTGACCATACCTGGGGTAGTCCCTCCCCTTTTAACTCTGTGACCCACTGCTCATGATATTTCTTTATTTTGTCTGCATACCCTGGTAGCGTTCTGCAGATATGAGCAAGGGGTGTTTCTGCGCCCATTGTACTTCACTCTCACTACACCTTACCAGGCGGTTCTACTCTGTACTTATTCACTTCTCATATACCCAACTTACTCCGTGTTATAATTTTCAACTGTTTAGTCACCTTTTAATATTTTTACACCACATTATTGACCATGTAACTCTCTTCTCAAATCAACAGGTCTGTTTTGCACATTGTACACCAAAAATAGTCATTTCACATACAGAATAGACGTTTAACGTTTGACATAGACAACAAAAAACATAGATACAGACATAACATTCCCCACTGTCCTCAATATCCCTCTCCTTTTACCCTTTGCCTTGTTATTTCCCAACTTTAACCTCTCCCCCTACCTTGCACCAGTCCACCCACTTAGAAGGGGCAAGAGGAAAACAAATAAGATAAAAATCAGAAAAAAAGCGTTTCTACTTAATACTCTGGATCTACCTAGTGACCCCTAAATACTTCTTTTTCTTTCCACTTTAATTTCTTACAGTTGTATATCCTGTACTAGTCGAGATAGAACTATGCAGCGCAGCCTTCTACTCCCCATGGAGATAGGATCCTTTTTAACTTCTTGTCCTCTTTTACTCCATTTCTGTCCTAATGACCTTATGCGATAGAAGGAGAGCAGTAAGAAAGATAGGAAAAGACCCCAGGCCCCAGAACCTCTTGTTGCTCCCCCTTGGATTCACCTTTACACTCCTGCGGTGTTACCCAAATTATTTTCTTTGTACCCTCAAACCCTCCTAATCTGACTCCCACCCGCGCCTTTAATATCACTCGCACTTAATACGCACGTGTCCGTCTTGATCCGAGACCCTCTGGACCTGATCGGCAGGGCGCCGCTCCTCGCTCAAAGATCACGCCCGGCTCCGGCGAGTGATACGTATGGTTTTTGTTAAGAGGGATCCCGTACCCGCTCACCCTACTGCGTGCACACGTGTAGGTGTACCGGTTGCCTTTGGCGGGTAGCTCTTGAGGGAGTGTGCTCAGGGTCAAAGCAGGGGGGCGTCTCGTGCCAGAAGCACAGGAAAGAACGTTATCACGTCGGAGTCACCAATGAAGGTGAGAGACCCCCACAGACCGGCTGGTGTTCTACCAACAGAGTCAATAAAGGTACATCCCAGGAGGGAATAAGACCAAAACCAAGTGAGAGTGCGGTTAACGGCTTTTTTATCTAAAGTTAGGGCAAACAGAATCTACTCTGCTCATGTCAAGAGCGCTCTGCAGGAAACATGTTACAATTAAGTTATATACAGAAAAAACGTCAACTGTGGGAAGGCCTAGGGGCACATGAAGGACTGGGATTGGTTGCTAACAGGAGGCATGTATGGTTGCTATATGGTCGGTGATGGGGGATTGGTCCACGGGTGCGTGGTGAGTTGACGTCATGATGTAGTACGTGGGGTCAGCAGTTCAGCTGGGCTCATCTGTCCAACATCCGATGAGTACATACATTAATATCCTGGTACTGTCACATTTTGCCCTTGTGGCCACACATTCCCATCCATTCATACATTTGATCGTTCCTTTTGGCAGCAAGGCCAGTAGGTCGCACATGTAAAAACAAGGCATGATTCTCCATTATTGAACATCACTTATATGTCTTTATCAAGGATATCGCTTTCATGTCCAAACACATTCGGATATTGGGTTGGGGTATTTGTTCAATATTGACAAGGGGAGGTGGGGGTATATGGTTGCTGCGACTGGATTTCAAGAAATACATTTCATCTTAGACGTGCCCTCCTTGGAGGGGTTTCACTGATTAGGTGTCCAAACAACATAACTCACTATTGGGCCAGGGTATTCATGGATGGGCTTAGGCCCCCCTTTCATGGCTTTTGGTCTCATGCCACATAATGGCTGGCGTCTTTTGCCTTTTCACATAGTGGGTTACTGCCTCATATGCATTTTAGCCTTATTTGGGAGAAATATACATATAGCATTGTTCACTCTTTATACAAGTTGAGCAATATCATAACACTAATACAGGGGGTAGTAAGAGAGGAGCAGCTGACACTTAATCACACGACATGAATAGCTGAGTATGACCGACGGTTCACATGACACTGTCTAACGATATGCATGCAATTACATTCGATATTATCGATAGTGAGGTAGCATTGTGCGAGCTTACATAGGTCTAAGGTCTGTTTGCTTGTTATGGGAGTAAGTATGATTAATTGTGTACATATTTCAGTGTTATATGTCAGCATACACTCTACCATCATTATAACAGACTAGCAAAGAACTTTTAATAACACACATATATGTATTTACACTGCTTTGCACATCAACTCGCTTAAGGTGTCAGCGGGTTTATATGAATTCTTCACACTAGGTGCGGGCCTATTTTTGCACGTACAAGTCGGAAGGGGAAACACATTCACTGATTTAAAGGTCTCTTTCGTTGTTGACTCTGCTCTGGGGTACACGGAGATTAGGTTTCTATGGCTCAGGTCTAAGGGGTGCAAGGCAGGTTTACGGAGACAGATAGCCTTGGCCTTCGCTCTCTCCCCCTGCGCTTCCTCTGAATCAAATGGAGGGAGTTTGGACGGCAAGTGATACAGTGTGGATAATGTTGCGTTTCTGCTGTCAGCCTTC